>NC_135655.1:125471001-126071001 GCF_964188315.1 Podarcis muralis | reverse complement strand
AAGACAAAACCTGTGGGGAAAAAAATTTCTAAGCCCTGGGGTCACAATTTCAGCAAAAATCTGAAATTCTCCAATTCTCTCAAAAATGGTGCCAAACTTTTGCAAATTCTCCCCTGAAAGGTTTGGCGGTGGAAACAGAAGCCTTTTTGTCATAGGAAATGAAATCAGCCCTCGAAGACAAAACCTGTGGGAAAAAAATTTTCTAAGCCCCGGGGTCACAATTTCAGCAAAAATCTGAAATTCTCCAATTCTCTCAAAAATGGTGCCAAACTGTTGCAAATTCTCCCCTGAAAGGTTTGGCGGTGGAAACAGAAGCCTTTTTGCCATAGGAAATGAAATCAGCCCTCGAAGACAAAACCTGTGGGGAAAAAAATTTCTAAGCCCCGGGGTCACAATTTCAGCAAAAATCTGAAATTCTCCAATTCTCTCAAAAATGGTGCCAAACTTTTGCAAATTCTCCCCTGAAAGGTTTGGCGGTGGAAACAGAAGCCTTTTTGTCATAGGAAATGAAATCAGCCCTCGAAGACAAAACCTGTGGGAAAAAAATTTTCTAAGCCCCAGGGTCACAATTTCAGCAAAAATCTGAAATTCTCCAATTCTCTCAAAAATGGTGCCAAACTTTTGCAAATTCTCCCCTGAAAGGTTTGGCACTGGAAACAGAAGGCTTTTTGTCATAGGAAATGAAATCAGCCCTCGACAACTTTACCTGTGAAAAAAAAAATTTCTAAGCCCCGGGGTCACAATTTCAGCAAAAATCTGAAATTCTCCAATTCTCTCAAAAATGGTGCCAAACTGTTGCAAATTCTCCCCTGAAAGGTTTGGCGGTGGAAACAGAAGCCTTTTTGTCATAGGAAATGAAATCAGCCCTCGACAAGTTTACCTGTGGGAAAAAAAATTTCTAAGCCCCGGGGTCACAATTTCACCAAAAATCTGAAATTCTCCAGTTCACTCAAAAATGGTGCCAAACTGTTGCAAATTCTCCCCTGAAAGGTTTGGCGGTGGAAACAGAAGCCTTTATGTCATAGGAAATGAAATCAGCCCTCGAAGACAAAACCTGTGGAAAAAATTTTTTCTAAGCCCCGGGGTCACAATTTCAGCAAAAATCTGAAATTCTGCAGTTCACTCAAAAATGGTGCCAAACTGTTGCAAATTCTCCCCTGAAAGGTTTGGCGGTGGAAACAGAAGCCTTTTTGTCATAGGAAATGAAATCAGCCCTCGAAGACAAAACCTGTGGAAAAAAAATTTTCTAAGCCCCGGGGTCACAATTTCAGCAAAAATCTGAAATTCTCCAATTCTCTCAAAAATGGTGCCAAACTGTTGCAAATTCTCCCCTGAAAGGTTTGGCGGAGGAAACAGAAGCCTTTTTGTCATAGGAAATGAAATCAGCCCTCGAAGACAAAACCTGTGGGGAAAAAAATTCTAAGCCCCGGCGTCACAATTTCACCAAAAATCTGAAATTCTCCAGTTCACTCAAAAATGGTGCCAAACTGTTGCAAATTCTCCCCTGAAAGCTTTGGCGGTGGAAACAGAAGCCTTTATGTCATAGGAAATGAAATCAGCCCTCGAAGACAAAACCTGTGGGGAAAAAGTTTTCTAAGCCCCGGAGTCACAATTTCAGCAAAAATCTGAAATTCTCCAATTCTCTCAAAAATGGTGCCAAACTGTTGCAAATTCTCCCCTGAAAGGTTTGGCGGAGGAAACAGAAGCCTTTTTGTCATAGGAAATGAAATCAGCCCTCGAAGACAAAACCTGTGGGAAAAAAATTTTCTAAGCCCCGGGGTCACAATTTCAGCAAAAATCTGAAATTCTCCAATTCTCTCAAAAATGGTGCCAAACTGTTGCAAATTCTCCCCTGAAAGGTTTGGCGGTGGAAACAGAAGCCTTTTTGTCATAGGAAATGAAATCAGCCCTCGACAACTTTACCTGTGAAAAAAAAAATTTCTAAGCCCCGGGGGTCACAATTTCAGCAAAAATCTGAAATTCTCCAATTCTCTCAAAAACGGTGCCAAACTGTTGCAAATTCTCCCCTGAAAGGTTTGGCGGTGGAAACAGAAGCATTTTTGTCATAGGAAATGAAATCAGCCCTCGACAACTTTACCTGTGAAAAAAAAAATTTCTAAGCCCCGGGGTCACAATTTCAGCAAAAATCTGAAATTCTCCAATTCTCTCAAAAACGGTGCCAAACTGTTGCAAATTCTCCCCTGAAAGGTTTGGCGGTGGAAACAGAAGCCTTTTTGTCATAGGAAATGAAATCAGCCCTCGAAGACAGAACCTGTGGGGGAAAAAATTTCTAAGCCCCGGGGTCACAATTTCAGCAAAAATCTGAAATTCTCCAATTCTCTCAAAAATGGTGCCAAACTGTTGCAAATTCTCCCCTGAAAGGTTTGGCGGTGGAAACAGAAGCCTTTTTGTCATAGGAAATGAAATCAGCCCTCGAAGACAAAACCTGTGGAAAAAAATTTTTCTAAGCCCCGGGGTCATAATTTCAGCAAAAATCTGAAATTCTGCAGTTCACTCAAAAATGGTGCCAAACTGTTGCAAATTCTCCCCTGAAAGGTTTGGCGGATGAAACAGAACCCTTTTTGTCATAGGAAATGAAATCAGCCCTCGAAGACAAAACCTGTGGGGGAAAAAATTTCTAAGCCCCGGGGTCACAATTTCAGCAAAAATCTGAAATTCTCCAATTCTCTCAAAAATGGTGCCAAACTTTTGCAAATTCTCCCCTGAAAGGTTTGGCGGTGGAAACAGAAGCCTTTTTGTCATAGGAAATGAAATCAGCCCTCGAAGACAAAACCTGTGGGAAAAAAATTTTCTAAGCCCCGGGGTCACAATTTCAGCAAAAATCTGAAATTCTCCAATTCTCTCAAAAATGGTGCCAAACTGTTGCAAATTCTCCCCTGAAAGGTTTGGCGGTGGAAACAGAAGCCTTTTTGCCATAGGAAATGAAATCAGCCCTCGAAGACAAAACCTGTGGGGAAAAAAATTTCTAAGCCCTGGGGTCACAATTTCAGCAAAAATCTGAAATTCTCCAATTCTCTCAAAAATGGTGCCAAACTTTTGCAAATTCTCCCCTGAAAGGTTTGGCGGTGGAAACAGAAGCCTTTTTGTCATAGGAAATGAAATCAGCCCTCGAAGACAAAACCTGTGGGGAAAAAATTTTCTAAGCCCCAGGGTCACAATTTCAGCAAAAATCTGAAATTCTCCAATTCTCTCAAAAATGGTGCCAAACTTTTGCAAATTCTCCCCTGAAAGGTTTGGCACTGGAAACAGAAGGCTTTTTGTCATAGGAAATGAAATCAGCCCTCGACAACTTTACCTGTGAAAAAAAAAATTTCTAAGCCCCGGGGTCACAATTTCAGCAAAAATCTGAAATTCTCCAATTCTCTCAAAAATGGTGCCAAACTGTTGCAAATTCTCCCCTGAAAGGTTTGGCGGTGGAAACAGAAGCCTTTTTGTCATAGGAAATGAAATCAGCCCTCGACAACTTTACCTGTGGGGAAAAAAAATTCTAAGCCCCGGGGTCACAATTTCACCAAAAATCTGAAATTCTCCAGTTCACTCAAAAATGGTGCCAAACTGTTGCAAATTCTCCCCTGAAAAATTTGGCGGTGGAAACAGAAGCCTTTATGTCATAGGAAATGAAATCAGCCCTCGAAGACAAAACCTGTGGAAAAAATTTTTTCTAAGCCCCGGGGTCACAATTTCAGCAAAAATCTGAAATTCTGCAGTTCACTCAAAAATGGTGCCAAACTGTTGCAAATTCTCCCCTGAAAGGTTTGGCGGTGGAAACAGAAGCCTTTTTGTCATAGGAAATGAAATCAGCCCTCGACAACTTTACCTGTGGGAAAAAAAATTTCTAAGCCCCGGGGTCACAATTTCACCAAAAATCTAAAATTCTCCAGTTCACTCAAAAATGGTGCCAAACTGTTGCAAATTCTCCCCTGAAAGCTTTGGCGGTGGAAACAGAAGCCTTTATGTCATAGGAAATGAAATCAGCCCTCGAAGACAAAACCTGTGGGGAAAAAGTTTTCTAAGCCCCGGAGTCACAATTTCAGCAAAAATCTGAAATTCTCCAATTCTCTCAAAAATGGTGCCAAACTGTTGCAAATTCTCCCCTGAAAGGTTTGGCGGAGGAAACAGAAGCCTTTTTGTCATAGGAAATGAAATCAGCCCTCGAAGACAAAACCTGTGGGAAAAAAGTTTTCTAAGCCCCGGGGTCACAATTTCAGCAAAAATCTGAAATTCTCCAATTCTCTCAAAAATGGTGCCAAACTGTTGCAAATTCTCCCCTGAAAGGTTTGGCGGTGGAAACAGAAGCCTTTTTGTCATAGGAAATGAAATCAGCCCTCGACAACTTTACCTGTGAAAAAAAAAATTTCTAAGCCCCGGGGTCACAATTTCAGCAAAAATCTGAAATTCTCCAATTCTCTCAAAAACGGTGCCAAACTGTTGCAAATTCTCCCCTGAAAGGTTTGGCGGTGGAAACAGAAGCCTTTTTGTCATAGGAAATGAAATCAGCCCTCGACAACTTTACCTGTGAAAAAAAAAATTTCTAAGCCCCGGGGTCACAATTTCAGCAAAAATCTGAAATTCTCCAATTCTCTCAAAAACGGTGCCAAACTGTTGCAAATTCTCCCCTGAAAGGTTTGGCGGTGGAAACAGAAGCCTTTTTGTCATAGGAAATGAAATCAGCCCTCGAAGACAGAACCTGTGGGGAAAAAAATTTCTAAGCCCCGGGGTCACAATTTCAGCAAAAATCTGAAATTCTCCAATTCTCTCAAAAATGGTGCCAAACTGTTGCAAATTCTCCCCTGAAAGGTTTGGCGGTGGAAACAGAAGCCTTTTTGTCATAGGAAATGAAATCAGCCCTCGAAGACAAAACCTGTGGAAAAAAATTTTTCTAAGCCCCGGGGTCACAATTTCAGCAAAAATCTGAAATTCTCCAATTCTCTCAAAAACGGTGCCAAACTGTTGCAAATTCTCCCCTGAAAGGTTTGGCGGTGGAAACAGAAGCCTTTTTGCCATAGGAAATGAAATCAGCCCTCGACAACTTTACCTGTGAAAAAAAAATTTTCTAAGCCCCGGGGTCACAATTTCAGCAAAAATCTGAAATTCTCCAGTTCTCTCAAAAATGGTGCCAAACTGTTGCAAATTCTCCCCTGAAAGGTTTGGCGGTGGAAACAGAAGCCTTTTTGTCATAGGAAATGAAATCAGCCCTCGACAACTTTACCTGTGAAAAAAAAAAATTCTAAGCCCCGGGGTCACAATTTCAGCAAAAATCTGAAATTCTGCAGTTCACTCAAAAATGGTGCCAAACTGTTGCAAATTCTCCCCTGAAAGGTTTGGCGGTGGAAACAGAAGCCTTTTTGTCATAGGAAATGAAATCAGCCCTCGAAGACAAAACCTGTGGAAAAATTTTTTTCTAAGCCCCGGGGTCATAATTTCAGCAAAAATCTGAAATTCTGCAGTTCACTCAAAAATGGTGCCAAACTGTTGCAAATTCTCCCCTGAAAGGTTTGGCGGAGGAAACAGAACCCTTTTTGTCATAGGAAATGAAATCAGCCCTCGAAGACAAAACCTGTAGGGGAAAAAATTTCTAAGCCCCGGGGTCACAATTTCAGCAAAAATCTGAAATTCTCCAATTCTCTCAAAAATGGTGCCAAACTTTTGCAAATTCTCCCCTGAAAGGTTTGGCGGTGGAAACAGAAGCCTTTTTGTCATAGGAAATGAAATCAGCCCTCGAAGACAAAACCTGTGGGAAAAAAATTTTCTAAGCCCCGGGGTCACAATTTCAGCAAAAATCTGAAATTCTCCTATTCTCTCAAAAATGGTGCCAAACTGTTGCAAATTCTCCCCTGAAAGGTTTGGCGGTGGAAACAGAAGCCTTTTTGCCATAGGAAATGAAATCAGCCCTCGAAGACAAAACCTGTGGGGAAAAAAATTTCTAAGCCCCGGGGTCACAATTTCAGCAAAAATCTGAAATTCTCCAATTCTCTCAAAAATGGTGCCAAACTGTTGCAAATTCTCCCCTGAAAGGTTTGGCGGTGGAAACAGAAGCCTTTTTGTCATAGGAAATGAAATCAGCCCTCGAAGACAGAACCTGTGGGGAAAAAAATTTCTAAGCCCCGGGGTCACAATTTCAGCACAAATCTGAAATTCTCCAATTCTCTCAAAAATGGTGCCAAACTTTTGCAAATTCTCCCCGGAAAGGTTTGGCGGTGGAAACAGAAGCCTTTTTGTCATAGGAAATGAAATCAGCCCTCGACAACATTACCTGTGAAAAAAAAAAATTCTAAGCCCCGGGGTCACAATTTCAGCAAAAATCTGAAATTCTCCAGTTCACTCAAAAACGGTGCCAAACTGTTGCAAATTCTCCCCTGAAACGTTTGGCGGTGGAAACAGAAGCCTTTATGTCATAGGAAATGAAATCAGCCCTCGAAGACAAAACCTGTGGAAAAAAATTTTTCTAAGCCCCGGAGTCACAATTTCAGCAAAAATCTGAAATTCTCCAATTCTCTCAAAAATGGTGCCAAACTGTTGCAAATTCTTCCCTGAAAGGTTTGGCGGTGGAAACAGAAGCCTTTTTGTCATAGGAAATGAAATCAGCCCTCGAAGACAAAAACTGTGGGAAAAAAATTTTCTAAGCCCCGGAGTCACAATTTCAGCAAAAATCTGAAATTCTCCAATTCTCTCAAAAATGGTGCCAAACTGTTGCAAATTCTCCCCTGAAAGGTTTGGCGGTGGAAACAGAAGCCTTTTTGTCATAGGAAATGAAATCAGCCCTCGACAACTTTACCTGTGAAAAAAAAAATTTCTAAGCCCCGGGGTCACAATTTCAGCAAAAATCTGAAATTCTCCAGTTCTCTCAAAAACGGTGCCAAACTTTTGCAAATTCTCCCCTGAAAGGTTTGGCGGTGGAAACAGAAGCCTTTTTGTCATAGGAAATGAAATCAGCCCTCGACAACTTTACCTGTGAAAAAAAAAATTTCTAAGCCCCGGGGTCACAATTTCAGCAAAAATCTGAAATTCTCCAGTTCTCTCAAAAACGGTGCCAAACTTTTGCAAATTCTCCCCTGAAAGGTTTGGCGGTGGAAACAGAAGCCTTTTTGTCATAGGAAATGAAATCAGCCCTCGAAGACAAAACCTGTGGAAATTTTTTTTCCTAAGCCCCGGGGTCACAATTTCAGCAAAAATCTGAAATTCTCCAATTCTCTCAAAAACGGTGCCAAACTGTTTCAAATTCTCCCCTGAAAGGTTTGGCGGAGGAAACAGAAGCCTTTTTGTCATAGGAAATGAAATCAGCCCTCGAAGACAAAACCTGTGGGGAAAAAAATTTCTAAGGCCCGGGGTCACAATTTCAGCAAAAATCTGAAATTCTCCAATTCTCTCAAAAATGGTGCCAAACTTTTGCAAATTCTCCCCTGAAAGGTTTGGCGGTGGAAACAGAAGCCTTTATGTCATAGGAAATGAAATCAGCCCTCGACAACTTTACCTGTGGGGAAAAAAAATTCTAAGCCCCGGCGTCACAATTTCACCAAAAATCTGAAATTCTCCAGTTCACTCAAAAATGGTGCCAAACTGTTGCAAATTCTCCCCTGAAAGGTTTGGCGGTGGAAACAGAAGCCTTTGTGTCATAGGAAATGAAATCAGCCCTCGAAGACAAAACCTGTGGAAAAAAAATTTTCTAAGCCCCGGGGTCACAATTTCAGCACAAATCTGAAATTCTCCAGTTCACTCAAAAACGGGGCCAAACTGTTGAAAATTCTCCCCTGAAAGGTTTGGCGGTGGAAACAGAAGCCTTTTTGTCATAGGAAATGAAATCAGCCCTCGAAGACAAAACCTGTGGGGAAAAAATTTTCTAAGCCCCGGGGTCACAATTTCAGCAAAAATCTGAAATTCTCCAGTTCTCTCAAAAACGGTGCCAAACTTTTGCAAATTCTCCCCAGAAAGGTTTGGCGGTGGAAACAGAAGCCTTTTTGTCATAGGAAATGAAAACAGCCCTCGAAGACACAACCTGTGGAAAAAAAAATTTCTAAGCCCCGGGGTCACAATTTCAGCAAAAATCTGAAATTCTCCAATTCTCTCAAAAATGGTGCCAAACTGTTGCAAATTCTCCCCTGAAAGGTTTGGCGGTGGAAACAGAAGCCTTTTTGTCATAGGAAATGAAATCAGCCCTCGACAACTTTACCTGTGAAAAAAAAAATTTCTAAGCCCCGGGGTCACAATTTCAGCAAAAATCTGAAATTCTCCAGTTTACTCAAAAACGGTGCCAAACTGTTGCAAATTCTCCCCTGAAAGGTTTGGCGGTGGAAACAGAAGCCTTTATGTCATTGGAAATGAAATCAGCCCTCGAAGACAAAACCTGTGGAAAAAAATTTTTCTAAGCCCCGGGGTCACAATTTCAGCAAAAATCTGAAATTCTGCAGTTCACTCAAAAATGGTGCCAAACTGTTGCAAATTCTCCCCTGAAAGGTTTGGCGGTGGAAACAGAAGCCTTTATGTCATAGGAAATGAAATCAGCCCTCGAAGACAAAAACTGTGGGGGAAAAAAATTTCTAAGCCCCGGAGTCACAATTTCAGCAAAAATCTGAAATTCTCCAATTCTCTCAAAAATGGTGCCAAACTGTTGCAAATTCTCCCCGGAAAGGTTTGGCGGTGGAAACAGAAGCCTTTTTGTCATAGGAAATGAAATCAGCCCTCGACAACTTTACCTGTGAAAAAAAAAAATTCTAAGCCCCGGGGTCACAATTTCAGCAAAAATCTGAAATTCTCCAGTTCACTCAAAAACGGTGCCAAACTGTTGCAAATTCTCCCCTGAAACGTTTGGCGGTGGAAACAGAAGCCTTTATGTCATAGGAAATGAAATCAGCCCTCGAAGACAAAACCTGTGGAAAAAAATTTTTCTAAGCCCCGGAGTCACAATTTCAGCAAAAATCTGAAATTCTCCAATTCTCTCAAAAATGGTGCCAAACTGTTGCAAATTCTTCCCTGAAAGGTTTGGCGGTGGAAACAGAAGCCTTTTTGTCATAGGAAATGAAATCAGCCCTCGAAGACAAAAACTGTGGGGAAAAAATTTTCTAAGCCCCGGAGTCACAATTTCAGCAAAAATCTGAAATTCTCCAATTCTCTCAAAAATGGTGCCAAACTGTTGCAAATTCTCCCCTGAAAGGTTTGGCGGTGGAAACAGAAGCCTTTTTGTCATAGGAAATGAAATCAGCCCTCGACAACTTTACCTGTGAAAAAAAAAATTTCTAAGCCCCGGGGTCACAATTTCAGCAAAAATCTGAAATTCTCCAGTTCTCTCAAAAACGGTGCCAAACTTTTGCAAATTCTCCCCTGAAAGGTTTGGCGGTGGAAACAGAAGCCTTTTTGTCATAGGAAATGAAATCAGCCCTCGACAACTTTACCTGTGAAAAAAAAAATTTCTAAGCCCCGGGGTCACAATTTCAGCAAAAATCTGAAATTCTCCAGTTCTCTCAAAAACGGTGCCAAACTTTTGCAAATTCTCCCCTGAAAGGTTTGGCGGTGGAAACAGAAGCCTTTTTGTCATAGGAAATGAAATCAGCCCTCGAAGACAAAACCTGTGGGAAAAAATTTTTCTAAGCCCCGGGGTCACAATTTCAGCAAAAATCTGAAATTCTCCAATTCTCTCAAAAATGGTGCCAAACTTTTGCAAATTCTCCCCTGAAAGGTTTGGCGGTGGAAACAGAAGCCTTTATGTCATAGGAAATGAAATCAGCCCTCGACAACTTTACCTGTGGGGAAAAAAAATTCTAAGCCCCGGCGTCACAATTTCACCAAAAATCTGAAATTCTCCAGTTCACTCAAAAATGGTGCCAAACTGTTGCAAATTCTCCCCTGAAAGCTTTGGCGGTGGAAACAGAAGCCTTTATGTCATAGGAAATGAAATCAGCCCTCGAAGACAAAACCTGTGGAAAAATTTTTTTCTAAGCCCCGGGGTCACAATTTCAGCAAAAATCTGAAATTCTCCAATTCTCTCAAAAATGGTTCCAAACTGTTGCAAATTCTCCCCTGAAAGGTTTGGCGGTGGAAACAGAAGCCTTTGTGTCATAGGAAATGAAATCAGCCCTCGAAGACAAAACCTGTGGAAAAAAAATTTTCTAAGCCCCGGGGTCACAATTTCAGCACAAATCTGAAATTCTCCAATTCTCTCAAAAATGGTGCCAAACTTTTGCAAATTCTCCCCTGAAAGGTTTGGCGGTGGAAACAGAAGCCTTTTTGTCATAGGAAATGAAATCAGCCCTCGAAGACAAAACCTGTGGGGAAAAAATTTTCTAAGCCCCGGGATCACAATTTCAGCAAAAATCTGAAATTCTCCAATTCTCTCAAAAATGGTGCCAAACTGTTGCAAATTCTCCCCTGAAAGGTATGGCGGTGGAAACAGAAGCCTTTTTGTCATAGGAAATGAAATCAGCCCTCGAAGACAGAACCTGTGGGGAAAAAAATTTCTAAGCCCCGGGGTCACAATTTCAGCACAAATCTGAAATTCTCCAATTCTCTCAAAAATGGTGCCAAACTTTTGCAAATTCTCCCCGGAAAGGTTTGGCGGTGGAAACAGAAGCCTTTTTGTCATAGGAAATGAAATCAGCCCTCGACAACTTTACCTGTGAAAAAAAAAAATTCTAAGCCCCGGGGTCACAATTTCAGCAAAAATCTGAAATTCTCCAGTTCACTCAAAAACGGTGCCAAACTGTTGCAAATTCTCCCCTGAAACGTTTGGCGGTGGAAACAGAAGCCTTTATGTCATAGGAAATGAAATCAGCCCTCGAAGACAAAACCTGTGGAAAAAAATTTTTCTAAGCCCCGGAGTCACAATTTCAGCAAAAATCTGAAATTCTCCAATTCTCTCAAAAATGGTGCCAAACTGTTGCAAATTCTTCCCTGAAAGGTTTGGCGGTGGAAACAGAAGCCTTTTTGTCATAGGAAATGAAATCAGCCCTCGAAGACAAAAACTGTGGGAAAAAAATTTTCTAAGCCCCGGAGTCACAATTTCAGCAAAAATCTGAAATTCTCCAATTCTCTCAAAAATGGTGCCAAACTGTTGCAAATTCTCCCCTGAAAGGTTTGGCGGTGGAAACAGAAGCCTTTTTGTCATAGGAAATGAAATCAGCCCTCGACAACTTTACCTGTGAAAAAAAAAATTTCTAAGCCCCGGGGTCACAATTTCAGCAAAAATCTGAAATTCTCCAGTTCTCTCAAAAACGGTGCCAAACTTTTGCAAATTCTCCCCTGAAAGGTTTGGCGGTGGAAACAGAAGCCTTTTTGTCATAGGAAATGAAATCAGCCCTCGACAACTTTACCTGTGAAAAAAAAAATTTCTAAGCCCCGGGGTCACAATTTCAGCAAAAATCTGAAATTCTCCAGTTCTCTCAAAAACGGTGCCAAACTTTTGCAAATTCTCCCCTGAAAGGTTTGGCGGTGGAAACAGAAGCCTTTTTGTCATAGGAAATGAAATCAGCCCTCGAAGACAAAACCTGTGGAAATTTTTTTTCCTAAGCCCCGGGGTCACAATTTCAGCAAAAATCTGAAATTCTCCAATTCTCTCAAAAACGGTGCCAAACTGTTTCAAATTCTCCCCTGAAAGGTTTGGCGGAGGAAACAGAAGCCTTTTTGTCATAGGAAATGAAATCAGCCCTCGAAGACAAAACCTGTGGGGAAAAAAATTTCTAAGGCCCGGGGTCACAATTTCAGCAAAAATCTGAAATTCTCCAATTCTCTCAAAAATGGTGCCAAACTTTTGCAAATTCTCCCCTGAAAGGTTTGGCGGTGGAAACAGAAGCCTTTATGTCATAGGAAATGAAATCAGCCCTCGACAACTTTACCTGTGGGGAAAAAAAATTCTAAGCCCCGGCGTCACAATTTCACCAAAAATCTGAAATTCTCCAGTTCACTCAAAAATGGTGCCAAACTGTTGCAAATTCTCCCCTGAAAGCTTTGGCGGTGGAAACAGAAGCCTTTATGTCATAGGAAATGAAATCAGCCCTCGAAGACAAAACCTGTGGAAAAAAATTTTTCTAAGCCCCGGGGTCACAATTTCAGCAAAAATCTGAAATTCTCCAATTCTCTCAAAAATGGTTCCAAACTGTTGCAAATTCTCCCCTGAAAGGTTTGGCGGTGGAAACAGAAGCCTTTGTGTCATAGGAAATGAAATCAGCCCTCGAAGACAAAACCTGTGGAAAAAAAATTTTCTAAGCCCCGGGGTCACAATTTCAGCACAAATCTGAAATTCTCCAATTCTCTCAAAAATGGTGCCAAACTTTTGCAAATTCTCCCCTGAAAGGTTTGGCGGTGGAAACAGAAGCCTTTTTGTCATAGGAAATGAAATCAGCCCTCGAAGACAAAACCTGTGGGGAAAAAATTTTCTAAGCCCCGGGATCACAATTTCAGCAAAAATCTGAAATTCTCCAATTCTCTCAAAAATGGTGCCAAACTGTTGCAAATTCTCCCCTGAAAGGTATGGCGGTGGAAACAGAAGCCTTTTTGTCATAGGAAATGAAATCAGCCCTCGAAGACAAAACCTGTGGTAAAAAAAATTTTCTAAGCCCCGGGGGCACAATTTCAGCAAAAATCTGAAATTCTCCAATTCTCTCAAAAATGGTGCCAAACTGTTGCAAATTCTCCCCTGAAAGGTTTGGCACTGGAAACAGAAGCCTTTTTGTCATAGGAAATGAAATCAGCCCTCGAAGACAAAACCTGTGGGAAAAAAATTTTCTAAGCCCCGGGGTCACAATTTCAGCAAAAATCTGAAATTCTCCAATTCTCTCAAAAACGGTGCCAAACTGTTGCAAATTCTCCCCTGAAAGGTTTGGCGGTGGAAACAGAAGCCTTTTTGTCATAGGAAATGAAATCAGCCCTCGAAGACAGAACCTGTGGGGAAAAAATTTTCTATGCTCCGGGGTCACAATTTCAGCAAAAATCTGAAATTCTCAAATTCTCTCAAAAATGGTGCCAAACTTTTGCAAATTCTCCCCTGAAAGGATTGGCGGTGGAAACAGAAGCCTTTTTGTCATAGGAAATGAAATCAGCCCTCGACAACTTTACCTGTGAAAAAAAAATTTTCTAAGCCCCGGGGTCACAATTTCAGCAAAAATCTGAAATTCTGCAGTTCTCTCAAAAATGGTGCCAAACTGTTGCAAATTCTCCCCTGAAAGGTTTGGCGGTGGAAACAGAACCCTTTTTGTCATAGGAAATGAAATCAGCCCTCGAAGACAAAACCTGTGGAAAAAAATTTTTTAAGGCCCGGGGTGACAATTTCAGCAAAAATCTGAAATTCTCCAGTTCTCTCAAAAATGGTGCCAAACTGTTGCAAATTCTCCCCTGAAAGGTTTGGCGGTGGAAACAGAAGCCTTTATGTCATAGGAAATGAAATCAGCGCTCGAAGACAAAACATGTGTGAAAAAAATTTTCTAAGCCCCGGAGTCACAATTTCAGGAAAAATCTGAAATTCTCCAATTCTCTCAAAAATGGTGCCAAACTGTTGCAAATTCTCCCCTGAAAGGTTTGGCGGTGGAAATAGAAGCCTTTTTGTCATAGGAAATGAAATCAGCCCTCGACAACTTTACCTGTGAAAAAAAAAATTTCTGAGCCCCGGGGTCACAATTTAAGCAAAAATCTGAAATTCTCCAATTCTCTCAAAAATGGTGCCAAACTTTTGCAAATTCTCCCCTGAAAGGTTTGGCGGTGGAAACAGAAGCCTTTTTGTCATAGGAAATGAAATCAGCCCTCGACAACTTTACCTGTGGGAAAAAAAATTTCTAAGCCCCGGGGTCACAATTTCACCAAAAATCTGAAATTCTCCAGTTCACTCAAAAATGGTGCCAAACTGTTGCAAATTCTCCCCTGAAAGGTTTGGCGGTGGAAACAGAAGCCTTTATGTCATAGGAAATGAAATCAGCCCTCGAAGACAAAACCTGTGGGAAAAAATTTTTCTAAGCCCCGAGGTCACAATTTCAGCAAAAATCTGAAATTCTGCAGTTCACTCAAAAATGGTGCCAAACTGTTGCAAATTCTCCCCTGAAAGGTTTGGCAGTGGAAACAGAAGCCTTTTTGTCATAGGAAATGAAATCAGCCCTCGAAGACAAAACCTGTGGGAAAAAAAATTTCTAAGCCCCGGGGTAACAATTTCAGCAAAAATCTGAAATTCTCCAATTCTCTCAAAAATGGTGCCAAACTGTTGCAAATTCTCCCCTGAAAGGTTTGGCGGTGGAAACAGAAGCCTTTTTGTCAGAGGAAATGAAATCAGCCCTCGAAGACAAAACCTGTGGAAAAAAATTTTTCTAAGCCCCGGGGTCACAATTTCAGCAAAAATCTGAAATTCTCCAGTTCACTCAAAAACGGTGCCAAACTGTTGCAAATTCTCCCCTGAAAGGTTTGGCGGTGGAAACAGAAGCCTTTTTGTCATAGGAAATGAAATCAGCGCTCGAAGACAAAACCTGTGTGAAAAAAATTTTCTAAGCCCCGGGATCACAATTTCAGCAAAAATCTGAAATTCTCCAATTCTCTCAAAAATGGTGCCAAACTGTTGCAAATTCTCCCCTGAAAGGTATGGCGGTGGAAACAGAAGCCTTTTTGTCATAGGAAATGAAATCAGCCCTCGAAGACAAAACCTGTGGTAAAAAAAATTTTCTAAGCCCCGGGGGCACAATTTCAGCAAAAATCTGAAATTCTCCAATTCTCTCAAAAATGGTGCCAAACTGTTGCAAATTCTCCCCTGAAAGGTTTGGCACTGGAAACAGAAGCCTTTTTGTCATAGGAAATGAAATCAGCCCTCGAAGACAAAACCTGTGGGAAAAAAATTTTCTAAGCCCCGGGGTCACAATTTCAGCAAAAATCTGAAATTCTCCAATTCTCTCAAAAACGGTGCCAAACTGTTGCAAATTCTCCCCTGAAAGGTTTGGCGGTGGAAACAGAAGCCTTTTTGTCATAGGAAATGAAATCAGCCCTCGAAGACAGAACCTGTGGGGAAAAAATTTTCTATGCTCCGGGGTCACAATTTCAGCAAAAATCTGAAATTCTCAAATTCTCTCAAAAATGGTGCCAAACTTTTGCAAATTCTCCCCTGAAAGGATTGGCGGTGGAAACAGAAGCCTTTTTGTCATAGGAAATGAAATCAGCCCTCGACAACTTTACCTGTGAAAAAAAATTTTTCTAAGCCCCGGGGTCACAATTTCAGCAAAAATCTGAAATTCTGCAGTTCTCTCAAAAATGGTGCCAAACTGTTGCAAATTCTCCCCTGAAAGGTTTGGCGGTGGAAACAGAACCCTTTTTGTCATAGGAAATGAAATCAGCCCTCGAAGACAAAACCTGTGGAAAAAAATTTTTCTAAGCCCCGGGGTGACAATTTCAGCAAAAATCTGAAATTCTCCAGTTCTCTCAAAAATGGTGCCAAACTGTTGCAAATTCTCCCCTGAAAGGTTTGGCGGTGGAAACAGAAGCCTTTATGTCATAGGAAATGAAATCAGCGCTCGAAGACAAAACATGTGTGAAAAAAATTTTCTAAGCCCCGGAGTCACAATTTCAGGAAAAATCTGAAATTCTCCAATTCTCTCAAAAATGGTGCCAAACTGTTGCAAATTCTCCCCTGAAAGGTTTGGCGGTGGAAACAGAAGCCTTTTTGTCATAGGAAATGAAATCAGCCCTCGACAACTTTACCTGTGAAAAAAAAAATTTCTGAGCCCCGGGGTCACAATTTAAGCAAAAATCTGAAATTCTCCAATTCTCTCAAAAATGGTGCCAAACTTTTGCAAATTCTCCCCTGAAAGGTTTGGCGGTGGAAACAGAAGCCTCTTTGTCATAGGAAATGAAATCAGCCCTCGACAACTTTACCTGTGGGAAAAAAAATTTCTAAGCCCTGGGGTCACAATTTCACCAAAAATCTGAAATTCTCCAGTTCACTCAAAAATGGTGCCAAACTGTTGCAAATTCTCCCCTGAAAGGTTTGGCGGTGGAAACAGAAGCCTTTATGTCATAGGAAATGAAATCAGCCCTCGAAGACAAAACCTGTGGGAAAAAATTTTTCTAAGCCCCGAGGTCACAATTTCAGCAAAAATCTGAAATTCTGCAGTTCACTCAAAAATGGTGCCAAACTGTTGCAAATTCTCCCCTGAAAGGTTTGGCAGTGGAAACAGAAGCCTTTTTGTCATAGGAAATGAAATCAGCCCTCGAAGACAAAACCTGTGGAAAAAAAATTTTCTAAGCCCCGGGGTCACAATTTCAGCAAAAATCTGAAATTCTCCAATTCTCTCAAAAATGGTGCCAAACTGTTGCAAATTCTCCCCTGAAAGGTTTGGCGGAGGAAACAGAAGCCTTTTTGTCATAGGAAATGAAATCAGCCCTCGAAGACAAAACCTGTGGGAAAAATTTTTTCTAATCCCCGGGGTAACAATTTCAGCAAAAATCTGAAATTCTCCAATTCTCTCAAAAATGGTGCCAAACTGTTGCAAATTCTCCCCTGAAAGGTTTGGCGGTGGAAACAGAAGCCTTTTTGTCAGAGGAAATGAAATCAGCCCTCGAAGACAAAACCTGTGGAAAAAAATTTTTCTAAGCCCCGGGGTCACAATTTCAGCAAAAATCTGAAATTCTCCAGTTCACTCAAAAACGGTGCCAAACTGTTGCAAATTCTCCCCTGAAAGGTTTGGCGGTGGAAACAGAAGCCTTTTTGTCATAGGAAATGAAATCAGCGCTCGAAGACAAAACCTGTGTGAAAAAAATTTTCTAAGCCCCGGGGTCACAATTTCAGCAAAAATGTGAAATTCTCGAATTCTCTCAAAAATGGTGCCAAACTGTTGCAAATTCTCCCCTGAAAGGTTTGGCGGTGGAAACAGAAGCCTTTTTGTCATAATTTCAGCAAAAATCTGAAATTCTCCAATTCTCTCAAAAATGGTGCCAAACTGTTGCAAATTCTCCCCTGAAAGGTATGGCGGTGGAAACAGAAGCCTTTTTGTCATAGGAAATGAAATCAGCCCTCGAAGACAAAACCTGTGGTAAAAAAAATTTTCTAAGCCCCGGGGGCACAATTTCAGCAAAAATCTGAAATTCTCCAATTCTCTCAAAAATGGTGCCAAACTGTTGCAAATTCTCCCCTGAAAGGTTTGGCACTGGAAACAGAAGGCTTTTTGTCATAGGAAATGAAATCAGCCCTCGAAGACAAAACCTGTGGGAAAAAAATTTTCTAAGCCCCGGGGTCACAATTTCAGCAAAAATCTGAAATTCTCCAATTCTCTCAAAAACGGTGCCAAACTGTTGCAAATTCTCCCCTGAAAGGTTTGGCGGTGGAAACAGAAGCCTTTTTGTCATAGGAAATGAAATCAGCCCTCGAAGACAGAACCTGTGGGGAAAAAATTTTCTATGCTCCGGGGTCACAATTTCAGCAAAAATCTGAAATTCTCCAATTCTCTCAAAAATGGTGCCAAACTTTTGCAAATTCTCCCCTGAAAGGATTGGCGGTGGAAACAGAAGCCTTTTTGTCATAGGAAATGAAATCAGCCCTCGACAACTTTACCTGTGAAAAAAAAATTTTCTAAGCCCCGGGGTCACAATTTCAGCAAAAATCTGAAATTCTGCAGTTCTCTCAAAAATGGTGCCAAACTGTTGCAAATTCTCCCCTGAAAGGTTTGGCGGTGGAAACAGAACCCTTTTTGTCATAGGAAATGAAATCAGCCCTCGAAGACAAAACCTGTGGAAAAAAAATTTTCTAAGCCCCGGGGTGACAATTTCAGCAAAAATCTGAAATTCTCCAGTTCTCTCAAAAATGGTGCCAAACTGTTGCAAATTCTCCCCTGAAAGGTTTGGCGGTGGAAACAGAAGCCTTTATGTCATAGGAAATGAAATCAGCGCTCGAAGACAAAACATGTGTGAAAAAAATTTTCTAAGCCCCGGAGTCACAATTTCAGGAAAAATCTGAAATTCTCCAATTCTCTCAAAAATGGTGCCAAACTGTTGCAAATTCTCCCCTGAAAGGTTTGGCGGTGGAAACAGAAGCCTTTTTGTCATAGGAAATGAAATCAGCCCTCGACAACTTTACCTGTGAAAAAAAAAATTTCTGAGCCCCGGGGTCACAATTTAAGCAAAAATCTGAAATTCTCCAATTCTCTCAAAAATGGTGCCAAACTTTTGCAAATTCTCCCCTGAAAGGTTTGGCGGTGGAAACAGAAGCCTTTTTGTCATAGGAAATGAAATCAGCCCTCGACAACTTTACCTGTGGGAAAAAAAAATTCTAAGCCCCGGGGTCACAATTTCACCAAAAATCTGAAATTCTCCAGTTCACTCAAAAATGGTGCCAAACTGTTGCAAATTCTCCCCTGAAAGGTTTGGCGGTGGAAACAGAAGCCTTTATGTCATAGGAAATGAAATCAGCCCTCGAAGACAAAACCTGTGGGAAAAAATTTTTCTAAGCCCCGGGGTCACAATTTCAGCAAAAATCTGAAATTCTGCAGTTCACTCAAAAATGGTGCCAAACTGTTGCAAATTCTCCCCTGAAAGGTTTGGCAGTGGAAACAGAAGCCTTTTTGTCATAGGAAATGAAATCAGCCCTCGAAGACAAAACCTGTGGAAAAAAAATTTTCTAAGCCCCGGGGTCACAATTTCAGCAAAAATCTGAAATTCTCCAATTCTCTCAAAAATGGTGCCAAACTGTTGCAAATTCTCCCCTGAAAGGTTTGGCGGAGGAAACAGAAGCCTTTTTGTCATAGGAAATGAAATCAGCCCTCGAAGACAAAACCTGTGGGAAAAATTTTTTCTAATCCCCGGGGTAACAATTTCAGCAAAAATCTGAAATTCTCCAATTCTCTCAAAAATGGTGCCAAACTGTTGCAAATTCTCCCCTGAAAGGTTTGGCGGTGGAAACAGAAGCCTTTTTGTCAGAGGAAATGAAATCAGCCCTCGAAGACAAAACCTGTGGAAAAAAAATTTTCTAAGCCCCGGGGTCACAATTTCAGCAAAAATCTGAAATTCTCCAGTTCACTCAAAAACGGTGCCAAACTGTTGCAAATTCTCCCCTGAAAGGTTTGGCGGTGGAAACAGAAGCCTTTTTGTCATAGGAAATGAAATCAGCGCTCGAAGACAAAACCTGTGTGAAAAAAATTTTCTAAGCCCCGGGGTCACAATTTCAGCAAAAATGTGAAATTCTCGAATTCTCTCAAAAATGGTGCCAAACTGTTGCAAATTCTCCCCTGAAAGGTTTGGCGGTGGAAACAGAAGCCTTTTTGTCATAATTTCAGCAAAAATCTGAAATTCTCCAATTCTCTCAAAAATGGTGCCAAACTGTTGCAAATTCTCCCCTGAAAGGTTTGGCGGTGGAAACAGAAGCCTTTTTGTCATAGGAAATGAAATCAGCCCTCGAAGACAAAACCTGTGGGGAAAAAATTTTCTAAGCCCCGGAGTCACAATTTCAGCAAAAATCTGAAATTCTCCAATTCTCTCAAAAATGGTGCCAAACTGTTTCAAATTCTCCCCTGAAAGGTTTGGCGGAGGAAACAGAAGCCTTTTTGTCATAGGAAATGAAATCAGCCCTCGAAGACAAAACCTGTGGGGAAAAAATTTTCTAAGCCCCGGGGTCACAATTTCAGCAAAAATCTGAAATTCTCCAATTCTCTCAAAAATGGTGCCAAACTGTTGCAAATTCTCCCCTGAAAGGTTTGGCGGTGGAAACAGAAGCCTTTTTGTCATAGGAAATGAAATCAGCCCTCGAAGACAAAACCTGTGGGGAAAAATTTTTCTAAGCCCCGGGGGTCACAATTTCAGCAAAAATCTGAAATTCTCCAATTCTCTCAAAAATGGTGCCAAACTGTTGCAAATTCTCCCCTGAAAGGTTTGGCGGTGGAAACAGAAGGCTTTTTGTCATAGTAAATGAAATCAGCCCTCGAAGACAAAACCTGTGGGGAAAAAAATTTCTAAGCCCCGGGGTCACAATTTCAGCAAAAATCTGAAATTCTCCAATTCTCTCAAAAACGGTGCCAAACTGTTGCAAATTCTCCCCTGAAAGGTTTGGCGGTGGAAACAGAAGCCTTTTTGTCATAGGAAATGAAATCAGCCCTCGAAGACAAAACCTGTGGGAAAAAAATTTTCTAAGCTCCGGGGTCACAATTTCAGCAAAAATCTGAAATTCTCCAATTCTCTCAAAAATGGTGCCAAACTTTTGCAAATTCTCCCCTGAAAGGTTTGGCGGTGGAAACAGAAGCCTTTTTGTCATAGGAAATGAAATCAGCCCTCGACAACTTTACCTGTGAAAAAAAAATTTTCTAAGCCCCGGGGTCACAATTTCAGCTAAAATCTGAAATTCTGCAGTTCTCTCAAAAATGGTGCCAAACTGTTGCAAATTCTCCCCTGAAAGGTTTGGCGGTGGAAACAGAACCCTTTTTGTCATAGGAAATGAAATCAGCCCTCGAAGACAAAACCTGTGGAAAAAAATTTTTCTAAGCCCCGGGGTGACAATTTCAGCAAAAATCTGAAATTCTCAAGTTCTCTCAAAAATGGTGCCAAACTGTTGCAAATTCTCCCCTGAAAGGTTTGGCGGTGGAAACAGAAGCCTTTTTGTCATAGGAAATGAAATCAGCCCTCGAAGACAGAACCTGTGGGAAAAAAATTTTCTAAGCTCCGGGGTCACAATTTCAGCAAAAATCTGAAATTCTCCAATTCTCTCAAAAATGGTGCCAAACTTTTGCAAATTCTCCCCTGAAAGGTTTGGCGGTGGAAACAGAAGCCTTTTTGTCATAGGAAATGAAATCAGCCCTCGACAACTTTACCTGTGAAAAAAAAAATTTCTAAGCCCCGGGGTCACAATTTCAGCAAAAATCTGAAATTCTGCAGTTCTCTCAAAAATGGTGCCAAACTGTTGCAAATTCTCCCCTGAAAGGTTTGGCGGTGGAAACAGAACCCTTTTTGTCATAGGAAATGAAATCAGCCCTCGAAGACAAAACCTGTGGAAAAAAAATTTTCTAAGCCCCGGGGTGACAATTTCAGCAAAAATCTGAAATTCTCCAGTTCTCTCAAAAATGGTGCCAAACTGTTGCAAATTCTCCCCTGAAAGGTTTGGCGGTGGAAACAGAAGCCTTTTTGTCATAGGAAATGAAATCAGCCCTCGACAACTTTACCTGTGAAAAAAAAAAATTCTAAGCCCCGGGGTCACAATTTCAGCAAAAATCTGAAATTCTCCAGTTCACTCAAAAACGGTGCCAAACTGTTGCAAATTCTCCCCTGAAAGGTTTGGCGGTGGAAACAGAAGCCTTTATGTCATAAGAAATGAAATCAGCGCTCGAAGACAAAACATGTGTGAAAAAAATTTTCTAAGCCCCGGAGTCACAATTTCAGGAAAAATCTGAAATTCTCCAATTCTCTCAAAAATGGTGCCAAACTGTTGCAAATTCTCCCCTGAAAGCTTTGGCGGTGGAAACAGAAGCCTTTTTGTCATAGGAAATGAAATCAGCCCTCGACAACTTTACCTGTGAAAAAAAAAAATTCTGAGCCCCGGGGTCACAATTTCAGCAAAAATCTGAAATTCTCCAATTCTCTCAAAAATGGTGCCAAACTTTTGCAAATTCTCCCCTGAAAGGTTTGGCGGTGGAAACAGAAGCCTTTTTGTCATAGGAAATGAAATCAGCCCTCGACAACTTTACCTGTGGGGAAAAAAATTTCTAAGCCCCGGGGTCACAATTTCACCAAAAATCTGAAATTCTCCAGTTCACTCAAAAATGGTGCCAAACTGTTGCAAATTCTCCCCTGAAAGGTTTGGCGGTGGAAACAGAAGCCTTTATGTCATAGGAAATGAAATCAGCCCTCGAAGACAAAACCTGTGGAAAAAAATTTTTCTAAGCCCCGGGGTCACAATTTCAGCAAAAATCTGAAATTCTGCAGTTCACTCAAAAATGGTGCCAAACTGTTGCAAATTCTCCCCTGAAAGGTTTGGCAGTGGAAACAGAAGCCTTTTTGTCATAGGAAATGAAATCAGCCCTCGAAGACAAAACCTGTGGAAAAAATTTTTTCTAAGCCCCGGGGTCACAATTTCAGCAAAAATCTGAAATTCTCCAATTCTCTCAAAAATGGTGCCAAACTGTTGCAAATTCTCCCCTGAAAGGTTTGGCGGAGGAAACAGAAGCCTTTTTGTCATAGGAAATGAAATCAGCCCTCGAAGACAAAACCTGTGGGAAAAAATTTTTCTAATCCCCGGGGTAACAATTTCAGCAAAAATCTGAAATTCTCCAATTCTCTCAAAAATGGTGCCAAACTGTTGGAAATTCTCCCCTGAAAGGTTTGGCGGTGGAAACAGAAGCCTTTTTGTCAGAGGAAATGAAATCAGCCCTCGAAGACAAAACCTGTGGAAAAAAAATTTTCTAAGCCCCGGGGTGACAATTTCAGCAAAAATCTGAAATTCTCCAGTTCTCTCAAAAATGGTGCCAAACTGTTGCAAATTCTCCCCTGAAAGGTTTGGCGGTGGAAACAGAAGCCTTTTTGTCATAGGAAATGAAATCAGCCCTCGACAACTTTACCTGTGAAAAAAAAAAATTCTAAGCCCCGGGGTCACAATTTCAGCAAAAATCTGAAATTCTCCAGTTCACTCAAAAACGGTGCCAAACTGTTGCAAATTCTCCCCTGAAAGGTTTGGCGGTGGAAACAGAAGCCTTTATGTCATAAGAAATGAAATCAGCGCTCGAAGACAAAACATGTGTGAAAAAAATTTTCTAAGCCCCGGAGTCACAATTTCAGGAAAAATCTGAAATTCTCCAATTCTCTCAAAAATGGTGCCAAACTGTTGCAAATTCTCCCCTGAAAGGTTTGGCGGTGGAAACAGAAGCCTTTTTGTCATAGGAAATGAAATCAGCCCTCGACAACTTTACCTGTGAAAAAAAAAAATTCTGAGCCCCGGGGTCACAATTTCAGCAAAAATCTGAAATTCTCCAATTCTCTCAAAAATGGTGCCAAACTTTTGCAAATTCTCCCCTGAAAGGTTTGGCGGTGGAAACAGAAGCCTTTTTGTCATAGGAAATGAAATCAGCCCTCGACAACTTTACCTGTGGGGAAAAAAATTTCTAAGCCCCGGGGTCACAATTTCACCAAAAATCTGAAATTCTCCAGTTCACTCAAAAATGGTGCCAAACTGTTGCAAATTCTCCCCTGAAAGGTTTGGCGGTGGAAACAGAAGCCTTTATGTCATAGGAAATGAAATCAGCCCTCGAAGACAAAACCTGTGGAAAAAAATTTTTCTAAGCCCCGGGGTCACAATTTCAGCAAAAATCTGAAATTCTGCAGTTCACTCAAAAATGGTGCCAAACTGTTGCAAATTCTCCCCTGAAAGGTTTGGCAGTGGAAACAGAAGCCTTTTTGTCATAGGAAATGAAATCAGCCCTCGAAGACAAAACCTGTGGAAAAATTTTTTTCTAAGCCCCGGGGTCACAATTTCAGCAAAAATCTGAAATTCTCCAATTCTCTCAAAAATGGTGCCAAACTGTTGCAAATTCTCCCCTGAAAGGTTTGGCGGAGGAAACAGAAGCCTTTTTGTCATAGGAAATGAAATCAGCCCTCGAAGACAAAACCTGTGGGAAAAATTTTTTCTAATCCCCGGGGTAACAATTTCAGCAAAAATCTGAAATTCTCCAATTCTCTCAAAAATGGTGCCAAACTTTTGCAAATTCTCCCCTGAAAGGTTTGGCGGTGGAAACAGAAGCCTTTTTGTCATAGGAAATGAAATCAGCCCTCGACAACTTTACCTGTGGGGAAAAAAATTTCTAAGCCCCGGGGTCACAATTTCACCAAAAATCTGAAATTCTCCAGTTCACTCAAAAATGGTGCCAAACTGTTGCAAATTCTCCCCTGAAAGGTTTGGCGGTGGAAACAGAAGCCTTTATGTCATAGGAAATGAAATCAGCCCTCGAAGACAAAACCTGTGGAAAAAAATTTTTCTAAGCCCCGGGGTCACAATTTCAGCAAAAATCTGAAATTCTGCAGTTCACTCAAAAATGGTGCCAAACTGTTGCAAATTCTCCCCTGAAAGGTTTGGCGGTGGAAACAGAAGCCTTTTTGTCATAATTTCAGCAAAAATCTGAAATTCTCCAATTCTCTCAAAAATGGTGCCAAACTGTTGCAAATTCTCCCCTGAAAGGTTTGGCGGTGGAAACAGAAGCCTTTTTGTCATAGGAAATGAAATCAGCCCTCGAAGACAAAACCTGTGGGGAAAAAATTTTCTAAGCCCCGGAGTCACAATTTCAGCAAAAATCTGAAATTCTCCAATTCTCTCAAAAATGGTGCCAAACTGTTTCAAATTCTCCCCTGAAAGGTTTGGCGGAGGAAACAGAAGCCTTTTTGTCATAGGAAATGAAATCAGCCCTCGAAGACAAAACCTGTGGGGAAAAAATTTTCTAAGCCCCGGGGTCACAATTTCAGCAAAAATCTGAAATTCTCCAATTCTCTCAAAAATGGTGCCAAACTGTTGCAAATTCTCCCCTGAAAGGTTTGGCGGTGGAAACAGAAGCCTTTTTGTCATAGGAAATGAAATCAGCCCTCGAAGACAAAACCTGTGGGGAAAAATTTTTCTAAGCCCCGGGGGTCACAATTTCAGCAAAAATCTGAAATTCTCCAATTCTCTCAAAAATGGTGCCAAACTGTTGCAAATTCTCCCCTGAAAGGTTTGGCGGTGGAAACAGAAGGCTTTTTGTCATAGTAAATGAAATCAGCCCTCGAAGACAAAACCTGTGGGGAAAAAAATTTCTAAGCCCCGGGGTCACAATTTCAGCAAAAATCTGAAATTCTCCAATTCTCTCAAAAACGGTGCCAAACTGTTGCAAATTCTCCCCTGAAAGGTTTGGCGGTGAAAACAGAAGCCTTTTTGTCATAGGAAATGAAATCAGCCCTCGAAGACAAAACCTGTGGAAAAAATTTTTTCTAAGCCCCGGGGTCACAATTTCAGCAAAAATCTGAAATTCTCCAGTTCACTCAAAAACGGTGCCAAACTGTTGCAAATTCTCCCCTGAAAGGTTTGGCGGTGGAAACAGAAGCCTTTTTGTCATAGGAAATGAAATCAGCGCTCGTAGACAAAACCTGTGTGAAAAAAATTCTAAGCCCCGGGGTCACAATTTCAGCAAAAATCTGAAATTCTCCAATTCTCTCAAAAATGGTGCCAAACTGTTGCAAATTCTCCCCTGAAAGGTTTGGCGGTGGAAACAGAAGCCTTTTTGTCATAGGAAATGAAATCAGCCCTCGAAGACAAAACCTGTGGGAAAATTTTTTTCTAAGCCCCGGGGTCACAATTTCAGCACAAATCTGAAATCTCCAATTCTCTCAAAAATGGTGCCAAACTTTTGCAAATTCTCCCCTGAAAGGTTTGGCGGTGGAAACAGAAGCCTTTTTGTCATAGGAAATGAAATCAGCCCTCGACAACTTTATCTGTGAAAAAAAAAATTCTAAGCCCCGGGGTCACAATTTCAGCAAAAATCTGAAATTCTCCAGTTCACTTATAAACGGTGCCAAACTGTTGCAAATTCTCCCCTGAAACGTTTGGCGGTGGAAACAGAAGCCTTTTTGTCATAGGAAATGAAATCAGCCCTCGAAGACAAAACCTGTGGAAAAAAATTTTTCTAAGCCCCAGGGTCACAATTTCAGCAAAAATCTGAAATTCTCCAATCCTCTCAAAAATGGTGCCAAACTGTTGCAAATTCTCCCCTGAAAGGTTTGGCGGTGGAAACAGAAGGCTTTTTGTCATAGTAAATGAAATCGGCCCTCGAAGACAAAACCTGTGGGGAAAAAATTTTCTAAGCCCCGGGGTCACAATTTCAGCAAAAATCTGAAATTCTCCAATTCTCTCAAAAATGGTGCCAAACTGTTGCAAATTCTCCCCTGAAAGGTTTGGCGGTGGAAACAGAAGCCTTTTTGTCATAGGAAATGAAATCAGCCCTCGAAGACAAAACCTGTGGGAAAATTTTTTTCTAAGCCCCGGGGTCACAATTTCAGCACAAATCTGAAATCTCCAATTCTCTCAAAAATGGTGCCAAACTTTTGCAAATTCTCCCCTGAAAGGTTTGGCGGTGGAAACAGAAGCCTTTTTGTCATAGGAAATGAAATCAGCCCTCGACAACTTTATCTGTGAAAAAAAAAATTCTAAGCCCCGGGGTCACAATTTCAGCAAAAATCTGAAATTCTCCAGTTCACTGATAAACGGTGCCAAACTGTTGCAAATTCTCCCCTGAAACGTTTGGCGGTGGAAACAGAAGCCTTTTTGTCATAGGAAATGAAATCAGCCCTCGAAGACAAAACCTGTGGAAAAAAATTTTTCTAAGCCCCAGGGTCACAATTTCAGCAAAAATCTGAAATTCTCCAATCCTCTCAAAAATGGTGCCAAACTGTTGCAAATTCTCCCCTGAAAGGTTTGGCGGTGGAAACAGAAGGCTTTTTGTCATAGTAAATGAAATCGGCCCTCGAAGACAAAACCTGTGGGGAAAAAATTTTCTAAGCCCCGGGGGTCACAATTTCAGCACAAATCTGAAATTCTCCAATTCTCTCAAAAATGGTGCCAAACTGTTGCAAATTCTCCCCTGAAAGGTTTGGCGCTGAAAACAGAAGCCTATTTATCATAGGAAATGAAATCAGCCCTCAAAGACAAAACCTGTGGTAAAAAAAATTTTCTAAGCCCCGGGGTCACAATTTCAGCAAAAATCTTAAATTCTCCAATTCTCTCAAAAACGGTGCCAAACTTTTGCAAATTTTCCCCTGAAAGGTTTGGCGGTGGAAAGAGAAGCCTTTTTGTCATAGGAAATGAAATCAGCCCTCGACAACTTTACCTGTGAAAAAAAAAATTTCTAAGCCCCGGGGTCACAATTTCAGCAAAAATCTGAAATTCTCCAATTCTCTCAAAAATGGTGCCAAACTGTTGCAAATTCTCCCCTGAAAGGTTTGGCGCTGGAAACAAAAGCCTTTTTGTCATAGGAAATGAAATCAGCCCTCGAAGACAAAACCTGTGGAAAAAATTTTTTCTAAGCCCCGGGGTCACAATTTCAGCACAAATCTGAAATTCTGCAGTTCACTCAAAAATGTTGTCAAACTGTTGCAAATTCTCCCCTGAAAGGTTTGGCGGTGGAAACAGAAGCCTTTTTGTCATAGGAAATGAAATCAGCCCTCGAAGACAAAACCTGTGGAAAATTTTTTTTCTAAGCCCCGGGGTCACAATTTCAGCAAAAATCTGAAATTCTCCAATTCTCTCAAAAATGGGGCCAAACTGTTGCAAATTCTCCCCTGAAAGGTTTGGCGGTGGAAACAGAAGCCTTTTTGTCATAGGAAATGAAATCAGCCCTCGAAGACAAAACCTGTGGGAAAAAAATTTTCTAAGCCCCGGGGTCACAATTTCAGCAAAAATGTGAAATTCTCCAATACTCTCAAAAATGGTGCCAAACTGTTGCAAATTCTCCCCTGAAAGGTTTGGCGGTGGAAACAGAAGGCTTTTTGTCATAGTAAATGAAATCAGCCCTCGAAGACAAAACCTGTGGGGGAAAAAAATTCTAAGCCCCGGGGTCACAATTTTAGCACAAATCTGAAATTCTCCAATTCTCTCAAAAACGGTGCCAAACTTTTGCAAATTCTCCCCTGAAAGGTTTGGCGGTGGAAACAGAAGCCTTTTTGTCATAGGAAATGAAATCAGCCCTCGAAGACAAAACCTGTGGGAAAAATTTTTTCTAAGCCCCGGGGTCACAATTTCAGCACAAATCTGAAATTCTCCAATTCTCTCAAAAATGGTGCCAAACTGTTGCAAATTCTCCCCTGAAAGGTTTGGCGGTGGAAACAGAAGCCTTTTTGTCATAGGAAATGAAATCAGCCCTCGACAACTTTATCTGTGGAAAAAAAAAATTCTAAGCCCCGGGGTCACAATTTCAGCAAAAATCTGAAATTCTCCAGTTCACTCATAAACGGTGCCAAACTGTTGCAAATTCTCCCCTGAAACGTTTGGCGGTGGAAACAGAAGCCTTTTTGTCATAGGAAATGAAATCAGCCCTCGAAGACAAAACCTGTGGAAAAAAATTTTTCTAAGCCCCAGGGTCACAATTTCAGCAAAAATCTGAAATTCTCCAATTCTCTCAAAAATGGTGCCAAACTGTTGCAAATTCTCCCCTGAAAGGTTTGGCGGTGGAAACAGAAGCCTTTTTGTCATAGGAAATGAAATCGGCCCTCGAAGACAAAACCTGTGGGGAAAAAATTTTCTAAGCCCCGGGGTCACAATTTCAGCACAAATCTGAAATTCTCCAATTCTCTCAAAAATGGTGCCAAACTGTTGCAAATTCTCCCCTGAAAGGTTTGGCGCTGAAAACAGAAGCCTTTTTATCATAGGAAATGAAATCAGCCCTCAAAGACAAAACCTGTGGTAAAAAAAATTTTCTTATCCCCGGGGTCACAATTTCAGCAAAAATCTTAAATTCTCCAATTCTCTCAAAAACGGTGCCAAACTTTTGCAAATTTTCCCCTGAAAGGTTTGGCGGTGGAAAGAGAAGCCTTTTTATCATAGGCCAAGAAATCAGCCCTTGACAACTTAACCTGTGGGGAAAAAAATTCTAAGCCCCTGGGTCACAATTTCAGCAAAAATCTGAAATTCTCCAATTCTCTCAAAAAATGGTGCCAAACTGTTGCAAATTCTCCCCGGAAAGGTTTGGCGGTGGAAACAGAAGCCTTTTTGTCATAGGAAATGAAATCAGCCCTCAAAGACAAAACCTGTGGGGAAAAAATTTTCTAAGCCCCGGGGTCACAATTTCAGCAAAAATCTGAAATTCTCCAATTCTCTCAAAAATGGTGCCAAACTGTTGCAAATTCTCCCCTGAAAGGTTTGGCGGTGGAAACAGAAGCCTTTTTATCATAGGAAATGAAATCAGCCCTCAAGGCACAAGACTTGTGGTAAAAAAAAATTTCTAAGCCCCGGGGTCACAATTTCAGCAAAAACCTGAAATTCTCCAATTCTCTCAAAAATGGTGCCAAACTGTTGCAAATTCTCCCCTGAAAGGTTTGGCGGTGGAAACAGAAGCCTTTTTGTCATAGCAAATGAAATCACCCCTCGAAGACAAAACCTGTGGAAAAAAATTTTCTAAGCCCCGGGGTCACAATTTCAGCAAAAATCTGAAATTCTCCAATTCTCTCAAAAATGGTGCCAAACTGTTGCAAATTCTCCCCTGAAAGGTTTGGCGGTGGAAACAGAAGCCTTTTTGTCATAGGAAATGAAATCAGCCCTCGACAACTTTACCTGTGAAAAAAAAAATTCTAAGCCCCGGGGTCACAATTTCAGCAAAAATCTGAAATTCTCCATTTCACTCAAAAACGGTGCCAAACTGTTGCAAATTCTCCCGTGAAAGGTTTGGCGGTGGAAACAGAAGCCTTTTTGTCATAGGAAATGAAATCACGCCTCGAAGACAAAACCTGTGGAAAAAAAATTTTCTAAGCCCCGGGGTTACAATTTCAGCAAAAATCTGAAATTCTCCAATTCTCTCAAAAATGGTGCCAAACTGTTGCAAATTCTCCCCTGAAAGGTTTGGCGGTGGAAACAGAAGCCTTTTTGTCATAGGAAATGAAATCACCCCTCGAAGACAAAACCTGTGGGAAAAAAATTTTCTAAGCCCCGGGGTTACAATTACAGCAAAAATCTGAAATTCTCCAATTCTCTCAAAAATGGTGCCAAACTGTTGCAAATTCTCCCCTGAAAGGTTTGGCGGTGGAAACAGAAGCCTTTTTGTCATAGGAAATGAAATCAGCCTTCGACAACTTTACCTGTGAAAAAAAAAATTTCTAAGCCCCGGGGTCACAATTTCAGCAAAAATCTGAAATTCTCCAGTTCACTCAAAAACGGTGCCAAACTGTTGCAAATTCTCCCCTGAAAGGTTTGGCGGTGGAAACAGAAGCCTTTATGTCATAGGAAATGAAATCAGCCCTCGAAGACAAAAACCTGTGGAAGAATTTTTTTCTCAGCCCCGCAGTCACAATTTCAGCAAAAATCTGAAATTCTCCAATTCTCTCAAAAATGGTACCAAACAGTTGCAAATTCTCCCCTGAAAGGTTTGGCGGTGGAAACAGAAGCCTTTTTGTCATAGGAAATGAAAACAGCCCTCGAAGACAAAACCTGTGGAAAAAAAATTTTCTAAGCCCCGGGGTCACAATTTCAGCAAAAATCTGAAATTCTCCAATTCTCTCAAAAATGGTGCCAAACTGTTGCAAATTCTCCCCTGAAAGGTTTGGCGGTGGATACAGAAGCCTTTTTGTCATAGGAAATGAAATCAGCCCTCGACAACTTTACCTGTGAAAAAAAAATTTCTAAGCCCCGGGGTCACAATTTCAGCAAAAATCTGAAATTCTCCAGTTCACTCAAAAACGGTGCCAAACGGTGGCAAATTCTCCCCTGAAAGGTTTGGCGGTGGAAACAGAAGCCTTTTTGTCATAGGAAATGAAATCAGCCCTCGACAACTTTACCTGTGGAAAAAAAAAATTCTAAGCCCCGGGGTCACAATTTCAGCAAAAATCTGAAATTCTCCATTTCACTCAAAAACGGTGCCAAACTGTTGCAAATTCTCCCCTGAAAGGTTTGGCGGTGGAAACAGAAGCCTTTTTGTCATAGGAAATGAAATCACCCCTCGAAGACAAAACCTGTGGGAAAAAAAATTTCTAAGCCCCGGGGTTACAATTTCAGCAAAAATCTGAAATTCTCCAATTCTCTCAAAAATGGTGCCAAACTGTTGCAAATTCTCCCCTGAAAGGTTTGGCGGTGGAAACAGAAGCCTTTTTGTCATAGGAAATGAAATCAGCCTTCGACAACTTAACCTGTGGAAAAAAAAATTCTAAGCCCCTGGGTCACAATTTCAGCAAAAATCTGAAATTCTCCAATTCTCTCAAAAAATGGTGCCAAACTGTTGCAAATTCTCCCCGGAAAGGTTTGGCGGTGGAAACAGAAGCCTTTTTGTCATAGGAAATGAAAACAGGCCTCAAAGACAAAACCTGTGGGGAAAAAATTTTCTAAGCCCCGGGGTCACAATTTCAGCAAAAATCTGAAATTCTCCAATTCTCTCAAAAATGGTGCCAAACTGTTGCAAATTCTCCCCTGAAAGGTTTGGCGGTGGAAACAGAAGCCTTTTTATCATAGGAAATGAAATCAGCCCTCAAGGCACAAGACTTGTGGTAAGAAAAAATTTCTAAGCCCCGGGGTCACAATTTCAGCAAAAATCTGAAATTCTCCAATTCTCTCAAAAATGGTGCCAAACTGTTGCAAATTCTCCCCTGAAAGGTTTGGCGGTGGAAACAGAAGCCTTTTTGTCATAGGAAATGAAATCACCCCTCGAAGACAAAACCTGTGGAAAAAAATTTTCTAAGCCCCGGGGTCACAATTTCAGCAAAAATCTGAAATTCTCCAATTATCTCAAAAATGGTGCCAAACTGTTGCAAATTCTCCCCTGAAAGGTTTGGCGGTGGAAACAGAAGCCTTTTTGTCATAGGAAATGAAATCAGCCCTCGACAACTTTACCTGTGAAAAAAAAAATTCTAAGCCCCGGGGTCACAATTTCAGCAAAAATCTGAAATTCTCCATTTCACTCAAAAACGGTGCCAAACTGTTGCAAATTCTCCCCTGAAAGGTTTGGCGGTGGAAACAGAAGCCTTTTTGTCATAGGAAATGAAATCAGCCCTCGAAGACAAAACCTGTGGGGGAAAAAATTTCTAAGCCCCGGGGTCACAATTTTAGCACAAATCTGAAATTCTCCATTTCACTCAAAAACGGTGCCAAACTGTTGCAAATTCTCCCCTGAAAGGTTTGGCGGTGGAAACAGAAGCCTTTTTGTCATAGGAAATGAAATCAGCCCTCGAAGACAAAACCTGTGGGAAAATTTTTTTCTAAGCCCCGGGGTCACAATTTCAGCACAAATCTGAAATCTCCAATTCTCTCAAAAATGGTGCCAAACTTTTGCAAATTCTCCCCTGAAAGGTTTGGCGGTGGAAACAGAAGCGTTTTTGTCATAGGAAATGAAATCAGCCCTCGACAACTTTATCTGTGAAAAAAAAAATTCTAAGCCCCGGGGTCACAATTTCAGCAAAAATCTGAAATTCTCCAATTCTCTCAAAAATGGTGCCAAACTGTTGCAAATTCTCCCCTGAAAGGTTTGGCGGTGGAAACAGAAGCCTTTTTGTCATAGGAAATGAAATCAGCCCTCGAAGACAAAACCTGTGGGAAAATTTTTTTCTAAGCCCCGGGGTCACAATTTCAGCACAAATCTGAAATCTCCAATTCTCTCAAAAATGGTGCCAAACTTTTGCAAATTCTCCCCTGAAAGGTTTGGCGGTGGAAACAGAAGCCTTTTTGTCATAGGAAATGAAATCAGCCCTCGACAACTTTATCTGTGAAAAAAAAAATTCTAAGCCCCGGGGTCACAATTTCAGCAAAAATCTGAAATTCTCCAGTTCACTTATAAACGGTGCCAAACTGTTGCAAATTCTCCCCTGAAAGGTATGGCGGTGGAAACAGAAGCCTTTTTGTCATAGGAAATGAAATCAGCCCTCGAAGACAAAACCTGTGGAAAAAATTTTTTCTAAGCCCCAGGGTCACAATTTCAGCAAAAATCTGAAATTCTCCAATCCTCTCAAAAATGGTGCCAAACTGTTGCAAATTCTCCCCTGAAAGGTTTGGCGGTGGAAACAGAAGGCTTTTTGTCATAGTAAATGAAATCGGCCCTCGAAGACAAAACCTGTGGGGAAAAAATTTTCTAAGCCCCGGGGTCACAATTTCAGCACAAATCTGAAATTCTCCAATTCTCTCAAAAATGGTGCCAAACTGTTGCAAATTCTCCCCTGAAAGGTTTGGCGGTGGAAACAGAAGCCTTTTTGTCATAGGAAATGAAATCAGCCCTCGACAACTTTATCTGTGAAAAAAAAAATTCTAAGCCCCGGGGTCACAATTTCAGCAAAAATCTGAAATTCTCCAGTTCACTTATAAACGGTGCCAAACTGTTGCAAATTCTCCCCTGAAACGTTTGGCGGTGGAAACAGAAGCCTTTTTGTCATAGGAAATGAAATCAGCCCTCGAAGACAAAACCTGTGGAAAAAATTTTTTCTAAGCCCCAGGGTCACAATTTCAGCAAAAATCTGAAATTCTCCAATCCTCTCAAAAATGGTGCCAAACTGTTGCAAATTCTCCCCTGAAAGGTTTGGCGGTGGAAACAGAAGGCTTTTTGTCATAGTAAATGAAATCGGCCCTCGAAGACAAAACCTGTGGGGAAAAAATTTTCTAAGCCCCGGGGGTCACAATTTCAGCACAAATCTGAAATTCTCCAATTCTCTCAAAAATGGTGCCAAACTGTTGCAAATTCTCCCCTGAAAGGTTTGGCGCTGAAAACAGAAGCCTATTTATCATAGGAAATGAAATCAGCCCTCAAAGACAAAACCTGTGGTAAAAAAATTTTTCTAAGCCCCGGGGTCACAATTTCAGCAAAAATCTTAAATTCTCCAATTCTCTCAAAAACGGTGCCAAACTTTTGCAAATTTTCCCCTGAAAGGTTTGGCGGTGGAAAGAGAAGCCTTTTTGTCATAGGAAATGAAATCAGCCCTCGACAACTTTACCTGTGAAAAAAAAAATTTCTAAGCCCCGGGGTCACAATTTCAGCAAAAATCTGAAATTCTCCAATTCTCTCAAAAATGGTGCCAAACTGTTGCAAATTCTCCCCTGAAAGGTTTGGCGCTGGAAACAAAAGCCTTTTTGTCATAGGAAATGAAATCAGCCCTCGAAGACAAAATCTGTGGAAAAAATTTTTTCTAAGCCCCGGGGTCACAATTTCAGCACAAATCTGAAATTCTGCAGTTCACTCAAAAATGTTGCCAAACTGTTGCAAATTCTCCCCTGAAAGGTTTGGCGGTGGAAACAGAAGCCTTTTTGTCATAGGAAATGAAATCAGCCCTCGAAGACAAAACCTGTGGAAAATTTTTTTTCTAAGCCCCGGGGTCACAATTTCAGCAAAAATCTGAAATTCTCCAATTCTCTCAAAAATGGGGCCAAACTGTTGCAAATTCTCCCCTGAAAGGTTTGGCGCTGGAAACAGAAGCCTTTTTATCATAGGCCAAGAAATCAGCCCTTGACAACTTAACCTGTGAAAAAAAAAATTCTAAGTCACAATTTCAGCAAAAATCTGAAATTCTCCAATTCTCTCAAAAAATGGTGCCAAACTGTTGCAAATTCTCCCCTGAAAGGTTTGGCGGTGGAAACAGAAGCCTTTTTGTCATAGGAAATGAAATCAGCCCTCGAAGACAAAACCTGTGGGAAAAAAATTTTCTAAGCCCCGGGGTCACAATTTCAGCAAAAATCTGAAATTCTCCAATTCTCTCAAAAATGGTGCCAAACTGTTGCAAATTCTCCCCTGAAAGGTTTGGCGGTGGAAACAGAAGGCTTTTTGTCATAGTAAATGAAATCAGCCCTCGAAGACAAAACCTGTGGGGGAAAAAAATTCTAAGCCCCGGGGTCACAATTTTAGCACAAATCTGAAATTCTCCAATTCTCTCAAAAACGGTGCCAAACTTTTGCAAATTCTCCCCTGAAAGGTTTGGCGGTGGAAACAGAAGCCTTTTTGTCATAGGAAATGAAATCAGCCCTCGACAACTTTATCTGTGAAAAAAAAAAATTCTAAGCCCCGGGGTCACAATTTCAGCAAAAATCTGAAATTCTCCAGTTCACTCATAAACGGTGCCAAACTGTTGCAAATTCTCCCCTGAAACGTTTGGCGGTGGAAACAGAAGCCTTTTTGTCATAGGAAATGAAATCAGCCCTCGAAGACAAAACCTGTGGAAAAAATTTTTTCTAAGCCCCAGGGTCACAATTTCAGCAAAAATCTGAAATTCTCCAATTCTCTCAAAAATGGTGCCAAACTGTTGCAAATTCTCCCCTGAAAGGTTTGGCGGTGGAAACAGAAGCCTTTTTGTCATAGGAAATGAAATCGGCCCTCGAAGACAAAACCTGTGGGGAAAAAATTTTCTAAGCCCCGGGGTCACAATTTCAGCACAAATCTGAAATTCTCCAATTCTCTCAAAAATGGTGCCAAACTGTTGCAAATTCTCCCCTGAAAGGTTTGGCGCTGAAAACAGAAGCCTTTTTATCATAGGAAATGAAATCAGCCCTCAAAGACAAAACCTGTGGTAAAAAAATTTTTCTTATCCCCGGGGTCACAATTTCAGCAAAAATCTTAAATTCTCCAATTCTCTCAAAAACGGTGCCAAACTTTTGCAAATTTTCCCCGGAAAGGTTTGGCGGTGGAAAGAGAAGCCTTTTTATCATAGGCCAAGAAATCAGCCCTTGACAACTTAACCTGTGGGAAAAAAAATTCTAAGCCCCTGGGTCACAATTTCAGCAAAAATCTGAAATTCTCCAATTCTCTCAAAAAATGGTGCCAAACTGTTGCAAATTCTCCCCGGAAAGGTTTGGCGGTGGAAACAGAAGCCTTTTTGTCATAGGAAATGAAATCAGCCCTCAAAGACAAAACCTGTGGGGAAAAAATTTTCTAAGCCCCGGGGTCACAATTTCAGCAAAAATCTGAAATTCTCCAATTCTCTCAAAAATGGTGCCAAACTGTTGCAAATTCTCCCCTGAAAGGTTTGGCGGTGGAAACAGAAGCCTTTTTATCATAGGAAATGAAATCAGCCCTCAAGGCACAAGACTTGTGGTAAAAAAAAATTTCTAAGCCCCGGGGTCACAATTTCAGCAAAAATCTGAAATTCTCCAATTCTCTCAAAAATGGTGCCAAACTGTTGCAAATTCTCCCCTGAAAGGTTTGGCGGTGGAAACAGAAGCCTTTTTGTCATAGCAAATGAAATCACCCCTCGAAGACAAAACCTGTGGAAAAAAATTTTCTAAGCCCCGGGGTCACAATTTCAGCAAAAATCTGAAATTCTCCAATTATCTCAAAAATGGTGCCAAACTGTTGCAAATTCTCCCCTGAAAGGTTTGGCGGTGGAAACAGAAGCCTTTTTGTCATAGGAAATGAAATCAGCCCTCGACAACTTTACCTGTGAAAAAAAAAATTCTAAGCCCCGGGGTCACAATTTCAGCAAAAATCTGAAATTCTCCATTTCACTCAAAAACGGTGCCAAACTGTTGCAAATTCTCCCCTGAAAGGTTTGGCGGTGGAAACAGAAGCCTTTTTGTCATAGGAAATGAAATCAGCCCTCGAAGACAAAACCTGTGGGGAAAAAAATTTCTAAGCCCCGGGGTCACAATTTTAGCACAAATCTGAAATTCTCCAATTCTCTCAAAAACGGTGCCAAACTTTTGCAAATTCTCCCCTGAAAGGTTTGGCGGTGGAAACAGAAGCCTTTTTGTCATAGGAAATGAAATCAGCCCTCGAAGACAAAACCTGTGGGAAAATTTTTTTCTAAGCCCCGGGGTCACAATTTCAGCACAAATCTGAAATCTCCAATTCTCTCAAAAATGGTGCCAAACTTTTGCAAATTCTCCCCTGAAAGGTTTGGCGGTGGAAACAGAAGCGTTTTTGTCATAGGAAATGAAATCAGCCCTCGACAACTTTATCTGTGAAAAAAAAAATTCTAAACCCCGGGGTCACAATTTCAGCAAAAATCTGAAATTCTCCAATTCTCTCAAAAATGGTGCCAAACTGTTGCAAATTCTCCCCTGAAAGGTTTGGCGGTGGAAACAGAAGCCTTTTTGTCATAGGAAATGAAATCAGCCCTCGAAGACAAAACCTGTGGGAAAATTTTTTTCTAAGCCCCGGGGTCACAATTTCAGCACAAATCTGAAATCTCCAATTCTCTCAAAAATGGTGCCAAACTTTTGCAAATTCTCCCCTGAAAGGTTTGGCGGTGGAAACAGAAGCCTTTTTGTCATAGGAAATGAAATCAGCCCTCGACAACTTTATCTGTGAAAAAAAAAATTCTAAGCCCCGGGGTCACAATTTCAGCAAAAATCTGAAATTCTCCAGTTCACTTATAAACGGTGCCAAACTGTTGCAAATTCTCCCCTGAAACGTTTGGCGGTGGAAACAGAAGCCTTTTTGTCATAGGAAATGAAATCAGCCCTCGAAGACAAAACCTGTGGAAAAAATTTTTTCTAAGCCCCAGGGTCACAATTTCAGCAAAAATCTGAAATTCTCCAATCCTCTCAAAAATGGTGCCAAACTGTTGCAAATTCTCCCCTGAAAGGTTTGGCGGTGGAAACAGAAGCCTTTTTGTCATAGGAAATGAAATCAGCCCTCGAAGACAAAACCTGTGGGAAAATTTTTTTCTAAGCCCCGGGGTCACAATTTCAGCACAAATCTGAAATCTCCAATTCTCTCAAAAATGGTGCCAAACTTTTGCAAATTCTCCCCTGAAAGGTTTGGCGGTGGAAACAGAAGCCTTTTTGTCATAGGAAATGAAATCAGCCCTCGACAACTTTATCTGTGAAAAAAAAAATTCTAAGCCCCGGGGTCACAATTTCAGCAAAAATCTGAAATTCTCCAGTTCACTTATAAACGGTGCCAAACTGTTGCAAATTCTCCCCTGAAACGTTTGGCGGTGGAAACAGAAGCCTTTTTGTCATAGGAAATGAAATCAGCCCTCGAAGACAAAACCTGTGGAAAAAAATTTTTCTAAGCCCCAGGGTCACAATTTCAGCAAAAATCTGAAATTCTCCAATCCTCTCAAAAATGGTGCCAAACTGTTGCAAATTCTCCCCTGAAAGGTTTGGCGGTGGAAACAGAAGGCTTTTTGTCATAGTAAATGAAATCGGCCCTCGAAGACAAAACCTGTGGGGAAAAAATTTTCTAAGCCCCGGGGGTCACAATTTCAGCACAAATCTGAAATTCTCCAATTCTCTCAAAAATGGTGCCAAACTGTTGCAAATTCTCCCCTGAAAGGTTTGGCGCTGAAAACAGAAGCCTATTTATCATAGGAAATGAAATCAGCCCTCAAAGACAAAACCTGTGGTAAAAATTTTTTTCTAAGCCCCGGGGTCACAATTTCAGCAAAAATCTTAAATTCTCCAATTCTCTCAAAAACGGTGCCAAACTTTTGCAAATTTTCCCCTGAAAGGTTTGGCGGTGGAAAGAGAAGCCTTTTTGTCATAGGAAATGAAATCAGCCCTCGACAACTTTACCTGTGAAAAAAAAAATTTCTAAGCCCCGGGGTCACAATTTCAGCAAAAATCTGAAATTCTCCAATTCTCTCAAAAATGGTGCCAAACTGTTGCAAATTCTCCCCTGAAAGGTTTGGCGCTGGAAACAAAAGCCTTTTTGTCATAGGAAATGAAATCAGCCCTCGAAGACAAAACCTGTGGAAAAAAATTTTTCTAAGCCCCGGGGTCACAATTTCAGCACAAATCTGAAATTCTGCAGTTCACTCAAAAATGTTGCCAAACTGTTGCAAATTCTCCCCTGAAAGGTTTGGCGGTGGAAACAGAAGCCTTTTTGTCATAGGAAATGAAATCAGCCCTCGAAGACAAAACCTGTGGAAAATTTTTTTTCTAAGCCCCGGGGTCACAATTTCAGCAAAAATCTGAAATTCTCCAATTCTCTCAAAAATGGGGCCAAACTGTTGCAAATTCTCCCCTGAAAGGTTTGGCGCTGGAAACAGAAGCCTTTTTATCATAGGCCAAGAAATCAGCCCTTGACAACTTAACCTGTGAAAAAAAAAATTCTAAGTCACAATTTCAGCAAAAATCTGAAATTCTCCAATTCTCTCAAAAAATGGTGCCAAACTGTTGCAAATTCTCCCCTGAAAGGTTTGGCGGTGGAAACAGAAGCCTTTTTGTCATAGGAAATGAAATCAGCCCTCGAAGACAAAACCTGTGGGAAAAAAATTTTCTAAGCCCCGGGGTCACAATTTCAGCAAAAATCTGAAATTCTCCAATTCTCTCAAAAATGGTGCCAAACTGTTGCAAATTCTCCCCTGAAAGGTTTGGCGGTGGAAACAGAAGGCTTTTTGTCATAGTAAATGAAATCAGCCCTCGAAGACAAAACCTGTGGGGGAAAAAAATTCTAAGCCCCGGGGTCACAATTTTAGCACAAATCTGAAATTCTCCAATTCTCTCAAAAACGGTGCCAAACTTTTGCAAATTCTCCCCTGAAAGGTTTGGCGGTGGAAACAGAAGCCTTTTTGTCATAGGAAATGAAATCAGCCCTCGAAGACAAAACCTGTGGGAAAAATTTTTTCTAAGCCCCGGGGTCACAATTTCAGCACAAATCTGAAATTCTCCAATTCTCTCAAAAATGGTGCCAAACTGTTGCAAATTCTCCCCTGAAAGGTTTGGCGGTGGAAACAGAAGCCTTTTTGTCATAGGAAATGAAATCAGCCCTCGACAACTTTATCTGTGAAAAAAAAAAATTCTAAGCCCCGGGGTCACAATTTCAGCAAAAATCTGAAATTCTCCAGTTCACTCATAAACGGTGCCAAACTGTTGCAAATTCTCCCCTGAAACGTTTGGCGGTGGAAACAGAAGCCTTTTTGTCATAGGAAATGAAATCAGCCCTCGAAGACAAAACCTGTGGAAAAAATTTTTTCTAAGCCCCAGGGTCACAATTTCAGCAAAAATCTGAAATTCTCCAATTCTCTCAAAAATGGTGCCAAACTGTTGCAAATTCTCCCCTGAAAGGTTTGGCGGTGGAAACAGAAGCCTTTTTGTCATAGGAAATGAAATCGGCCCTCGAAGACAAAACCTGTGGGGAAAAAATTTTCTAAGCCCCGGGGTCACAATTTCAGCACAAATCTGAAATTCTCCAATTCTCTCAAAAATGGTGCCAAACTGTTGCAAATTCTCCCCTGAAAGGTTTGGCGCTGAAAACAGAAGCCTTTTTATCATAGGAAATGAAATCAGCCCTCAAAGACAAAACCTGTGGTAAAAAAATTTTTCTTATCCCCTGGGTCACAATTTCAGCAAAAATCTTAAATTCTCCAATTCTCTCAAAAACGGTGCCAAACTTTTGCAAATTTTCCCCGGAAAGGTTTGGCGGTGGAAAGAGAAGCCTTTTTATCATAGGCCAAGAAATCAGCCCTTGACAACTTAACCTGTGGGAAAAAAAATTCTAAGCCCCTGGGTCACAATTTCAGCAAAAATCTGAAATTCTCCAATTCTCTCAAAAAATGGTGCCAAACTGTTGCAAATTCTCCCCGGAAAGGTTTGGCGGTGGAAACAGAAGCCTTTTTGTCATAGGAAATGAAATCAGCCCTCAAAGACAAAACCTGTGGGGAAAAAATTTTCTAAGCCCCGGGGTCACAATTTCAGCAAAAATCTGAAATTCTCCAATTCTCTCAAAAATGGTGCCAAACTGTTGCAAATTCTCCCCTGAAAGGTTTGGCGGTGGAAACAGAAGCCTTTTTATCATAGGAAATGAAATCAGCCCTCAAGGCACAAGACTTGTGGTAAAAAAAAATTTCTAAGCCCCGGGGTCACAATTTCAGCAAAAATCTGAAATTCTCCAATTCTCTCAAAAATGGTGCCAAACTGTTGCAAATTCTCCCCTGAAAGGTTTGGCGGTGGAAACAGAAGCCTTTTTGTCATAGCAAATGAAATCACCCCTCGAAGACAAAACCTGTGGAAAAAAATTTTCTAAGCCCCGGGGTCACAATTTCAGCAAAAATCTGAAATTCTCCAATTCTTTTAAAAAATGGTGCCAAACTGTTGCAAATTCTCCCCTGAAAGGTTTGGCGGTGAAAACAGAAGCCTTTTTGTCATAGGAAATGAAATCAGCCCTCAACAACTTTACCTGTGAAAAAAAAAATTCTAAGCCCCGGGGTCACAATTTCAGCAAAAATCTGAAATTCTCCATTTCACTCAAAAACGGTGCCAAACTGTTGCAAATTCTCCCCTGAAAGGTTTGGCGGTGGAAACAGAAGCCTTTTTGTCATAGGAAATGAAATCACCCCTCGAAGACAAAACCTGTGGAAAAAAATTTTTCTAAGCCCCGGGGTTACAATTTCAGCAAAAATCTGAAATTCTCCAATTCTCTCAAAAATGGTGCCAAACTGTTGCAAATTCTCCCCTGAAAGGTTTGGCGGTGGAAACAGAAGCCTTTTTGTCATAGGAAATGAAATCACCCCTCGAAGACAAAACCTGTGGGAAAAAAATTTTCTAAGCCCCGGGGTTACAATTACAGCAAAAATCTGAAATTCTCCAATTCTCTCAAAAATGGTGCCAAACTGTTGCAAATTCTCCCCTGAAAGGTTTGGCGGTGGAAACAGAAGCCTTTTTGTCATAGGAAATGAAATCAGCCTTCGACAACTTTACCTGTGAAAAAAAAAATTTCTAAGCCCCGGGGTCACAATTTCAGCAAAAATCTGAAATTCTCCAGTTCACTCAAAAACGGTGCCAAACTGTTGCAAATTCTCCCCTGAAAGGTTTGGCGGTGGAAACAGAAGCCTTTATGTCATAGGAAATGAAATCAGCCCTCGAAGACAAAACCTGTGGAAGAATTTTTTTCTCAGCCCCGCAGTCACAATTTCAGCAAAAATCTGAAATTCTCCAATTCTCTCAAAAATGGTACCAAACAGTTGCAAATTCTCCCCTGAAAGGTTTGGCGGTGGAAACAGAAGACTTTTTGTCATAGGAAATGAAATCAGCCCTCGAAGACAAAACCTGTGAGGAAAAAATTTTCTAAGCCCCGGGGTCACAATTTCAGCAAAAATCTGAAATTCTCCAATTCTCTCAAAAATGGTGCCAAACTGTTGCAAATTCTCCCCTGAAAGGTTTGGCGGTGGAAACAGAAGCCTTTTTGTCATAGGAAATGAAAACAGCCCTCGAAGACAAAACCTGTGGAAAAAAAATTTTCTAAGCCCCGGGGTCACAATTTCAGCAAAAATCTGAAATTCTCCAATTCTCTCAAAAATGGTGCCAAACTGTTGCAAATTCTCCCCTGAAAGGTTTGGCGGTGGATACAGAAGCCTTTTTGTCATAGGAAATGAAATCAGCCCTCGACAACTTTACCTGTGAAAAAAAAATTTCTAAGCCCCGGGGTCACAATTTCAGCAAAAATCTGAAATTCTCCAGTTCACTCAAAAACGGTGCCAAACTGTGGCAAATTCTCCCCTGAAAGGTTTGGCGGTGGAAACAGAAGCCTTTTTGTCATAGGAAATGAAATCAGCCCTCGACAACTTTACCTGTGAAAAAAAAAATTCTAAGCCCCGGGGTCACAATTTCAGCAAAAATCTGAAATTCTCCATTTCACTCAAAAACGGTGCCAAACTGTTGCAAATTCTCCCCTGAAAGGTTTGGCGGTGGAAACAGAAGCCTTTTTGTCATAGGAAATGAAATCACCCCTCGAAGACAAAACCTGTGGGAAAAAAAATTTTCTAAGCCCCGGGGTTACAATTTCAGCAAAAATCTGAAATTCTCCAATTCTCTCAAAAATGGTGCCAAACAGTTGCAAATTCTCCCCGGAAAGGTTTGGCGGTGGAAACAGAAGACTTTTTGTCATAGGAAATGAAATCAGCCCTCGAAGACAAAACCTGTGAGGAAAAAATTTTCTAAGCCCCGGGGTCACAATTTCAGCAAAAATCTGAAATTCTCCAGTTCACTCAAAAACGGTGCCAAACTGTTGCAAATTCTCCCCTGAAAGGTTTGGCGGTGGAAACAGAAGCCTTTTTGTCATAGGAAATGAAAACAGCCCTCAAAGACAAAACCTGTGGAAAAAAAATTTTCTAAGCCCCGGGGTCACAATTTCAGCAAAAATCTGAAATTCTCCAATTCTCTCAAAAATGGTGCCAAACTGTTGCAAATTCTCCCCTGAAAGGTTTGGCGGTGGATACAGAAGCCTTTTTGTCATAGGAAATGAAATCAGCCCTCGACAACTTTACCTGTGAAAAAAAAATTTCTAAGCCCCGGGGTCACAATTTCAGCAAAAATCTGAAATTCTCCAGTTCACTCAAAAACGGTGCCAAACTGTGGCAAATTCTCCCCTGAAAGGTTTGGCGGTGGAAACAGAAGCCTTTTTGTCATAGGAAATGAAATCAGCCCTCGACAACTTTACCTGTGGGAAAAAAAAATTCTAAGCCCCGGGGTCACAATTTCAGCAAAAATCTGAAATTCTCCATTTCACTCAAAAACGGTGCCAAACTGTTGCAAATTCTCCCCTGAAAGGTTTGGCGGTGGAAACAGAAGCCTTTTTGTCATAGGAAATGAAATCACCCCTCTAAGACAAAACCTGTGGAAAAAAAATTTTCTAAGCCCCGGGGTTACAATTTCAGCAAAAATCTGAAATTCTCCAATTCTCTCAAAAATGGTGCCAAACTGTTGCAAATTCTCCCCTGAAAGGTTTGGCGGTGGAAACAGAAGCATTTTTGTCATAGGAAATGAAATCAGCCTTCGACAACTTTACCTGTGAAAAAAAAAATTTCTAAGCCCCGGGGTCACAATTTCAGCAAAAATCTGAAATTCTCCAGTTCACTCAAAAACGGTGCCAAACTGTTGCAAATTCTCCCCTGAAAGGTTTGGCGGTGGAAACAGAAGCCTTTATGTCATAGGAAATGAAATCAGCCCTCGAAGACAAAACCTGTGGAAGAATTTTTTTCTCAGCCCCGCAGTCACAATTTCAGCAAAAATCTGAAATTCTCCAATTCTCTCAAAAATGGTGCCAAACAGTTGCAAATTCTCCCCTGAAAGGTTTGGCGGTGGAAACAGAAGACTTTTTGTCATAGGAAATGAAATCAGCCCTCGAAGACAAAACCTGTGAGGAAAAAATTTTCTAAGCCCCGGGGTCACAATTTCAGCAAAAATCTGAAATTCTCCAATTCTCTCAAAAATGGTGCCAAACTGTTGCAAATTCTCCCCTGAAAGGTTTGGCGGTGGAAACAGAAGCCTTTTTGTCATAGGAAATGAAAACAGCCCTCGAAGACAAAACCTGTGGAAAAAAAATTTTCTAAGCCCCGGGGTCACAATTTCAGCAAAAATCTGAAATTCTCCAATTCTCTCAAAAATGGTGCCAAACTGTTGCAAATTCTCCCCTGAAAGGTTTGGCGGTGGAAACAGAAGCCTTTTTGTCATAGGAAATGAAATCAGCCTTCGACAACTTAACCTGTGAAAAAAAAAATTCTAAGCCCCTGGGTCACAATTTCAGCAAAAATCTGAAATTCTCCAATTCTCTCAAAAAATGGTGCCAAACTGTTGCAAATTCTCCCCGGAAAGGTTTGGCGGTGGAAACAGAAGCCTTTTTGTCATAGGAAATGAAATCAGCCCTCAAAGACAAAACCTGTGGGGAAAAAAATTTCTAAGCCCCGGGGTCACAATTTCAGCAAAAATCTGAAATTCTCCAATTCTCTCAAAAATGGTGCCAAACTGTTGCAAATTCTCCCCTGAAAGGTTTGGCGGTGGAAACAGAAGCCTTTTTATCATAGGAAATGAAATCAGCCCTCAAGGCACAAGACTTGTGGTAAAAAAAATTTTCTAAGCCCCGAGGTCACAATTTCAGCAAAAATCTGAAATTCTCCAATTCTCTCAAAAATGATGCCAAACTGTTGCAAATTCTCCCCTGAAAGGTTTGGCGGTGGAAACAGAAGCCTTTTTGTCATAGGAAATGAAATCACCCCTCGAAGACAAAACCTGTGGAAAAAAATTTTCTAAGCCCCGGGGTCACAATTTCAGCAAAAATCTGAAATTCTCCAATTCTCTCAAAAATGGTGCCAAGCTGTTGCAAATTCTCCCCTGAAAGGTTTGGCGGTGGAAACAGAAGCCTTTTTATCATAGGAAATGAAATCAGCCCTCGACAACTTTACCTGTGAAAAAAAAAATTCTAAGCCCCGGGGTCACAATTTCAGCAAAAATCTGAAATTCTCCATTTCACTCAAAAACGGTGCCAAACTGTTGCAAATTCTCCCCTGAAAGGTTTGGCGGTGGAAACAGAAGCCTTTTTGTCATAGGAAATGAAATCACCCCTCGAAGACAAAACCTGTGGAAAAAAAATTTTCTAAGCCCCGGGGTTACAATTTCAGCAAAAATCTGAAATTCTCCAATTCTCTCAAAAATGGTGCCAAACAGTTGCAAATTCTCCCCGGAAAGGTTTGGCGGTGGAAACAGAAGACTTTTTGTCATAGGAAATGAAATCAGCCCTCGAAGACAAAACCTGTGAGGAAAAAATTTTCTAAGCCCCGGGGTCACAATTTCAGCAAAAATCTGAAATTCTCCAGTTCACTCAAAAACGGTGCCAAACTGTTGCAAATTCTCCCCTGAAAGGTTTGGCGGTGGAAACAGAAGCCTTTTTGTCATAGGAAATGAAAACAGCCCTCAAAGACAAAACCTGTGGAAAAAAAATTTTCTAAGCCCCGGGGTCACAATTTCAGCAAAAATCTGAAATTCTCCAATTCTCTCAAAAATGGTGCCAAACTGTTGCAAATTCTCCCCTGAAAGGTTTGGCGGTGGATACAGAAGCCTTTTTGTCATAGGAAATGAAATCAGCCCTCGACAACTTTACCTGTGAAAAAAAAATTTCTAAGCCCCGGGGTCACAATTTCAGCAAAAATCTGAAATTCTCCAGTTCACTCAAAAACGGTGCCAAACTGTGGCAAATTCTCCCCTGAAAGGTTTGGCGGTGGAAACAGAAGCCTTTTTGTCATAGGAAATGAAATCAGCCCTCGACAACTTTACCTGTGGGGAAAAAAAATTCTAAGCCCCGGGGTCACAATTTCAGCAAAAATCTGAAATTCTCCATTTCACTCAAAAACGGTGCCAAACTGTTGCAAATTCTCCCCTGAAAGGTTTGGCGGTGGAAACAGAAGCCTTTTTGTCATAGGAAATGAAATCACCCCTCGAAGACAAAACCTGTGGAAAAAAAATTTTCTAAGCCCCGGGGTTACAATTTCAGCAAAAATCTGAAATTCTCCAATTCTCTCAAAAATGGTGCCAAACTGTTGCAAATTCTCCCCTGAAAGGTTTGGCGGTGGAAACAGAAGCATTTTTGTCATAGGAAATGAAATCAGCCTTCGACAACTTTACCTGTGAAAAAAAAAATTTCTAAGCCCCGGGGTCACAATTTCAGCAAAAATCTGAAATTCTCCAGTTCACTCAAAAACGGTGCCAAACTGTTGCAAATTCTCCCCTGAAAGGTTTGGCGGTGGAAACAGAAGCCTTTATGTCATAGGAAATGAAATCAGCCCTCGAAGACAAAACCTGTGGAAGAATTTTTTTCTCAGCCCCGCAGTCACAATTTCAGCAAAAATCTGAAATTCTCCAATTCTCTCAAAAATGGTGCCAAACAGTTGCAAATTCTCCCCTGAAAGGTTTGGCGGTGGAAACAGAAGACTTTTTGTCATAGGAAATGAAATCAGCCCTCGAAGACAAAACCTGTGAGGAAAAAATTTTCTAAGCCCCGGGGTCACAATTTCAGCAAAAATCTGAAATTCTCCAATTCTCTCAAAAATGGTGCCAAACTGTTGCAAATTCTCCCCTGAAAGGTTTGGCGGTGGAAACAGAAGCCTTTTTGTCATAGGAAATGAAAACAGCCCTCGAAGACAAAACCTGTGGAAAAAAAATTTTCTAAGCCCCGGGGTCACAATTTCAGCAAAAATCTGAAATTCTCCAATTCTCTCAAAAATGGTGCCAAACTGTTGCAAATTCTCCCCTGAAAGGTTTGGCGGTGGATACAGAAGCCTTTTTGTCATAGGAAATGAAATCAGCCCTCGACAACTTTACCTGTGAAAAAAAAATTTCTAAGCCCCGGGGTCACAATTTCAGCAAAAATCTGAAATTCTCCAGTTCACTCAAAAACGGTGCCAAACTGTTGCAAATTCTCCCCTGAAAGGTTTGGCGGTGGAAACAGAAGCCTTTATGTCATAGGAAATGAAATCAGCCCTCGAAGACAAAACCTGTGGAAAAATTTTTTTCTAAGCCCCGGGGTCACAATTTCAGCAAAAATCTGAAATTCTGCAGTTCACTCAAAAATGGTGCCAAACTGTTGCAAATTCTCCCCTGAAAGGTTTGGCGGTGGAAACAGAAGCCTTTTTGTCATAGGAAATGAAATCAGCCCTCGAAGACAAAACCTGTGGGGAAAAAATTTTCTAAGCCCCGGGGTCACAATTTCAGCAAAAATCTGAAATTCTCCAATTCTCTCAAAAATGGTGCCAAACTGTTTCAAATTCTCCCCTGAACGGTTTGGCTGAGGAAACAGAAGCCTTTTTGTCATAGGAAATGAAATCAGCCCTTGAAGACAAAACCTGTGGGAAAAATTTTTTCTAAGCCCCGGGGTCACAATTTCAGCAAAAATCTGAAATTCTCCAATTCTCTCAAAAATGGTGCCAAACTGTTTCAAATTCTCCCCTGAAAGGTTTGGCGGAGGAAACAGAAGCCTTTTTGTCATAGGAAATGAAATCACCCCTCGAAGACAAAACCTGTGGGGGAAAAAATTTGTAAGCCCCGGGGTCACAATTTCAGCAAAAATCTGAAATTCTCCAGTTCACTCAAAAATGGTGCCAAACTGTTGCAAATTCTCCCGTGAAAGGTTTGGCGGTGGAAACAGAAGCCTTTTTGTGATAGGAAATGAAATCAGCCCTCGAAGACATAACCTGTGAAAAAAAAAAATTCTAAGCCCCGGGGTCACAATTTCAGCAAAAATCTGAAATTCTCCAATTCACTCAAAACTGGTCCCAAACTGTTGCAAATTCTCCCCTGAAAGATTTGGCGGTGGAAACAGAAGCCTTTTTATCATAGGAAATGAAATCAGCCCTCGAAGACAAAACCTGTGAAAAAAAAAAATTCTAAGCCCCAGGGTCACAATTTCAGCAAAAATCTGAAATTCTCCAATTCACTCAAAAATGGTGCCAAACTGTTGCGAATTCTCCCCTGAAAGGTTTGGCTGTGGAAACAGAAGCCTTTTTATAATAGGAAATGAAATCAGCCCTCGAAGTTAAAACCTGTGGGGGAAAAAATTTCTAAGCCCGGGGTCCCAATTTCAGCAAAAATATGAAATTCTCCAATTCTCTCAAAAATGGTGCCAAACTGTTGCAAATTCTCCACTGAAAGCTTTGGCGGTGGAAACAGAAGGCTTTTTGTCATAGGCCAAGAAATCAGCCCTCGACAACTTAACCTGTGGGGAAAAAAAATTCTAAGCCCCGGGGTCACAATTTCAGCAAAAATCTGAAATTCTTCAATTCAGTCAAAAATGGTGCCAAACTGTTGCAAATTCTCCCCTGAATGGTTTGGCTGTGGAAACAGAAGGCGTTCTATCATAGGAAATGAAATCAGCCCTCGAAGACAAAACCTGTGAAGAAAAAAATTTCTAAGCCCCAGGGTCACAATTTCAGCAAAAATCTGAAATTCTCCAATTCACTCAAAAATGGTGCCAAACTGTTGCAAATTCTCCCCTGAATGGTTTGGCGGTGGAAACAGAAGGCGTTCTATCATAGGCCAAGAAATCAGCCCTTGACAACTTAACCTGTGAAAAAAAAAAATTCTAAGCCCCGGGGTCACAATTTCAGCAAAAATCTGAAATTCTTCAATTCACTCAAAAATGGTGCCAAACTGTTGCAAATTCTCCCCTGAATGGTTTGGCTGTGGAAACAGAAGGCGTTCTATCATAGGCCAAGAAATCAGCCCTCGACAACTTAACCTGTGGGGGAAAAAATTTCTAAGCCCCGGGCTCACAATTTCATCAAAAATCTGAAATTCTCCAATTCACTAAAAAATGCTGCCAAACTGTTGCAAATTCTCCCCTGAATGGTTTGGCGGTGGAAACAGAAGGCTTTTTATCATAGACCAAGAAATCAGCCCTCGACAACTTAACCTGTGAAAAAAAAAATTCTAAGCCCAGGGGTCACAATTTCAGCAAAAATCTGAAATTCTTCAATTCACTCAAAAATGGTGCCAAACTGTTGCAAATTCTCCCCTGAAAGGTTTGGCGGTGGAAACAGAAGCCTTTTTATCATAGGAAATGAAATCAGCCCTCGAAGACAAAACCTGTGGGGGGAAAAATTTCTAAGCCCCGGGGTCCCAATTTAAGCAAAAATATGAAATTCTCCAATTCTCTCAAAAATGGTGCCAAACTGTTGCAAATTCTCCCCTGAATGGTTTGGCGGTGGAAACAGAAGGCGTTCTATCATAGGCCAAGAAATCAGCCCTTGACAACTTAACCTGTGAAAAAAAAAAATTCTAAGCCCCGGGGTCACAATTTCAGCAAAAATCTGAAATTCTTCAATTCACTCAAAAATGGTGCCAAACTGTTGCAAATTCTCCCCTGAAAGGTTTGGCTGTGGAAACAGAAGCCTTTTTATAATAGGAAATGAAATCAGCCCTCGAAGATAAAACCTGTGGGGGAAAAAATTTCTAAGCCCCGGGGTCCCAATTTAAGCAAAAATATGAAATTCTCCAATTCACTCAAAAATGGTGCCAAACTGTTGCATATTCTCCCCTGAAAGCTTTGGCGGTGGAAACAGAAGGCTTTTTGTCATAGGCCAAGAAATCAGCCCTCGACAACTTAACCTGTGGGGAAAAAAATTTCTAAGCCCCGGGGGCACAATTTCAGCAAAAATCTGAAATTCTTCAATTCAGTCAAAAATGGTGCCAAACTGTTGCAAATTCTCCCCTGAAAGGTTTGGCGGTGGAAACAGAAGCCTTTTTATCATAGGAAATGAAATCAGCCCTCGAAGACAAAACCTGTGGGGGGGGAAATTTCTAAGCCCCGGGGTCACAATTCAGCAAAAATCTGAAATTCTCCAATTCTCTCAAAAATGGTGCCAAACTGTTGCAAATTCTCCCCTGAAAGGTTTGGCGGTGGAAACAGAAGGCTTTCTATCATAGGCCAAGAAATCAGCCCTCGACAACTTAACCTGTGGAAAAAACCTGTGGTTTGTGCCGGTCCAAACCGGTTTGAACCGGTCTAGGCCGGTTTGTGCCCGTCCAAGCCGGTTTGAGCTGGTCTAGGCCGATTTGTTGGCCGATTAGAGGTACGCAGGTGGCGCTGTGGGTAAAACCACAGTGCCTAGGACTTGCCCATCGTATGGTCGGCAGTTCGAATCCCCGCGGCGGGGTGAGCTCCCGTCTTTCGGTCCCAGCTCCTGCCCACCTAGCAGTTCGAAAGCACCCTTAAAGCACCCCGTTTGTGCTGGTCCAAGCCAGGTTGAACAGGTCTAGGCCGGTTTGAACCAGTCTAGGCTGGTTTCAGCCGGTCTAGGCCTGTTTGATTCGGCCCAAGCCAGTTTGAACAGGTCCAAGTGGGTTCGAACCAGCCCAGACAGGTATAGGCTGATTTGACCTGGTCTACACGGGTTTGTGCTTGTCCAAGCCAGTTTGAACTGGTATAGGTCGGTTTGAACCAGTCTAGGTAGGTTTGTGCGGGTTCAAACCGGTTTTAACTTGTCTAGGCCATTTTGTGCTGGTCCAAGCCTTTTGAACTGGTCCAGGCCGGTTTGAACATGTTTAGTCTGGTTTGTGCCAGTCCAAGTGGGTTGGAACCAGCCCAGACATGTTGGAGCAGGTCCAGGTCATTTGAAACCGGCCCAAGCTGGTTAGAACAGGTCCAGGCCGGTTGGAACAGGAATATGTCGCTTGGAACCATCCGATATCAGTTAGAATCAGTTCATACCGGTTGGATCCAGTCCAAGCCGGTTGGAACTAGTCCAAACCAGTTGGAAAAAGTCATAGACCATATCTAATGCATCCCTGCAGATGTTCATTTAAGAGGAAGATCGATAACAGTGGCCAGGCTGTTTTTCGGAGAAGCATTTGGGTCATGATTGTTCTTGTCTTTGAGGAACCTTGGTAAGCGTCCAAGAAATTTCAGGTTTTCCTGGAACCACTGCTGTTTAAGAGGGATCTCCCTGGCTGTTCCAGCCCTGTCAGTGCAGCAGGTGGCCTGCAGTCTCCTAGGTCCCTAGGGGATGAGATGGAGTAACTCTTCGCCTTCCTAGACCTGTCATAGCATGAATAAAAAGCAAGATGAGGGAGGAGGCTGTACTTACTTAATGCTCTGCACCTACTAAGAGAGACCTATCCTCGTATGTTGAGGACCATAAGCGAGGACAATTCTCAATGTCCCTTCTAGTTTGATGATTCCATAAAATTTAAATACAGTGGTACTTTGGATTACAGACGCTAGCTCCACATATTCAACCATCTTTACTTGCCAATCTTCCAATGTGGGGAGTTCTTTTTGCTTCCATTTCTGGGCCAGGAGTATTCTTGCGGCCGTTGTTGCATACATGAACAAATTTACATCTTTCACTTCAATTTCCTCAATTAACCCCAACAGGAAAGCCTCTGGTTTTGTACTGAAATTATACTTAAATACCTGTTTCAATTCATTGTATATACTATCCCAAAAGGTTTTAATCTTGGAGCAAGTCCACCACATATGCAAGAAATTCCCCTCCTTCTCCCTGCATTTCCAGCAAGTTTTATACATTTTGGCAAGCTTGTTTGGTGGGATTGCTGCATATTATCATTCATACCACAGCAGCAGCATAAAGCAAATACAACATCCTTCCACTTTTATTTTTTATTGTTCATCCTTGGGCATTCAGCTATTGAAACGCAGTTGAGAAAGAGCGCCATAATATAGCCCAACCTTCTGATCTCTCCCCTGCTTCCCTCTCCCCTGCCACAAATATTTTTTTTTATAATTTTTTTTATTGATTTTCCAACATAAAATAAACACAATACACTTCACAATACATCAACAAACAAAAAACAAACATATAAACACGTATAATTTCATAACCTCCTTTTCTTAAGCTTGTTTCGCCGACTTCCCCATGCCTCCCTTTTCTGCATCCCTTAAAAAAAAAAATTTCTCAACAACCCCTCACTTCATTAACATATTTGTTCACTTTCTTTAATCTTACCTCTCTTACCCAATCATTTACAGCTGTAATTCTATTTTTTCCAATACCCTTGACATTTTAACACTCATTAATTTTATAACAGTTCTTAAGATAATCTTTATACTTCTTCCAATCTTCTTCCACCGTCTCTTTTCCTTGGTCACGGATTCTGCCGGTCATCTCAGCCAGTCCCATGTAGTCAATCACCTTCATCTGCCATTCTTCCAGCGTGGGTAGTTCTTGTGTCTTCCAATACTTTGCTAAAAGAATCCTTGCTGCTGTGGTAGCGTACATGAAAAACATCCTATCCTTCCTTGACACCAATTGGCCAACCATGCCCAGGAGAAAGGCCTCTGGTTTCTTGTGAAAGGTACATTTAAGGACCTTCTTAATTTCATTATAAATCATTTCCCAGAAAGCCTTAATCCTCGGGCACGTCCACCAAAGGTGATAAAAAGTACCTTCAGTTCCCCTGCCACAAATATTCCCCGCCGCCCGTCTCCCAAACCACAAATCACAAAGTCCAGATGCATCTTGAATAAACCCGAGCCGTTTCAAACCAGAAATACCAGATAATTTAATTAATCGGAATACAGCAGATTGGTTATCGGATTATGCAAAGCCAGAGACAGGGTGAAATGCCAATGAAGGGGTGTCCAGTGGAATGTAATGCCCACAGCTCTCATCAGCTTCGGTACTAATTGATGGAGCTGAAAGCTTTGTAAGAGATGGACGGCCGGCCAGCCTCAAAATATTTCAGTCTGCTTCCCTTGTGACCTGAGTGTGCCAATGCGCGGACAACATGAATTTTGTTTTCATTTCATTTCTGAATTCAGATGCCCTTTAATGGTATTTAATTCAAATGGTCTTTAAATAAGGGGAACTTGATGGTTTTCCCATGAAACAGACTATTGACTCTGCCAACTACTTTCCATGGAGTGAAAATGAAATGTACACAGAACATTCTGGCAAGTCTTGCCACTCTAGAATGCGTTTTATAATTTTAAACGTGACTTTAGGAAGTTCACAAATCTAATTAGCAGAAGCACCAGAGACAACTTGTGTATTTGGCAACCAAGAAAGCCAATTGTTTATTAGATACATTTATGCTTATGATATATTTGTATATCATGCTTTTTTTAAAAAAAAAGTATCAAACCTCTTTATTCTATCCTTTTATTTTTAAAAGTTCAGTAAGCAATGTTTTTAAACCACATGGATTGAAAACTTAAGTTGTGAACTTTGCAGAGCAGAATCTATCAATTTTTATAAGAAATACAAAGTCATACCTTGTTACAGATAGGTAGCCGTGTTGGTCTGCCATAGTCAAAACAAAAAAAATTCCTTCCAGTAGCACCTTAAAGACCAACTAAGTTAGTTCTTGGTATGAGCTTTCGTGTGCATGCACACTTCTTCAGATACATATCTGAAGAAGTGTGCATGCACACGAAAGCTCATACCAAGAACTAACTTAGTTGGTCTTTAAGGTGCTACTGGAAGAAAGTCATACCTTGGTTTTCGAACAGCTTAGTTCCCAAACGTTTTGGCTCCCAAACATCGCAAACCCAGAAGTGATTGTTCCAGTTTGCGAACTATTTTTGGAAGTCGAATGACTGACGGGGCTTCCATGGCTTCTCATTGGCTGCAGGAGCTTCCTGCACTTTCTGAAATCCAGCAAGAGCTGCAGCGACAAAAAACAAACAAAAACGCGCGCACCCAGAAACGACCCATCCCGGTGCGCGTCTCTGCACCGAGGCGGTGTTTTGGTTTGCATTGAACTTGATCAATCATTTCCACTTTAAGATCCTGCTACGTTGGGAAAGCGGGCGGGGGGGGGGGAGGACTACAAGTCCCATAATGCAGCGAAAGTGGCCGCCCCTTTTGGGCAAAGCATGTCGGTTTGAAGCCGGGGAGGAGCTCCATGGAAACATATTCCGCGCGCAGCGGCGCGGGGCGGAGAGGAGGAGGAGTCCGCGGCCGCTGCGCTCCGGAGGTAGCCGGGGAGAGAGAGCCGGGGCGCTTCCCGCCGCCTCTAGGGAAAGCGGTAAGTTGCAAAGAAGGAAGAAAGTGAAGTGGATCCGGAGTGTGCAGGGCGAGGCGAGGAAAAGGAGGATCAGCTGCGCATCTCGGAGCCGGTGCGATCATTAATCAGTAATCCATCAATTAGGCCAACTGGGACGCAGACCTCGTTTATTGACCGTTGAGGGACACCGTTTCTATACAGATTAGCTTTTGCTCTATGTTAAAAAAAAAACCCCAACTGGTGATTTTTTTGCTTTTATATTTCCAAGAATCCTATCGTTTCTGGTTTTTTTGGAAATGGAAGTTAGCAATTTTTTTTATTCTCCCTCCCCTCCAGGTTGGGATGTGTGCAAATATGTTAGCCTAGCCTAGGGCGCAAAATAGCCAGGCACCAGCAGACTGGGTGCGCTGCTTAGGGGTTGCTAATAATAATAATAATAATAATATAATGTGATTTAATTAAGGGGTGGGGATTAGGGATAGGTGGGCATATCTGTTTTGTTATCATTTGTATTGGCCTTCTGCAGCAGGTCTTGGGGATTTGTAAACGGTGGGCACTTTCATAAGTGATAGTTTTGTTGTTTCTGCATCTTGGGAATATCGGTTTTGTAAGCATGGGCGTAGCTAAGGGGGGTGGGGGCAGCTGCAGCCCCTCCCCAATCAAGTAAATAAAAATAATAATAACTAACTGACCAATCTTGTTGCAGATAGCTCAGTTCTGCCCCCGCCCCATAAATCCTGGCTACACCCATGTTTTCAAGTTTATATTAATAGTATTTTTTCGGAACTAAATGATTATATACTGTACACCAAAAGAATAGAGAGGGTCACTAGGAAGAGAGAGGGGTCGGTGGGTTGGAGTCTCAGATGCAGGGAATGGTTGGAAGGAGAAGGAAGAACACAGGGAGAAATGATATCACTGGGTTGGATTGAAAATGATAATTCTTACTAGTTTTCAATTACAGTCCAATAATAGCCTCATTATAAAGGTAAAGGGACCCCTGACCATTAGGTCCAGTCGTGACTGACTCTGGGGTTGCGGCGCTCATCTCGCTCTATAGGCCAAGGGAGCCGGTGTACAGCTTCTGGGTCATGTGGCCAGCATGACTAAGCCGCTTCTGGCGAACCAGAGCAGCGCACGGAAACGCTGTTTACCTTCCCGCAAGAGCGGTACCTATTTATCTACTTGCACTTTGTGCTTTCAAACTGCTAGGTTGGCAGGAGCAGGGACTGAGCAACGGGAGCTCATCCCATTGCAGGGATTCAAACCGCCGACCTTCTGATCAGCAAGTCCTAGGCGCGGTGGTTTAACCCACAGCGCCACCCACGTCCCATACCCTCATTATAACAATGGCAAATTATGATACTAATACCAATCATTAGGATACCAAATTATATAGTTTAGGTGCCCCCCCCGCCCCGCGTGCTAGAATGGATGGTTTGATTGTTTTATTTATTTGTGCATTCCAAAATCTTATTAATTTCAATTACTCTAAAGTCACAATAACAATCCCTTATGCAACAACTGCAATATTAACAACCTCCATTCTTACTGACGCATTAAACGATTTATGAAACTACAAGTGCGGCATGCAATCTATAACCTTAATCTTCCTGTGTTTGGCAATTATTCTGTCTGTTACGTTTCTTTCCTGATATCACTTCTGCCTGCAAACAGGGGCCAACCAGGTGGCCCTGGAAACCCTAAACGCAAAGGCATCAAGGTGATAGCAGCTGACTTCCACTCAGTTGTTTCTCCCTGGGATCTGTTTAGTAAGGAACATGTGAAGCTTTCTTTGAACACCGAGGATGTTTCAGCTGTATTGTCTGCTTTGACTTGAAGTGTCTCTCTCTCACTCACTTAGAGACATTGCCACCTGCTTAACTGGTCCTTTTTAGTGGAAACACCTGGGATTGAAAGGTGGGAGGGAGCTGTCAGCAGGCGAAGAGCCTGCCACTAAGCCTGTCCCATTCCTCCGATAAATGGGAGGTGCGCTGCTGCTTCTGCAGTAGGTGTTCCAAATCACAGCCACTGATTTAAATTAATTGCGTGTTATCGGAAGAAGTCATTTCTTTGGTTCATTATGCTCCATCTACTGCCAATCAGTTCTAGTGTTTGGAGAGACGATGCATTTTGTGAAAGTGGAGACTGGGATTTTAAATAGGGAATTTTTAGCATCTTCACCAAATTCAAAATTCCCAGGATTCTTAAGGGTAAGCCATGGCATAGATAATCCTCTGGGCCCTATTAGAGATGTAGTACCTCGTACCTACGGGACCGCCTCTCCCGGTATGCCCCCACGGAGGACCTTAAGGTCCATAAATAGCAACACCCTAGAGGTCCTGGGCCCTAAGGAAGTTAGATTAGCCTCAACCAGAGCCAGGGCCTTTTCAACACTGGCTCCGGCCTGGTGGAACGCTCTGCCTCATGAGACCAGGGCCCTGCGGGATCTGATTTCTTTCCACAGCACCTGTAAGACAGAGTTGTTCCACCTGGCCTTTGGCTTAGAATCAGTTTGATTCCCTTCCCTTCTTTCTTTTTCCTTTCTCCTCCTGTGAAGAGGCTGCATCTTAATGTTTTAATGTTGTATTTTAATCTTGTATTTTAATCAACTTGTTTTTATTATTAGTTGTTAGCCGCCCTGAGCCCAGTCTTGGATGGGGAGGGCGGGGTATAAATAAATTAGTAGTAGTAGTAGTAGTAGTAGTAGTAGTAGTAGTAGTAATCTCATTGACTCAGTTCTCTCTCTTTTTTGATGTTCTGCTTCTCTCTCTTTCTATTGGATGATCAAGAGGTATCTCTGACTTTGTTTGCAGTTCAATGTTGAATGCTGAGACGGTGATGGCAAGGCCAATAATCTTCCCAGTGAGTGTCCATTCGACAGCTCCTGAAACCTTTGTGGTGCTGAACCAGAGGATGAAAGTAGTTGAAGAGCAGACAAATGCACTTTTGAAGGAACTGCATACGCTGGGCATTGATGGACAAAGGTATAGTCAAAATAAATGCTTTGAAGCACAAATGTATGAATGTTTACATGGAAGTAAGTTCCACGGTAATTTCCAGGGATGTAAATACAGGACTTCAACCTTCATTCTGCATTTTCCTTTATTTGTGTGATCATCTCTCTCTCTCTGAACGTCTGACTGGCCTTTGCTACCAGCACCCAAGTTATTAAGAAGTTGATGTATTCTGATTTTAATCAGTCTTCTGAAACAATACTGTATTGTTTTGAGTCGATGTAGTTAAGTTTTGTTGCAGATGAAGGGCACTGAAGTGAATGAGGTATTGACATAAAGATCAGACCTTTTTATTTACAGTCGGGGAAAAATAAAGTGAATTCTTTGAATTCTGTGGGTTTACATATCGGGACATAATCACAATCATTTGTTACTTAAAGGTAAAGGGACCCCTGACCATTAGGTCTAGTCGTGGCCGACTCTGGGGTTGCGGCGCTCATCTCGCTTTATTGGCCGAGGGAGCCGGCGTACAGCTTCCAGGTCATGTGGCCAGCATGACTAAGCCGCTTCTGGCGAACCAGAGCAGCGCACGGAAACACCGTTTACCTTCCTGCCAGAGCAGTACCTATTTATCTACTTGCACTTTTGACGTGCTTTCGAACTGCTAGGTGGGCAGGAGCAGGGACTGAGCAACGGGAGCTCACCCCATCGCAGGGATTCAAACCGCCAACCTTCTGATTAGCAAGTCCTAGGCTCTGTGGTTTAACCCACAGCGCCACCCGCGTCCCTTTCATTTGTTCCTTAGCAGGCCTTAAAACTAGGTAAATGCAACCTCAGATCAACAACAACACATGACATATTATACCATGTCATGATTTATGTAACAGAAATAAAGCCAAGATGGAGAAATCATGTGTGAAAAAGTAAATACATCCTTACTGCTTCCATAGGAATTAAGAGGCTAAGTAGGAGACAGGGTCTGCTAATTGATCACTGGCAAGTGTGCCCACCAGTGGTCTTGCCATCTAGGGATGATGGGAGTTGTAGTCCAACAATAGTTGGGGATCCAAGTTTGAGAAACGCTAATGCAGGGTTTCCCAAACTTGGGTCTCCAGCTGTTTTTGGACTACAACTCCCATCATCTCTAGCTAGTAGGACCACGGGTCAGGGATGATGGCAATTGTAGTCCAAAAACGGCTAGAGACCCAAGTTTGGGAAACTGCCCTAGTGCAGTGGTGGTACCCTACTGATGTTGCTGGACTACAACTCCCATCATCCCTGGCCATTGGTGGTGACTCCTTCCATAACCTGTAAGAGTTGGCTTGTTTCAAGAGCTGGAAGTTGGCTTGTTACAAGAAACCATAGCTGAGACAAACCACAGTTTCACCATGTTTGGATATAATAATAAACTGCTGTAATTAAAAACAGAGGAGAAAGCCTCTGATCTCCTCTTCGTGGCTGTTCTGGAAGCAGGAGGTGATGGTGAGGAAGCAGTTGAGCCTGTGACACTTTTGCCTGTGATGCTAAACCAAAGTTGAGCTTTGTATCCAAATGAGGGAACTCTCTGTGTATGTACATCTTCCATGGATTCCCTGTTGGTGAAAGTAGATTATCTTCTTTCAGGGCATGGGCGTAGCCAGGATTTTTGTTGGGGAGGGGCAGGACTTTTGTTGGGGGGGGGGAGAACCTACCTGATTGGCCATGTTTTAGGGGTGATGAGTAACTGTAGTCCCAACTGTGGGATTTTCCACAGTTCACTTGTATGGCAAAAAGGGAAGGAGGTGAATTCAGGGACCCCTGTCCTACGCAATTTGCAGCAAGAAATGGGTTTTGCCTCTTAGCTGTGTTCCAGATTGCAGCCATGCAGGCAGATAATGTGCGCATAATACCAAGGATATTATATGCACATGTGAAATCGCAGCAACGAATGGGCATCTTGTTTCTTCCAGCATGGAACTCTTCCCTTCAAAACCCTCGGAGAACTCTGAAGGCCACCAGACCATCAGCCCTGTCCGTGCCAGAACGGCATTTGGCGGAGCAAAGGACACACTGTGGCAGACCTGCGAAACTCTCGTGAATCGGATGTGCCGGCTCGAAAGCGTTGTGCAAACCATGAAGCTGAGTATGTTCCGGCTGCAGACGGAAAAAGAGCTGAACCCAAAGCATGCAGGTAACTGCAGGGGGCAGGAGCCAAAGGCATTAGATTCATGGGTTGTTGTTTAGTCGTGTCCGACTCTTCGTGACCCCATGAACCAGAGCATGCCAGGCCCTCCTGTCTTCCACTGCCTCCCACAGTTTGGTCAAACTCACTTTAGTAGCTTCGAGAACACTGTCCAACCATCTCGTCCTCTGTCATCCCCTTCTCCTTGAGCCCTCCATCTTTCCCAACATCAGGGTCTTTTCCAGGGAGTCTTCTCTTCTCATGAGGTGGCCAAAGTATTGGAGCCTCAGCTTCACGATCTGTCCTTCCAGTGAGCACTCAGGGATGATTTCCTTCAGAATGGATAGGTTTGATCTTCTTGCAGTCCATGGGACTCTCAAGAGCCTCCTCCAGCACCATAATTCAAAAGCATCAATTCTTTGGCAATCAGCCTTCTTTATCTAACGCAGGGGTCAGCAAACTGTTTCAGCAGGGGGCCAGTCCACTGTCCCTCAGACCTTGTGGGGGCCAGACTTTATTCTGAAAAAAATAAATGAATGAATTCCTATGCCCCACAAATAACCCAGAGATGCATTTTAAATAAAAGGGCACATTCTACTCGTAAAAACACTTTGATTCCCGGACCGTCCGTGGACTGGACTGAGAAGGCGATTGGGCTGGATCCGGCCCCCGGCCCTTAAGTTTGCCTACCCATGAATCCATATAGTATCCATATAGTTAAAGCTATGGTTTCTCAGTAGTGATGTATGGAAGTGAGAGCTGGACCATAAAGAAGGCTGATTCCTTCAGGTATACTGGGCTGAGGCCGTTTAGGGCTTTAAAGCTCAGCAGCAACACTTTGAATTGTGCTCGGAAATGTACTGGGAGCCAATGTAGGTCTTTCAGGACCGGTGTTAGATGGTCTCAGCGGCCACTCCCACTGGCTGGTTCCAAACGGCAGGCCTCCAGTCCCCCACCTTTGCTCTGAACCATTTTTGGGTGCGGCATTGAAGCCTACTTCACATTTCAAATCGGGCAAAGAAACCTTCAACATGGTGTCTGCTCTCGGAAGCCTGTTCAGTGCAACGCACCTCCGTTTCTGCCTTGCTGTCTTGCAGCCAATTTAGAGCAGCGCCTGAACGCGATACAGGAGGAGCACATCGGAGAACTGAAGGTGCTTCAGATGGAGGGAAGAGTGCTATGCCAGCAGCTGAGGGAGTCCCGGGAAGAGGAGGAAAAAGCCAGAGGTCAAGTTCAAAAGCTGAGCGCCGCTCTGGAGATTGCAACTGCCACAAAGGTACTGAAGTTTGTGATGATCTAGTCCAGGCGTCCTCAACCTCAGCCCTCCAGGTGTTTTGGGACTACAATTCCCATCACCCCTGACCACTGGTCCTGCTAGCTAGGGATCGTGGGAGTTGTAGGCCAGAAACATCTGGAGGGCCGAGGTTGAGGAAGCCTGGTCTGGTCTGTTAACCAGGGTGGGTTTAATTTAAATCACTAGTCAGTAAGACTTGATTTAAAGCTCTCTCTTTTTTTTACTGACCGACTTATTCTTGCTGGTATAATCTTAATATTTACAATCCGATGAAGGTTTCATTTTTGGAATAATAATTTTTCAGGGTAGTTTTTACAGTTATATCAAAAAGTACTGATTTGGTTATGCTATTAGAAATTCAAAGACAGATAACTATGGAATTATTGTGAGATTTAATACGTTAACTGTTTATATTTGGACAACTTTTCTGCTGTACTTTATTGGAAGGAGAAAAATAATCATTTCCTTAATAACAATTTAAACAAATTATTTAACTAAAAAAAAAAGAACGTCATATCATAGGTATCCATGTTTGCTAACTGATATGGTTAAACATAAAAAAAACCCCAACTGAGTTTTAGCACGCATGAAAAACATAAAACAAATCCTTAAAAATCCAGTTTAAATTTTTAAAAATCTGTTTTTTTTAGTATTTTTTTTAAATAATTGATTTTTATCCACCCTGCTGTTAACAGATCTGCCGTTTTGTAGATCACTGTTGCTATACTGCGGACTTTGAAAGGATTGCTAAATGTTAATATGCTGTAAGGTTTAGACGTGCGTCTTATACTGAAAATGGGAACGATTGAGAGTTGCTATTCTTTTGCTGTATCTCTCAAAATGGGCTAGAAATCATACAGCGGCAGCTGGACCGAAGAGTAGATTGCAGACCTCACGCTCTTATTGGTTTGGTTGCTTGTATGGAAAGGATGGGGGGGAACATTCTACAGTTGGAAGAGAGCCCGAGAATCATCTAGTCCAACCCCCTGCAATGCAGGAATCTCAACATGTGGTCCCCCATCCAGTATTGCAACCATACCAGACCCTGCTTAGCTTTGCAAACGTGCTAGCTGTGCAGGTAGGCTTCCTCTCTTAAACAGCATTCTGGGTTAGCTCCTCTATCACACGACACCAGTCCCAATTATTAATCCTATTTTATTTTCCGGGGAGCTAGACTTCATTCTAGTTCCAAATTCGGTGGGGGGGAGGGAATTGCCCTTAATGTTAAACATAGGGACGCGGGTGGCGCTGTGGGTTAAACCACAGAGCCTAGGACTTGCCGATCAGAAGGTCAGCGGTTCGAATCCCCGTGACGGGGTGAGCTCCTGTTGCTCGGTCCCTGCTCCTGCCAACCTAGCAATTCGAAAGCACGTCAAAGTGCAAGTAGATAAATAGGTACCGCTCCGGCAGGCAGGTAAACGGCGTTTCTGTGCGCTGCTCTGGTTCACCAGAAGCGGCTTAGTCATGCTGGCCACATCACCCGGAAGCTGTACGCCAGCTCCCTCGGCCAATAAAGCGAGATGAGTGCCGCAACCCCAGAGTCGGTCACAACTGGACCTAATGGTCAGGGGTCCCTTTACCTATTAGGAAAAATTTATCCTCAGACTTATATATATATTATAAACTTGGGGGTAGGGGGAAGTGTAGTCTGATAACTGCCTTCCCCATTTCTAAGCTGTCTGATGGTGTGGCTTAAGACGTCAGGCTCAGAGCGCTTCGAAAGTTGTTTACCGCCACATCAAGTGTCAGAAAAGTTTGGTGGAAACGCAGTTCAGTTTGAGGAGCGATCGGGATGCCTTACAAAGAGCCCAGCTTTAGGGGGGGGGGGCAAAAACATTTGCATATCCAGCCCACCCATGTCCTGCTGTTGGTTTTTGCAGAGAGATGTAACGGTTGCCGCAGATGAGTTGAGGGCAGCGAAAAATAAGATGAACCGTAAACTGCAAGAGGTAAGGGCAGAAGGGTATTTGGGTTACCACGGGGAGGGGGGGGCAGGGAGTGAAGAAGATGAGCTCCCTAAAAATTCAAGAAGGCATGGCAATTGAAACAAGGAAATAAATATTTTGGCGATGCTCACAACATTTTCCATGAGGTGCCCCTCTGTTTGGAGGGGTTGCATCCGTTTCGAAGGCCAGCACGTGTTTTGAATATTTGAGATGAAACTATGGACAGGTGTAGAATGCAGTGGTACCTCTAGTTACGTACTTAATTCGTTCTGGAGGTCTGTTCTTAACCTGAAGCACCACTTTAGCTAATGGGGCCTCCTGTTGCTGCCGCGCCGCCAGAGCACGATTTCTGTTCTCATCCTGAAGCAAAGTTCTTAACCTAAGGTAATATTTTTGGGTTAGCGGAGTCTGTAACCTGAAGCATATGTAACCTAAGGTACCACTCTATTTGCTAAGAGCGTTCTGCCGTCATCCACGTTGCGATAGGCAAATAGAGCGGTACCTTGGAACCCGAACGCCTTGCGACTCGAACGTTTTGGCTCCCGAGCGCCGCAAACCTGGAGCGTTCCGGTTTGCAAACGTTCTTTGGAACCCGAACGTCCTGTGCGACTTCTGCAGCTTCTGATTGGCTGCAGGAAGCTCCTGCAGGCAATCGGAAGCTGTGCCTTGGTTTCCGAACATTTTCGGAAGTCGAACGGACTTCCGGAACGGATTCTGTTTGACTTCCGAGGTACCGCTGTAGAGACGATTGCACGTTTCCAGTGCTCCCTCCCAGTGCCAAGCAAATTGCTTATCCTAGAGCTTAGAGTCTCGCACTCTTGTAGCGCTGGTTTGAAACGGAACTGGTTTTCCCAACGCCTTCTTTGTCGCTTGCAGCTGACGGAGAAGCTGTCCAAGGAGTCCAGCACGCGGCAGTCCTTAGAAGAATCCCAAGCAGTCCTCCTTTATCGGATGCATGAAATGGAAGCGACGGTGGAAAACGAAAGGAAGCAGGTGGGTGAAGCGTCCGTTCTCGTTTTAGGATTCCACCAGAACAATACAGTTTTGCAGGCTATTGACAGACTACAGAGCTACCTCGGGTTAAGAACTTAATTCGTTCCGGGGGTCCGTTCTTAACCTGAAACTGTTCTTAACCTGAAGCACCACTTTAGCTAATGGGGCCTCCTGCAGCTGCTGCGCCGCCGGAGCACAATTTCTGTTCTCATCCTGAAGCAAAGTTCTTAACCTGAAGCACTATTTATGGGTTAGTGGAGTCTGTAACCTGAAGCGTATGTAACCTGAAGCGTATGCAACCCGAGGTACCACTGTACTATTGTTTCAACAGCATACTATTCATATTATTAATTAACCGATTAAGTCTGCATACCGCCCTATACCTGTAGATCTCAGGGTGGTTCACAACATATAATTACAATATAAAAAATACATAATATATAGTAAGAACAGAAGCAAACCAACAATCTCCCCTTCCCCAGCACATTTAAATATCAAAATGCTCCTCCTCCTCCTATGGCAGGGAGGCTTGGCTGGGGCCTTCATTTAGGTGCCAGGCAAAAAAGGGTTCCTCTTTAACCAGACCTTTGGCTGATTAACATCAAATGGGGAGGGGGGGGTTATTGGATTCTTCTTGTTTTTTATTACTTATTTTGCGTTTTTAATATTGTGATTCTATGTAGTGAATCGCCCTGTGACCTGCAGGTATGGGGAGGTGTAAAAAATTAATTAATCCAGTGGTACCTCTGGTTACGTACTTAATTCGTTCCAGAGGTCCGTTCTTAACCTGAAACTGGTCTTAACCTGAAGCACCACTTTAGCTAATGGGGCCTCCCACTGCCAACACGCCACTGGAGCATGATTTCTGTTCTCATCCTGAAGCAAAGTTCTTAACCCAAGGTAATATTTCTGGGTTAGCGGAGTCTGTAACCTGAAGCATATGTAACCTGAAGCGTATGTAACCCAAGGTACCACTGTAATAATAGAAATATAGCAATTCTTTAATATAATAATAATAATATAATAATAATACACATTTTAAAAAGGAAGGTCTACAACTTTTCTCCAGACCTACTGCATGACCATCCCCTGCTGTGCAGGCAAGAATATATACACATTCTTGCATACAGGTAAATGAAATAATAATAATAATAATAATAATAATAATAATAATAATAATAATAATAATAATAATTTATTTATACTCCGCCCATCTGGCTGGGTTTCCCCAGCCACTCTGGGCAGCTTCCAACAAAATATTAAAATACAGTAGTGCGTTAAACATTAAAAGCTTCCCTAAACAGGACTGCCTTCAAATGTCTTCTAAAAGTCTGGTAGTTGTTTTTCTCTTTGACATCTGGTGGGAGGGCGTTCCACAGGGCGGGTGCCACTACCAAGAAGGCCCTCTGCCTGGTTACCTATAACCAAGATGGGTGGGGTATAAGTAATAAAGTAGTAGTAGTAGTAGTAGTAGTATCAGTAGTCTATACTGGTAGGCACCCTTTGCAGATTCATGCAAGGTTCTTTTCCAGCCCTTTTTGAAGTTGCTTGGGGTTCAATCTGGGATCTTTTGCATGCAAAAGATGGCCTCTGCCACTGAATCACAATCCCAGATTTCCAGTGTTCTCTCCCTGAGCCTTAAGGGTGTCTATGGGTGGGGAGATTAAGGGTGTGCGGTTATTTATTACCTGCATTAAAAGCAGTGAGAGCCAGTGTGGTGTAGTGGTTAAGAGCGGTAGTCACGTAATCTGGGTAACCGGGTTCACGTCTCCGCTCCTCCACATGCAGCTGCTGGGTGACCTTGGGCCAGTCACACTTCTCTGAAGTCTCTCAGCCCCACTCACCTCACAGAGTGTTTGTTGTGGGGGAGGAAGGGAAAGGAGAATGTTAGCCGCTTTGAGACTCCTTAAAGGGAGTGAAAGGCGGGATATCAAATCCAAACTCTTCTTCTTCAATATTAAAAACAACTTTGCCGAAATGGCAAAAAACGACCAGAAGAATCAGAAATGAGGAAGACCAAAATTTTAATAAAGAGTGGGGGGAATTTATAACTTCTCTTAAAGACCATTGTAAACAGTTAAAATTGTTAGCAGGATTGGAATAACGCTTTTACTTTAATGGTGAATTTTGGACAAAACGGAGATGTAAAAGATTGGGATTATCGTAAAAGATGCAGGAGGGATTGGCTAACAACAGGACCCACAAAGGGGAGGAGGGAAGTCCAGGAGATTCTAAGAAATCTTGTTTTTATCTTGTATGTTGGAATTTGGGATTGTAAAACTATAATCTGAAAAACCAAATAAGTAAAATTTAAAAAATAAAATTCTTTTGGTTGCACTGTTGTACAGCTATAGCTCGTTCATTCTTCAGCTGTCTAGCTCAGTGAAAGGCTTTGTTGGTGGTTACTTTTACTTTTAATTTTTAAAAAGAAATTACTGAATGTGTTATTTGGATGCCATTACAGGTTCACATTCTGCAAGAGGACTGTAACAGCCTCCGCCAAGATATTGAGATATCTCGGGAGAGGCTGCGAAGGGAGGAGGAGAAGGCTCTTCAGCTGGAACAGCAGTGCACACAGCTTAAATCGGATTTAGGTATGCAAGTCATTTTGGATCTTCTTCATGCCTTAAGACTAGTACACACTCCATGAGAGCCAGTGTGGTGTAGTGGTTAAGAGCGGTAGACTCGTAATCTGGGGAACCGGGTTCGTGTCTCCGCTCCTCCACATGCAGCTGCTGGGTGACCTTGGGCTAGTCACACTTCTCTGAAGTCTCTCAGCCCCACTCACCTCACAGAGTGTTTGTTGTGGGGGAGGAAGGGAAAGGAGATTGTTAGCCGCTTTGAGACTGCTTCGGGTAGTGATAAAGCGGGATATCAAATCCAAACTCTTCTTCTTCTTCATGCGCTCCACCTGTAACAATTGGCAGTTTAATGTGTGAAGTGACTCGCTGAAAACCACTGCAGTGTGTAAGCTCTGTCTGTGGTATTAAATCTGCAATGGCCTGTTCCCATGTGAAAGGACTGTGAGACCAGCTCAAGTATTAAGAAAGGGCCTTTTGGATGTCTTTCCAGCCTCTCTGACGAAATAGGAAAGTATGTCTTAGCAGGTCTGGGCCTAAACGTAGGATGGCCTATAAATGTGAATAATAATAATAAATTTATTATTTATACCCCGCCCATCTGGCTGGGTTTCCCCAGCTACTCTGGGTGGCTGCCAACAAAAGATTAAAAATACATTAAAACATCAGTCATTGAAAACTTCCCTAAACAGGGCTGCCTTCAGATGCCTTCTAAACGTCAGATACTGTAGTTGTTTATTTCCTTGACATCTGCTGGCAGGGCATTCCACGGAGCGGGTGCCACTACCAAGAAGGCCCTCTGTCTGGTTCCCTGTAACCTCACTTCTCGCAGTGAGGGAACCACCAGAAGGCCCTCGGAGCTGGACCTCAGTGTCCGGGCTGAACAATGGGGGTGGAGATGCTCCTTCAGGTATACTGGGCCGAGGCTGTTGAGGGCTTTAAAGGTCAGCACCAATTAAACAAACATTAACATTAACTGCAATAATAGTGGGATAGGCATTGACAAACTGAATGAGAACAAATATATTTAGAGATGACACAAAACGTAGCAAGTGGCTATGCAGCCAACGCCTAAGGATTTTGTAGTGACTGTTGGAGATGCTGAAAAGAGAGTTGATTGAGCCTGGAGGGAATTCTTTCTTTGCTGGCTGCATAGCTATTGGGACATTTCAACAACAAAAAATTACAGATGATTGGTTTCATCTGCAGTAGCTTTTACGGATTTTCATCAACACTTAACAGGGCCAGGTAATCTTTTACATGATAAACCGCAGTGCTGTCGTAGAATGCAACAGAATTAGTCTCACCAGGTTCATTTTATGAGTTTAAAGACCTCTTTATTAAAAAAATGAAAGACACAGACTACAGTGGTACCTCGGGTTAAGTACTTAATTTGTTCTGGAGGTCTGTTCTTAACCTGAAACTGTTCTTAACCTGAAGCACCACTTTAGCTAATGGGGCCTCCTGCTGCCGCCACGCCGCCGGAGCCCGATTTCTGTTCTTATCCTGAAGCAAAGTTCTTAACCCGAGGTACTATTTCTGGGTGAGCGGAGTCTGTAACCTGAAGCGTATGTAACCCGAGGTACCACTGTACTGCTTTGGCTTGTGTGAAAGCATTAACAGTCCACAGCCCAGCCCTGTAGCTCTTACTCAGAAGGAATTCCTTCCGAGTTCGATGGAAATTATTTGCAAATAAGCCTGCATAAGGTTTCAGCAGCTAATCCAGGGGTTGGCAAAAAAAATTAGCTGCGGAGCGGTCCACTGGAAGAAGAGGTGAAGGGGGCAAGTAGTCCCACCTCCAGCCACTGCGCTTACCTTCCCTGGGGCCGCTACCGCCGCTGCTTCTCATGGGTAGGCAAAGCAAGCTCGTCCGCTCCGCTCTCTGGCCCACAGGAGCACCAGGTTGGCGGCGGCAGAGGGAAGATGAGCGGCGCGAAAGGGCTGGCTCCGGAGAGGGGCTGCTTAAAATGGCGCTCAGCCAGCTCAGCCCAGCCCCCTTCCTCCTCTAGACAGGGCTGGGAGAAGGCAGGAGGAGGGAGGGAGGAGGCTCCGCCGCAGTGTGTGTGTGTGTGGGGGGGGAATGGAATGGTGCAGGGGGGAAATGGCGCAACCCGAACAAACAGAATCCCCACGCCGATCCACGGATGGTCCACAGGCCAGATCCTGAAGGCAATTGGGCCTGATCTGGCCCCCGGGCCTTAGTTTGCCAACCCCTGAGCTAATCCTTTCTTAGGTTTACCATAAAAAAATGTCATCTATCTTAATATTTGTCCTTGCTTGTTAGTCCGAAACAGTATTCTAGGAAAAAAAGAGCCTGGCGCAGCAGTTTCTGTAGCAGAGTTCTATATTTGGTGTTTTGATTTGGAAAAAAACCCCAACAACATCTTAAGTGATGATGGTTAGCATTTTGATTAATAGCATCAAAATCCAATGACGCTTTCTTTCTGTGGGTTCTGTTCTAGAATCCCGAGAGAATACCATCTCCAGGCTCAGCGAAGAAGGGAAAGTAAGTTTAAAAACAGGAATTTTAGAATTCTGCAGGATCCCCCCCCCCCCCCGCTTTAATGTCTTGACCCCATATATACCTACAGTTCAGGTAAGTGCAACTGATACAGCAAGGGCATGAGGCTAATTATTCAAGAGCTGTACTAATTTAACTGGGCTGCCCCATTAGATGAAAAATGAGATGGAAAAACAGGATGTATTGACACACCCGGTTGAACTACCTGCAATGCTTTGCCTGTTTGAAGCAGGGAATCCTTTGTTTCCTCTTCTTTTCCTTTAGGCTGCACGGCTGTCTCTGAGCAGGGAACACGAGGAGAACACGCAGCTGCGATCAGAAATAGCCTCTCTGCGGGAGGTGGCAGAAAAAGTGCAAGTAATGGGATTTTGTTTTGTTTTTTTTAAGGACTCGGTTCAAAATCATGTCTAGCAGAAAAGAGAGATTGCTTTGCCAAGGTCTGGATAGATTTTGCATGCGCCATTTTGTGTGTGTGGAATATGGGTGCTGAAGAAATAGAGGCTGGGGAAGAGTCACCCAGGAATGTCTGGTTGAGGTCTTTCCTTGAGGGCAAATGCGGTGCTACTCCTACAACCTCCTATTTAGTCTCAATTTTGCCCTCTGAACTCGGCAGCGAGGAGGATGAGAAAAAAACTAGAACAAGTTGAATCCTGCCCGACATTGGCTGTAGGACCTAGCTACCTAAGGCCCATAGAATCCCCCTTTATTATTATTATTATTAGTAGTAGTAGTAGTAGTATTTCCAATACAATATTTTACTGGGTTTTTTTCCAGATTACATCACAATATAAATAAACCAAAGCCATCACCACATCCTCCCCACCCCCCATATATCCATCAATCAAACCTAATATTCTTTTGTCACTTCCCTCCGCCCCCACTCGATTTCCTCTACGTTCTGAGATTACGTTTATCTTTGCATTTACAATCTTCTCAAATCGTGTATATATTCTTATTAACTTTCCTTGCTAATTTACCTTCCCTCAGATACTTTACATTTTAATCTAGGCCTATTAGCATATCTTTTTTTTGAGCAATATTTTACCATATATTCTTAAGGAAGAAAGCTGGGAATCATGAGTTGATAGACACTTCTTGTGACACTTGTGTCCTTCCTCAAGGTGCTCAATGAGCAGTTGGCCCAACAGTGTGCAGAAATGAACGACACCCTTCGAAGTGTTACCGTGGAGAACGCTCAACTCATCTCGGATCACCAGGCTGCCCTAAAGGTGTGGAGCCATTTTCACGCGCGTTTCAGAAACCGTCCTATTAATCTGCGATGTGTATGCCGTACACAATTTCCATGGGTTGGTGAGGGGTTATCTGGATTGGGTTCTATCTCCAAGCACATAACAAAGGTAGGAGCAAAGAATTGTGGGAGGCAAGCCCGTTCTCCTCAGTTTCCCCCCTCCCTGACAGACTTTTGTACCCACTAATATTTTGTAATATGTCAAGTGGGCTTCGTGTACACAGAATTTCCTCAAACTTAGGTCTCCAGAATTTGTTGGACTACAACTCCCATGATCCCTAGCTAGCAGGACCAGTGGTCAGGGATGCTGGGAACTGTAGTCTCAAAACATCTGGAGGCAACACTGTGGAAGCTCAGTAGCCTGAGTCTGCACTAAGAAGCAGCCAAGGTGGTCTGGCCTCTTCACCAGCCTCCACTTTTGTAGCTGGAGTCAGTCTGGGCCCTGCCCTCTCAGGCCAGGTGGAAAGAGGCCTGCAATCAGTGAGCGGCTCTTCCAGCTCTTCACAGCCAAGATTTTCACGCCGAAAATGTTGGATCTTCATTTTATCATTATAAACGCCTTTATAATTCCTCCTTTCTTTTTTAGGTGGAGCAGGATAAAATCAACCAGAAGCTGCAAGAGCAAGACTTGATTCTGGATGCTGCCCGGGCCAGTATTACGGCGGAACTGCAGATTGTGCAGAATGAAAAAGCTCAGCTCCAGAGAGAGATGTGAGAGCCAAAGTATTGCTTTCCTATGTGTGGCCTGGCTTCCTTTTATGTCAGATTCCCTCATATACAGTGGTGCCTCGCAAGACGAAAAGAACCAGTTCCGCGAGTCTCTTCGTCTTGCGGTTTTTTCGTCTTGCGAAGCAAGGCCATTAGCGGATTAGCGCTATTAGCGGCTTAGCGGGCTTAGTGGATCAACTGATAAGCGGCTTAGCGGATCAGCTGATTAGCGACTTAGCGGATCAGCTGTTAAGCGGCTTAGCGGATCAGCTGATAAGCGGCTTAGCGATCAGCTGCTTAGCGGATCAGCTGTTAAGCGGCTTGGCGGATCAGCTGATAAGCGGCTTAGCGGCTTGGGAAAAGGGGGGGGAGGGGAAAAAACCTGCAGGAACTCGCAAGACATTTTCGTCTTGCGAATCAAGCCCATAGGAAATTCGTTTTGCGAAGCACCTCCACCTTTCATCTAGCGGGTTTTCCGTCTTGCGAGGCATTCGTCTTGCAGGGCACCACCTTTGGCTGCTTTTGAAGGTTGCAGAAGTAATAATAATAATAGTAATAGTAATAGTAATTTATTTATACCCTGCCCATCTGGCTGGGTTTCCCCAGCCACTCTGGGTGGCTCCCAATAGAATATTAAAAGCACAATAAAATGCCAAACATTTAAAACTTCCCAGTACAGGGCTGCCTTCAGATGTCTTCTAAAAGTCAGATAGTTATCTCTCTCCTTGATATCTGAAAGGGTGGGTGCCACTACCAAGAAGGCCCTCTGCCTGGTTCCCTGTAACCTCACTTTTTGCAGTGAGGGAACTGCCAGAAGGCCCTCGGCGCTGGGCCTCAGTGTCCGGGCTGAACAATGGGGGTGGAGACGCTCCTTCAGATATACTGGACCGAGGCCGTTTAGGGCTTTAAAGGTCAGCACCAACACTTTGAATTGTGCTTGGAAACGTACTAGGAGCCAATGTAGGTCTTTCAAGACCGGTGTTATGTGGTCTCGGTGGCCACTCCCAGCCACCAGTCTAGCTGCCACATTCTGGATTAGTTGTAGTTTCTGGGTCACCTTCAAAGGTGTGTGATGCATTTGTGTTTGCTTCTTTGCTCCACAGAGAAGCCTTGCGTGTAGCACACACTGCCTGCGGGCATGAAGCATCCGAACTCCAGGAGACCACAACCGCTCAAAAGGAGCTCCTGGAGTCCACAGTTGCCAGGATCCGAAGCGAACTGGAGGCAGCTCTGCAGGAGAGGGACTCTCTGCTGAAGGAGAAGGAGAGGCTAGAGGAACAGGTACCATGAACATTTGCCATGTTATTTTAAAAATACTGGGTTGCATCTTAGGCCTACCCAGAGTAAACCCGCTGAATTTAATGGGCATGGCTGACTTAGGTCTGTTTAATCTCAGTGGGCCTACTCTTGGTTTGAGACAAGTCATTAGATTAAATGTCTGTTTGGGCATTAAACACTCTTTAGAGAAATGTGTGGCGTTCCTCCAATAGCAGCCTCCAAGGACCAAGATGTACCGCTTAGTACCACAGAATGCTATGGTTTATAACGGAGAGGGGGACATTTCTGTACTAACTCCAAGACCATATAACGCCGAGACCACATAACACCGGTCTTGAAAGACCTACACTGGCTCCCAGTACGTTTCCGAGCACAATTCAAAGTGTTGGTGCTGACCTTTAAAGCCCTAAACGGCCTCGGTCCAGTATATCTGAAGGAGCGTCTCCACCCCCATCGTTCTACCCGGACACTGAGGTCCAGCACCGAGGGCCTTCTGGCGGTTCCCTCACTGCAAGAAGCCAAGTTACAGGGAACCAGGCAGAGGGCCTTCTTGGTAGTGGCGCCCTCCCTGTGGAACGCCCTCCCACCAGATGTCAAGGAGAACAACAACTACCAGGCTTTTAGAAGACCTCTGAAGGCAGCCCTGTTTAGGGAAGCTTTTAATGTTTGATGTATTACAGTATTTTAATATTTTTTTGGAAGCCGCCCAGAGTGGCTGGGGAAGCCCAGCCAGATGGGCAGGGTATAAATAATAAATTATTATTATTATTATTATTATTATTATTATTATTATTATTACAACTCAGTTTTGTGCTGCCTGTTGCTGAAAGCAGCACAAAGAACTGGTATATTAAGCACATCAGTTTATGAGCTGTCAGTGATATCTGGGAGTCGCCCCACCCCTGGGAAATGAAGATTGACATGAATATGACAGGTCATTAAAGATACACCAATCGTGTGTTTCATTTGCACAAATGTCTCTGTTCCTGGCCAGTAATATGCCCTTCTTTCTTACTGTCTATTCTTAACTAAAAAGCTAGTTTTTTGCCAAATGCACTCTTTCATCATAGTTGTTTCAAAGGGTTAGGGAAATTTCTACATTAGTACGTATTTTTTTTTTTAAAAAGTTGCTTTTAATTTTAAAAAATTACATCAGAGTTATTGATTGCCCACGTGGGACCCACAGGTGTGTCTGCAGAGGCTTTCCCTGACACCCCCGCAGGGTCGTGTGTCCCCCCCCACACACACACCTGAAATTAGGCTGGAAAGAAGCATTCTGCATTAATGTCTTAATATATTGTATATTTTGATGTTAGCCACCCTGAGCCCGGTTCTGGCCGGGGAGGGCGAGATATAAATAAAATTTATTATTATTATTATTAGCCAGTAGAGCTAGGTTGCTGTGTGTATTTGGTTGTGGAATGTGTGATGTGCACATGACAGTTTTTCTTGCTAACCTTTTTGGGGCTTCAGGCATATTGGTAAACAACCCTTGATTTTGGGGGGGGGGCAACATATTTAATTTCACCAGAAGAAGAAGAGTTTGGATTTGATATCCCGCTTTATCACTACCCAAAGGAGTCTCAAAGCGGCTCACATTCTCCTTTCCCTTCCTCCCCCACAACAAACACTCTGTGAGGTGAGTGGGGCTGAGAGACTTCAGAGAAGTGTGACTAGCCCAAGTTCACCCAGCAGCTGCATGTGGAGGAGCGGGGAAGCGAACCCGGTTCCCCATATTACGAGACTACTGCTCTTAACCACTACACCACACTGGCTCAAGTTCAAGATTATTTTGTAAAAGTTCAAGGGGAACCTACTGTCCACCAGGGAGGAAGTGCAGGCAAATGGATCGCGTGTGTAGATCAATAGTGGAGCAATGAGGAATAAAAGGAAATATAAGGAGCTGTGCTGGTACAGAGTTAGAAGCTGGCAGGCTGGGGTTTGGTAAGTTTATTTTCTCTCTCAAATACCTAGGGAGGTAAAATAGAGCAGCTTGGATCCTCCTTTGGTGAGATTGATGATGGAACTGTTTTTTAATCCTTGGTGGCAGATGCAGAAAACAGTTCATGAAATAACGGAAGAGAACAAAAGATTGGAAGCGGAACTAACAGAACACAAGGTATGATGGTCATTCATACCACGGCTGCCAACAAGACTTGTTTACACTCTGTTGGTATTGGGGATGCATCAGAATTAACTGGATTGTAGCGGTCGGTTCTGGATCCAGTACGGTTCTTCTAAATAAATTCAGTCAGAATAAGTGAAGTTAATATGAATACAAAGCCATATGTGACCTCAGTTGGCTTGGGACATCAACAGCCTTTGTTGTGGTGTACCAGCAACTGGGATGCGGGTGGCGCTGTGGTCTAAACCACTGAGCCTCTTGGGCTTGCCGATCGGAAGGTCGGCGGTTCGAATCCCCTCGATGGGGGGAGCTCCTGTTGCTCTGTCCCAGCTCCTGCCAAGCTAGCAGTTCAAAAGCACGCCAGTGTGAGTAGTTAAGACTATTTTTGTGTGTGAGCTGCCTTGAATTTGCATGGTGAAATAAAGAAGCAAGCAAATAATAATGGCAATTTCCCTTCTTTTTTTCAAGTTGGAAATCGGTCCTCTCAAAGATACTGTGAAGGTGTTGGAAGAAGAAAACAAGAAATTAATGGAGCGGGAAGCTGCCTTGGAACACCAACATGTAATTTTCAGTCTCAGCAGAAATAATTTCATAATATTTTCATAAAATTAGAACAAGCTCCTCCCTTAAAAAAAGAAAAGTAATCTGTAAAAAGAATGAATAGTAAGCAACACAGAACCAATGTGCTAAGAGTTTTGTTGTTTCTTTGGGAAACCAATGTTTAATATCCATGTTCAATATATATTTACTTAGTTAAGGTGGGATAGCCCAGATGTTGGTGGCCCCAGATGTTGTGGGACTACAGCTCCCATCATCCCTGACCATTGACCATAATACAGGCTGGGGTTGATGGGAATTGTAGTCCCACAACATCAGCAAGGTGCACCCCACACTGGCTGCTCCTGAGCTAAGGCAAATGGCCTGTTTCATTTGGCTTGCTTCTGTTATTTCAAGTGTTCCGCCGTGATAGTGGACCACAGTGAAGATCTTGGTTTCTCCATCTCTGTCCAGCAAGAGAATCAGAACATGAGATCTGAGGGCTCTTACCAGGCCCAGGAAGTGGCCCTTTAGATGGCCCTTGACCAGGCTGCTCACAAATTATTGAACGATGCTACAGTTGTTGTTGTTGTTGTTGTTGTTGTCATTTAGTCGTGTCCGACTCTTCGTGACTCCATGGACCAGAGCACGCCAGGCCCACCTGTCTTCCACTGCCTCCTGCAGTTGAGTCAAACTCATGCTGGTAGCTTCGAGAACACTGTCCAACCATCTCATCCTCTGCCATCCCCTTCTTCTTGTCCTCTTTCCCAACATCAGGGTCTTTTCCAGGGAGTCTTCTCTTCTCATGAGGTGGCCAAAGTATTGGAGCCTCAGCTTCAGGATCTGTCCTTCCAGTGAGCACTCAGGGCTGATTTCCTTTAGAATGGATAGGTTTGATTTTCTTGCAGTCCATGGGACTCTCAAGAGTCTCCTCCAGCACCATAATTCAAAAGCATCAATTCTTCGGCAATCAGCCTTCTTTATGGTCCAGCTCTCACTGGAGCAGGAACCGGCAAGCCACTCCAGTATCCCTGCCAAGAAAACTCCATGGACAAAGACAATGCTACAGTTAGGATTCCCTTTTTGAAAGGGAAAGAGAACGACCTGGTAATGGTTTCTGCTGTTGCACACCACAGCCTCGGCCTCTTCTCCCTTTCCTTCTAAATGAGCAATGCAGACATCAGTGGGTGTAGCATGAAAACAAAACAGGGGACTTTATGTTGTTAAGAGGTGGAGCAGATAGTCCACTGTTGCATTCAAGTGGAATCAACATTTTTGGTGGAAATAAATCCCTGGGTATCTCTTGAATGGGCCGTTTGGCTGCCCACCCCATGTATTTGACCTCCCCATTGCGCAGACTGTATGTTCTGATGTCCCCTGCTTTCATCCTGCCTATATTTCAAAAAGGCTTTCTGACCTTGAAATCCCCTGGAGAGTCAAGTCATACTGAGGCTCATATTGAGTCGGAGAGTATGATTTCTGCATCTCTCCTCCTTTTGGCTACTGACATACACAACTGAAAGCTCCTGAAACACGTGTTTTTCTTCTTCCATTCAAGGGGGGGGGGGGGGATACCGGGCCTGGCTAAGCAAAGACTAAGATGCTTTTTAAAAAAAAAATACTATTTATTAAATTTTCCACTTCAACAATCCAATCAAACCATATTAAATATTCCAAATTATACATATTATTTAATAATTAAACAGTCCAAATATTATGCCAAATTATAACATTTTTGGGAGGTATCTTCCCATGGGGGGGGGGCTGATCATCTCATATGTCTAAAGGTAAAGGTAAAGGTACCCCTGCCCGTACGGGCCAGTCTTGCCAGACTCTGGGGTTGTGCGCCCATCTCACTCAAGAGGCCGGGGGCCAGCGCTGTCCGAAGACACTTCCGGGTCACGTGGCCAGCGTGACATCGCTGCTCTGGCGAGCCAGAGCCGCACACGGAAACGCCGTTTACCTTCCCGCTAGAAAGCGGTCCCTATTTATCTACTTGCACCCGGGGGTGCTTTCGAACTGCTAGGTTGGCAGGCGCTGGGACCGAGCAACGGGAGCGCACCCCGCCACGGGGATTCGAACCGCCAACCTTTTGATCGGCAAGTCCTAGGCGCTGAGGCTTTTACTCACAGCGCCACCCGCGTCCCCTCATATGTCTACTGCTTTCATAATTTTTGTGATAGTTCCCATAAATCATTCCGATGTTAATCCTCATTACTTTTCGCAGCCTCTGAGTTTATCAAACAAGCAAGATAAAGCTAAACAATATATTCTGTGTGAAATTTACGCCCAGAGTTCCCTCTGTATGTTCACAATATCTCTTCACAAAATGATGTTTCCACCAAGCCAGTCCAAAAATCTTCTCACCTCAAGCAAGTCAGTCCAGATAAAATCAAATCAAGGCATCTGCCCAATGCTTTTAAGACCAGCTGTCCTTAAAATGGTTTACCTGTGCAGGGAAGGTTTTGCCGTATAAAACTGGGAATGCAAATATTAAGATATTAAAAGGCACCTATCTCCCTAAGGCTCCTCATTTAATTCAACAAGCTGATCTACTTCCGGTCATGGCCACTCGGTTAATTGGAGCTGTGTCATTCTGATTCTAATTCCAGGGAAACTTCCAAAGTTTTTTTGGCGTCTCTCCAGTCTTTCTCCAAATCAGAGTTGGGAAACTCTTTATCCTCTTCCAAATATATCTGCATACGAATACTTTGAACTTGGCTTTCCACTTTTGAATAATTGTTATTTCCACACAGTTAATGATTATTAGAGTCATATTATATCACCACCTCTCCAGTCTCGCTTGCTATAAATGATCGGGCAGTTGGTTCTTTCAGAGGAGGATTTTGCCATATAACATAGCGCAACGAAATATAATAACAAAGGAGGCTTTCAGTTCCAACATACCAAGTCTATGTAGATGTTAATCCTTTTTCCGTTCAAATCCTTTTTAGCACCTCAGTGGCTGAATTAATTAGCAGAGTAGTTTCTCCTCCTCCTTGGCTCAGATCATGCCCAAAACTTAAATCCAATTTTTCATCTTAAGAATTGGAAGCTTGCTGCTAAATGGAGGCGACTTTGGGGAGTTGCCAAGAAACGTCCCAGCGCCCCCCAGCCCCTCTTTCCTTCTGAATTTGGGGCCAGGTGTTGGGTGAGCTGCGGATGAGCTGCCACTCCCCAGCCCAGGGAGTGTAGGGAGGCTGATTACTCCCATCTCAGCCTCTGATTCTGGAACGTACGGCGGTGATGGAATTCAGCCATCCTCCATCGCAGCTCGCCAAAAGCACCTCCTCAAAACTAAGATGCTTTTTGAGTGTGTGTGTGTCTTTGTGTGAGTGAATGAGAATGACCTCTGCTTTTGTCTTCCCCCAGCATGCCCAACAGCAAGTAAAGCAAGTTCTGGAAGAGCTGACGGACACCAAAAATAAACTGGCTTATGAGAAAGGGAAACTTCAGGTATGTCAGCCTTGTGGAGTAAGGCCAGCCACTGGCTGTTCGCCTTCTCTGAAGAGAAGAAGAGTTTGGATTTGGTATCCCGCTTTATCACTACCCGAAGGAGTCTCAAAGCGGCTAACATTCTCCTTTCTCTTCCTCCTCCACAACAAACACTCTGTGAGGTGAGTGGGGCTGAGAGACTTCAAAGAAGTGTGACTGGCCCAAGGTCACCCAGCAGCTGCATGTGGAGGAGCGGGGAAGCGAACCCGGTTCCCCAGATTACGATTCCTCCGCTCTTAACCACTGCACCACACTGGCTCTCAGTTCTTCCTTGCTGATAGACCTTTGCTCTTTTCAGTGCTGCTGTTTCCTGGGTGGGGATGAACAACTATCTCAGCCCCACTCCCAGCCAGCTTAAGAGTAGAATGCATCAGAATACTAGAGCTTTAGTCTTTTGGTGTTAACACAGCCCAAGTTGTAGTAGTGCTGACCATTCAGCCATCCTATTGTCTCTTGAAAGGCTGCTGAGTGGTGACTACGCAGAAGAGCAGCAAAATCCTGGGGCCAACTGTGGTTTTATTGCTGAGGGCCACTTGGCTGTTTCGTTTTAGTTCTCAGGCTTTTGTACCTTATCAGGGCTTTTTTTCAGCCGGAACTCCCCGGAATTCGGTTCCGGCACCTCTCAGGTGGGCGCCATTGCCATTCTATTTTTTTTTTTAAAATTAAATTTTATTCAGATAAAAAACACATACATACATATTTACACAATACACATACACAACACACTACCTTATTTTCATAACATAAAACATACCTACATTACTCTATATAATACCTACCTATACTGTACATATCGACATACCTACACACCTACCCCACACGGACACCCACCAAGTGACTTGACTTCCAGCCGTTCTTGTTACGCTATTTTATTTTTCTTTAATCTCTTCTTCTGTCTTGACTTTACTCTCCTTTCACTCTAATCATTTTCTGGATTCACTCAGTATCTGTCAGAAATTCTACTTTTTCCACATAAATTTTGATGTATTCCTTAAGGAATTAAGGAGCGCCGTTGCCATTCTAAGAGAACAAGGGAGGCTTTCAGGTTGAATTCCGGCACCCTTTTTCTAGAAAAATGGCACTGTTTAGTATTTTTTTTATTTATTATTATTATTATTATTATTATTATTATTATTATTATTATTATTATTAAAATTTATATGTTGCCCTTCTTCATAAGATCTCAGGGCGGTTCACAGAATGAAATACAGGATATGAACAAGTAAATAATTAAAACCCAAACAGCAATAATTTGCAGAGAGGGAACTCGCAAGTGCATGTGTGCATTGTTAAAAAGGCTCTTCAACCAAGCAAAATGGCAGATTGTACCTCTGAGGTAGATTTGTATTGTTACGAGATGGTATTTTTTTTTAAAGAAAGGAAAAGGAAAGAACGCTGAATGCATTTGAGCTTGTTATTTTGAAAGCGGTGTGCGCAGGGACCCTTTAAATCGGGGGCGGGGAGCCTGTGGCTCTCGATGGTGGTGGACTAAAACTCCCATCATCTCTGCCCATTGGCCATGCCAGCTGGGGTTGATGGGAAGTGGTGTTAAACAGCACCTGGAGGCTCTTCGGCCCTGCTTCAAAGCATTACAGGAGTACCATGTAAACTACTTTTCGGCAAGATCCAACCCAGGTGGTGCTTCTATGGTAAGAAACGGAGCAACTGGTCCTTCTGATGTGGTTTTTGATACTTGTTTAACATTGGAGCAGCGTCTGGAGATGGATCAGTGGGAACCTTGCCTCCATGGCACCCCTCAAGCTTTCAAAGGGAGCCTGAAATTTGATTTTGGCTCCAGCCAGACTGCACTGGGCTTCCACTATGTTTTTTTCTTTTCTTTTTCAGTTCCAAGTGTGCCTATAAACAACAAAGCAACCAGATTCCCCCCCCCCCTTTGCCAATTATTTTAATTGACGTTCCATAATATTTAACGAATTGTCACCAGATCAATACAAATTCAATACAGATTTGAAAGTTGGGCTTCCCTCCCACCCCAGAAGTCCCCTCTGTTTTCCTCCCTCCTTTGCTGCTTCCAAAAAAATAACTTTTTTCCAACTATCATTTCAAAATACATTCATCCCTTCTCCCTACACATCACCTGTTCGGTTACCAATTTCTGCTGTGCCTTTTTATGCATTGTTATAGCCTGTCCTCAAAATAGTCGAGTGTGGAGTAAATCCTCTTCTATCTATCTATAATAGTCGTTCGTAAGTTTTCAGACATTTCCTTCTGATACCTCTTGAGTAACACTTTGCCTGAGAAAAACAGATCTTGCTTCCTCCCAAACAACAATACACGCATTCCTCCTTAACATGGCCTTGGACGTTGCTGTCTGACATCTGGCCCCAGTAATCAACAACTCGGCCTCACTGGTGTGGCATGCAGGGGGTGAAAATGAAACCCCTAGGGGTGTTTTTTTGTGTGTATAAATATATAATATACATTCCCCCCTCACACACACTGCCAATCTCCCAGCATCAGAAATTAACAGGTAGGCTTTACAGAGGCAGAAGGAAGGGGAAAAGTCTTAATTTAAACCAGGCATAGGCAAACTCCAGACCTCCAGATGTTTTGAGACTACAATTCCCATCACCCCTGACCACTGTTAGCTAGGGATGATGGAAGTTGTAGTTCCAAAACATCTGGAGGGCCAGAGTTTGCCTATGCCTGATTTAAACAGTGCCTTGCATTTGGAGTCTTTATGACTACAGTGGTACCTCGGGTTAAGTACTTAATTCGTTCCGGAGGTCCGTACCTGAAACTGTTCTTAACCTGAAGCACCACTTTAGCTAATGGGACCTCCTGCTGCTGCTGCGCCGCCGGAGCACAATTTCTGTTTTCATCCTGAAGCAAAGTTCTTAACCTGAAGCACTATTTCTGGGTTAGCAGAGTCTGTAACCTGAAGCGTATGTAACCTGAAGCGTATGTAACCCGAGGTACCACTGTATTTAGACAGGAAGACGAGGATGGAGACAGAAATAAGTTACCAGCTAGGAAGCATACATTTTCAGGGTCACAGGAAGCTGCCAAGTATCACGTCAGACCCCATTCACTGGGAAATATGTCTCATTCATTTAAATGGGTCTTAGCTTTCATGCAAGAATCTTTAGGACAGCATTCATGAAATAGCTTTTCTCAGTTGAAAACAAGGCACCTGCACAAACTCGCAGAAAAGTAGCTGTAAGTGGCCGGTGTGGGTTTTATTTAAATACCACCCGGATTGTGCCTTTATTGGACCCCTTTTTCCTCCGAGTTTGGCAAACGCCATTGCTGTTTCCAGAGCGCAGGCGCGTATTTCAGAAGGCTCTGGAACACGTGTCATCTTTCGTTTATCATAGACTAGAGTGAAGCAGCTGGAAGAAAAGGCGCAGTCCCTCCAGGACACACGTTCAGAAAACAGCCGGCTTCGCAAGCTGAACACCACCTTGGAGACAAAGTGTAACCAGGTACCATCCAGTTATATTGACCTACAGCGTGGGTTGCCAGTCTTTCTGGGCTGAAGGACAGGCTGGGGAAATTCCTCTTTGTGCCATGACATAATTGGATTCTGTACTCAGAAAGTCAGCGCAAAGATTTCTGCTTGCGCAACAGAGCTCCCCACACTCCTCCTCCTCCCCCTGTGTGCCCCCGAAATCTGTCCTAGGGGTTCCCCCAACCATTTGGAACAGATTTGGGAAGGGCGCAGAATGCACTCAGAAGGGGGGGCGAGTCCCACTGTGCTCATGGAAATCCTTGCACTGATAGTAGAATACTGCCCATTATGCTTGGTTCATATTTGCATATTATCTGCATTAATGAAACAGCAATATTTTGGCTTTCCTGGCATTTGGAAGCAGAGTGCTAGAAGTCATAATCAAGCTTTCTGAGCATTGATCAGGTATTGTTATTCTATTTTGCAGTTACTCTGCACCAGCATTAGGATTGGAAAACAATACAGTGGTACCTCGGGTTAAGTACTTAATTCGTTCCGGAGGTCCGTTCTTAACCTGAAACTGTTCTTAACCTGAGGCACCACTTTAGCTAATGGGGCCTCCTGCTGCCGCTGCGCTACCAGAGCACGATTTCTGTTCTCATCCTGAAGCAAAGTTCTTAACCTGAGGTACTATTTCTGGGTTCGCGGAGTCTGTAACGTGAAGCGTATGTAACCTGAAGCGTATGTAACCCGAGGTACCACTGTAATTCGGTTTTTCAAAAAAACTGAATTCTGTGCCAGTGTCCAGATTCCATGGGTGTTAATGGATGCATGGAATGCAGAGAGCTCAGGAGATATTGCTGGTGGAAACGAGCTTTCTTTGAAGACCCTCATTTCAGCTTTTTATTACCTCACTTTTCAGATGAGTACCGAACTTGCCTCCATTAGGATCAACACGCAGAGGATGGAAGCAAAGCTAAAACAGGTACTGGAACAACGGCAATGCCTTTCAGTTAACACCCTCATGTTTTGGACCGCAAAGGGTCCACAGCAAAGGACTCTATTCTTTCTGACAAATATGCTGAATAAGAACAAATGGTGGCTGTTCAGATCATCGTTCTGGCGTTGTAAGGCCTGCCAGAGCCTGCTTTCGAAATGTGCTGGGACTTGATATTCAGGCTCACCTGAATATGTGATTTCTCAGTATGGCTAGTAAGTGAAGAAATATTGCAGGGGGAAGGGGAGAAACTCAGCCAAGGAACACAAGGCTTTCCACCTTGTCCTTCCTTCAAGTCCGGTCTCATCCTGCACAGTTTTCTCTGGGCCAAAGAGATGGCTTGAGGGTTCATCACTTTCTATAGCTCCCAAAGCCATAGGGAAGGCTTGCGCTTGCTTGGGCCTCCCCAGAGTTGTTATGAGAACTAGAGCACTTGAATGTGAGGCGCTACTGCCTCCAGGATGGCTGTGGCGCCAAAAGAGGGGTGGTTAGCTTGTTGTGACACACACACAACCTCCTGCCCAGAAGCTGTTCCCCAGTTTAGGGGTGTGTGTGTAAAGGTAAAGGGACCCCTGACCATCAGGTCCAGTCGTGGCCGACTCTGGGGTTGCGGCGCTCATCGTGCTTTACTGGCCGAGGGAGCCGGCGTACAGCTTCCAGGTCATGTCGCCAGCATGACAAAGCCGCTTCTGGTGAACCAGAGCAGCGTACAGAAATGCAGTTTACCTTCCCGCTGGAGTGGTACCTATTTATCTACTTGCACTTTGACGTGCTTTCAAACTGCTAGGTTGGCAGGAGCAGGGACCGAGCAACGGGAGCTCACTCCGTCGTGGGGATTTGAACTGCCGACCTTCTGATCGGCAAGCCCTAGGCTCTGTGGTTTAACCCACAGCGCCACCCACGTCCCTCTGTGTGTGTGTGTGTGTATGTGTATAAAATAATTTTTATTAAATTTTCTGTTTTACAATTTAGAATATTCATTTAGACAACCTTAAAAGATCAATGACTTCCCTTCTTCTCTTTCCATGGCTCATTTTGCATAGCAATAAATCCCTGCATGTTTTACATAAACTGAACCATTCAGTATTCCATTGTTTCTTCCATCAAAACTTATTTACACTGTTGAATTTATCTGAATGCTGCCCATGTTTTCAAGTGTACACAGTTATCTCCCCAACACTTCAGATGCATATTTGTGGGACCCACGCTATTTTTGTAATTTTAAGTATCTCAAAACTTCTTTTAAACATTGTGCAACGTTGCGTCTTAATTGTTGCAATCCACCCTGGGACCTTAGGGCGAAGTGGTGGGTAATAAATTGTAGTCGTCATCATCATCATTATCTCAGGGTTGGTGCTGGCTTGAAGGGAAGCAAGTGGAAAGAAAGTGTTTGATTAGCAGATTTGACAAAATTGACTCCCAGGCAGGCTGTCCCACATTTAGTTCCTGTGTGCTGCTCAGGATGAAGGCAATATGTCTGCACAATCTTCAGTCCATGCACAATATTTAAATAAACATAGACAGTGATAGGTCCCTGGCACCCTCTCCTTTCACCTCCATTTTGAAAACCTCAGTATCTGAAAGTAGAGACACTTCGGCTTATGTTCTGTTAATATGTATGTGCATATGTAAAATTTTTGGGACACGGGTGGCACTGTGGGTTAAACCACAGAGCCTAGGACTTGCCGATCAGAAGGTTGGCGGTTCGAATCCCCGCGACAGGGTGAGCTCCCATTGCTCGGTCCCTGCTCCTGCCAACCTAGAAGTTCCAAAGCATGTCAAAGTGCAAGTAGATAAATAGGTACCACTCCGGCGGGAAGGTAAACAGCGTTTCCGTGTGCTGCTCTGGTTCGCCAGAAGTGGCTTAGTCATGCTGGTCACATGGCCCAGAAGCTGTACGCCGGCTCCCTCAGCCAGTAAAGCGAGATGAGCGTCGCAACCTCAGAGTCGGCCACAACTGGACCTAATGGTCAGGGGTCCCTTTACCTTTACGTTAAATTTTAGGACGAAACACGGTGTGAGATTAATTGCTCAAACACACCTTGTCCATGTGTAAGAGTTAAAGAGGGTGATTTTAAAAGCTAGTCCTACTTACAATAGACCTATTGAAGCTAATGAGAACAACTAACTTAAGTTCACTAATTTCAGTGAGTCTGCTCCACATAGGACTTGGTTAATACAACCCAGGAAAATTGTAAGGTACGCCATTGTTCTTAAGTCCTAAATAATCAGGTGAGTGGTGTTGATACAAGATGAGGAGAGGAACATCTATGCTCTCAAGGAGTCTAAACCAAGCATACAACGAAAAAGACATTAGGTGTAAAGGTAGTTTTAAAAACACAGAATCAGGAGTGGAATTCAGGTCTACTTCATAGCTGTCAACTCTTCCCTTTTTTAAAAGGAAATTCCCTTATTCCGAAAAGGATTCCTCGCAAGAAAAGGGAAAAGTTGACAGCTACTGGTCTGTGCAACTCCTCCCCCTAATTTAAATGGAAGAAACCGGATTGGTGGGCTGTTCTACTCTGCTTGGGTCACACTTTGAGCTCAGAGGTTAGGCCTCATGACATCACAAATAGAGCAGGGTGATGTCTTGGTGACTTCAGAGAGAACACATGTTGATTTATCTTTGGATAGGAGGGGTTGTTGAGCATTTAAACTTCAAACAGCCACCAAGAAGCAGAGATTTAAAATGGCTTCTTTTAGACTCCCTCAGTGACGCAACAACTCTTATAAATTGACTCGTCGTTGGGCTGAGAGGCAGGATTTGCAAATGGAGCCCTTGCCAACCATTAAGTTACTAGACGTTAGGGGCATTTGTTTTCGTCTCACGTTGCCTTCTCCAGTTGTTTGGTTTCCCCTGCTCAGGCAGCTAGTGCTATAGTAAAAATGCCTCTCCAAAAAAGAAAGTCATCTGAGAATTGCTGGCCGCAGAAATCCAATGAGCGTTTTAGATCATGCCTGGCCTGTGAGACCAAGGGACTTCGTGGGCGACCTTCCACTGCGTGCTCCCCTGAGCGCAGAGTTCGTTTCATGATAGATCTGCCCGGAAGGGAGGCTGCCTCTGAGTGTGGGGATTGTCCCCCTGCCTCTCCGAAGGTTCTCTTCAGGACTATAAAGGCCATGAAAGAAAAGCTGGACACTAAAAAAGATACCAGCGACTTAGAGACTGAGTGGGATATAACCAGTGAGGGGACAGATCTTCAGAGGGTGAGTGCCAAGCCTGAAAATGGTGAAGATGGAGAGGTAAAGGTAAAGGGACCCCTGACCATTAGGTCCAGTCGTGGCCGACTCTGGGGTTGTGGCGCTCATCTCGCTTTATTGGCTGAGGGAGCCGGCGTACAGCTTCCAGGTCATGTGGCCAGCATGACTAAGCCGCTTCTGGCGAACCAGAGCAGCGCACGGAAACGCCGTTTACCTTCCCGCCAGAGCAGTACCTATTTATCTACTTGCACTTTGACGTGCTTTCGAACTGCTAGGTTGGCAGGAGCAGGGACTGAGCAACGGGAGCTCACCTCGTCACTGGGATTTGAACCGCCGACCTTCTGTTTGGCAAGTCCTAGGCTCTGTGGGTTAACCCACAGCGCCACCTGCGTCCCTAAATGTATAAAATGCATAAATGTACAAAATGTATAAAAGGCATAAAATGTAGCTGAACCTAATAACTGAGGCCGTGCACATAATTCCTGTTTACTCTGCGTTCAGTGTGTCCCCAGTGGTTTGGGAAGTGGTGTACCTATTCTATTGTTACTTAAGAAATACTGTGTTTCGATGGATGGGTTCCCCCCCATCTCCCCAAACCAGGTCCGATCCAAATTGAGAAACCTGGCCGTATGTTAAAAGATGGTCCATGTACTGTGTGCGCCTTAGATCTAATATGAACTGGGGAAATGGAGGTCCTGGAAAATTGGGACATGGGTGGCACTGTGGTCTAAACCACCGAGCCTCTTCGGCTTGCCGATCAGAAGGTCGGCGGTTTGAATCCCTGTGAGGGGTGAGCTCCCATTGCTCTGTCCCAGCTCCTGCCAACCTAGCAGTTCGAAAGCATGCCATTGCAAGTAGATAAATAGGTACCACTGCAGCAAGAAGGTAAATGGTGTCTCCTTGCGCTCTGCTTTCCGTCATGGTGTCCCGTTGTGCCAGAAGAGGTTTAGTCATGCTGGCCACATGATCCGGAAAGCTCTCTGTGGACAAATGCCAGCTCCCTTGGCCTGAAAGCGAGATGAGCGCCGCAACCCCATAGTCGCCTTTGACTGGACTTAACCGTCGAGGGTCCTTTACCTTTACCTTTCTACTGGAAAACCTCTGAGCAAATAGCTCGTCAAACCCCTTACAACGCCGTGGCACACAGGTAGGAGAATGGGCTGGTCAGTGTTTAGGGTTGCCGTATTTCAAAAAGTAAAAACCAGGGCACACGATTCTTTGTTTGACTTGTCTAAGATCCAGGGTGAAGCGCCGCCTTTCAGAAATTACTGGTTGTATGGCAGCCCTATCAGTGTTTTTAATGGGCCTGGTCAGGCCATTTGTCTTGTACTTTTATCTACAGGGCTGAAAAGACAAGGATGCCCAAATGCTCTGAAAATCTTTGAACCATTTCTCCTCCCCTCCCCCTCTGTTTTTTGTAAAAGACACAGTCTGCCCTTGTCTGCAGAGAGGATGATTTTTCTGTGACCGTCAAAACCCGTGATGAAGCGCTGAGAGAGAACCAGAAGCTCAAAGGGCAAATAAGTGCAACTGAAGAGAGAGAGAAGCACAAGGTAGCAAATGTTCTTTGGGTGCTTTAGCTTTGTCCGGACTTCGTTGCAGCAAACCTACCACAATGTGTGTTTTGAAATTTCTCCTCCACATCACCTGCCACTCCTGTCCTGAGATACGGATGCCTTTCAAGTGCTAATTCCCCAAACAGAAACCTTGTCTTATTTATGAGTAAGAATCATTATAAGAGATTGGAATCATTATTAGAGTTGGCCCCATCTAAGAAGTAAAAAATCAACATGGTGTAAGAGGAAACAATCACATTCAGGGCCAGTTTAGAGAGAAGATGGACTGGATTTTCAATTAACGATCCTCTTTGTTTTAAATCATTTTTTCAAATTATGATTCTGTCATTCCTTGTATTGGTTTGCTGGTCTCATTGATGCTGTTGTGTTAGTTTTTAATACAGTGGTACTTCTGGTTACAGGACACGGGTGGCGTTGTGGGTTAAACCACAGAGCCTAGGGCTTGCCGATCAGAAGGTCGGCGGTTCGAATCCCTGTGACGGGGTGAGCTCCCGTTGCTCGGTCCCTGCTCCTGCCAACCTAGCAGTTTGAAAGCACATCAAAGTACAAGTAGATAAATAGGTACCGCTCTGGCAGGAAGGTAAACGGCATTTCCGTGCACTGCTCTGGTTCGCCAGAAGCGGCTTAGTCATGCTGGCCACATGACCCGGAAGCTGTACGCCGGCTCCCTCAGCCAATAAAGCGAGATGAGCGCCACGACCCCAGAGTCGGCCACGACTGGACCTAATGGTCAGGGGTCCCTTTACCTTTACCTTACTTCTGGTTACGAACTTAATTCGTTCCGGAGGTCCGTTCTTACCCTGAAACCATTCTTAACCTGAGGTACCACTTTAGCTAATGGAGCCTCCCACCGCCGCCGTGCCGCTGGCACACAATTTCTGTTCTCATCCTGAGGTAAAGTTCTTAACCCGAGGTACTACTTTTGGGTTAGCAGAGTCTGTAACCTGAAGTGTTTGTAACCCAAGGTGTTTGTAACCTGAGGTACTACTGTAGTTTAGATATTGATGCTTGCTATTTAGGAAAAAAAATGTTTTTAATAGTTTAGATATTGATGTTTGCTGTTTGGAAATTGTTTTATATTTGTTGTGAGCTGCCTTTGGAAAACGTATGTCTTGAAAGGCAGGCTAGAAATCTCTGGAATGAATGAATGAAATGAATCAGCCGTTGAGGCCTGATTTTTGTTTTTCATATTGGTCTGCGAGGTACCAAGGTATCAAATTGGGAGCACAAACAATAATTTGAGGGGAAGCGGTGCTGTCAATGTTGTTAAAACCAAGTAGGTCTCCTTTTTGGTGCCTGGGTGGGAGAATACCTTGGCAAACTTTGTGCAAACATGGTGGAGCTTCTTGAAGGAAGAATGGGATATAAGTCTCATCCAGTTTTTAAAAATTAAATGTCTCCGTATAAAACAGGGGGAAGGAGGAGAAAATCTGACCAATTTGTATGTTTACCCATGCAAACATTTGACAAACAGACAGCACACAGCTGCCAATCTCATTCCCATTGATTTTGGCTGTGCACTACAGTTCAATTTTCAGGAAAAGCATTTTATAAATGCTTCTTATCAGGGGTAAAGGAGATTGAGGTGACGTTCTCAGAGCCCAAAGTACACTGGTCCCTCAGAAGTCGAACAGAATCCGTTCCGGAAGTCCGTTCGACTTCCGAAACGTTCGACTTTCAAATTGCGGCTTCTGATTGGCTGCAGGAAGCTCCTGCAGCCAATCGGAAGCCGTGTCAGACGTTTGGGTTCCAAAGAACATTTGCAAACTGGAACGCTTACTTCCAGGTTTGTGGCGTTCGGGAGCCAAAACGTTTGACTCGCAAGGTGTTTGGGATCCAAGGTACGACTGTAAAGGTGTAGTTTTCTGCATTCAGCACACAAAGCTGCATTTATACAGAATCACACCGCTGGTCCATCTTGTGTACCCTATATTTGTCTGGCAGGGTTTGGCCTCCAGTGTTTCAAAGGTCTTGCCAGGGATACCTGATATATCCTTGAAGTGGAAATGTCAGGAGCGGAACCTGGGACCTTCAGCAAACAAAGCAGGCCCTCTGCTGTCGCTTGTGACCCAATACCACCCCAAGTAATCGTGATTGAGACCCCCTGCTCTTTCGCATTCCCCTTTCGTACTTCAGATGACGAATCTGCGACGCAAGCTGGAAGAGTCGAAGGAAGACAATGCCAAAGTGACAGCTATGTTGGAGAATGTGTTGGGCTCTCATAACAAAATGCAGGTGGCTCTGGAGAAGGTTCAGACTGAGCTGGGACGCAAGGATTCTGAGGTGGCTGAGCTGAAGAAGGACAGGTAACTTGGCTGCCTGCTTTGTATGGCATTCCAGGTACAGAGAGAGCCAGTGTGGTGTAGTGGTTAAGAGAGGTAGACTTGTAATCTGGTGAACCGGGTTTGCGTCTCCGCTCCTCCACATGCAGCTGCTGGGTGACCTTGGGCTAGTCACACTTCTTTGAAGTCTCTCAGCCCCACTCACCTCACAGAGTGTTTGTTGTGGGGGAGGAAGGGAAAGGAGAATGTTAGCTGCTTTGAGACTCCTTCAGGTAGTGATAAAGCGGGATATCAAATCCAAACTCCTCCTCCTCCTCCTCCTCTTCTTCTTCTTCTTCTTCTACATGGTGGAACAAAGCTTAAAGCAAAACACACATTTAGCGGGAACTTTTTTTAAAAACTGAGTTGGATAATATAAGGGGGGAGATGATAATTGCAGACAATAACATAAGGAATCATTTTGGGGGGAATCATTTCAAACGATCTTCTTTTTTACGAATGGTCTTCCCTGAAACACTGTGTGATTTATGGTCTCCATTTAAAAATAAGAAACTGGCTGCAGAGTGGGTAGGAATTGTGAGAGAGGTACTTAACTTCAGATAGATCAAGATCAAATGAGGGAATGATGATAACCATTGACTAGGCTGAAAATGAATGGAAGAAAGACAAGGGACCTGGAAGGGAGTCTCTCAATACGTTTGAAAAAAAGAAAAGGACGGGAAAGGAAAAGGTGGAGCAGTTAACTTGAATGCTGTTTGTACTGATGCCATTGGAAAAACCAGGAGTAATTAATTTGGATGCTTTATGTAAAATGAGAAGTATTTGCTTTGGAAGCAAAACAGTACAAGCCATTGCTTATCTAGTAAAGGTAAAGGGACCCCTGACCATTAGATCCAGTCGTGACCGACTCTGGGGTTGCGGCGCTCATCTCGCTTTATTGGCCAAGGGAGCCGGCATACAGCTTCCGGGTCATGTGGCTAGCATGACTAAGCCGCTTCTGGCGAACCAGAGCAGCGCATGGAAACGCCGTTGACCTTCCCGCCGGAGCGGTACCTATTTATCTACTTGCATTTTTACATGCTTTTGAACTGCTAGGTTGGCAGGAGCAGGGACCGAGCAACGGGAGCTCACCCCGTTGCAGGGATTCGAACTGCTGACCTTCTGATCGGCAAGTCCTAGGCTCTGTGGTTTAACCCACAGCGCCACCCGTGTCCCTCTATTGCTTATCTAAATGACAATTTATTAAACCATAACCTAGTGCTGTGTGTCAACCCTGCCCAGCAGCCTAACATGTTTGTTCAGCCCCATGAAACCACAGTCTGATGCCATGGTGTGTTGCTGATGTATGAACCATGGTTTGCTTTAACCACGGCTTGGTGTTACGGCGTTAGTCCTAGCCTTTGGTGTGTCTCCCCACCTCGGAAGCTTGGCAAACTACAAAGGCATGAGGAAGACGCAGCTGGAAAACAATGCAAACTTTGAAGAAACAAGCTATGGTTGGATCGTCGGTGAGACAACTCGTGGTTAAAATGTGGTTTGCTGAGCAAACCACGGCTTAGCATTATGTGCAAACCAAACCATTGTCTGAGAATATTCAAGGAGTCTTTCAACTGTGTGTGCCTCAAGAGCAGAGTGGAATTAATTCAATCATAGTTGAGGCTCTTTTTTGATGGAAGAAAACATGGAGGAAGCTTCCCTATCGCCCTTTGCCTTTGTTTGTTCTCTCTCGCATCGTCTCTTTGCTTCCTTTTGCAGGACCCAAAGCCAGCAAAGAATTCTGATGCTAGAGGCAGAGCTGGAGGAATGCCACAGCAAAATGACCTTGCAATCTCAACACAGCTTTAAGGTACAAAATCAGCATCTTCCAGTGGCTATAATAGACTAAAACCAGCAATACATTCAGCGTGGGTGGCCTGTCTGGAAGGATCGCATCCTGCATAGCAGGAACAAAGTTCATTTGTCCTTTAAATAATTGGTGTAATTAGTTTGAGCATAATGTATATTTGGCAACTGACTGTTCATTTTACTGGGTTTTCCCCCCATCCATGAAGCCATTCCCAGATTAAGATTCATAGCGACAGCTGCATAAGTTGTTTAATCATCGGAATAAAATTGTTGTTTCACAACTGTATGTTTCATGAAGAGAATCATTGCTACCTTGTGCTTTTCTCCCCCTAAAAGATGGAAGCTCTTTGTAAAATTCTGGAGGCCTCCAAAGCAGACAACAAGAAACTTGCCCAAAATTTAGAGCAAACTCTGCAGACCAACAGTGCTCTGCAAAGCAAGCTTATGCTTATTCGAGATGAACTGGAAAGCAAAGAAGCCGAGTGCCAGGAACTAATGGAATGCAGGTAAGACTTAGATAGGCAGGAGATTTTGCCTTTCCAGTCTAAACAGCTGAAGTCCGGATCTGACTTTTGAGGCAGTAGAAACTTGTTACCTGCTGAGCCATCAACTTGGCAAGGCAGGGCCCTAAATGTGCAGAGGGGGTCTGCAGCTTTGAAATTTGTCTGGGGAACCCAGAGTCTCGATGGGGAATGAATTGCAAAGGGAAGAAAAAGGATTCCGTCTGGCCAGTAAGACAGAGCTATTCCGCCTGGCCTTTAATTTGAATTCAGCCTGATCTTTTATTTCCTTTCTCTTCCCTCCCCCTCCCCTTTTATGAAGATCCACCCACTCTGAGACCCCACAGCTAATTCTCCCCTGGCCTCCTCGCTGGCCCAAGTAGGAGCAATTCAGCCAGCTAGCCCTGGGGATTATCTAATTGATTTTTTATTTTTATTGTTATTCATGTTTTTATACTGTACTTTATGCTGCTTTTATAATTAAGTGTTTTAAATTTGTTGTTAGCTGCCCTGAGCCCAGTTTTTGAACTGGGAAGGGTGGGGTATAAATAAAAATTATTATTATTATTATTATTATTATTATTATTATTATTATTATTATTATTATTATTATATTTGGGAAGCATCAGTGCTGCATGTTTTCAGACTTTACTTTCCTGAAAAAGTGAGCGACCTCCTGTTAATCTATTTCCCTCTGCTTTACTAAAGGGACCAGTTAATTGAGGAAACCAAGTTGGAAGTAAAGTTGTACGCAGATCGCCTTGAGACTCTGAAGAAACAGTTTCAGAATGAGCGGGAAGTAACCAAGAAGGCTGCTCAAAAGGAATCGGCTGAGGTGTGAGGAGGTGGAAGAGTTTTGAGTTTTTCTCGGTGGTCACGGTTGCACGTAAATGCTAAGGTGAAAATCCTGGCTTCATAAGCCAGGATATGCACGGGCTCCCTTTGGGCAAGTAGCTGAACAAGCCAGGATTCAGCATTTTGCCATTGCTTCCTGTTACGTATGAACCTGGAAAACTATGGTTGATGGCTTCCAACCAAACCAACTTTAAATCATAGATCATTCTCCCCACCCTCACATTCAACCTTTGATACTCTCTTGATATGTTGTACCTCTCCCTTCACTCTTCTTTCCACCTTCTTACCCAAATTGATGGTTTTCTTTGTGTGTTTGCTTTCTAATTCTCCTATAATTGTTCTTCCTTTCATTCTCCCTTTATTTATTTTTTACAAAATACAAACATGCCAGGAAGGAAATACAGTGGTGCCTCGCAAGACGAAAAGAATCCGTTCCGTGATTCTCTTCGTCTAGCGGTTTTTTCATCTTGCGAAGCAACCCCATTAGCGGCTAAGCGGATTAGCGCTATTAGCGGTTTAGCGGCTTGTTGTTGTTGTTTAGTCGTTTAGTCGTGTCTGACTCTTCGTGACCCCATGGACCAGAGCACGCCAGGCACCTCTGTCCTCCACTACCTCCCGCAGTTTGGTCAAACTCATGCTGGTAACCTCGAAAACACTATCCAACCATCTCGTCCTCTGTCGCCCCCTTCTCCTTGTGCCCTCCATCTTTCCCAGCATCAGGGTCTTCTCCAGGGAGTCTTCTCTTCTCATGAGGTGGCCAAAGTACTGGAGCCTCAGCTTCACGATCTGTCCTTCCAGTGAGCACTCAGGGCTGATTTCCTTAAGAATGGATAGGTTTGATCTTCTTGCAGTCCATGGGATTCTCAAGAGTCTTCTCCAGCACCATAATTCAAAAGCATCAATTCTTCGGCGATCAGCCTTCTTTATGGCCCAGCTCTCACTTCCATACATCACTACTGGGAAAACCATGGCTTTAACTATACGCTAATCCTTTAATATATTAGAGTTAAATATATATTATATTAACTCTAATATATATTAAATATATTAGAGTTAATATATTAGAGTTAATATATTAGAGTTAAACCAATCCTTTAATATATTAGAGTTAAAGCCATGGAAAACCATGGCTTTAACTCTAATATATTAAAGGATTAGCGGCTAAGCTGCTAAAAGGCTATTAGTGGCTTAGCGGCTTAGAAAAAGGGGGGGAAGCGGGGGGGATATGGCGAGACTCGCAAGACGTTTTCGTCTTGCGAAGCAAGCCCATAGGGGAATTCGTTTTGCGAAGCGCATTGCAAACGGAAAACCCTTTCGTCTAGCGGGTTTTCCGTCTTGCGAGGCATTCGTCTTGCGGGGCACCACTGTAGAATGCATTTTCTTTATATTAAAGAAATGAAAAGCTTTTATCCTACCCATAAACTGAATATTTTCCCATATATAAGAGTTTCCAACTCTCAATAAATAAATGTGCTTAGCTGAGTCCAATATTACTATAAGAAGTTAATTTCAGCGTAAGTGCCATGTTCCTGGTTTTCCTTTCCCCTTTTGCTAACGTCCTTTAAGCCTAGTTTGCACATAATGCTAAATTGTTGTTTCTTAAGCTGTGGCTGAGCATTTGTTAAATCATGGCTGCTGGGCAGTATTCACACATAACTGGTTTGTTTACTGTCAACAAAATAATAATTCGAAGCCACGGTTTGCTGTTGGCTTACTGACCATGGCTTGTTTGAACTGTGGCTTGGAATTGTGAGAACCCAGCATTGCCTCTTAAGACCTGATGAAAGAGCAGGTGGAAAACAAAACAAAGTTGGAGAAGTAAGCTATTTGTTGGAATTTTTGTGAGACAGCTCGTGGTTAATTCATGGTTTGTAAAGCAACCCACTGCTTAAACAAACCATGAGCAAAATGTTTGGATGGAAACTGCTCCTAGGGAAGCAAAGAGCGCTATGATTAGAAGCAATGCCCCCCCCCCGACTTAACAGCCAGTTATTTTATTTTCTAGGTTTTGTGGGGGTGTATAGAGGAAGATGGGACGCGGGTGGTGCTGTGGGTTAAACCACAGAGCCTAGGACTTGCCGATCGGAAGGTCGGCGGTTCGAATCCCCGCGACAGGGTGAGCTCCCGTTGCTCGGTCCCTGCTCCTGTCAACCTAGCAGTTCGAAAGCACACCAGTGCAAGTAGATAAATAGGTACCGCTCCGGCGGGAAGGCAAACGGTGTTTCCTTGCGCTGCTCTGGTTCGCCAGAAGCGGCTTAGTCATTCTGGCCACATGACCCGGAAGCTGTCTGTGGACAAATGCTAGCTCCCTCGGCCTATAGAGCGAGATGAGCGCCGTAACCCCAGAGTCATTCGTGACTGGACCTAACGGTCAGGGGTCCCTTTACCTTTATAGAGGAAGATAAAATGTGTGTTCTTTCCCTGGGGTAGCTTTTTCATTCAGAGCTGACCTAAAGGTGTCAACCAAGGTTCAGGTGGCAGACATCACATTTAAATTCCTTTTGGCACCATGGATATATGCGCCCCTGTGAATTTTCACAGCTGACTAAAATCACGGGAGCATAGATAGCAGCTTGAGACTAGGTCAGACTTTTTGTCCATCTAGCTCAGGGTTCCCCAAACTTGGGTCTCCAGATGGTTTTGGAGTACAATTCCCATCATCCCTGACCACTGGTCCTGCTAGCTAGGGATGAAAACAGCTGGAGACCAAAGTTTGGGAAACCCTGATCCAGCTTACCCAGAGTTTTAACCAGGGACTTGTCTTACTCTCAAGAAATAATAATAGCCCTAGAGCAGGGGTGAGGAACCTGAGACCCATGTATCAAATATGGCTGTCCAAGCCCCGCCCACCTGGTCTGGCGACTCTCCCTGGGCAACACCTCTTCACCCAAGTCCCGCCTCCTCTGACCACACCCATGTTTGCTTCTGGCCCTACTCCTGTGGCCCCTGGACTGAAAATATTCCCCCTTTCCACCAGTAAGCCCTGGACAAATTGCCTTCAGGATAGGAAACCAAGACCTGGAAAGCTCTTGGGGTGATGGGAGCAGAAGAGTCATTTAGAAGTGAGTGTTGAGCACCCTTTTTTCTTCTTCTTGAAGTGAGCATGAACTTGCCCTTTCTTGGTGCCCTGTAGCTGAAGAAAGCCCTGGAGGAGGCCTGCACTAAATCTGGAGAAATGTCCCGCCTTAACAGGGAACTGCGGGCAAAAGTCGCAGAGCAGGAGGCAGCGCTGGCCAGTCAGAAGGAGAAGCTGAAGAGACAGAAAGCGTTAATCACGCAGTACTTCAATGCCAGGTCTAACAATGCGCAAAATGCAGGAAGGATAAAGGTGAGCCGGTGTGCAGGGGTGTGGGTGTTTCATGCAAATGATTTTAACACATCCTGCAATCTACCATTTTGAAAGTTGCCCTCTCAGTATCAGCCTGATACCAGATAGATTGGAGACTTTAAAAGAGACTTCATTGCGTTCCCCTTGGCTGAGTTTCTATTGCAGCTGCAAACCAACTGGCTCTTGCAGAAGTAGATGAGCGCTATACAGTGCTAAATTGCATTGATATGGAATCTCTTAAGTTTCCTTTGCATTTTCAGCACAGATAAAAGCTGGTCAGTCAGTCTCTTCTATTGGATCAGTGCTGGGGAGGCAGGAGTTTGGCTTTTTCAGTTATATATGCTGTTTGGAAACAGGCAAAACGTGTGCACTCCACATCCATAGAAGCAGGTTTGATAGGCAATTGTGGCTGGATTTTTAGAAATTGCTGCATTAAAAGTATTAAGTAATAATAATAATAATAATAATAATAATAATAATAATAATAATAATAATAATATCTTTATTGTCATTGCCCCCTCTCGGGGACAACGAAGTACAGCGGTACCTTGGTTTGCATACGTTTTGGATGACAAACATCAAACCCGGAAGTGTGTGTCCCGGTTTGCAAACTTTTTTTGGATGACAAACAAAAAAAATTTTTTTTTGGAGGCCCCATTGGCGAAAGTGCGCCTTGGGTTACAACCTGTTTTGGTTTACAAACGGACCTCTGGAACAGATTACTGTTGTAAACCAAGGTACCACTGTAATAAAACATGGATCATCATTACTCTCATTACTGCAGACCACTGTTAGCTGCTTTTCTCACCAGGTACCACTTGTCAAATGATTTTGAGGGAGTAGGAAAATTTAAGGATAAGTTGCATCTAGGGATGGATGCCATATTGATATATCGCCCCAAACCAGTTTGAAGTCCACATCATGATACTGATTTCATAATTTTTGACCTGGCAATGTATTTCAAATCAAGATGTATGTGTGTGTTTTGCAAAAATCGCGATGTGGGAAAAACTGTGAAGTCAGCCAATGCCTCTAGATAGTTCTATCCTTATTTCACATGTTGTGATATATCAGTACAGTGGTACCTCAGGTTACATACGCTTCAGGTTACAGACTCCGCTAACCCAGAAATAGTGCTTCAGGTTAAGAACTTTGCTTCAGGATGAGAACAGAAATTGTGCTCTAGCGGTGCGGCGGCAGCAGGAGGCCCCATTAGCTAAAGTGGTGCTTCAGGTTAAGAACAGTTTCGGGTTAAGTACGGACCTCCAGAACGAATTAAGTACTTAACCTGAGGTACCACTGTATATCGCAATGTTTAGCTGGTGATATATCACGAAGCTGAAAACCAGATATTGCCCAGCCCTAGGTGCAACAAGGAATTTGCTTAGGGCCGTCAATGCTAGCGCTTAAAATTCCTGGGCCTTTAGTTGACTGTCCCCATGATCTGCCTTTGCTTCATAACCCATTTTGCTGCCCAACACCCTGTCCCACTTTTTATGTCCAAGGGGAAGCAAGACGACAGCTGTGCAACATTGCTTTATTTTGGAGGGCAGTACTATAGCCTCTCCCTCCTTGGCTTACTATTTGTGGGCACAATCCAGTGAGATTTAACTATACAGTGGTACCTCGGGTTAAGAACTTAATTCGTTCTGGAGGTCCGTTCTTAACCTGAAACTGTTCTTAACCTGAAGCACCACTTTAGCTAATGGGGCCTCCTGCTGCCGCCGCGTCGCCAGAGCACGATTTCTGTTCTCATCCTGAAGCAAAGTTCTTAACCTGAAGCACTATTTATGGGTTAGTGGAGGCTGTAACCTGAAGCGTCTGTAACCTGAAGCATCTGTCACCCGAGGTACCACTGTACTTCCTGTTACTGAATTGCATTAGAACAAAACTTCAGGAGAGAGGCAGGCGCCGCTTAATAATAACTGCATTCTGTCACGGAAGCAAGGTGTTTTCTCAGGACGTTCCTCTATTCACTTTTGTGATTTATTTCCAGGAGATTGAAACGGAATTGAGGCAAATGGAGGAGATGAAGCAGCAGTACCAGAAGAAAAACCACGAGCAGGTAGAATCTCTTTTCCGTGTAGGAAATGGGAGTGAAGACCAGATTGAAACGCGTGCATGGGGTCACGGGATCTGATTTCTTTTCATGCCGTAGTCCCTTAGGATCAAAGAATTTGTTGCTGAGTTGACAACCCTGCAAGGCGAGATGCAGCAGCTAGCCAGGAATCAGCAAGCGATGGAAACGGAAAACAGGAACCTTGAGAACCAGCTGGTCGCAGAACAGAAGCAAAGGCAGCGGATTCAGGAAGAGTGTCAGGTAATGGCGCCATGGCCTCACCCAGCTAAAGGGTTGCGTGGCGATTCCCGCCTCGCCCCAGTTGGAATAAATAAAGACACGGGACACCATTGATTAAGGTTAATGGGCAAAAATAGGCCACAACTTTATTGGTTACAGGTAAGAGCGGTATTGGCTTAGGCACTGGTCCTATCAGACTATCTGGCTTCAGCCTGTTAGCATGAAAACTGGAAAGGGGGAGCCCTGGGATGCACATCACTAGGAACTCCCCCAGGGGTCACCGCTAGGGGGCGTGCTTTAGGCCCTGGCCTCCATAGGTTTCGGACAAGGCAACGCCCCCCGGAATCCTTTACTGGATTACCCTTAAATATTTGGGGGAGGTGATGGCGCCCCTCCCCCCCCAACACATCTACATAATAATACCCCTACCAATGCCTAACCGCCATAACCAAGAGATGTTGTGACGATTTGCTACGAGGTAAGTGAAAAAAACCAAATGGCCAGTGCCAGTTCTCCAAGTGGAAAAAAATTCCTACCAGGCCCCTTAATGGCGACCAACCGAAGTCCATATCAAGGTCAGAAGGAAAACCTAAAGGGTGGGTGGGTGGGAAACCGAATCTGCAGTTGGGACGAAAAGGGGAGATCTGATTGGCTGGCTCTGGTGCTGATGCGGCCTGAGGATTCCCCTGATCGCACGGGGCTGCAGCCAGCCCCACGCGATTGTTGGGGGCGTGAGCCCGCAACACTACCTCCTCCTCATGTCAGAAGTGGCTTTGTGGGTGCTGAGCACACTTTGGCATTTGTCTCCATGGCAGCAGCTGCTCAGGCCTCCATCATCGGCTCTCTTCCCCAGCCCCTAGCTCTGTACATCGTAAGAAGCCCATAGCAAAGAGGTCCATAGAAGTGAGCTTCTGTTTTCCAGGTTGGGTGTGGGGCATCAGTTAAGAATCTAGACCTAAGAGCAAACTGCTCTGCAGAAGAATGGCAAATGATTTCATTCTGACTTTTCCGTAACATTCAAGGCTTTGGAAGACACAGTCAGGCACTTGAAGAAATGCAAAGAGGAGACTGAACAGAAATTGAAAGAAGCCAGCAAAGAGTCAGAACATGTAAGTATTGAAGCAGAGAGGGAGAGGGATTGCCGTGTCAGTATAACACAACAGTATCGCAGCTGATCTGTGAGAGGTGTAACCGTATCAAAGAAAAAGAGAGTTCAATATGATAGCTGTAGAGACTTCTGAGCATGCAGGGGGAATTCACATGAAATATACACACACTTGTATGAATGTTGTTGCAAATCATCTGGAGGTGACACATTCCTAAGAGCTATGCCTGCAATTACAGCACTGCAGTTAAATCCTTATTGTGCAAAGGATGGGTGCACAATTTCCCGTATTCTAGGCTACTCTACATACAACTATATTCACTTTACCCAGTCATGCCTAACCTTAACATTACAAAATATTAGTTATGCATTTGAGTGCTAACATTGTAATGTGTCCACAAATGTGCACTCTGATTTTCACAAGACCTATTTAATGGTCTTGCTTTCGTAAATGATAATATTATTGTTTTGTTAATTAAGTTGCAAGCAAGACATTTAAGAGGCTGAGCTTTGTAGGTATAGTAAGAGGGGTCCTTAAAAGACTATAAGCATTTATTTTGCTTTATATAACAATAATACAAAACGGGATCTGATCCTGCTTTGGGGAGTACGATATGTGTCTGATCCTTATCAGACTTGTACTGATGACTGGGAACAAGGAAGGCACCTCATGATGAATTAACCTGATGGCTTAGTCTTTACGGAAAGACGTTCAAAGATGTAAAACCTTTTGACAAGGTGATTTGTGTCAAAGGATCCCTGGACCATGAGGTTGGAATGTAACTGAGTTTGAATGCCTTCCCTGCTGCAGATAACTGCTAACCTTGAGGAAGCTCACCACTGGTTCAAATCTAAGTTTGATAGTCTGCAGCGTGAACTGGTGAAAAACAGGCAGAAGAACCTTGGAGAATACTTCTGTGAGGAGCATGAAAAAGAGGTCAGTAAGGGAATACCTTCCGCAAACAAAAAAGGTGTCATGACACAGGCTCGCTAATGGCTTGTTCCCTTGTTTGTGCTGCTGCTGCTGAGAGTAGTACTATACTGGGAGTGCCTGTAAAAATTCAGTTTTATGCGCTATGAAGATGGTTGCAATCAATCTTTATGCCTGTGCCAAGAGACCTCAAGATTTGTTCGTTTTTAAAATGGCAGTGTGAAGAATTCATGAGAGAGCCCTTTTTTTTTACTCATGTGTGGTGTAGTGGTTAAGAGCGGTAGTCTTGTAATCTGGTGAACCAGGTTCGCTTCCCTGCTCCTCCACATGCAGCTGCAGGGTGACCTTGGGCTAGTCACACTTCTCTGAACCCCACTCACCTCACAGAGTGTTTGTTGTGGGGGAGGAAGGGAAAGGAGAGTGTTAGCCGCTTTGAGACTCCTTCGGGTAGTGAAAGGCGGGGTATCAAATCCAAACTCCTCTTCTTGTTATACGAGCTGTCTAGGTGAAGAAATCCAACAGGTGATTTTTATTCTTAAATTTTGAGGTGAGCTGCCAATGTCCTTCATTTCATGTGCCTTCTAGAGGCTTCCATGAGGAAGTTGGTACCTTAATTGGAAGAATAATCATAACAAATGGAAAGGATTGTAGACGTTGAAGCTTTTATCAGCTTTCTTCCTCAAACCCTTCAGCCTTCACCCTCCATGAGAGACAGTCCCTCACTGAAACTCACCTCTGTTCTGAATTTAACAGATTATCTGGCTGCTCCAGATATTTATTGCTGGACTGGCTTTCCTCTGATAGATGAAGGCATCCGCTTACTAGATTAGTGAATCTGAGAGGTTTGTGTGTGTTTTAGGCTTAGCCAAGAGTTACAACCTGGCCCTATCAGAATGTTGTACTATTTTATTGTTGTTAGCCACCCTGAGCCCGGCTTCGGCTGGGGAGGGCGGGATATAAATAAAATTTATTATTATTATTACATTAATATTTTCTCTTGCACGTTCTGTGAGTTACTTGCAGCTCTGACTAAGCATCCTATGTGTCAACAGGAAAGGCCGACCAGGCTTCCTTCCCAGGCATGCCTGAAGCGCTGGGAGACCAAGAACCACCTGCAGTTCATCAAGAGGAAATATCTAAGTGAGCTGAACAAGTGAAGGGCTGCTTTGCCAGGAGGTTCCAGGCTGCAAGGTATAACCCTGTACCTGTGAACACCACTTCTCAGGCTGCCGGTGATGCTATACCTAGGCAGAGCCTAAGGCTGGACCTATTATGTGAGCATCCATCTACTTCCTGAAGCTAGCAGAGGAAGAGCTCCTGTGTGAACTAGCTGTGCTCTATAGGAATGAAGAAAAAGTCCTTTTTAAAGAGTGTATATATATATATATACACACACACACACACAAACTTGACTGGCAGCTAGGAATCCTCTAAATCTTTGGGTTCAGCTTTCTGATTTCTTATAACGCCTCTGGGGAACTTTCAAACTGTTTTATTAAAAAAACTGTTTCTACAGCCCCCCCACCCTGCTAAATGCTTCCCCCTGGGGTCTTTAAATCCCTGCAATTACATCTCTGCACATAGTGAGGGCCGAGCTTGTGCCAAATACATGCACAAGCAGCCCAGAGGGTGTAACTGCTACAGGATAGGCTTCTCTGTAGGTAAAGGCCTTGGGGACTTTTGGAAAAATAGCAGAGCTGAATCCTAAAACGGGGCAGTGTCGTAGATTATTTAAATGCACCAATGCTGGTTTCCAAAATGTCTATGTGTCCCTTCATCAGCTTGGCATGTTCCATGGGATAGGACTTGTATGTTTGATGGGTAGCTTTGAGCAAGCACATCTCCTGCTGTTGTAAAAGCGCAGTGCTTGCGGAAAATGCTTCCCCTCTAACATAACTACTTAGACAATAACGGTCCGCACCTATATCTTGCAGGGGGAGCAAATATGATGTCGTCAGGATGGTGGGCTCGAACCCACATCGGCCTCAGGCGGCATGGACGATAGGGCAGGAATAATGGGAGCTGTAGCCTAAAACATCTGAACAGCACGATGTTGGCTATTCCTGCTATGTATTGAACCTTATCCTCTTCCCTGAGTATCGAGGTTGTGGGTGCCTTGCTCTGCTCATTAACTATTAGGTAAGGCAAACCCAAAGGCACAAAACAATCCAGTATATCATTGGTGATGAAATATTATGCAAACAGTGATTACTCTATTCTAGAATCGTTAAAGTGGAAGGGTGACAAATTCACACAGCTAGGAACAGTTGCTTGGGCCTCCAAAAGGAAGCTTGGGTACTGAGCAGAATTGGCCTCAGAGCCACCCTAAATCATGGGCAAGAATGTACTGTACTTCTGGTATCTTTCCTCTTGTTTTTGACCACTACCGTGTAATATATAAGTGTGTGTGTGTGTGTGTGTGTGTGTGTGTGTGTGTGTGTAGGGAGGAGGCGCGTGTGTGTATTTAAAAATTAAAGCATACTTCTTGTTTTCTACAAGTGTGTTTCTCTCCCTGTTGAACAACCTCTTCTTTAAGCTGTAATACATGAAGATGAGGTGAGCTCACCTGTAGGACGACATGTTGTGTATACGAGAAGTAATGACAGTTGGAAATACAGTAATGTATAAATTTAATCAAACAAGCTTTTAACTCCTTTCTGGAACCACGATTTTTACAAAACTAGTGTCAAGCAGCCAATAACTCATTTATAAGAACAATATATATATATATATATATATATATATATATATATATATATATATATATATGCTTTCGTAGATTTTCACGGGTATAGGTATGCAGGTTTTGGTGTCCTCGGGTGTCTTCCCGTGTAAAAGTTGGGGTGTCTAGGCGACGTTTCGACGAGGTCTCACTCGTCATCTTCAGGCTGGTGCTTTCGGCTTCTTGTTACTGGAACAGAGCAGGATCTCAGTGTTTGAGTTCCAATAAATACTGTTGAGGGGTGTGGTGTATAGCCTCCAATGTTCTGGGCCGAGAGGAAGTTCCCAGGCTAGTGTGCCTTTTCTTCTTTTGTTCCTTAGTTGCTTGAGGGATATCTTGAGTGATTTCTTGAGTGATATCCTGAGTACCACTTAGGTGGGTCATTAGGTGTGGATTAGTTGCTAAAGCCTTTGTGTCTTGACCTCTTGAACTTTGTGAAGAGTTTTTCTGAGAAGATGGCTGTAGTTGTGCTCTGGCTTGGCTTCGTGTATAGGGGCGAGCTGTGGTTTTGTGGCCTGTGCCAGCCAGATCTGTGTAGGGATTGCAGGGGGGTGCAGCATCCGGAGGTGCCATCATGGTTTGGCTACTGGATGGTGTCTGTAATTTATCTGTGGAGAGGGTCTGGGTTTGGGTCTGGTGTCTGGAACTCAAACACTGAGATCCTGCTCTGTTCCAGTAACAAGAAGCCGAAAGCACCAGCCTGAAGATGACGAGTGAGACCTCGTCGAAACGTCGCCTAGACACCCCAACTTTTACACGGGAAGACACCCGAGGACACCAAAACCTGCATATATATATATATATATATATGCAAAGGACAGGGTAGAGGGAATAAGAGCTTGTGACGGGATAGTTTAAGACTGCAGTCCTGTGCACAGGAGTGGTTGTGGATGCCCTTAATAATAATGAAAATATTTATATGCCACCCATCTGACTGGGTTGCCCCAGCCACTCTGGGCAGCTTCCAATAAGCTGAAACACATTAAGACATCAAATATTAAAAACTTCTATACACTTGTTGATTGTGTTTCTGAAGGGTAACTAGACCAATACTTCTTTGCAGTATACTGGCAATCAAGCACGGCTTGGTAGAGTTAGCACCTTACAGCACAATCCCGTATATGTCTGCTCAGAAATAAGTCGCAATGGGTCTTACTTCAAGTTGAGCAGGTATAGCTTTTAGTTCAAACCATCTCTGACTCCCCAGTTTCAGAAAAGCAAGAAAATGGTTAGATTTCACAGACAAGTTCACATGGATGCAAACAAACAACACAGTAACTTCAGAATCTCCATACTAAAGAACTGTTGGACAAACACGCACCCAGAAAAAGGATCCAAAGGTTTTGCTAGGTTCGTCGATTATGGGGTATTCCAGACACAAAGGACTAATGTATGTTAAATATCCTTGAAAGGAGGCAGCTGATCTTCCACTGAAGAGGTAGAAGTCTTTTTGCTGGTGAGTTATCTAGCACATTTCGTTTACTCGTACTCTCTCCCAATTGTACATTCTGAGCAAAATGTCCCACGTTCCGTGTGCTTGGCTATTAAGATGTGCGACTTGCTCTGTTCACAATTTGCATGTTAAAAAACACTGCACGTTCCAGCACACCTGTCAGGTTGGGGTCAGTGTCACGCCTCAGATCTGCTCAATCCATAGCAGGGATCCTCTTTGTAAAAACCTGCACCATCTACTTGGCTGCTTCATGTTCAGCCAATCTGGAGAAATCTTTAAGCATAGGTTTGCCCGGTGTCACAAAGCCTCAGATCCATGAAAGGCAGCAGCGTATTTCCAGGTTCCTCGAAAGCAAGGAAAGTAATCCATCTTATTTCATTCAATCAGTTTTCGATGCCGGCTTTCACCTCACACAATTCCATACGTGTACAGCATTTTCCGAGCCATTCTAATATTTCCACTGCTCTGGTAGATGAGCGATAAATTGAAGGCAATATCCCGTCGCAAGTCCGTCTGGTCTGCTTCTATTCCCTAGTTGAGGGAAGAAAAACAACTTGCCTGAACAAGTGCAGCAAAAGGGTACTTGTCATATATTGCATACATGACAATCCAGCAATTATTTTTTTGTTTTTTTAATAATTTTTATTGAATGGTTTTATGTTACAAAAAACAATACAGCCATACTACCACTAAATATAATTAAGAAATAAAAATTACATCAATATTTAGTTTATTTGTTATTTACCATCTTATTTCCTCCCAAACATTGCATACAACAACACACATATGTGCAGACACCCACCTACACCCACACACAAAATGATAATAATGAAAGTAAATATTTTTTCCCCTTTTATCTTCCAAAATCTTTTCTTCAACTTTGACTTCCTGTCAAGTCCCTTTGCATATGTTTTATCTTACATTTGAATGTACACAAAACAATAAACCTTTCTAAATAAATCCTTAATTGTTAGCCACCTCCTTTTAGTTCCTTTATCACTCGAATGCTAGCACAGAGTCAAAACTATTACTGTATTTTTGAACATATCTATAACCATCCCATTTTTCCGCAAATTTTTGCTTGGAGTTTCCTCTGAGTTTGCTAGTCAGTTGAGCCATCTCCACCAATTCCTGTAATTTGATTTGCCAATCTGTTATTTTTGGAGCCTCGTGATCTTTCCAACCCTTGGCCACAAGTATACGAGCCGCTGCGGTTGCATACAAGAATACGTCTCTTAGGTTTTTTGAAAATCCAGCAGTTTTATCGCAGACATTCCAGCCTGCCAAAGCTCACGTTCTGAAAGGTCTCAAATCCTCTTTCAGAAGGCAAGTGCTGGTAGTTAGCTCTCTTTTAACACAGATTTTGAATTTGCTACACTTCTCGAGAAATTATAAAGTGGTAGGCAGGCAAACCCCTGGGATGACTCTGAAATTGTGTGTCAAGATGGTCAAACTTATTATTTTTTTAAAGCCCAGAAACATAGCTGAGTCTTTGTGTGGCGGATGAAGTAAGTTCTGAAGCAGCAAGCTCCTCCTTAGTGCACAACCTGCTAGGGAAATGGAAGGACAGGATTTTTCATAGGAAATGCCAACTGTTCCTTTCCTTCCAGCAGCAGTAACATTAAGGCCACTTCAGATGGGACTAGTGGTCTACTCATCTCAAAGCAGTGCAACATGCAAACTGAAGCCCGGCAGCTTCCATAAGATGCAAAAGTCAACTTTTCAGTGCATACAAGAATAGATTTCCTGTCCTTGGAGGGCAGTATTGTCTTAATTCCGCAAACGTTTATTCAAGACTTAATAATCAGAATTATGTGCTGTTTTAGGAGGCGGGTTTGCCATTTTGAAAGCCAATGCTGCAGCAGGGGGGAGCTGGAATTTGCCTGCATTTGCTTTATCAATGACTTGGATGATGGACTCAAGGGCATCCTGATCAAATTTGCAGATGACACCAAACTGGGAGGGGTGGCTAACACCCCAGAGGACAGGATCACACTTCAAAACGACCTTGACAGATTAGAGAACTGGGCCAAAACAAACAAGATGAACTTTAACAGGGAGAAATGTAAAGTATTGCACTTGGGCAAAAAAAATGAGAGGCACAAATACAAGATGGGGGACACCTGGCTTGAGAGCAGTACATGTGAAAAGGATCTAGGAGTCTTGGTTGACCACAAACTTGACATGAGCCAACAGTGCGACGCGGCAGCTAAAAAAGCCAATGCAATTCTGGGCCTCATCAATAGGAGTATAGCATCTAGATCAAGGGAAGTAATAGTGCCACTGTATTCTGCTCTGGTCAGACCTCACCTGGAGTACTGTGTCCAGTTCTGGGCACCACAGTTCAAGAAGGACAGTGACAAACTGGAACGTGTCCAGAGGAGGGCAACCAAAATGGTCAAAGGCCTGGAAACGATGCCTTATGAGGAACGGCTAAGGGAGCTGGGCATGTTTAGCCTGGAGAAGAGGAGGTTAAGGGGTGATATGATAGCCATGTTCAAATATATAAAAGGATGTCACATAGAGGAGGGAGAAAGGTTGTTTTCTGCTGCTCCAGAGAAGCGGACACGGAGCAATGGATCCAAACTACAAGAAAGAAGATTCCACCTAAACATTAGGAAGAACTTCCTGACAGTAAGAGCTGTTCGACAGTGGAATTTGCTGCCAAGGAGTGTGGTGGAGTCTCCTTCTTTGGAGGTCTTTAAGCAGAGGCTTGACAACCTATGTCAGGAGTGCTCTGATGGTGTTTCCTGCTTGGCAGGGGGTTGGACTCGATGGCCCTTGTGGTCTCTTCCAACTCTATGATTCTATGATTCTATGAAATACGATTGGGCAACCAGGTCTGGCCCAGTCATGAAATGCATCAAGGGGCACAATTTATCGATAGCCCATTTCGAATGGAGTCCCTTGGGCACAAAACTCAACCTTGCTGTCTCTTGGGATTGGCGGTATTAGCATTTTTAGCTTGCCCTGCTTTTTCAGCAAGAAACCTTCCAGCCACCCACCCAAAATTACATTTTATGCTTCTAATTTATTTATTTGTTTTGCAAATCTTAAAATCTCTTATTAAAAGCGGTACCACCTTGGATTACCTCCCTTGGCCTTCCACAATGTCAGGAAATGGAGCATAGCATGCTAAAACCATTAATGGAGAACCCTGCACTTTGCAAGCCTGGCTCAAGTGTCTGTTTTAATTGTAATGGGCTAAGATTTCCATACATTACCTCTAGGATCAGAGGGGGAAGCTCCAGTGCCTTCTGGTAATAGTGAATTGCCAAATGTACCAATCCCAACTGATGAAGGCCACGGCCTAAGTTGTAGAAAGATTCTTGGCAGGAACCACGGAGGCTCAGATATTGCTGGAGGAATGAGAAGCCCTGTGTACAAGGTGGGAGAGGGAGAAAGGTCTCGTGTGAAAACCAGAAATTCTAAGGAACAAGGAGCAGTAAATCAAATGTAGACCTGCCTTTGCCCCCAATAAGATTTCTTGCCCCAGCTTTGAATACACCCGCACCTTGGAAGTCAAATGGAATCCGTTCAGCTTCCAAAATGTTCAGAAACCAAAGCATGGCTTCTGATTGGCTGCAGGAAGCTCCTGCAGCCAGTTGGAAGCCCCGTCAGACGTTCGGCATCCAAAAACAGTTCGCAAACCGGAGAAGTCACTTCTGGGTTTGCGGTGTTCGGGAGCCAAAACGTTCGGGAACTAAGCTGTTCCAAAACCAAGGTACTTGGAATGAGAATGGAATTTTAAAACCAGCCATTCCCATGTTGTTTAAAAATGTCGTCCAAGATTAAAATAATCTGAAAGAGTCAAGAGCAGGTTGCAGTGGCAGTCGAAAGGATTCCCAGGGCCATTCTCTCTGGATGAGCAGACGGCTGTTTTTAAGTCCACCATTCTCTCAACTCTCAAAACTAGGACTTGGTCAGATGCATAGCTGTCAACTTACAGATTTGAAAATAAGGGACCAGCAGCCTCAAAAATAAGGGACCAGCAGCCAAAATAAGGGATTTTAGTCAGCCAGCAGCCAAACGAAGCCTCAAGCGGTGGTTCACACAGCGCAGCAACCCGGCAAAGGGGATGCAGCAAGGAAAACCACCGTCACCTCTCCGCTGGGAAGCACTGAGCAAAGGCGAGTCTCCAGGCAACATGGCCGATTTGATCAGCACAAGGCATGCAAGCTCCACCCCCCCAGTCGTTCTTAGACTCCTTATTGGGTGAGCAACGCAGCCAAGCAACACAGTTGGAGCCTCCCTCCTGCCTGGCCTGCAGGGAGGGAGGGAGAGAAGCTGCTTCCTTTGAGACCCAGGAAATTTATGGGATATCATCAATCCGGGACAGTAGCGGGACATGGCGCTGGGATAAGGGAGTTTCCCTCCAAATAAGGGACGGTTGACAGCTATGGTCAGATGCTAGCATACAGTACAAGGATGAGGAGTTGAAGAAAACAGATTGACTGTGGCCCTAGGAAGATAAAACACAAGCCCTACCTCCTCACCCTGGATCCTGCCCAATGTTATCTGCTGTATCTGTAGTCCATCTTACATTGCATTCTGATCATTTTATTTGCTTATTGGGTCTTTTGGAAAAAACCCACAAAGCAGCAATTCCAATACATATGTTTCTTCTCTCTGCACCCTGCCACAAATCTTAATACATAACTGTACTTGCAGTCCCAATTTGTTTGGGAAAACAAAGCAAAAAAACCCGGCAAGACATTATTTCTTCTGACGTAGGAGAATAAAACTCATGGAAGAGTTCTTTAAAACCATAATGATAATTACCAGGCCAAATTCACTTGACAATGCTTGAGTTGTCAAGTCTCCCTTCTTTTTTAACATGCCCATTTTCTCTTTTTTTAACATGCCCATTCTCTTTTTTCCCCTCTTTTTTTAACATGCCCATTTCTTTAAAATGTCTCCTTTTTTATATGCCCATTTTCTCTTAAGAATCTCAGCATCCCTGTAACCAAGGAAGCCAAGAGTGCCTAACTATCTTGTTTGCCATGAGCACTGTGAATAGTGCTCATTCTGGTACAAGAATTACATCCAAAATGGGACTGATTGCTGTGATTTCAGACTTAAATCCAGAAGGGTGGGCCACGTCCAAATGTAAGAGACCAATGGAACAAACAGAAGTGGATTAAAGAAAACACAAGAGAAAGCAAAATACACAGTCCTCTGCCAAGACGACAGACAAGCAGCAGAATAGACTCGCACAGCAACATTTAAAATCCTTTGCTCATACCAGCAAGATCTGAGTGAGGATTTAGTGCCAGAGTTTGATATAATGTACAGTATTTTGTTCTGTCAGCTCTTCCACTCAGAGAAGGCTAAAAATCCAAACAGGTAAATAGTTTTCAAGCTGTATAAAGGTAGAATACAATCCAGTCAAGGCGTAGACGTTTTCATTCTCATTAGCTGGAATGGGAGAGAGTTAAGCTCACATTCATCAAATCGTCTCCCCTAAAAATCAGTGGGACTTAAAAAGTGTTTCACTGGGACTGGATTGCATTCCATCTCTATATATGTTAACCTAGTCTTTAGGCAGTAAGCTAGGAATCTTCAAACAGCAGCAACATTTTGTTAGGTTTCTGTTGACATATTCAAAACGATGTACATAAGTATTGTACATAAGTCCTAAGTATTCTGTACTCGGAAGTAAATCCCACTGAGTTCAATGAGATTCATTCCCAAGGAAGTGAAAACAGAACTGCAGCCTTAATCTTAGGGCATTTAGGAGTTATAAAATCAATATAAGGGAAGAAAATTCTGCTTTGGTTTTGAATGGGGAAAAGGCAGAATAAAGTTATTATGTAGTTAAGAAAAACAAAGCCGACAGTGGTTTGTTTTTAGTACTTCCAGTACAATTCGTGTGTTAAGAGACCGATGGTTGCAAAGGTCTGTTTGCTAAATCCCAGCAGAAAATACATTCTGGGTGCTCATAGCTGTGGTAGAAAAATGGTATAGAGGTGAAACAACACAAAATCATAAAATCATAGAATCATAGAGTTGGAATAGACCACAAGGGCCATCGAGTCCAACCCCCTGCCAAGCAGGAAACACCATCAGAGCACTCCTGGCATATGGTTGTCAAGCCTCTGCTTAAAGACCTCCAAAGAAGGAGACTCCACCACACTCCTTGGCAGCAAATTCCACTGTCGAACAGCTCTTACTGTCAGGAATGTCCAAGGCTATTTGCCCACGATGTACTTAAGCCGTATATTCTCTACAGCAAACCAAGTGTTTAAACAGAGAGAATAGCTATACGTGTGTGTAAAACTGTAACAAAATGATCAATAATGAGTTCAAAGTAAGCTGCACTGAGGAGAAACCATAATAAGACCCATTTCAACCCTTGCCGCTAAACATGATAGAGATAGATAGATAGATAGATAGATAATAAAATTTATTATTTATACCCCTCCCATCTGGCTGGGTTTCCTCAGCCACTCTGGGCAGCTCCCAACAGAATATTTTAAACATCATAGCACGAGAACATGCTATGCAAGCATGTGCCACACAAGAGGAAGAGTGGGATAAAAATAAAAATAAAATAAACTCACCTGTACTATAAGTGCATGCCTTTTTAACACATACTTCTGAGAGGCCATGTGGATGAAAGTCAGGCCTATACAAAGGCTATAGAGAGGCTCATTGGGATTACTACGGAAAGCTTGTACGTACTGCCCTAGGAGGAAACAGCGAATGGCTTTGAAATACTGTTTATTAAAACCACATGCTGAACAAAAAGGCTTTCAGATACTTCCATAAAGAACACAGCTCACTGAAGTTGCCTTTGCCTGAACTGTTCAGTTTCTGTTAATTGGTTCTCGTGGGAAACTTGCAGATTCTGGCTTCTCACAATTAACTCAAGGTGGTGTCAATTTACTCTTGGCAGAAAGCCCAGGTCTGCTTGACCTAGAAACTACTCACTCTGATTGGTTAACGACCAGCACTCTGCTCTGTTATCAAGGGATTGCTAGCTCAGTTTGAAGTGAGGTGTTGTTAGGAGTAGAAGTGCTGTGTACGGTTTTGAGAGAGAGAGAAAGAGAGGGTTTATTTTACTTTTACTTGTATGCAGAAACTCTGCTGGTTTTATTTTCTCCTTTTAATAAATCCTGTAAATAGTTATTCTGAGTCTAGCTGACTTGTCATTACTGCCGCAACTAGCTTCCTCGCTGTGCAGGAAAACTCTGCTACGTTTGGGCTAAAGCCAATAGGGCTATGCCTGACACTTCAAAGTTCCATGATGAACCCCCTCTTCCCTAGCCACCCCACTATTCAGCCGGAACCCCTGACCTTCGGGGGAACTTTTTCAGCAGGGCTCCTACTAGGGAGGAGGTGGAGGCAGCAAAGGGAACATAACAGCTCTGTAATCCAACCCATGGATTAATTACATATGTGGATTACACTGCTTTTTCAAGCATCAGGTTCAGTGGAATCCTTACTTACGCAGGGGTTCTGTTCCCGGCCACCCTTTCTGCCTCCACACCTGCCCCCTTTTGGCGCCAAAAACAACACATGTTGTTGTCAGTGGGAGTGCTTGTGCAGAAGTGGGGAGACGCCTGCATTCTGCTTATGGTTCAACTTGCACAGCTCGTGAGTTACGAAGAGTAACAGCAAACTCCTTTTCATTCCTGACCATAAGTTGCTGCGCTTTTTTACTTACTAAAAACTCCCTATAGATTCTTCACAAATGTTCACACACACATATAGGCTCAGCTTTACGCTATGTCCATTAACAATTATTTAGCTAAATGATGAAAGCAAGCCAGCATCACCTTTCACCTCTACTCAGAGGGGTAGCTGTGCAACAAAAGCACGCAGCCTCGTGCGGCACTTTAAAAGGCTAACGGATTAATTACAGCAAAAGCTATTTTGGTTTAGAGTCTTGTTTATCAGGTATCTGCCTAACAGGCAATCGGTTTTGACAATGCTCATCAGATCTGAGTGGATAAGAGCTTTGTGAGCACACCCACAGACATGCAGCCTTCTGCAGAGCTTCCAGTGTCCTAATCAGGGACATTATCGAAGCCCACTCTTTCTCAAGCCTGGGTTCCCAGCTCTTGTTGGACTAGAACATGGGTAGGCATGTTTAGAAGGCCCCATCGCCTTCTCAATCCGGCCCGCGGACGGTCCAAGAATCAGCCTGTTTTTACATGAACAGAATGTGTCCTTTTATTTAAAATGCATCTCTGGGTTATTTGTGGGGCCTGTCTGGTGTTCTTACATGAGTAGAATGTGTGCTTTTATTTAAAATACATCTCTGGGTTATTCGTGGGGCATAGGAATCCGTTCTTTTTTAAAAAATTCAAAATATAGTCCAGCCCCACACGTCAGAGGGACAGTGGACAGGCCCCCTGCTGAAAAAGTCTGATGACCCCTGGACTAGAACTTTGATCAACCCTGACCACTTGGATCAACCCTGCTAGCTAGGGATGGATGATGGGAGTTGTAGTCCAACCATGTCTGGGGAACCAAGTTTGAGAAACACTGCATTCTAAAGGATGGGTGGAGAAGTTCAGCATCAAACACCTTCATCAGAGGTTGCATTTGTGATGTTTATCAAGCAATACTAATGTTCTCTTACCAAGAGCATGCTTAAAGCTACCAGAGACGAAGGCATTGTGGCCATTCAAGACGCAGAGCGCATGATTGTCAGGGTTCTTCAGCATCAACCGAAGGCAGAAGCGATGATGCCGCACATCTTGCGAGTGCATGGTGATTTGGTTGAAGATATTCCAAAGCTGAGGTTTGTTGACATGTTCCATGACCATTATCCTATGGAGGGAGCAAACATCAGTCCGACTGCACACAGTGACCAAAGGAATCGTTCCTTTAATCACTAAATGCAAGAGTCTGGTTCAGATGCATGCCAGACAGGCAGTGCTATTTGTGCAGTCAACCTTCAGCCCAATGAAGCCCTTCGAAGCGACTCACCTGATGTAATTGTAAGCTTTTCGGAAATTCTTGTCCAGGATTGCAGCCGAGAGACCAAAGTATTCCAGTTCTTTACGCTTCTGCCTGTCGTCATAGAACGAATAGTATTCCAGCGAGGAGTCCACTAGGAGTTCTGCTTCCTTGTAGCGAGAAAGATCGCACAAAGCATAGATTGCCTTCAGAAGGAGGCTCCACCAGTCGTCTTTTGTCAGCACGCTTGTAAGCACCACAAATATTGCTGCAATAGAATTATAAGCAGTATCTTAAGCCATTCAGAACATCAAGAGCTCATCATACAGTATGACCAATCTCAGGGCGGAAAACAAAAATAAAACCTAAGGCGATAAAAGCTACAAATAAAACTATCTGAAGGAGACAAGCCTACTGTTGGCAGAAATAATCTATAGGCAATTGTTTCCATAACGTGCTTGTCAATAAGAAGAAAACCTTCTTCACAATGGCATCCAACCCAGTTGACAGAACTACCAGGCAGTTATCCATGCTTGCAATTGAAGAGCAGAAATATAGATCTGACAAACATGCACAATTTAAAAGATGTAGGCCTCTGCAAAACTCCAGAACAACACAGAATCAGAACATTACAGGACAGAAATAGCCTAGGCTCATATACCAGAGGTCAGATTCACTACCTATACCATACAAGGAGGAGGAGGCAAGAGGCAGTTTTATCATGCCAAAAGTGCTTTCTAGGGCAAGACGCTTCTTTAAAAACAAAAACACATACAAACACACACTGCCATTACCTTTTGCATCACAGTTAGTAGTTTCCTGATCATCGTTATCGGATATTTTATCCCTCGACACTTTAATAAGATAGAGGTGCCTTTCGCCAGACTTGGAACTAGATATTAAACACACCTGAGCTCGATTCATGGCAACCTGGAAGACAGTCAAGGAGAGTCTAAAGATGTTGAGCACATTGGAAGCTAGTTGAATAGCCATGCTGCAGTCAATTTCATGGCTAGGTACAGACAACTGTTTTAACTTGTGAAAGTATTCCAAACTCAAGCTGAAAAGTGCCAGTATTTCTGCTGGTGCCAAATAAGGTTTATGTAAAATAAATAAAACTGGTGTAATTGAATCAGATAAAAGGGACGTAGGTGGTGCTGTGGGTTAAACCACAGAGCCTAGGACTTGCTGATCAGAAGGTCGGCAGTTTGAATCCCCGCGACGGGGTGAGCTCCCGTTGCTCGGTCCCTGCTCCTGCCAACCTAGCAGTACGAAAGCACGTCAAAGTGCAAGTAGATAAATAGGTACCACTCCGGCGGGAAGGTAAATGGTGTTTCTGTGCACTGCTCTGATTCGCCAGAAGCGGCTTAGTCATGCTGGCCACATGACCTGGAAGCTGTACACCGGCTCCCTCGGCCAATAAAGCGAGATGAGCGCCGCAACTCCAGAGTCGACCACAACTGGACCTAATGGTCAGGGGTCCCTTTACCTAATTGAATCAGAGACCTGTCAACAGTTGAACATTATCCATAGGTTCCTGTTGCATGAAACCAAAGAAACTGGGCCCAAACAAGGGGTAATGTCTATAAGGTGGTCACCAAGCACAGCACACATTCTTTTAAAATTAATAATACCTATTTCCCAGTTGTCATCATGTCCACACAAGGTGTGCCGTGTGACAGAGGAGATGCAATAATTCACTTACCTTTAACAACATGGCTAACATGGTGAGCAATGAATCAACGTAGCCATATGTGTTGCCTTGAGAGTACAGCAGCGTCGAACGATGAAGCAGCAGTTTCAGTTCCTGAGCACCACATGGAGAAAGTTAGATCACACAAAGTCCTCTCTCCCATCTATTAGTACTTTACAAACATCAACAGTAGACTACTGGCATTAGAAAGAAGTTTGTCCCCCTCCGTCCCCCAATGACTGAGGGATCAGAAAGAGAAGGATCTTTTTACTTGCAACAGCCACTGCATTTATCCATATAGTAAAGAAAACAGCTGAATTACAGCACAGCATCTTCCAAATAATTTAAACGCAGAAGAGCAATGTAAACAAGAAAGCTCATAATATTTGCTACTGTTACAAGGGTTTATTTACTGGGGAAAATTCATAATATACTTAGGAGACCACTGTAAGCAGATGAAAACATTAGCAGGATTTTAATCTCACTTGCAATGTAACATGTACTATGGACAATATGGATAGATATAAAAAATAGACTATGAAATAATATGCAGTTGAAAACGTTGACAAGAGGACCCATGGAGGAGTTGGGGGGGGGGGAGACTCAAGAAATCTCTTTATATGGATATGTATTTGGTTTTGTTATAAATTTGTATCTGTAAAATCAAATAAAAATGTGTTGTTTTTTAAAAAAGGATTTGCCACCTTTCATTTCAAAAAGAAATAGCAAGGCAGTTTGTAAAAATGAAAGGAAAGGGTTAGTATTTTACTCTGTTCCTATAAAGAGATGCAATGACTGTTGGCTGCAAACCACAAAAATCTGCCTGACTGCCTACATCAGAATTCTCAAGTCCCAATCTCAATGTCAATACAGGAAGTAGGAACAGATGTCTACAATTGTTCCCTTGTGTGTGCTTCTGGCTGCCTGGCCGAACAGATCTCATGCAGCGCTGAAGTGCTGGCCTGTCCACATGGAGATGCTGAACTGGGTGTGTGGTGACTGCGCAGATGCAGAAGGCAGCTCAAGCTGACCTCCACGGCAACCACTTCCGTATGTTAAGCGGTTGACGTGAACTGACTCAAGCAGCAGACCAGGTTCTTTCCTCTGAGCCCTTGGAAAACCACCCCAAATAAAAAGGGCCACAGGCACTGTGGGAAGGAAGTGGCCTAATCTACCTAACAGAGTCCATTTATTTAAAGCAGCCTCCTTGTGGCAGGGCTGCCTCTGAAGATAGTTCTGAAGCTTCAGCTTGTGCAGAATTCAGCAGCCAGGTTACTCACTGGGACAAAGATAGTTTGAGAATATTACACAGATCCTGGTGAGACTGCGCCGGCTGCCAATTAGTGTCCAGGCCCAATCCAAAGTGCTGGTTTTGACTTATAAAGCCTTAAATGGCTCAGGGCTGCACTACCTAAAGGACCACCTCTACCTATTTAAACCGTCCTGGACTCGGCGTTCATAATCTGATACCCCTTCTTTGTGTGCCTCCTTCCATGTGAGGTCTGAGGAGTGGTAACACGAGAATGGGCCTTTTTTGTAGTGGCTCCCCATTTGGGGAATGCTCTCCCCAGGGAGATCTGCCTGGGGAATTCATTATATATTTTGTGGTGCCAAGTGAAAACATTCCTCTTCAAACCAGGCCTTTGGCCTTTTAAAACTTCTGTGGGAAGGGGTATTGTTTTGCTGTATTGTTTTACTGATTTTCATGTTTTTTTAATCCTGTATTTTACTCTGTGAACAGCCCTGAGAACTTATGATGAAAGGCAGGATATAAATTTAATAAAGAACAACAACTCCTCCTCTAAGGTCCCCTAGAAGGCACATTAAACTGAGAACGAGTTTGGTACAGTGGACAGAGCGTCAGACCTGGGAAAGCAGGGTTTGAATCCCCACTCAGCCAGGGAGCTCACTGGGCAACCATGGACCAGTCACTGCCTCTCAACCTAATCTACCTCACAGGGATTGTTGTGAGAATAAAATGGAGGTGTGGCAGGAGAACCATGTCAGTTTGCATTTCTTAGTACAGAAAATATTGATCTGATGTGCAGAGGCTCCTTCCTATTCTACTTAATTCAAGAGGGTTCTGGAAACTTCTGGAAGCTTCTCTGTGTGAAGGAAACAAGTACAGTGGTGCCTCGCAAGACAAAATTAATTCGTTCCACAAGTTTTTTCTTCTTGCGAGTTTTTCGTCTTGCGAAGCACGGTTTCCCATAGGAATGCATTGAAAATCAATTAATGCGTTCCTATGGAAACCGCCTTCAGACCAGGTCCGGGGACAGTCTCTCCCCCGACCTCTTCTGAAGGCTTGGGGGGGGGGGACAAGGGCTTTTCTTCCCACCCCCAGCATTTTAAAAAACCCCGGGACAGCGGAGGACTTCTCCGCTGTCCGGGGGGATCTTAAAATGCTGGCAGGCGGCATTTTAAAATCGCCCGGGACAGCGGAGGACTTCTCCGCTGTCCGGGGCGATTTAAAAGCCCCTGGGAAGGCAGGCAGGGGGGACAAAGACTTTTGCCCCCCGCCAGCCTTCAGAGTCCTGGACCTCTTCTGAAGGCCGGCGGGGGGCAAAAGTCTTTGCTCCCCCCTGCCTGCCTTCCCGGGAGAGCGGAGAAAGGCAGCGCGTTTCTCCGCTGTCCCGGATGGCTTTTGAAGGCAGGCGGGGGGGAGCAAAGACTTTCGCCCCCCGCCCGCCTTCAGAAGAGGTCCAGGACCTCTTCTGAAGGCGGGCGGGGGGCGAAAGTCTTTGCTCCCCCCCGCCTGCCTTCAAAAGCCGTCCGCGATAGCGGGAAGTGCTTCCCTGCTATCCCGGACTGCTTTTAAAATGCTGGCGGTGGGGAGCAAAGCCTTTCGGCCCGACCGGCCTTCCTGGACCTCTTCTGAAGGCCGGAGGGGGGGAAAGGCTTTGCTCCCCACCGCCAGCATTTAAAAGAGGTCCCCGGAGATTTCCCTATGGGCTTTCTTCTTGCGAAGCAAGCCCATAGGGAAATTCGTCTTGCGAAGCAACTCGCAAACGGAAAACCCTTTCGTCTTGCGGGTTTTCCGTCTTGCGAGGCATTCGTCTTGCGGGGCACCACTGTAGAAGGTTCCTGGTGTTTGGGTTATTCCTTCAGAGAAGCTGAGCACAGCTGGTTTAAACTGGTTCTCTTATCTCTTTCTGTCAAGGTCATGCTGATTATAAAAATAGGTCAGAAGGAGCCTGGGTTTCACTCTTTTCTATCTCTCTTTCCTTCTGGTGTGGTGTTATGTATATAGTATATAGTGTTAAGGTTTAGTCTTGTTATAAGTTACTGTAAGTTTAAGTTAAGTCTGCTGCAACTGGACTTCTTATGGACAGTGCCAATCCTGAATGTATTGGATTTGTGACCATTTGCCTTCAGTAGCAGTAAAGCTCTGCTGAATGAAATACAATAGCCTGTGGTCTATTTTGGGGGAATCCTGCAACCTGTTTAAGTTTTTACTCTGCTAACTATACATTGGAATCTACCCTGGATCAATATTGAGTAGAATTTCAATGGCAAACCACTACTCCTTGTTGTGGCTCCTTGGAGAAAAGGTTGAGATAGGAATGCAATAATAATAATAATAATAATAATAATAATAATAATAATAATAATAATAATTTATTTATTTATTTATTTATTATTTATTATTATTTATTATTTATACCCCGCCCAACTGGCTGAGTTGCCCCAGCCACTCTGGGCGGCCTCCAATCAAGTGTTAAAAACAATACAGCATTAAACATTAAAAACTTTCCTAAACAGGGCTGCCTTCAGATGTCTTTTGCAAAAAAGATAGCTGTTTATTTCCTTCACATCTGAAGGGAGGGCGTTCCACAGGGCAGGTGCCACCACCGAGAAGGCCCTCTGCCTGGTTCCCTGTAGCCTCACTTCTCGCAGTGAGGGAACTGCCAGAAGGCCCTTGGCGCTGGATCTCAGTGTCCGGGCTGAACGATGGGGGTGGAGACGCTCCTTCAGGTATACAGGATAAATAAAGTAAGAGGCAGGCAGGCGGGCGGGCAAAGGACAGACACAAACTTACTTGCTGAGCGGCGTTGGCATCTTGTGCCAGCGTGTCTGGGTCATACATGGGCTCGAGTGCTTCCAGGGCTTTCTCAGGCCGGCCCAATTGCTGCTGAAGGGTAGAAAGAGAAATCCTGGCATCCAGGTGTAAAGGGGCGAGTTCGACAACTCTGCCATAGCTCTCCGCCGCACGATCGATGTAGCCCAAGGCTTTCAAGCATTCTGGAAAGGAAGGCAAAGAATTGCTGCTTCACTCAAGCCAGCCAGATGGGTGAGGTACAGATAGTAAATTATTACTACAATGGTACCTTGGGTTACAGACACTTCAGGTTACAGACTCCGCTAACCCAGAAATAGTGCTTCAGGTTAAGAACTTTGCTTCAGGATGAGAACAGAAATTGGCAGCAGTGGCGCGGTGGCAGTAGAAGGTCCCATTAGCTAAAGTGGTGTTTCAGGTTAAGAACGGACCTCCAGAACGAATTAAGTTCTTAACCCGAGGTACCACTGTATTTCTCTCCACTCCTGCATATTCTTATGTATCCATTTAATTCAATTTCTCCCTGTATTTACATTACACTGTTGAATTTATCTTAGTCCTGCTACCTTGTTTTCACGTGTTTACATTTATTTTCCAAATTCTTCATAAAGATTTCCCACTCCTCTTTATATACTTGATCTTCTCACTCTCTTATTTTATTCGTTAGACCTGCTAGTTCTGCATACTCTATCATTTTTAAGTTGCCAATCTTCCTTATTGGGGTCCTCACTCACCAGCCATTTTGGGGCTAGCAAAATCCAAGCTGCTATCATTACATACAAGAATAAATTTTTCTGACATATGGGTACTTCTGACGTCTGCACCATTCCCAAAAGGAATGCCTCTGGTTTGGGGGAAAATGTTTTTTAACAACATTTTTGTCATCTCATTATATATCCTTTCCCAATACTCTTTAACTATTTTGCATGCCCACCACATATGAAAAAATGTTCCTTTCCTTTCCTTACATTCCCAACACACATCCGATTCAGATTTGCACCTTGGCTTGTTTTTTTAGCTTTTATTAGTTTACTTTCTGGTTTTATGTTTTTATTCTGTTGTAAACAGCTATGATGCTTTTTTTAGGAGACCAGTGGCATATAAATATAAGGATTAATAAGTACATAAAATCTAATCATTATAAGGTATTAAAAGGAATGCTCCTAAAGAAATTGCTTTTCTGCAAGAGACTCTTGAATCTATCCAGGACGGGGTCTTTCAGCCTCACTGTGAATCTTGCCACCCCTGAAATCGGCAACCCTAGTATTAGGGTCCCCAAAAAACCAGCCACCTTATCTTCCACTACGAAATGCGACCCATCTAGCGTGTCAGAAGAGATTTCTAGCAATTTCAGCAGTGTTGTTACCTGCGTGACGGAGCCAAACGACCGCCAAATTGTATCTTTCTGAGCACACCAGGGAACTCAGAAGGGGGAGTGCAGAATTGTATTCTCCGACATCAAGGAAGGCTTCTGCAACATCGAGGTACAAATCTCCCATATCCTCGGGATTCTGCTCCACTAGTGTGGTCAGTAGGAGCTGGCAGAACAGCAACAACAAAATCAAGCACAAAAAAATTAAAACGAAAACATTAATCGTAAACAGATACAATATATATATATATATATATATATATATATATATATATATATATATAATAAAATGATCGATTAACTGGATTTCTAATTGAAAACATTAAATGCAGACTAAACATCCCAACCATGTATTGCAGCATCCCATTCTCCTATAAAACCAACTAATTTTTTTAAATGTCATGAAAGGACCCTAATTATTTAAGGGAAGACTGGGGAACTTTTAGTTCCTCCAGATACTACAAGACTACAACTCCCATCATCCCTAACCATTCCCATGAAAGCAGGGGCTAATGGGAACTGGAGTCCGACAACATCGGAAGAGACAAAGGTTCCATAGCCCTGATTTAGGGCCGGCATAGGCAAACTCAGGCCTCCAGATGTTTTGGGACTACAACGCCCATCATCCCTGACCACTGGTCCTAATAGCTAGGGATGATGGGAGTTGTAGTCCCAAAACATCTGGAGGGCCGAGTTTGCCTACGCCTGCTTTAGGGTATGGCAAGATGCACGCTTTTCTCCAGAGATTTTCCATAAGCAGGATGGTGGATTCCTGTAGGATCCGACCCATCAGATGGACAAAAACGCCCATGTGGCGAAACCTATCCAGTGTAACTTTTTTTGAAATACATCTTTCAAGCCTTTCCAAAGAACCCTTGTAGAGGAAACCATGATACTGGAAGAGGGGGATTTGCTCCCTTCACCCCCAGACATCATGGTCAAAGGTCAAGAGGGCCGGAGGGCGGCAACATGAGAACGGGGACTTTTCTGCAGTGGCTCCCCGTCTGTGGAATGCTCTTCCCAGGGGAAGTTTGCCTGGCACTTTCATTATACACCTTTAGGCACCACCTTTAGGCGCCAGGCAAAAACGTTCCTTTTTAACCAGGCCTTTGGTTGACCTAATTTACATCCTATGCCCTTTTAAAATGTGCGGAGCGGGGGGGGGGGGGCTATTGGGTTGTTGTTTTTATATTTATTATGTATTTCATGGTTTTATATTTTGATTTTATTCTGTGAATCATCCTGAGAGTCCCGAGTACAGGGCAACAGCAAATGGATCAGAGGTTGAATGATAGGCTTTGACCACATTTCTAGGGCTTAGACGTGTATAGCTGGACTAGGAATGAGCCATAGCGCATATGGTGCAAATATTCCCAATGTCGACTGAATCGCTTACATTCTAGAACACTCATGCTAATATCCCTTGACACTACAAAGCTATAAAGGCTATGCATTATTATAGCTCAGGGACAGAACCTCACCGCCCCCCGCCTTTAAAAAAAAAATCTCTTACAAATCATTTTTTAAAAATCCAATTCATGAGCTCAAATGGACTTTAGACCTCTCCTCTTTTTAAAAGCAGTCCCAGAATGCCCCATGACAAAGTGCTAGCAAAGAAGAGGGAAGTTTTTTTGGGGGGGGGAGTGATTTGGCAAGAGGATAACCTTTACAAAGAAAACATTAAAATGAGAAACTGTCCACACAGCTAGTACAATTTGCCCAAGCTGCTCCTTGGATCCCAGATCATATTTTTATAGAAGCAAAAAAAAAAAAAAAAAAACCAACCCCACCCCTGTCTTTACTGTAACTTCATTGGAATCTCACTGACTCCCAAGAAAACCTCTCTGTTTTTCTTTATTCACTTTTGGACTTACATTGAGAGGCTCCAAGATGTTCAGGTGCACCAAGCATACCATAAGTTTCACCGTGATGTCTATGGGAACACCCTCAGGTATGGAACAGGTAACCTTTTCTGCAACTAGAAGATAATAGCAGGGGGTTTTTTCTAATGGGACCTAGGTTATATTTCCAGATTACTCCAATCCTTCACTTGGAGCTTTTACTACAACCAAGCAGTATATAAAGGTAAAGGGACCCCTGACCATTAGGTTCAGTTGTGGCCGACTCTGGGGTTGCGGCGCTCATCTCGCTTTATTGGCCGAGGGAGCCGGCGTACAGCTTCCGGGTTGTTGCCAGCATGACTAAGCCGCTTCTGGCGAACCAGAGCAGCGCACGGAAACGCCATTTACCTCCCTGCTGGAGCGGTACCTATTTATCTACTTGCACTTTGATGTGCTTTCGAACTGCTAGGTTGGCAGGAGCAGGGACCGAGCAACGGGAGCTCACCCCGTCGCGGGGATTCGAACTGCCGACCTTCTGATCAGCAAGTCCTAGGCTCTGTGGTTTAACCCACAGCGCCACCCGCGAGTATATATGCTTTGTTAAATAACCAATTTAAAAATGATTTTGCTTTTAGAGTACATGACAGAAGACAAAGTCCAGTTAAAACACTGATTCGGGATGGAGGGGAAGGGGAGAAACAGTTCAAATTCGTTATTAATAACATGATTATTAACTGGATTTTCTATCTATCCTGCCATCCCATGGCAGCTGAAAGTCAGTATCCCAATTGCATAAGGCAAGGTTTTGTAGCTGAAGGCAGCGCAGGAGCAGATCTCACATTTAGCTAGTAAATTGTGATGCCTGTTTTGCAGCAACTCAGTTAGTTAAAGGGAAATATCAGAAATTGAAGGACACTGAAATCCAGAAGGGTAGCTAAGTCACTCAAGGCACTTGAAATAAAATTTCCAAATGAAAACAACAAACAAACAGTTCCTTTCCTGCAAATGCTCTAAGGGTCTGATCTACTGCTCTATAAACAGGATGTCTCCATAACATAATTGGGCTTGCAATTCAATTTCCATCCCCCTACTCAAATAATAACAATGCTTCACCTAGCAGAGAATCATTGGCTCCAGTACAGATGTGCTGCCAAGTCGTTCGTTTTCCAAGGCATTTAAAAATAAAGGCAAAATATGAACCGACACAATGCCATTGTGAATCTAGTGGCATTATCTTCCAAGTCACACCAGAAAACCAGAATACGTGGGGAGATTATGTACCATTGGTGCAGCTCACTGCGGAAGGAACCGATAACCTTAGTACTGTACCTTGATTCTCTGAAGAATCGTTTGGTCCCTCTGTCTTCTCCAGTACAATTCCTGAAAAATCTGTAATGACCTAAAAAAAATAGAAAGCAATCATTGACATTTGAAAATAAAACCAGCTTTCCTGGGGCGGCGGGAAGCATCTTTAGGAGAGGGGGAAACTTTTTAAAATAAGGGCTTTTTCAACACTGGCTCCAGCCTGGTGGAACGCTCTGTCTCATGAGACCAGGGCCCTGCAGGATCTGATTTCTTTCTGCAGGGCCTGTAAGACAGAGTTGTTCCGCCTGGCCTTTGGCTTGGAGTCAATTTGATTCCCTGATTCCCTCCCCCTCTTTCTTTTTCCTTTCTCCTCCTGTGATGAGGCTGCCTTTTAATTGTTTTAATGATTTATGTTGTATTTTAATCTTGTTTTTAAGTTGTATTCATTCAACTCGTTTTTATTATTGGTCGTTAGCCGCCCTGAGCCTAGCCTTGGCTGGGGAGGGTGGGGTATAAATAATTTTTTATTATTAATTATTATTATTATAAAATGCATCTCTGGGTTATTTGTGGGGCATAGGAATTTGTTCATTCCCTCCCCCCCAAAAAAAAAAAATAGTCCGGCCCACCACATGGTCTGAGGGACAGTGGACCAACCCACGGCTGAAAAAGGTTGCTGACCCCTGTCTTAGATGGTTCTTAGATCCCTGCTCAGGCTCAATATAACTAAAGGACAGCAACCTTCCCTAAGCTCAGCCAAGAACGCTGTGCCAACGATGGAGAAAATAGAGATTTCGTCAAACTGTTACTGTTTTGACCATTCCATTTTCTTTGGAGCCTATCGCCTAGCTACACTGAAGAGGCCTGCGCCTGCCTATCTTTCACAGAACACAACTAGCTGCTTTTAGGTACTGTATGTGGCGAATGTCCACCACAGAACTCTGAGAAGAATAAACTGTTATAATCTATGGTGGCCATTGTATGCATGAAGAGAAAATCAGCCAGGAATGGCCATTGTGATTTATCTTGAATTGTTTTGTAGACAGGTGAAAAGGGATATAGGGAGACGTTTAAAGAACAGGAAAATTAGTCAGAGTCTTAATAAAGGAAGATTATATGTAATCGCATATTATGATGAGGGCTGATCTGAAGAGCCAAGTGATTTTGATTGGTTCAGGATGATGACACGGGGATGCAACTGTTAAGATTGGTGAACAGAAATCATGTGTGCGATCTGGAAGTGTATAAGAAACATTGCTTTGGATGTGGTTCTCTGCAGCCTTCCTCCTTATTTTTGAGGCTGCCCCAGAGTGCATTACCATTTCAATAAAGGCCTATCTTTTCACCTGGAGCCTGCCGCTTTCCTTTTGGGGTTTCTGGGAGGGATACCTCCAGTCTAGCAACCCTTTAAAAAATTTCTCCCAACACCAGCAAGGGCACAAAGTTAAGCGCTCCTCTCGACTATTGTACAACTCCTTCATCTGCATAATTACGAAAGCTCAAGAATATTCTGGAAGCTTCGCAACCACTTTCTGTTCAGCCTGTTTTGAATGGTCAGGAGTTAAGGCAGTACAGGAGGTTACAATAGTAAATTGGTTTTATTTTGGACACATTGCATTACCATATTTTTCGCTCCATAAGGCGCACCTGACCATAAGGCGCACCTAGTTTTCAGAGGGGGAAATCAAGAAAAAGCCTGTCCGCTTCTCGGGGCTGCTGGGGGAAGCCCGGGTTTCCCGCCCTGCTCCAAAGAGCAAAGCCAGCGGGATCCCGCTCGCCGTCCTGGCTTCCTCTTTAGCCGCCCGCAACCTCTCCGGCCGGGAGAGGCTGCGCGCGGCTATGGCAAAAGCCAAGACAGCCAGCGGGATGGATCCTGCTGGCTGTCCTGGCTGCTTTAGCTGGGTGCAACTGCGCACAGCTAAAGCAGCACCCTTTAAGGAGTGCGCGGCTCCTGCAGGCTTTTCTACGAGGAGGGAGAAGGGACTGGCGCGGCCAGTCAGTCCCTTCTCCCTCCTCAGGGAAAAGCCCGCAAGAGCTGCGTGGAGCTTGTGTGGGGCTTTTCCTGCCTGCCTCCCCCCTGCATTCGCTCCATAAGACGCACACACATTTCCCCTTACTTTTTAGAAGGGAAAAGGTGCGTCTTATGGAGTGAAAAATACAGTAATTGTTTAACGTATTGCTTGCTACCTGGCATCTTGGATGGCGAGTGTCAGGTACATACACCTCATATGCATAAAGCACTATTATACTGCTTCAACCATCATGGAGAATCCTGGGAACTGTAGTTTGTTATGGGCGCTGACCTCTCAGAACTACAATTCCCAGCATGCTTAACAAATTAAAGGACTCCGGATTCTCCATGACTGTTGTATAATAGTGCTTGAAAGGTATGGTGTGGATGTGACCCCAAGACCCTAAAAACAGGGGGGGGGGTATGGTCTGAAGGAATGCAAGGCCACCAATTTTCTGGAGCCATGAAAGTATGAGTCTGGCCAGTACCTGGATGACTGGCCACCTGGGAGGCCCACCTAGCTGCCTTGGACCCCAGGACACAAGAAGGGTAGGGTATAAATGCAAGGACAGATATAAATTTTGCCCCTTCCAATGTGCCTAACACAGCTAGCCCTTACAGGAAATTAATTTAACATGCTTACGGCCAAGGCTTTGTCATACTGTTTGTTAGAGATATACAGCTCGGCAGCTATATTGACATCTTCCATGGATACGAGGTTCTGGTGTTTACCAAAGGCTTCTTCCATTATCTCAATAGCAGCAGTGATGTCATTGGCCTCGTAATAGCTCCTATGGGAAACAGCAGTAAGGTAATATAGTTAAATGCAGGTAATAACTTGTTTTAAAAATTAAAAGGAAACATATAAAGCCGTTAGAGAATTTTCTAGGCAAGCCGTGAAGCAAAATGCCCCACCAGTAAAAAACACCTTCGTGCAAAGTATATGGAAGTAATGTTAAAATGTGTCCATCTTTACCGTTTGTGTCCCTAACATTTCACCAATTTCTGCAAATTTCCATCTAACGGTTATGACTTCAGCAATATCCATTTCTTTTTGCATGGGATTAGGCTTCTGTATAAAGCCATCTCCCTTAAAGCTCATTTCTATAAAACCATCGGAGGCAGTGAGAGATTTTACTTTCTTGGGCTCCATGATCACTGCAGATGGTGACAGCAGCCATGAAATTAAAAGACGCCTGCTTCTTGGGAGAAAAGCAATGACAAACCTAGACAGCATCTTAAAAAGCAGAGACATCACCTTACTGACAAAGGACCGTATAGTTAAAGCTATGGTTTTCCCAGTAGTGCCTGGCGTGCTGTGGTCCATGGGGTCACGAAGAGTCGGACACGACTAAACAACAACAACAAAGAAAACTGTCCCCACGCCAAAGGATCAGGGCATGGTTTTAGGGAACATGGCCCAGCCAGCTAAGCCGGCCCAACTCTGGTCAGTGCCCGGCTGGGAGACAACCTGGGAATCTCATGTATTCCTTGGGTTCTATTGTGCAAGAAATCTGACATGTAAATAATAAAGAGAACCATTCTGTTCTAACACCCTTGCACCCTCTTGTCATTTATACATTATCAAATGCTATTTTCTTCCCTCACCTGGTTTGTCTCAATCCCAAAAACTGGGGTCACCCTTGTTTGCCTCAAGAAGCACACACATTCTTGGGACAGCAGCAGCGATGCGACATTTCGCCTCGGCACGCTGTAAAATGTTTGACTAAATGCTTACTTTGCCATATCCCTAGCCAGATGCATAAAGCGATCCCCATCGAAAGGAGTTAGGAGATTTAAAATGCGTCTGTAGCCATCCATCGCCAGTTTATGTTCTCCCAGCTGCTCATAGAGACTCGATCGTTCCCACAAGTATCGCACATTGGTAGGGTCATACTTCAGAGCTATAAAAATAAGAAGAGGCATTATTATATTCAATAGTGTTATAATAATGATAATACCAAAACTAACATAACAAAACAATAGTAGTAATATATTATTATTATAATATTATTATTTATTACTATTACTATTCTTACTACTACTACTATTAACAACTCTGCCAAGACAAACAGGCACAAAATCAGATTTTTACAGCCCGAAGAAACTATTCTCATTATTTACTAAGTGGAAACACCTATTTTCAGAAGTGCTATAGCTCTGTGTATCAAATGCTGTGAGCTCACAAAGGTACCTGGACTTGTCTCCATTGGAAACAGAATTCTAGGTTTGGCAGACAGATTTGTCTGATCCAGCAAAGGACGTTCTTAGGCTCCAGTGCAATTTATGGCAGCTGGTTTTTCTTTCTCACACATGTAATATTGCATCTCTTTGCATCACTATAATCATCTTTCTTGCCGTATTTCATTTTTTTAAGAAATAGAAATAAAGGTTTATAGAAGAATGCTGACCCACTAGAACACAGTCAAGTTTATTTTTAAAAATAATTTTGATTAAAGATTTTCCTGATTTACAAAAGTACGTGCATTGTCTCCTTTTTCAGGTTTTAGAGTCTTTTCTACAGATCAGTTATATTTGTTGTGAGACATTATTGTTGCATACAGTATAACGTTGTGGTTTCAAACTATCATGCAGCCTATCAGTAATTCTTGAAATTATGAAGTTGCTATCAAGGATTAGCTCTCATGGGTCATTTTATCAGAACACCAAGAGGAATGATTTGATGATACCGTATTTTTCACACCATAGGACGCACTTTTTCCCTCCTAAAAAGCAAGGGAAAATGTGTGTGCGTCCTATGGAGCGAATGCAGGCTTTCGCTGAAGCCTGGAGAGTGAGAGGGGTCGGTGCGCACCGACCCCTCTCGCTCTCCAGGCTTCAGGAAGCTATCCGCTAGCAGTGGGAGACCCAGCTCTCCCAGGGCTAGCGGACCACTGCGCTAATCCAGAAGCTTGGGGCATGCGGAGCTCAGCGCACCCCAAGCTTCTGGGTGCCGGCAAGGTCTCCGCTAGCCCTGGGAGAGCCGCGCGATGGCTAGCGGAGACCTTGCCGGCGCCCAGAAGCTTGGGGCGCGCTAAGCTCCGCACGCCCCAAGCTTCGGGATTAGCGCTCCGCTAGCCGTGTCTAGGCTGCGGATAGCAGCCTGCTTCCCGGAGCGTCGGGCGCCCTGAAAGCAGAGCTCCCGGCGCTTCGGGAACACATCCGCAGCGTGGGGACCCTTGCAGGAGCTCCCCGCAAGGCTCCCCACGCTGCGGATAGCAGCCTGCCGCCCGGCGGGTGGGGCGCCCTGAAGCAGAGCGCCCCTCACGCCAGGCATACATCCGCAGCGTGGGGAGCCCTGCAGCAGTTCCCCACAGGGCTCCCCACGCTGCGGATAGCAGCCTGCTTCCCGGAGCGTCGGGCGCCCTGAAAGCAGAGCGCCCGGCGCTTCGGGAACACATCCGCTGCGTGGAGAGCCTTGCAGGAGTTCCCCGCAAGGCTCCCCACGCTGCGGATAGCAGCCTGCCGCCCGGCGCGGGGGGCGCCCTGAAGCAGAGCGCCCCTCGCACCAGGCATACATCCGCAGCGTGGGGAGCCCTGCAGCAGTTCCCCGCAAGGCTCCCCAAGCTGCGGATAGCAGCCTGCCGCCCGGCGGGTGGGGCGCCCTGAAGCAGAGCGCCCCGCGCACCAGGCATACATCCGCAGCGTGGGGAGCCCTGCAGCAGTTCCCCGCAAGGCTCCCCAAGCTGCGGATAGCAGCCTGCCGCCCGGCGGGTGGGGCGCCCTGAAGCAGAGCGCCCCGCGCGCTAGGCAGACATCAGCCAGCCCCACAAGCTCGGGGGACAACAGGGAGGCGCAGCGCCACTATCCCGCTGTTCCTCGACCTGGTTCGGTTTCCCTGACCTGCTTTTGGGGGGGAAATAAAGGGAAAAAATTTTTCCTTTATTTCCCCCCCAAAAAACTAGGTGCGTCCTATGGTCCGGTGCGTCCAATCGTGCGAAAAATACGGTAAGTCTTGTTACTTCTTAGCTAAACCAGCTAAGCTGTTAAACTAGCTTGCATATAAATACATTGGGTGTGGTTTACCCCTCAGCAGAAGCCTTGGAAAAGGACTTGCTTGTGAGACATGGCTCCCCGCCCCATCTCACTTGTGCATTTCCCCCCCCACACACACACACAACCCGAAATCTGATTCGAGAGGCATTGGGAGAATCATCCAAAGTGTGCCAGTGAAAATAGGTGCCTTTCTCCGCTTTCCCGGGAAGGTAGGCAGGGGGAGCAAAGACTTTCGCCCCCCGCCCGCCTTCAGAAGAGCTCCAGGACCTCTTCTGAAGGCCGGCGGGGGGCAAAAGTCTTTGCTCCCCCCGCCTGCCTTCAAAAGCCGCCCGGGACAGCGGAGAAACGCGCTGCCTTTCTCCGCTCTCCCGGGAAGGCAGGCAGGGGGGAGCAAAGACTTTCGCCCCCCGTCTGCCTTCAGAAGAGGACCAGGACCTCTTCTGAAGGCCGGCGGGGGGCAAAAGTCTTTGCTCCCCCCGCCTGCCTTCAAAAGCCGTCCACGATAGCGGGAAGCGCTTCCCTGCTATCCCGGACTGCTTTTAAAATGCTGGCGGTGGAAGGAGATATTTGATACTTATCAAAAGGATGGAAGGAAGTTCAGATTGTGTGTTTTTCTTTTTTCGGATGAGTGTTTTTTCTTTTTTTTTCTTTTCTCTTTTCTTTGTAATTTTCTCTTTGTATTTTCTTATATGTCTGTTTTTGTGTATAACTTCAATAAAAATGCATTTAAAAAAAATAAAATAAAATAAAATGCTGGCGGTGGGGAGCAAAGCCTTTCGGCCCCCGCCGGCCTTCCTGGACCTCTTCTGAAGGCCGGAGGGGGGGAAAGGCTTTGCTCCCCACCGCCAGCATTTAAAAGAGGTCCCCGGAGATTTCCCTATGGGCTTTCTTCTTGCGAAGCAAGCCCATAGGGAAATTCGTCTTGCGAAGCAACTCGCAAATGGAAAACCCTTTCGTCTTGCGGGTTTTCCGTCTTGCGAGGCATTCGTCTTGCGGGGCACCACTGTAAAGGATGTTCTGTTTCTTAAAAATCCATTTCTTTACCTTTTCCATAGCAGAAGATAGCCTGCTTAATATTGTCTTGCTCAAGAGACATTTCAGCTAGCCTAACCCACTCTTCCGTGTCGCTGGGATTTAAGTGAGCGGCAATCAATTCAAATTGCAACGATTTCTCCATGTCTCCTTGGTCTTCATAAATCATGGCGAGAGTTGAGAATGGTTCATAAGCAAGAGGTGCTGCTCAGATCAAAAACAGAAACATGTTAGCATTTTAAAGAAACTCATCTCTCTGTATAACATTAGTACATACAACCAGGACTGAACATATTCTGCCGCTGCTCAAACATTCCTTGTCTACTAATTTGTTTCTGAATGCAATTCAAAGTGCTGGTTTTGACCTGTAAGCCAAGGTGTGAGACTCAGAAAGAATCTGAAGGTCTTATATATATACCCGCCAAATTGTTAAGATCATCACCTGAAGCCCTGAGGAGTTAAGTGCTGTTAGGTGCTGTTTTGCAGCATTTCCTCTTCTGGATGCCCAGCCTTGAGAAGAAGTGGTTAATTACCTGTGACAACCATTTCCCAAACCTGTTTGCTTACATTATTATCTCTTTTTTTGCACCAGATGAAAATATTTTGTTTACGTTATCTCAAAGCAACATTTTTATTTGCTGTTTTGTGCTCCATTTTGAAATGTTTTAAAGTTATCAGTCTCTTCAGATTTTTTAGATTGTGATTTTGTTTCAAATAAGTGTTGTTAGCTACCTGAAGACCATATGGTTGAAAGGCTGGATAAAAATGTTTTTAACAATAAGTAGTTCACAGATGGGACTACAGACTGGTGCATTATAATATGGCAAGACAACCTAAGTCAGTTCCTGTTTCTTATCCTAGAATATATGACTAAAGAACATACATAAGAAGAAATCTGTGTAAAGTCAATTAAAAAATTTGTAAGGTTGTGCAGAAAACTCGCCCCCCCCCCCAAAAAAAATGCACACACACCAACTAGAGGTTTTAAACTCAGTTTCTTCTTAAGGTAATCTCTGGGAAAGGTATCCAATTAAATATAGGAAGCTATAGGCAGAAAATAAAACTGAAAAGTCCTAGATTATCTGTAGGTGCTCACAGCATGCTACTGACGATCTCCTTAGATCCTAACCAATATAATTAGGTAAGCCAATAAAATATATGCTAAACAAAGAAAGATGTCCAAACACAGTACAGTGGTACCTTGGTTTATGAACTTTATCCGTTCCAGAAGTCCTTTCTTAAACCAAGGTGTGCTTTCCCATAGCAGTGGGGGCCTCAATTTACATTCAACAGGAAGTGGAACATGTTCTGCTTCCAAGGCAAAGTTCACAAACCAAAACACCTACTTCTGGGTTTGCAGCGTTCTTAATCCAAGTTGTTCATAAACTAAGCTGTTCTTAAACCAAGGTACCACTGTATCTGCTGCTAATGTTTACACTCATATACACTGCACCATATGTATTAAATTTATTTCATTGGCCCTTTCAAGTTGTCGCCAGTTCAAAAACATCACTCAACACCCCTCCCCAAACAATACCTTGTCTTATGATTTCCATGCACATCAGAATGGCTTCTTCATGCTCGCCTCGAGCAAACCTGATGTTTGCTTCACCCATGAGGCCTCTAAGGGCACGGGGCAATTTACTGCGGGGACGTTTTTCCTAGTAAAAAGATTACCAGTTTTTTTATTTCAATAAGGCGACTAGACACTAGAGTTCCAACTTGCATTATGTTGCAACTTGCAACAATATGTACATTATTCTTTTCCTAAAAAGAATGTTGCATGAACCAAGAGTATCCCTTAATGAAATTCTGGTATTTTGGTATGACGCCATAAATTACTCAGAAAACGAAACAAAAATTTAGGGTTATTCTCCCCGCCACCAGCCCCACCTTAATCAGACTCCTGCAATCAGCATTCATTTCTTAAAACGTGAACGTATCAGGCTCAGGGGAGATGTTATATGAAAAAACCTCCATTGGGAAATTAATATTAGATACTGTGGCCTGACCACATCTGAGTCATACGCAACAATTAGTAACTTCGGGGGGGGGGGGGTTGAGAATTCCCCTCAGAATACAGAACGAATTCTATGGAGCTGAAATGACTATCAGAATACATGTCAAGTAAGACAAAAATATATACAACAGTTGTGTGAGAAGCCCCCTTTTATCTCTTGTGGACATTTCTCGCTGAATTGGAGTATCTCTTTCAAAGTGTAACTTTCACCGCTGCATTTCAGCAATAGCCAAGTCCCCTGGAGGTTCTTCAGTCTGAAAACACTTGCCTTCATCATTTTCTTCGTCTCTCTGTTAAGCACCATCTCCAGGGCAAAAACATCTCCTGCTGTGGGCTGTTCAGAGATCTCTTCGTCTTCATCCTCTTCTTCCTCATCCTCTTCTTCCTCTTCATTCTCTCCCATCATAGAAGCAAAAACTCGATGGACAGATTTACTGACTCCATCTGATGTCTCTTCTGGTTGGGAGGGAGAAAAGGTTACAATGTTCTCCAATGAGAAATCATGCAACATTACCTCCTCTCAGGAATCTTTCCCTATTTAAGAACATTTTCTTCTTTTTTAAAAAAAAAAAAAGTTGCACAAATTGACTGCAACTGACACTTCCTACAATCTGCTGCCATCAATTCCACAGACTCACGGAAGTTATTGGAAGTGCCTGTATTTGAGGAAATTGCCACATTGCATTCGTGTAGGTCCTACCACACCAGGGCTAGGAATATGGGTAATAGTAGGGAAGAAATTGCTCCCTTTGCTTGAAAAATATTATTTGTATACAGCCTGAGCCATTAAGTCCGTTTCAATAATTACAGTGGGATCAAAGGGCCCACTGATATATTTTCTAAGTCTGTGAAAATAATGGAGAAGCCAATTACTAGAAACAGTGATCGAACCAACAAATATCTATTTCATGAAACATACCGTACTTTTCCGTGTATAAGACTAGGGTTTTTTTACTGAAAAATTATGTTTAAAATAGGGGGTCATCTTATACATGGGTAGTGCCTAGTGGGGACGTGGGATTGGTTGATGCCGTGAGCCGGAGATGGTCTACAGCGTGCTATTGGTGTCTGCAGCAAGGGGCGGGCAATAGGCTGCTTCTGCCGGCAAGGTGACAGATGTTAGGAGGCTGTTGCGACGTGTGTGAGTGTTAGCGTTGGCCAGGCGGGTGAGTGATTTTCGGCAATCCCCCCCTAAAAAACAACTCTCTGCAATCTTCCGCAAAAAAGCTCAACAAGTCTGGTTAATCTCTCCTCATTTTCTTAATTTTTAGTCCCCAAAAATAGGGGCGTGTTATACATGGGGGCATGTTATACACAGAAAAGTACGGTAACAAGATCTTTTGTGACTGAATCTCCAAACAATCTGGTTCTATGGTTCTCCAAACAACCTGGTTCTTTCGGCTATAGTCAATAACAAGTAATGCCTTCATCACCAGTAGCTGAAAACAACTTGGCACCTGAAAGCAAGCCTAAGAAGACCCACCCCCACTCCAGTCTTATAAGAAAATCAGTGAATAGCCTGGAAGCATCAAATGCTGTGGCATTGTTGGTTAAGGGTTCACGTAGAAGTATTCTCTACTACACATTGAACAGCAGTGATTGAACCTGGGTCCTTTTGTATACAAAGCATGTACCAGCAAACATTGTTTCTCTCGCACAAATCATTATAGGGAAGCCAAGAACAAACCTTGACTTTGGATCATGATTTGCTTGGAGAAAAATAAACCATAAGCACTGGCTGGTACATTAGTCTAAGCAAGCTGCTCCTTGGTTTGTTTTCCTGCTTGCCTAAAGGAGAAGCAAAGCAGGAGAGCTTGCACACTCAATATTTTGCTTAACAATGCTTAATGTTACACCTAAAAGCTACCACTGAGCAGGTATGGCATTTTTAAATCCTTCCAGTTAAACATTTCGTTTAACATGTACCTTCTGCTTCATTGTGACCCTGAGGTCCAACAGATGGTCCTTGTGCAGATGTAGAAGGAGCGTCAGGATCTTCTACATTTTCTTCAGTAAGTGCATTTTCTCCATCCTGTAAAGATCGGCAAAATGCGATGAAGAGAAAATATGAACTTTATAACATTACTGTCAATATGGAATGCAATTCCAAAACAATTTACCTGCATAGGTGATGGGACTGATTGTGGGCAATTATTTGGTTTGCTGTTGTACAATTGAATCAGGGACTGTTATTCAAAATTACTGGTAAATTGAAACTCATTTATCAAAGGTATACATTGGACACGCTGGAATAAATTGTTCCATTGAAATTGTGAACAAAAATTTGTAGTGAACTACTTCCAGGAAATATATATGGGTAAGACATACACATTTCCCTTTTCCACCTCTTTCATGGTATAGTTGCTGGGGTTTTTTGCTCCCCAGAATAAATCATATAAGCTTACGTATCAATAGTCTTTAAGACGGTTGTATGAATGTAGCCCTACAAATTTTTAAACACACATTATTCTACTCCACTGTATATCATTAAAAACTTGTACACTCAGTACTTTTTTCTGGGGGGACACAGGAGTATGCATACCCCTAAACATTTTGTGAATCCAAGTTTGGCCTCATTGAGAGGTATTTCAATATGAGAAGGAAAATGAGAGTACCCCTAAACGTTTTTTTAGAAAAAAGCACTGGGTACACTAGTGTAGCTAGTTGCCTTAACCTATGTGAAAAAAATAACATGAGACTTGCCATACAGATTTCTGTTTCCAAGACAAAACCCATATGCTTGAGATCCAGTCCATTATCTTTGATACACACATAAATTGGTAAGCATCTTGCCTCCCCTCTTAACCAAAAGTTTTTGATCCTAGAATACTATATTCGCTTCTGGATAGTGTGTTGTGTATTTTGTCTATTCAGCATATTGAATTATTGCTATTCATATGTATATCTGTATGGGGAATATCTAGTTACCTTTCATTCTCTCCCCCCCCCCACACAGCAGAACAGTTAAACTACCACTTTTTATCTACTTTAAAAATTAAAACTACATTTGCCCACTTAGGCTGGGAAAAACTGGAGGCTCACTTTCTGCTAGACTCAGTTGCAACAAACAAATCAGCACAGTCCACCACCCCGTGTATTGCACTTAATACAGAGTATCATAAACAGTGCCTTGTATCAAGGTTTCCCAACTATTCAGTTATATTATCCTAAAAAGCCAGAACCCAAAAGCTATCACTTTGCTTGCAGTCAGATAAATAAGATACTTCAAATTAAATCACCCAGTTGGGGTGGGTAGCTGGGCAAAAAGCAGGTGGTTGTAATCAAGGCACTTAATGCAATCAGAGCTGTGAGTGAGTGTATTTTTCTAATCCTTTCAATGTGTGTTCCTAGCAGATGAAGTGGGATTTGAAAACCACTCTGTAATTGCCAGTATAAAAACAGGAGTCGTTATCCCAAAGTACAAGTGTGCAACTTTGTATCTGTAATGCAGATAATTGAAAAAAGTATGATGGATACAATGCATTTCAGGAAAATTTATAATCTATCTTAAAAACCATTGTAAACAGCCAAAATCCGTTCAAGGGATTGGAATAACACTTGCAAAATATTTGGATCATTATAAAAGATGCAGGAGGAAATAAGTAACAATAGGACCCACAAAGCAGAAGAGGGAAGTCCAGGAGATTATGTGGAATCTTGTTTCTATATTTTATGTTAATTTGTGATAGTAAAAAATTAATTTGAAAAATCCACAAATAAATAAATTTACCAAAAAATCATCATCATCGCCCTTTCCCCCCACCGCCGGTTTTTGGGGGACGGTGGTTTCGCGGGGTTTTATTGCAAGGCTTGCTTGCAAACGACGGTCTGCCTTGAGCGACTTTAAAAGTTCCCACGATAGCTGAAAATATTGAGGGAGGGGACTCGGGGATAGAAGCGAGGAGTCCACCCCGCCAAAAAAACCAACACACCCCAACCAAAACACGAGAAGAGAGCGCCATGAAGGGAATTGACCCCTTTCTTTCTCCTCAGCTGCAGATGGCGGGGGGGGGGTGTCGTGAAATCTCACCTTCCTCTCTCGGCTTTTGCGCTCTTCCCTGCGCCTCTCAAACTCCTCGAAGGAGATTTTCCCTTCCAGGTACTCGATAAGTTCGGGGCTGAACCCCGACATTTTTGCAGCGGGGGCGAAGGAAGCAACAATCCAGAAAGCCTTGTTTCTGCAAAGAGCGAGGAGGCTGGGGGAGTTATTAATGCGAGGGACCAAACGGTCCGGCACTTAAAATAGTCCGGGCTGAAACAAGGAAGGACGCCGGGGGCGTGGAGGACGCTGCGCATGCGCCAATATTGCACGTGAAGGCAGTCGTTTCACGCAGTTCTGTAAACCTGCGCTAGGAAGAGAGAAAAGGGCATCTATTCTCTGCCCTGGGAGGGTGGGAACGTCAGTAGCATATCGTGATCAACGTTTATATTACTGAAGCTTGGTGTTTGGAAGAGAATGGCCACCTTTTCCCCCGGGCAGAAATGACCTGACCTGGGCAGAAATGTTACACGTCGTGATTTTGTTGTTGTTTAGTCGTGCTACTCTTATGAAGATTTTTGCAAAATGCCTTCTCTTTACAGTCAGCCATAAACAGGGCTATCAATGCTGGTAGAGGTTAAGGGTGACAGTGAAGATGAAGAAGAAGAAGAAGAAGAAGAAGAAGAAGAAGAAGAAGAAGAAGAAGAATTAATACCTCACTGATCTGGCTGGGTTGCCATCTATCTATTCTAAGTCAGCTCTGCTGGTTGTTAAGTTCTTGGCCCCATTCATGGTGGGATGAAAGTTAAATTTGTTGTTGTTATTTAGTCGTTTAGTCATGTCCGACTCTTCGTGACCCCATGGACCAGAGCAGGCCAGGCACTCCTGTCTTCCACTGCCTCCCACAGCTTGGTCAAACTCATGCTGGTAGCCTCAAGAACACTGTCCAACCATCTCGTCCTCTGTCGTCCCCTTCTCCTTGTGCCCTCCTTGTGATCTTTCCCAACATCAGGGTCTTTTCCAGGGAGTCTTCTCTTCTCATGAGGTGGCCAAAGTATTGGAGTCTGATTTTCAGCGTCTGTGCATGCACAGAAGCACCTAACATGCTCTGTTACTTCCAGGTCACCACAGAGCGCAACCCGAAAATACTTAACCTGAAGCAGATAGGTAGCCGTGTTGGTCTGCCATAGTCAAAACAAAAAAAATTCCTTCCAGTAGCACCTTAAAGACCAACTAAGTTAGTTCTTGGTATGAGCTTTCGTGTGCATGCACACTTCTTCAGATACTTCTTCAGGTATCTGAAGAAGTGTGCATGCACACGAAAGCTCATACCAAGAACTAACTTAGTTGGTCTTTAAGGTGCTACTGGAAGGAATTTTTTTTTGTTTTAACCTGAAGCTACTTCAACCCGAGGTATGACTGTATATCCCAACCTCTCCTTAAAAGAGTTTAAGGTGACACACATGCTTCTCCACTCTCCCCCCCTTACAGCAACCCTGTGAGGTAGGATTAAGCCAAGAGGCAGTGACTGGCCCAAGTTCACCGACTGATCTTCATTGGGATTTGAACCCTGGTCTCCCAGGTCCTAGACTGATACTCTAACCACTACACCACACTGACTTGTTGTTTCAGAGGGCAGGAGACAACTGAGTTACTAAGGCTAGGAGGAGGAGTGAAAGGGCAATACGGATAGAGAGGCAAGGATGGCCAAGCCATGGGCAGCTCTATTGTTGTTTAGTCATTTAGTCATGTCCGACTCTTCGTGACCCCATGGACCAGAGCACGCCAGGCACTCCTGTCTTCCACGGCTTGGTTAACCTCATGTTCGTAGCTTCGAGAACACTGTCCAACCATCTAGTCCTCTGTCGTCCCCCTCTCCTTGTGCCCTCCATCTTTCGCAGCATCAGGGTCTTTCCCAGGGAGTCTTCTCTTCTCAAGAGGTGCCCACTCAGGGCTGATTTCCTTCAGAATGGAGAGGTTTGATCTTCTTGCAGTCCATGGGACTCTCAAGAGTCTTCTCCAGCACCATAATTCAAAAGCACCCATTCTTTGGCCATCAACCTTCTTTATGGTACAGTTCTCACTTCCAGACATCACTATTGGGAAAACCATATGTTTAACTTTACGGACCTTTGTTGGCAAGGTGATGTCTCTGCTTTTTGAGATTCTGTCTGGGTTTGTCGTTGCTTTTCTCCCAAGGAGCAGGCGTCTTTTAATTTCGTGGCTGCTGTCACCATCTGCAGTGATCATGGAACCCAAGAAAGTAAAATCTCGCACTGCCTCCATTTCTTCCCCTTCCCCAAGGGAATGGTCACCTTTTTCCCCTGGGCAGAAATGACCTGACCTGGGCAGAAATGTCATAAATGGTTTAGTTTATATAAAATATGCTGAGATTTATGTTATGCAAAATGAACCATGGAAAGAGAAGGAGAGTAGCTGGGGAAACCTAGCCAGATGGGTGGGTATTAATATTAATAATAAATAATATTTTAAGGTTGTTTAAATGAATGTTCTAAAATGTAGAACAGAAAATTCAATAAAAAATGTACAGTGCAACCAAGCACAGAGGTGTACCTAGGAGTTGTATTGGTGTCTTGTCCTGGGGGTGGGGGGTGGGGAATAAATCACTTTACTGCAACAACCAGGGTTTCTTTTCCACAGGAACTCACAGGAGCCTAGTGGGGGCCATGACCGTTCTAAGAGAACAAGGGTTTGTGGTGAGTTCCAACACCTCTCTCTTCTAGAAAAATAGAACTGGCAACAACCATCTTTGAAATGGTTACCTTTTACACAGCCCAAGTCCTCAAAGCATCTGGAGTGAAGGCAAAAAAATAAGCACGCCTTTGTGCAAGGGCAGGAAGCTTCTCCCAGGCAGAGGAGTTGACTTCTAGGGATCAAGGGGCTTCACACCTATAAAATATTTGAGGGGGCTGCCCCCCCCCAAGTTGATGGGCACTGCCATTCAAATGGTGTGCATGCATGGTGCCATGTGAACATAGCCTGCCCCCCCCCAATATTTTATTAAAGCTGGCACCCCTGCTCTCATGTTAAGAGTTTTGTCACCACACGCAAAATTTTATGGAATTGTAAAACTCAACAATTTGGCCAGAAATGTTTTGATTTATACTCAGAAGGCATCTGGACGGCAACTTAATTATGAAACGGGTGATATCTGTTTAAAAACATTCATTCGCGTGGCAATTTACTATATCTGAGGTGCAATTTATTTATATTCAAGTCACAGATCTTTGGTGGGTATAATCTGAGTTTCTACTTTATTTAGAGTCAAGCAAATAAAAACAATAAGCAAAATGTAGGCTTCTATATGTAGTATATTTAGGGGAAATAGTGCCTTGTCAATTAATTAACATTTATTAGATTTCATAGATGCTTTGAAACAAACGGGAGTCCTTTTCTTCTTTTTTACCTCTTGTTTTTTCTTGTCTTTCCCCTTTCTTCTTTTCTCAACTTTCTTGCAGTTCTCCATAGTGGTTCATACAGCAGTGTATCAAACTCTGACTTTTGTTTTCTGGGTTTCTGCTGTTGCTATTCTGTCTCTCACAGCTACAATAAACCTACCGTTAAAATTATGGACTGGTCATTTCTTTGTCAGAGGGCAAACGGGCAATTTTAGCAGGGGATCAAATACTTTCCCCCCCTCACTGTATCAATGAATGTAATGTCAGAGGAACAATGGCCGCGGTTGCTAGGTTGCTAAGGTCATTGTGACACACCTTACACGCCTCATGAACGTGTCAGGTGAGCAAAGGTGATTTGGCAAGAGAGAAGCTTCATGCTTCTGTTGGCCATTTTGTGACCGCTTCTAACATTTCTATATTGAGACAGAGAGAGTGTGTGTGACTGAGTGTGTGAGGGGGGGAAATGTAAGTTGGATTTCTTAGCTGATTCTGCCTTTCCAGCTTTGTCTAGGGCAGTCTGAGGGGAGCTCCTTTCTCCCCAGGCAATGCAGGTTCTGTGCACAGCATAGCTAGCGATAGCAAATAGTCAATAATCCTAACCATGGTTACCACCACAGTGCCTTCCATATGTCCTTGGACTCCAACTGCCATCATCCCCAGCCAGCACAACCAGGGATGATGGGAGTTGTAGTCCAAGCACTTCCTTCACAAGATAGCCTATTTGCCTATGATAGCAAGCACATGTGGCCCCGGTTCAGTCCAGGCGTGTTGAGTAGGAGGATACTGCCAGCCTATCTTCTCCCACTCTGTTTTAGGCTTTCAAAGCTGCAGAAGCTGTTTTCAAAGAGCAACTCCAAACAAGATCTGGGGAAAGGAGGAAGCGACAGCCAGGATGCTGCAGCTTCATCAAATGCCAAGCCCCAGGACCGGAGGTTTGAACATTTCTATAGCCATAAGGAAAGCAGTGCGGGCGAAGTTGCGTTCTCTTCCCTTCCCAAGCTGAAATGGTTCCATCTGTCCAGGAGAAAGAACTCTATCACGCTGAGGAATTGGGATAAACTAAGCACGTTCTGGAGTTGCTGTGGAACCCAAAAGGTCTGGTCCCAAGAATGTAAGGTTCTGGAACCTAAGCAAGAGTCAAGGAGCTTGTCCACGGTTTTAGGTGAGGAGATGCCCAGGATTCTTGAGAGGGATTCTGCACGGGAGGAGAGGGTTGGAGGAGAAATGGAATTACCTAGGAGGAGCCAGTGTGGTGTCGTGGTTAAGAGCGGTAGACTCGTAATCTGGGGAACCGGGTTCGCGTCTCTGCTCCTCCACATGCAGCTGCTGGGTGATCTTGGGCCAGTCACACTTCTCTGAAGTCTCTCAGCCCCACTCACCTCACAGAGTCTTTGTTGTGGGGGAGGAAGGGAAAGGAGAATGTTAGCTGCTTTGAGACTCCTTCGGGTAGTGATAAAGCGGGATATCAAATCCAAACTCCTCCTCTTCTAACTAATTCACACTTTATGAAACAATATGTGAACTGGAACACAACCATCTTTTGAAATTCACACTTCTCTGAATTTTGCAGTGAAGTTTACAAAAATGCATGTACTAGGATAAAGTGTTATACAAATGTATATGTTAGTAGAGATAAGATACAAATCTATTGTGTTACAGTAACTTGCTTTAAAAACATGTGTCTACTGTCACACCTCGGTTGCCGCCTTGGAACTTGTACGTTTCAGCTCCCGAACAACCGGAAACCGGAAGTGAGTGTTCAGGTTTTCAAACGATTTTCGGAAACTGAACGTCTGGTGCGGCTTCTGCAGCTTCAGATTGGCTGCAGGATGCTCTTGCAGCCAATCAGAAGCCTTATTTTTCAAACAGTTCTGCAAGTCTAACGAATTCCTGGAATGCATTCTGTTCGAGAACCAAGGTACGACAGTATTAGGAGAAATTTGCACTATAACGTTAACAAATTTCCCCGAGGACTTTAAAAACAAAATTTGCAAACTGGTGTGGAAATTTGGGGAACTGAATTTAGGATTAGAAAAATGAGAAACAGAGAGAAACTGAAATGGATTCACCCATCTCTAGGGTGGGTGAGGTGGAGGATTTTATGAAGATGCCAGAGGCTTAGGGTGTTGTCAGGAATGTGCAAATTATTCAACGAGAAGAAGCTAGGTCTCTTTCAAGAAGATAAAGGTAAAGGGACCCCTGACCGTTAGATCCAGTCGTGGCCAACTCTGGGGTTGCAGCACTCATCTCGCTTTATTGGCCGAGGGAGCCGGCGTACAGCTTCCGGGTCATGTGGCCAGCAGGACTAAGCCGCTTCTGGCGAACCAGGGCAGCACACGGAAACGCCGTTTACCTTCCCACCGGAGCTGTACCTATTTATCTCCTTGCACTTTGACGTGCTTTCAAACTGCCAGGTGGGCAGGAGCTGGGACCGAGCAACGGGAGCTCACCCCGTTGCGGGGATTCAAACCTTCTGATCGGCAAGCCCTAGGCTCTGTGGTTTAACCCACATCGCCACCCGCGTCCCATTTCAAGAAGTTAGGGGATAGTAATAAGAAGGTAGGAGATACTAATATGCCTTCCTGTTCTCTGTTTACCCTTTCAATTCCTAGATTCAACATCAACAAGCCTCAACCACTTCTCCACCTCCTCTGTCTTTTCATCTACTTCCAGCGGGTCGGATGTGCATGACAGCATTGAACTTGATGGTGATGCCGTCAACATCATCCTCAAGCGCATGGAGGAGGAAGACAAGGTACAAAACCCCTCAGCACATGATGCTTCCTGCACATGGTACTTCTATAGTACTACAAATAGCAGCTGCTTGGGAGAATTAAGTTGGATGCTAGTAGCAGCTCCTACTGTAATATCCTTGCCAGGCTGTTGTCAAGTCTGGTAGAGCTGGCCCAGAAACAAGCATGTTTTGGCCAAATGAACACGAACACATAATCAGTAATGTAGAGTCTTGGGACTGGGTAGAGGAGCATGTGCACAAGGTTCCTGGGAAAGAAAATGGAGCCAAGATCTGAGGACTTAACCAGGAAAGGAGTACTTGCTAAAAGGAAATAGTATACAAGATTACCGTATTTTTCGCTCTATAGGACGCACCCGACCATAGGACGCACCTTGTTTTAGAGGGGGAGAATAAGAAAAAAAATTCTCCCCCTCTCTGCGCAGCGCCCCTTCAGCGAAGCAGCAGGAGAAACGGAGCCCCTTTAATTTCTCCTCCCACTTGGCTGAAGGGGCGCTGCGCAGCTCTCCCTCTCTGCTGAAGCTGGGAGAGTCTTGCTCTCCCGGCTTCAGGAAAAGGAACCTGAAGCCTGCGGAGCGCAGTGGGAATTCGCACTGCGCTCCAAAGGCTTCAGCGGCTATCCCTGAAGCCTGGAGAGTGAGAGGGGCCGGTGCGCACCGACCCCTCTCGCTCTCCAGGCTTCAGCGAAAGCAACGCGAAGCCTCCGGAGCACGGCGGGAGCGCTCCCACTGCGCTTCTGAGGCTTCGCATTGCTATCGCTGAAGCCAAGGAGCCTGCATTCGCTCCATAAGACACACACACATTTCCCCTTAATTTTTGGAGGGGACAATGTGCATCTTATAGAGTGAAAAATACAGTACATTCACCTTACTGAAGGTTCTCCCAGAAGGGAGAGAGTGAAACAGGCACACCCAGAGAGGATGAGAATAGGGGGTTTGGGTGAGAAGTGACCAGAAAGATGGGGCAGGAGGGAGGATGAGTGAAAGAGAGAGCTTTTACCTAGCCCTGAGTTTGCTGAGATGCACAGAGGGAGGGAGGATGAGCAGTCTCCACAGGGGCAGGCTTGGACCCATGCGGGAAGGTCAAGAATCCCAGGCAGCAGTGGGGCATCCACCATGCAGGAGAAAATAAATCTAGCCACAGTAGGAATTCCACTGGGCAGAAACATAGGAAGATACAGGGCCGGCCCACCCGTCAGGCAAGATGAGGCGACTGCCTCAGGTGGCAGGATCCACAGGGGCAGCAGATCTGGCCTCCCAAGGAATGCACAGTTTCTTTCTCATGGAGGGTTGTGTAGCTAGAACCATCAAAAAAAGGAATGAACTGTTTTCGCTACAAAGTGGAAACGCAAGATCCCAGTTACCCTCTTCTGAGCTCATCACTTTTCTAGTTCTGTAGCGTCTCTGAGCAGTTGTGAAATAGGTGGGTTAATTCTGCAGTTCAGTTCTCATTCTGAGCCAACCAGGAAGGATGTCTAGGACACATCTAGGATGTCTAGGACACATCAAGAAAGGCTCGATAATGCCCTCTCCTAATAGCCCCGGTTCTCTCTCAACTTACAGAGCAAACAGGATGAAAACGGGGACATTAGTTTCCTCAGTGCCATCTCTGCTTTATGCATCGCTACACAGCATAAACGACGGAACAAACTCAAACTTCTGTACACCAAAGACGAATTAACAGAGGCTGTCGTGGTAAGTGAGGTGCAGAAATCCAGTAAGGAGGTGGCAGCTAGCCAGTAGATGAGAGGCACGAGGTCTGGCTTTGGGGTTAAAGGTAAAGGGACCCCTGACCATTAGGTCCAGTCATGACTGACTCAGGGGTTGTGGCGCTCATCTCGCTTTACTGGCCGAGGGAGCCGGCGTACAGCTTCCAGGTCATGTGGCCAGCATGACTAAGCCGCTTCTGGCGAACCAGGGCAGCGCACAGAAACACCGTTTACCTTCCCGCCAGAGCAGTACCTATTTATCTACTTGCACTGGTGTGCTTTCGGACTGCTAGGTTGGCAGGAGCAGGGACCGAGCAACGGGAGCTCACCCCGTCACGGGGATTCGAACCGCGACCTTCTGATCGGCAAGTCCTAGGCTCTGTGGTTTAACTCAAAGCACCACCCATGTTAGTTCTGTGGAAATAAACCTGGCAAGTGTGGAAGGACTATGAAACCATTTGGGAAAGGGTCACTAAATCCACTTGAAAACACCCTACGAGGATGCAGTTGTAATTCCTTCCCCAAAGTGTCCCGCAGAGGACCCCCTGACTAAGCTTGCTTGGGACTCCCTTGTCTCTGTATTTCTCTGTATTTGTATTTGTCTCTGTGTCTGAAACCCATGTTTCAGTAACAAGTCCTTCCAGGGTAATAGGTGGCTGGGGAAAATTGAGTTGGCTGTTAGGGAAACCTCTGCTCTGTGCTGCTCTTGGCTCTATTCCTGACAGAGGACAGACAGTTAATCAGGATGGCAGAGCTGGCCCAGTTTTTGTTTGGATAGTGAAGCATTCCCCTCAAGTTCTGAAGGTGGGAAAACAAAGCTGAGACTTCAGGACTTAATTCCCCAAAGAAGTTTCTATTCAAAGAACAACAAGACAAAGCACAGCCATGTTTCTGAAAACCATCCCAGAAAGGAGGGATGGAAAATGAGCCAATTAAAAGCAATAAACTAAAATTAAAAAAAATGACCAAATTACAGTCCAAATTATTAATTATGATTTGGGGGGGGGGGGCTATTTACCAGCGCAGCTTTTCCTGACTTCATTCCAATCTTCCAATCCGGGCTGTGGTGCAAGGCTATCGTCTGAAGTTTAATGACTCAGCAACTCCCAAGTTGTTAAATCAGTCTGTTGTCGAAGCCTTTCGTTTGAAATTTAATGGCATAGTAACTTCCACCTTGTTGTTACTGTAAATTGTAGAGCATACTGTTTGCAATACAGTGGTACCTTGGGTTAAGTACTTAATTCGTTCCAGAGGTCCGTTCTTAACCTGAAACTGTTCTTAACCTGAAGCACCACTTTAGCTAATGGGGCCTCCTGCTGCCATTGCGCCGTCGGAGCATGATTTCTGTTCTCATCCTGAAGCAAAGTTCTTAACCTGAAGCACTATTTCTTTGTTAGCAGAGTCTGTAACCTGAAGCGTATGTAACCTGAAGCGTATGTAACCCGAGGTACCACTGTATTGCAATGTAAATGAACTGTATTCCACAGATATAAGTTATCTGGCGGTCTATCAGCCTTCCCAGAGACCACACAATCCCCCCCCCCCCTTGGGCCCTAGAAGGGGAGTTGCTAGACATCCATTCAGCCCTCTCTCACACTCATAAAGGATGGATTATGATATGGATATGTTAATTGGCTGTTTTTATTGGAAAAGCAATAAAAATGATTTTAAAAGAAAAAAGAAAATGAGTGGTGGGTGGGTGACAAAATGGTGTGTGAGAGAGAGGTCCTTTTGCTTCTAAGTTGCCTTGAGAATAATTTGATAGAAAGATAAGTTATTAAAATGAATTTAAAAAGTGGGGAGGCCTACAGTGACTCTAAGGCTATTCAGCAGCATTCCTGCACTGACGAGGGAGGGAGGGGGATGAAAGATCAGATGGTTGGGAAGGAGAAACAGAGAGAGATTCTATATCCTCAAGTCTACAAAATTGCACAGAGGAAAGCAGGGAAATGAGGAATTCTCGACGGCAGGCTTGGATCCAAGCAGGAGATTTTCCAGGGAAAGGAGATTCTAGGGACCCTCTTTGTAAAGGGAGCATCTGATGTTTTATGGGTGCTTTGGGTAAATGGCCAGAAAGGAATGCAGGTTTATGCTTGCCTGTTGGGCTAATACGGATCGTGAGACAAGACAGAGGTGCGGGGACAAAATGGGAGCGTGCTGGTAACGGGCTCGTGAATGAGAAAGAGCTTAGACAAAACCATTTGGGATGAAAGTGCCCCATTGAAATCTGTGGAAAGAGGTCCTTCACCTGCTCTGTTCTGGCCCTTGGTCTCTTCCAGGTGGTGATGGAGAAACTCCCGGTTCACTCTGTGCCCACATCAGTTCTACCGTGCTGCATGGTGGCCATTTACAACTTGAGGTATGCCTCTTGAAGACCAGGGATTCCTGATCCTACTAAGAAGCAATTAGCGCGTGCGAAGACCGTTGTATTTGTGATGAATGAGGGTAGAAAATAATGTATTTCCAGGAAAGCAGATGCAACACGGTAAACGGCCCGGGAGAAGCCCAGACAATCAAATACAATAGGTCAAAGACATTCGAAACAGAAATGGTTGAAAGAAGAAGTGGAGAGGCCGGTACTCCGAGGCTCCAGAAAGGAGCAACTGACTCCCCTTGGAAGTGCCCACACAGATCTTAGAAGGCATTTGTTTTCTCCACACCTTGGGAAATATACTGTATTTTCCGCTCCATAAGACGCACTTTTTTCCTCCTAAAAGGTAAGGGGAAATGTGAGTGCGTCTTATGGAGCGAATGGCGCTGTGCAGAGAGGGAGAGCTGCGCAACACCCGTTCAGCAAAGCGGGAGGAGGAACAGAAGGAGACCCTTCTGTTCCTCCTCCCGCTTCGCTGAAGGGGTGCTGCGCAGCTCTCCCTCTCTGTGCAGTGCCTCTCCTGCGAAGGAGAGGTGCTGCGCAGAGAAGGAGAACTGCACAGTGCCCCTTCAGCGACGTGCCTGTCCTGGCTTCTGCCTTAGCCACAGGCAGCCTCTTCGGGCAGGGGGATCCTTCATCCCGCTGCCCTGAAGAGGCTTGGCGCCGTTATCCTAGAAGCCAGAACAGCCACACGGTATCCCAGAAGCCAGATCCCTCTTGCTGTTCTGGCTTCTGGGATTCAGAATATTTTTTTCTTGTTTTCCTCCTCCCAAACCTAGGTGCGCCTTATGGTCTGGTGCATCTTATGGAGCAAAAAATACGGTAGTCTCCAAGCCCAAGGAGGGGAGTCTGTTCTTCCATCCTCAGTGCTCATCCTGGCGTTTGGGATCTGAAGTCCTGTGCTTCTCAAGTTCCTGGAGGAGCCTCCCTGCGGGAGATTAGGAAATTCTGGCAGTGCATAATCTAATACTTTTTCCTCCACCCCACCAGTAAAATCAAGCCTCCACTTGATCCAGAACTGGAGTCGTGTGTCTTGCGGTTGGCTATGCATGGGGTTTTCACGATGGACATTGGGACTGGGGACGCCACCAAACAGGTAGGGAGCGATGGGCCACCAACTTGGATGGCTTTGAAAGAGGATTGGTTAAATTCTGTACAGATGGTACATCACGCCAGTTAAGTTAGCAAAAATGTTTAAAGGTAGTAACAAATGTTGGAAATGCAAAGAAAAAGAAGGATCATTCCATCATATGTGGTGGGAATGTAAAAAGGTGAAATGTTTCTGGGAGATGATATATAACGAATTGAAAAAAATGTTGAAATATACATTCATAAAGAAACCAGAAGCATTTCTTTTAGGTATGGTTGGAAATGATATAAATAGAAAGGATTGTAAGCTTTTCTTATATGCGGTAACAGCAGCAAGAATATTATTAGCCCAAAAATGGAAGCAAGAAGAATTACCAACGTTGGAAGAATGGAGGATGAAGTTAATGGACTATGCAGAATTGGACAAGCTAACAGGAAGGATCCGAAACCGGCGGAACCAGAGGTTCACCGAAGACTGGAATAAATTTACGGAGTATTTGAAAAGTATTTGTGATGATCAGATGACGTTTGTAGGTCTCCAAAAAGTTCTGTGAGGAGTAATTTAAGAAATATTGTAAAAATGGAAAGGGAGAAATCATCTGTTAAGAAAGGTAAAGGCAATATTAAGTTAAGAACTGCAGATGAATTGATTACGACGGAGGATTATCAGAGGTGCTGACGGAAGTCAAACTAGAATATGTGTGTAATAATTTGTGTGGTATGTTTTTTAAAAATTTTGTATGCTAAAAACCAATAAAAAATGTTAAAAAAAGAAAAGAAAGAAGATTGGATGAATTCACGGAGGAGAGGGCTGTCAAACAGCTGCAAGCCGTGACGGCTGAGCTCTGCCTTCCCAGTTGGAGGCCGCCATGCTTCCAAATACCAACTGCTGGAAAGGGGAAGAGTGCTCTTGGGCTCATGTTCTGCTCCCTGGTTTCCCACAGACATCTGGTTGGCCACTGTGAGCACAAGGATACTGGCCTAGATGGGCCATTGGCCTGATCCAGCAGGTTCCTTTTTATGCTCTTATGTAGGTAAATTCTTGTTGAACCCACGAACCATGGGGTTGCCAGCATGGCATTCCCTGGCACCCACAGGGTCATCTCCTCGGCCCCTTATTGAAATTAGACTTGAAAGAAGCATTCTATTGTACCCAACAGAATAGGCTGCAGTGTGTGTTGTTCCCACAGTTGTTAAAAGGTAAAGGTACCCCTGCCCATACGGGCCAGTCTTGACAGACTCTAGGGTTGTGCGGCCATCTCACTCTATAGGCCGGGGGCCAGCGCTGTCCGCAGACACTTACGGATCACGTGGCCAGCGTGACAAGCTGCATCTGGCGAGCCAGCGCAGCACACGGAACGCCGTTTACCTTCCCGCTAGTAAGCGGTCCCTATTTATCTACTTGCACCCGGGGGTGCTTTCGAACTGCTAGGTTGGCAGGCGCTGGGACCGAGCAACAGGAGCGCACCCCGCCGCAGGGATTCGAACCGCCGACCTTTCGATCAGCAAGTCCTAGGCGCTGAGGCTTTAACCCACAGCGCCACCCGCGTCCCTCCCACAGTTGTTACTCAATAATAATAATAATAATAATAATAATAATAATAATAATTTATCATTTATACCCCGCCCATCTGGCTGAGTTTCCCCAGCCACTCTGGGCAGCTCCCAATCAAGTGTTAAAAACAGTACAGCGTTAAATATTAAAAACTTCCCTGAACAGGGCTGCCTTCAGATGTCTTTTAAAGATAGGATAGCTGCTTATTTCCTTCACATCTGAAGGGAGGGCGTTCCACAGGGCGGGCGCCACAACCGAGAAGGCCCTCTGTCTGGTTCCCTGTAACCTCACTTCTTGCAATGAGGGAACTGCCAGAAGGCCCTCGGCCCTGGATCTCAGTGTCCGGGCTGAACAATAACAGCATGTTTTCTGTGGAACCACTTCTAGTGAGAGGTTCTCCCTTTGATGGCCGGACCTCAACGGCTCTGGGATGAAGCCTATTTGCTGGCATGCTTTGTTGGGGAGAAAATCCAGCTCTCACGCAGGGATTTCCCTTTTCTTCCAGGCGCTGTATAGAACAACTTCAGCGACACTCGAAATCCTGCTCAGGTCATTATTAGCAGAGGATCCGACCACCAAGCATCTACTGAGGATCTTAAAAGTAAGTGCGTCTAAGAGAAATTGCGGCAAAGGAAGGCCTGGCAGGGAGATATCGCAACCTAAGCAACAGTTGGTCTGCAAAATCACCCACTATGCATTCCTCCGTTGGCAGAGTTTGGGCATAATATTGTGATTTCCAGGCCCATGAATAACTGACTGAACCAAGACAGGTTTCAAAACAAAGATTCAGGGGAGAAACAACCAAGTAGACTAATATCTCCCAGTCCAGTCTATTAGGAGGTGGTATTTTCTCCCTTGGGCACTCAGGGCCACTTATGCACTCACAGAATCAAACAGTAGTAAAGCTTTAGGATGCAGGTGGGAGGTTATACCCTAGCAGAGCTGGCCCTGCCATTAGAGTGAAGTAGCTGCCTCAGGCAGCTGGCTTCGGCCTTCACAGAATGGAAATGAATAGTTAGTCATTTAATTTATTTTTATTCTATTCTATTTATTTTTTATTATTTTATTTTCACAAAGTAATAACCATACATAAATGAGAATAAAAATGTGCACCCCACCACGGAGACCATTCCATTGTAACTATCCTACCTCCCAAAATTTCAACACCCCTTTCCGTTTTAACAGTACTAATTCTACAAACACCCTCTATATCTCCTCAAAATCAATGCTCTTGGCATATCCCCCATCTTACCTTAATGGCACATTAAATTAACAATGAAGATTATTCTATTTTTATTGCCAGGGAAGGGCACTCGTTCTTTTCTACCTTGACTGAGGAGTGGGACAGCACTATCTGCTGCTCCACCTCGGGCAACCAAATAGCTGCTCTCCTACAATATTTATTTTAAAAAAATGCTTGAACATAGAAAATGAGTGGGTTTAGGATGATTCTGCCAAGCCTTATCCCTGGCATATGTGGCCACATGCTATGTTATGTACTGAGTTGAATAGGATCCAAAATGCAGCAGTCTGATTGGTCCTAGAACAATAGGATTCAGAATGCAGCATTCTGATTGGTCCTCAGGAGCCACCCAATCCAGCTCCAGGTGGAAGTGAACCTGCAACCTGATTGGCCTACAGGTGAATCCCGGAATTAGCCAATCACGTGGGGCCCATTGTGTAAATAATGTATATAAAGCAGACATCCTGAGGGAACTTCCATTCCTCCTCACCACTATGAGCTGAATAAAGAGCATGAAATCCACTCTGGATTCCAAGTATATTTCATGCTAATAGGGTACATCCAAGCTAAAATGCCACATTATTCATCAGGCACAAAGCATTGCAAGTCCACCACAAGTCATCCAGAGATAAGACAGTAGATCCTGATCAACTTTATGCCCATTCCTGAACTAAGGCATATCTATGAAGAGGAACAATTCATCCTAGGAGAACTCATGTGTCAGATGCACAACCTTCCATCTTGAGACATTTTGGTTGGTCCTAAAAAACAAAACAAAAAAACCCACTGCTTGTGGATTTTGGATTCTGGATCACTGCTGCTTCCTTTGTTTTGAGCAAAAGGGTTGCGTGAGACGTTGTACCAGTGCAATATTCCTGAGGTGTTGCTTCCTCCTGCAGCACATCCATTTTTGGATACACGCGAAATACAAAGTGGAGAGAATCAGAGCTATCAAAAGCAGTGCTGCACTCCTGCGTTTTGCTGTCCTTATGCCAGATTTTGATGTAAGTGTGACCTCATATGCTGCCCCCTTTTGCTCTAGGGAGCAAATGTGAGAGCTGGTCTTTGTCGCTACAACCGATTTTTAGATTTATCCCGCCCTCCAGAGCCAATTCATATTGAGAGCTGAATGTTATTTTCAGTATCTTAGTCTTAAAGGAATAGGAGAGGGGAAAGCCAATAATGGAAGGGGTGGCGGCAGCTAGGAATGGCTTTGTTTGCATGACACTAGTATGCTCTTCTTGGGTCCCTTTGAGTGATAGCCCATATCTCGCAGGGATGCAGGTAGCGCTGGGTCTAAACCACTGAGCCTCTTGAGCTTGTTGATCAGAAGGGCGGCGGTTCGAATCCCCACAATGGGGTGAGTTCCCATTGCTCTGTCCCAGCTCCTGCCAACCTAGCAGTTCAAAAGCATGCCAGTGCAAGTAGATAAATAGGTACTGCTGCGGCGGGAAGGTAAACGGTGTTTCTGTGTGCTCTGGTTTCTGACAGTGTCCCGTTGTGCCAGAAGCGATTTAGTCCTGCTGGCCACAACCCGGAAAGCTGTCTGTGGACAAACGCCGGCTCCTTTGTCCTGAAAGCGGAGATGGGTGCCACACCCAATAATCAAATTTGACTGGCCTTAGCTGTCCCAGGGGTCCTTTACCTTTTTACCTCTCTGCTCCCATCCATACCACTGGGTTCTTCCTGGCATTCCTAGTTGATTGGTGCATTGGGGTTCCTCTTTTGGCTTGAACTGTGTGGATTTGCTGTTCTGGCAAGATACACGAAGGCCCTACATCCATCTTCTCAGAGTCCCATCCAAAGGACATAGAGGAGGCTATGTTCTCTGGAAGTATCAGTCTAACCTAGTTCATTGCTGTCAACCGTCCCTTATTTGGCGGGAAAGTCCCTTATCCCAGCGCCATGTCCCGCTGCTGTCCCTTATTGATGATGTCCCTTAAATTTCCCAAGTTTCAAAGGAAGCAGCTCCTCTCCCTCCCTCCCTGTTGGCCAGGGAGGAGGGAGGCTCCAACTGTGTTGCTTGGCTGCGTTGCTCACCCAATAAGGAGTCTAAGAATGACTGGGGGGTGGAGCTTGCATGCCTTGTGCCGATCAAATCGAACGCGTTGCCTAGGGACTCGCCTTTGCTCAGCGCTTCCCAGCGGAGAGGTGACGGTGGTTTTCCTTGTTGCCGGGCTGCTGCCCTGTGGGAACCACTGCTTGAGGCTTCGTTTGGCTGCTGGCTGGGCTTTCTGCCTTTGGCTCGGAGGGGCTCAGAGGTTGAACATACCTGTGCTCTGAAAATCCCTTATTTTGGCTGCTGATCCCTTATTTTCGAGGCTGCTGGTCCCTTATTTTCAAATCTGTAAGTTGACAGCTATGATCTAGTCTGCCCATTTTGGAGATGCAAAGTATTATTTTAAGAGTTTCTGAGAAGGGCTTAGATTTTGAGGCTAGGCGTACCCATTAAAGATAGAGATGATCTGACAGAGAAGTGGGGGACAAAGATCTCTCTGGTTTTCCTTCTTGCTAGGCTACCTGCAAACTCCCAGAACTGGGGCACCACGTGGCAGAGCTGGCAATTTGTATTGGGGACCCCCAAGCAGCAGTCAGCCGACATGCCAAGGAGAGTATCTTCCGTCTCTACGAGCTGCTCCTGCACCAGAAAGGCAAGTAAGCTGGAAAAGTTGCAACAACAGTCCCATGCTTAAATATGATGGAATACATTAAACACCTTAGTTTTACGCGCTAGTGAAATATGATTAGAACCTCTGGTCTCAGTTCATAGTGTGTTTTCCCATTAGTATCAGTCGAGTCTCATGTTGACTCTCTGGTAATGGTGCATTTCCCGCAAAGCTGACTTAGCGGGGAAGAAAGAAGCTGTTGTCTTGTTCAGTTGTATTTCACAATGTTATACTCTTCCCCCTTTGCCAGTAAGAGAGCCCACCCTTTGAGCAAAGATGGCAGGAGATCAGCATGCAAGAGCATTTGACATTCCTCCATATAAGCCAGAATTTGACCTTCATTTCTTGAGTCTTGCCTCAGAGGCTGATACCAAAATGAGACGCGAGGTTGCTAGAGAAATTCCCTAGGAGGGAACTCTCGAGGTGGATCTTGCAAACATCTTCATAAAAAAAAAGTAATAGAATATCATCCAAAGGAAACAGAAAGGCCTAAATTCGTTTTCATTCGATCATTTAAATATTTATAATCTTGACCAAATGCACCCAAGGTGGTGAACAAATTGTAAGAACAGGTATCCATCAAACTACGTAGTTGTGCTCTGGCAGAGTCTTCTGCCTGCTCTACAGGACTTCCTCACCTTCTCCTCTGTGTGCCCCCTAAATCGGTTTCTGGGGGCTTCCCTAATGCTCCAGAGGAGATTGGGGAGGGCACAAGGGGTGTACAGGAAAAAGAGAGAGAGGAGGAAGTCCTGTTGCGCAACAAGACATCCTTGTTCTACTTTATTGACTACTGCTCATAAAAATACAATACAATAATAAATAGAATTCTAAGGAACCAGCTGGATGTTAACATATAATCCCAACAGTCTAAAAAATGTTTCCAAAGCCATCAGAATAAATTATGTCTGAAAAGCCCTAAACCCAGAAATGGGGAGCCTGTGGCTCTTCCAGATATTGTTAAGAGTCCTATCCCCAGGAACCCCAGCCAGCATGCCCAGTGGTCAGTCGCAACATGTAGCTCAACAATACTTGAAAAAGACGAAATTAATGGACTATGCAGAATTGGACAAAATGACAGGAAGGATTCGAAACCTGCGGGACCAGAGATTTACAGAAGATTGGAAGAAGTATATGAATTATTTGAAGAGCAACTGTAATCAACAAGGACTACAAGAAGTTTTGTAAGGAGAAATATACGAAGTGTTACAAAGTAGGAAAAGATAGAGATATTGGTTATGAGTTTGAAATGTAATAGGGAAGATAATAAATGCATACGGAGAGATTAGATGGGAAAATTTTCAGACAGGATTGATGGAAGTCAAAAAATTGAATAAGATGTAAAAGTATGTTTAATTACTGTTGAAAATGATATGTTAAAAAAAACCTAATAAAAAATTATATTTTACAAAAATAAATACTTGAAGGTCCACAGGTTCTCCATCCCTGCCCCAAACCTTTAAGTATGGAACGACAAAGCTTTTAACTCCTGGTGTCTTACTGTCAGGGATACGGATGAATAATGCCGAAGAACTCTGGTGCAGGAGGTACCAAGAAGAGAAGAAGATGCTCTCTTACATAAACATGATGAAAGTTGGAGAGGTAAAGGTGTTCCTTCTATGCTATAAGCCCTTTTCAATGCGAAACCACTCAAGTGTTTGATAGATTTCTTGCTCCACCTGAGAAATCTGGGTTGCTTTCTTTTACCCTTCTCTGCCTCCAGGAAACACCAGGATGAGCTTAAGGGGTTGTTGGCAGAATTGTGTGAAGAGACACATTGGGAGATATAATTGCAATGCAGTCTTTGACAGTATCATGGGCAGACGGGACAACATCCTGTCTCAAGGATGTCAAAGTTGTGATAATAGAAAGAAGGGAAGAAGAAGCAGGGATCGTTTAATGAACATGCAGCAATCCAAAGACTGCTTCATTTTGGTTTCTTTGCTTTTAGGTGTTTGGGACATTCTTCAATGAACAACAAAGAAGATTCTTTCTAAGAACAGCTTTGTTAGCTATTTATAGTCCGGACCGGAGGGTCAGTGAAGCAGGGATCCTCCTTGTTTATTCTATCCTTGGGAATGCAGAAGAACTAATGGATGTGGAGGTGAGTTACTAAATTAAGCTTTCTGTGAAAAAGTATATTATAAAGGACAAATCTTCCTTCAGGATGGGGGAAAAAAAGACTTCTGACTGTTTTGGGATTCCCCTCACCCCTCAATCTCTCCAGGAAAAACAAGTAAAGAAAAAAATATGGCATCAGCTCCACAAATTTCGAGTTTGCAATGAATTGCCTGTGGCGGTACAAAGCCTCTCTGCAAGCAAAGGTAATGTCTATTTCTAGTTACGGGGAACACTACCAAAGATATGGAATAATTACAAGCTGTAATTATCTACTTATAAAAGACCACTATCCATAGCTTCAACCAGTCTCTTAAGACACAAATTGCCTAAATTTATTGTTGAATTGTGTGTGATCCGGATAGAGGAGGAATTTGATTTGGTGTGCAATTAAAGGCGAATCTATCCAATTCACACTTTTCAAAACAAGATGCAGACTGAAAAACAGTTGAAATTCCGTTTCTCCAAATTTTGCAGTGCCATTTTCTAGCCACGCAATGTGTACAAAAAGATATGCACTCAGGTAAAGTGTGCATGCCTGCTAACATCAACCCATAACCGATGCGTCCACATTTTAGCACCAATCCGCGGTGGCCAACTGGTTAGAGGTTTGGACTAGAACCAAGGAGAGCCGGGTTCAAATCTCCAGTCAAGTCTGTGGGTGACCTTGGGCCAATCATTCTCTCTCCACCTAATTTACCGTTTGTGATCTCCTTGAAGGGGTGGGATGATGTTGACAATCTATACGGACCCCTCCCAAACATTTTCCTAAGTCAAATGAAGCTGGTATAATTCAATCTGCCTTCTCTTCGTTTCCACTCAGGTGACGTGCTGATGGAGGATCTTGATGATTACGTACAGTTGTAAAACAACCGCCCACATCTCTCCATTTTCTGTCCCCCCTCCCCTCTTCCTTTCTCCCTCCCTCCCTTTCTTCCTTATGTTTTCTCCAGGTGGCTATGTGGGGCCAGAGCTTTTGGGTTTCACAGGATCTCCAGAGCTCGCTTAAAAGAAAAAAAACTTTTCCCCTATTTTCCACGGAGATGGATTTTCTTCCCTCTGGACAGATGGAACAGCTTCCTTTTGGGAAGAGGTGAGAGCATGACTTTTCTCTCCCATCTTTTGGCTTGCGAGTGTTTCATCCCTTCTGTGGGAGGTGTCCAAACCTCCAGTCTATAGGATGGGCATTCTGTGGGTTAAACCACAGAGCCTAGGACTGCCGTTCAGAAGGTCGGCGGTTCGAATCCCTGCGATGGGGTGAGCTCTCGTTGCTCGTTCCCTGCTCCTGCCAACCTAGCAGTTCAAAAGCATGTCAAAGTGCAAGTAGATAAACAGGTACCACTCTGGCGGGAAGGTAAACGGCGTTTCCGTGTGCTGCTCTGGTTCGCCAGAAGCGGCTTAGTCATGCTGGCCACATGACCCGGCTGTACGCCGGCTCCCTCGGCCAGTAAAGCGAGATGAGCTCTGCAACACCAGAGTCGGTCACGACTGGACCTAATGGTCAGGGGTCCCATTACCTTTACCATATTGGATGCTGCTGCTGCTTCTTCTTCCTCCTGGGTCACGTTCAGAGTTGCTTTCTGGAAAAAGCCTGATGTGCATAGGGGCAAGAACAAAAAGCATCCCTTGCTTGCTAGATCCAGGTGGCCCCACCATCCCTCTGGAGAGAAGAGGGGCAGATATCCACTGCTTATGCTCAGTTGGGGCCCAGAGAAGGCTGGCCTATTAGGGCAAGAACTGTCCAACTAATTTCAACCTTAGCCAGCAGCCACCTGCCTGTCTTCTTGTGTACATTTAATCCAATGATGGTACTTCCTTGTCAAGCTTATCCTTCCTTTGTGTTGCCACTGTAGGACTTCGTGTAGTGGAGGATGGGGACCAAACTAGAATCAGCTGGCTCTGCCTTTCGTTGGGCTCTGGCGCCACCTACTGTCGGGCTCCTTGCCTTCCGCCCCATCAGCTCCAATGTGGCTTCCTGGCAGCATTTTTCATCACCACGCTGGCTGGGTAAATGTAATCCCACCATCCCTCTGGGAATGGGAGACACATTTCTCTGCTTCTGTCCAGACCACCAGAAGGTGGCCCTCAAGAAATGGCTGGAGGAGACTGGGACACACAGGGCTGAGAAGCGTAAACCAGGACACTGTGTGGGTTTTCTCCTGCCCCTTATTTTCATTGCTTGCCTTGCTGATTAACGCTATCATCCCCACCATTCCTGTGCGAGAAGGGAAAGAAAAGAGACAGATTGCTGTTTTCGGCTTAACTGCTGCAAGGAATGAGTTGGAGGAGAAAGCAACAACAAAACAGATTTGTTTCCCCCAGAAAAATAAAGATGGCAAGAAGACATAACAGGAGATATGGAAACAGATTAACACTAGCAAATACGAGGAACTTAATTTCTCGGGAATTTCAGAGTTTTGAAAATTATATTTTAAAGCAAGATACAGTCACAACGATTAATGCGGCAGAAAACAGATTGGGTAGCAGACTGGCAATATTGGAGAATCAATTTATAGTCTGGGAATAAATACGGATAGTTTTTTTAAAAAAGGAAAATGTAACTGAAAAAGCAGTAGAAGACAGAAAACATAAATATGGCTTTCACAATTTTGGAAGGATGAGATTTATTATACAATCATACAGAGGTGTTGGGGGGGGGGAATAAGGAACATTTTAATTTCAGAGGTTTGAATGAGAAAGCTGAAGATGTAAAAGCATATTTGAATGAGTTTTCTGCAGGATAGTAGTCTCCAAGTAGAAATGGTAATTGATGTGGTCTTCAGAATTATTTTCAAAATCTCTGAATCACACTTGATAGTTGTCAAGGTGAACTGATTGTAAATGAAGTTCCTTTTGCAGTGGAACTTTGGGCAATTTTTAAATAAACTCAGTTTGAATATATATATATACAGTGGTGCCCCGCAAGACGAACGCCTCGCAAGACGGAAAACCCGCTAGACGAAAGGGTTTTCCGTCGCGGAGGCGCTTCGCAAGACGAAGTTCCCTATGGGCTTCCTTCGCAAGACGAAAGCCCATGGGGAAATCTCCGGGACAGCGGGGAAGCGCAGCGCCTCGTCCCCACTGTCCTCGGACCTCCTCCTGCCGCCAGGCTTCGGAAGGCTGCTCCGAAGCCTGGCGGGGGGGGGGGGCGGAGAGGTTTTTTAAAAACCCCGGGACAGCGGGGGACTTCTCCGCTGTCCGGGGCGATTTTAAAATGCTGCCGGGCGGCAGCGCTGACTTCTTCTGAAGGCCGACGGGGGCCAAAAGTCTTTGCTCCCCCCCGCCTGCCTTCAAAAGCCGTCGGGGACAGCGGAGAAATGCACTGCGTTTCTCCGCTCTCCCGGGAAGGCAGGCAGGGGAGAGCAAAGCCTTTTGCCCCCCCCCCCCCGCCAGCCTTCAGAAGAGGTCCTGGACCTCTTCTGAAGGCTGGCGGGGGGCAAAAGTCTTTGTCCCCCCTGCCTGCCTTCCCAGGGGCTTTTAAATCGCCCCGGGACAGCGGAGAAGTCCTTCGCTGTCCCGGGGTTTTTTAAAATGCTGGGGGTGGGAAGAAAAGCCCTTCGTCTTCGTCCCCCCCAGCCTTCAGAAGAGGTCGGGGGAGAGACTGTCCCCGGACCTGGTCTGAAGTCGGTTTCCCTAGGAACGCATTAATTGATTTTCAATGCATTCCTATGGGAAACCGTGCTTCACAAGACGAAAAACTCGCAAGAAGAAAAAACTTGCGGAACGAATTAATTTCGTCTTGTGAGGCACCACTGTGTGTATGTATGTATGTATGTGTATATATATATATGGGTTTCATCAGCTCTTATGTTTGATTGTTGCTACTGCATTTACCATTTTTACCTATCTGAATAATAAAATATTTAAGCTTAAAGATTGTTGGGTAAAATAAATAAAACAATTGTTCACACTGTTCACACTGGAATTCAGTGTCACACTATTACAAATGTTTTGTCTGTTCAAAGATTTCCACTTGCTTCTGGGGGTTCTCCTGACTGGAACCAATTTCAGGGGGTGTAAAGGGATGCGGGTAGCGCTGTGGGTTAAACCACTGAGCCTAGGACTTGCCAATCAGGTCGGCGGTTCGAATCCCCGCGACGGGCTGAGCTCCCGCTGCTCGGTCCCTGCTCCTGCCCACCTAGCAGTTCAACAGCACATCAAAATGCAAGTAGATAAATAAGTACCACTCCGATGGGAAGGTAAAACGGCGTTTCTGTGCACTGCTCTGGTTTGCCAGAAGTGGCTTAGTCATGCTGGCCACATGACTTGGAAGCTGTACACCGGCTCCCTCGGCCAATAAAGCGAGATGAGCGCCGCAACCCCAGAGTTGGCCACGACTGGACCTAACGGTCAGGGGTCCCTTTACCTTTAAAGGGTGCACAGGAGTTGGGAGGTGGGGAAGTGAGCCTCACTGCACAAGCAGAAATCCTTGCCTAGGACACCTGCTGACGAAGTTAATTAGGTGAATAGCACCCTAAGTGTGCAATGATGTTTTCTCCATCTTCAGGGGTCCTCAAACGTTTTCAGCAGGGGGCAGGTTCGCTGTCCCTCAGACCTTGTGGGGGCGGCGGACTATATGTGGAAGGGGGGAAATGAACAAATTCCTATGCCCGCTGCACATACAGTGGTACCTCGGGTTACATACGCTTAAAGTTACAGACTCCGCTAACCCAGAAATAGTACCTTGGGTTAAGAACTTTGCTTCAGGATGAGAACGGAAATCGTGCGGCGGCGGAACGGCAGCAGCGGGAGGCCCCATTAGCTAAAGTGGTGCTTCAGGTTAAGAACAGTTTCAGGTTAAGTACAGACCTCCGGAACGAATTAAGTACTTAACCCGAGACTGTATTGTATTTGCTGGCACCAATCAAAGCCCAGCCCCCTTCCTCCGCAGGGTGAGGAGAAGCCAGGAGGGAGGGAGGAGGTGCCATCGCCGCGAGGGAAAGAACGCGCGTGCTGGTGCAGCCCAAACGATCAGATCCACGCCCATTCCCGGACCGCCCGCAGGCCAGATTTAGAAGGCTATTGGAACGGATCTGGGCCTTAGTTTGCCGACCCATGGTCGTCTTGATATTTTATAGTTTAGCAGAGCAGCTTGTAACACGCTGAAGGCTGTGAAAAAATGTGGAGGACCACATGAATGAATTGTGAATTGAACTGGAATGGAATTACCGTATTTTTTGCTCTATAAGACTCACTTGTTCCCTCCTAAAAAGTAAGGGGAAATGTGTGTGCGTCTTATGGAGCGAATGCAGGCTGCACGGCTATCCCAGAAGCCAGAACAGCAAGAGGGATTGCTGCTTTCACTGCGTAGCGATCCCTCTTGCTGTTCTGGCTTCTGAGATTCAGAATATTTTTTTTCTTGTTTTCCTCCTCCAAAAACTAGGTGCATCTTGTGGTCTGGTGCGTCTTATAGAGCGAAAAATACGGTAGTTCCTTTTTGGCAGTGGTGAACTGGAACTAAGCCTGCACACCAATAGGACTTTATTCTTCCACAAGCAAAGCAGAGAGCTTGAAAGCTATTTTTGCACTAGGTTTGCCCAGCACAGAAAGAACTTTAAAGCTCCATGCCTTGCTTGCTTTAACTTGCCAGATTTTAACCAGCAGCCTTCAACTATCTATGGCTGAAACATTGCAAGTTACACACGTAAGATGCAATCGTATTGCATGGCTCAATTATCTGTTACTGTGTAATACTGTCTAAATGCTGATTAAATATTTGTATGCTGTTTTATGAATGTGCCGTGTTCCCCAACTAGATGCTTTGTTTATGGTGTGCTATAGAAACTTATAAATAAAATAGCTTAACAATGCTGTTAACACACTTCTTTCCTTTTCGGTATTTTATTTCCTCGTGACACAAAATACCACATATGAGAAAAAGAAAAGCACCAAAATGCTCCAACACAAAGTACCTGAGCAAAGACTGAAGGCAAAAAATGTACATTGTGACACCCAAAAGCACTTGAGCAAAGTAGAAATACAGTCAATAATATTCAGATGGTCAGTTGAATGACACTTTTCAAATAAAAACAGTATAATTTATGACAAGTATCACTATACAGTACAAAGAGAGCATGAATGTTTTGTCATAATAGATTGTACAAAATTTTGTATAATGTATGCACATCTTAAAAAATGAATGTTTATGTATACAGTAGAAGTAAGCCTGTTATGGAACGCATGAATGGTTCACTCCCAAAATCAGTGTCAAAGCGCATGTGCAGTTTTCCACTAGTGCAAAAGGTGTTCATTACCATTTCATGTAGGTTCATCAACAGAGCCATGCGCACGTCAGTCAAACTGATCGTCCCTATGCCCAATTCCATCAACATTCATACCAACTCCCCCACTCCCAATATAAATTTGCAAAATTACACTGCTTTGATATCCCCACCAGTTTCAAATCCTACACTGCATACTGGGGTTGACCTGTTCCCCCAGGTCACTTCGACCATGGTCACTTCCACCATGTTAAGTAGAACATGAGAGACGCCACACAATCGTGTGGGATGCAGCACAAGGCTGGCTGCAGAGCGGAGGAACTGGAAGAAATTTGGAGGCGTGGAATGGAGCTTGATTCTTACACAAGTAGGAGACACCATTGGTCACACAAGAACGTTGCTGCTTCCAAGCCAACGATTGTCTTTAAATTGTATGGAAAAATAATTTTGAATCACGTCAGCTTTTTAAAACTGAAATTATCATCAAAATGTTTCAAGATCATCTCTTCCACAACTCTTTCCTGGATAATCCACTCAATAACCATACATCTTTAATTCATTCTTCTATTGAAAATTATCAAGTTAATAAAATGGAATGATATGATAGTTTGGCAAAAGTGTTTTTGTTGTTGTTGTTCCATTCATTTCTTTTAATTATTTCAGATATAAGAATGAACACACACATCTTTAGTGAATAACTCCTTTAAAAAAGATGCTTAGAAGAGATGTCCTTGAAAAAATGAAAGGGATTGTTTTATAGAAAAAGCAGACAAATGAAGAGAATAAAGAAGCTTAGTATTTTAAAGAAATGTTGGAAGCAAACAGATGAAGAAGAATCCAACACAAATGCATTTAAACTTTAGGAACTATTTGCAATAAAAGGGTTTTAAAAATACACCCCACTTTCCCCCCAGAACACAGCTGTTAACAAAGGGTGTGAAGAACTTGAAAGATTAAACATAAGATTTTAAAGCAGTATTTGGCAACAATCGTGTAGATGGCCATGCCATCTGAGGTGGGCAATTTCAGTGAGGCTCCCCTGTTTATGGAATGCTCTCCTCAGAGGTTCACCTACTTCATTGTCCATTTGGCAACAAGCAAAGGCCTTCTTACTTTCAGAACTTTTAAGATGCAATTTACGTCCTGTTTTACGCTTTTCTTTTTGTATTGGCACTTTAACTGTTTTATTATTGATTGCAAGACAGTATAGAAATAATTAGCCGTGGGCTTCTGTGCTCTTTTCCCCTTCTGGCGCAGCTGAGGAAGCCTTTGTGTTCGTTTTTGATAAACTTCAGTTTACGATCTCATCTGAACTCAGCAAAATATGAGGAGCTTAGGCTAAGGCTTGTTTGAAACAGGCCACCTTCAAACCATGTGCTACGAAGCTGATTTATTTGCAAACAAAGCATCGTTAAGATGAATTGGTTTGTTGGATTTGGACAAAGTGAAAGCTTTCAATCACCTACTTGTGACTGCACTAAAGGAGGGCAATAGGAGCCTAAGACTTGCCTGGGCTCGTTCATTTCACAATAAACCATAGCTCACTGTGATAATGGAACACATCTTTTGTGCAATACTGACTCAGAAGTTTAACTGCTTCCCTCGAGAGACCAGTGTCTTTCAGATGTAAACACAGACCTCCTGTTTATGTTAGCCGTCAATGTTTTCAATGTTGGGGGGGGGAGCAAATTTGCACATACGATGAAATACATGTATGGATTGACTCCATCTACAGAAAAACCCACTGGTGGAACAACACACTTTGGGCGTGGTAGGTCTGTATGTGCACTGTAGTGACCATGCCCATAACCAAGTGTTGAAACAGGGTGACCCAACTTTGATAATGCATCAGGGCATTTATGAAGTCCTTGTTTCCTTTTACCAAACGGTGGCACAATGCATTCACTGGGCTCAAAACAATTCAGTCTAGTGCTACAGATAGTTACAAATGCAATTAGTTAATTTAAGGCATGCGCTTGACTGGAAAAGTGGGAATTTAAATCAGGTCAGGTTTCACTCTTTAGGGTTTTGCACGGTATTCTCACATATTTATTTCACTTCTGAATCCACACACTGAAGTGGAGCTATTTCTTCATGCAAAACGCATTAGGTTTATCAGCATTGTCAGTTTAAGAGCTAAACACAGATTCAAACTCAACAAAGACCTATCCGCCACAGCTTGTCAGTTGTTGCTCCTGCTACAACTTCCTTTTTTTTTTTTTTTTTTTTTTTTTTTTTTGCTATCACAAGGCCGGCGTCAAAACCAGTGAATTTTGCAAGCTCCTAATAAAGCAGCCATATGTGGCTAGCGGGTTACACATTGCAAAGGCCTACTGTAAAACTCTTAAGACATTTTAGTGAGATTCTAAAACAAGAAATTCTTTTAGACAAGGTTGCCAATTCGTCAAGTGTCACATCAACAAGTAATGGCCTGTATTACAGAGCGCTGCACAGAATAGGGCCGAGATCCTTAAACTAAGCTTCGTGTCTTGCTCGCACAGGACGGCAGACTCTCTAGAGAAATCCCAGCCCAAAGAGGAGTTAGACAAGGATGCCTTTTAGCCCCATTTTTATTTAACATCTATGTTAACTCCCTGGTCACATGTTGCCGTGAAATCGAAACCCCCCCCCCCCGTGTTCTCTAACGGCAGAAAAGTACCAGTTTTAATGTATGCGGATGACGCTGTTCTTCTCTCTCAAACCAAAGTGGGTCTGAAACGTGCCTTAGGAAAGTTTAGTGACCAATGTAACACTGAACTGTTAACAATTAACTTTGCCAAAACCAAAATTGTACATTTTAACCGCTCTTTCAGGAAAGATAATTGGAGCGTAAAGGGAAATGCCATTGAACAGACTAAGACCTTCCAATACTTAGGCATTACTTTCTCTTATAATGCCAAATTGTCAACACACCTGACCACATCAGCTATATCAGCAGGAAGAAGTGCAAATGCCATCCTTAGATTATTCAGAAGGAAAGGAGCTGGCTTCCTCCCAATGGCCCTAAAAGTTTTTCAGGCAAAATCTTTAGCCCAACTTCTGTATGGCTCTCAAATTAGCCCCTCTGCCAACCTTAAGACCCTTGAAACAGTACAATCAAAATTCTTAAGATCATTATTTGCTACCCCAAAGTGTACACCTAATGTAGTCTTAAGGCAAGAGGCAGGACTGCCCAGAGTGGAATTAAAAGTCTGGGAGCAAGCAATATCCCTCTGGCTGAAAATCCATCACAATCCTAAGGGACTGTTACCTTGCTTCCTGGCCGCAGTTCCCTACCCTCCTTGGCTTATGCAAATAACTAACAAGATCAAACAAATTGGCTTAAACCCTGAAAATCTTTTTATTGGAACTCTGAACAAGGCAAAAGCAATTATCACTCAGAGACTTTACGATGTCGAATTACAACAAGAAGATGCCCTACTCCCGGAGTCGTATAGATGTTTAAAAGCTTGGCCTAATTTTGCAGCTGCCCCTTACTTAACTAACATCACTAACGAAGCTTATAGATGGGCTTTCTCTAGAGCCCGCTTTGAGACAATGCCCTCAGCAGTGCTGCACGGCAAATTCACGCGGGTACCAATGCATGCGCCTCTGCCCCTGTATGTCTAATAAGGTAGAATCTGTTACACACATCCTTCTATTTTGCGAATTTTATAGTAAAGAACGAGCTCAACTTATTTTGCCGCTTTTATCAAAATTTATACCCCTACAACATTATTTGGAATCCTCCCCCGAAATTCTACGAAAATACCTTCTGGAAGATTCCTCAAGCTCAATATCATATGAGGTGGCCAAATTTTGCACTTTAGTAATCAGGAAGCGCAAATCTCCTCTGTTGAACGGCACTCTGCGAATTTCCCCTGTGTAATCCTTTTTTCTTTTTTTCTTTCTTTTCTGATGTTGTTGTTGATCTCTTTTTGTTTGATCTTGTGGTGTCTAGTGTCACTGGCTTTTCCCGCAATTTAAAATAAAAACAAAAAAAACCTTTTGTGCTCTTCCACACCCGTCCAATGTTCCTGACCCTTATTTTGGATTCTTTTAGCTTCTTTTAAATTCTTATAGATTTTTATATTCACCTTGTGTTTTAATACCTGTTTAGATTTTAAATGCTGGTCTATGACCGTAATAAAGATTTGTTTGTTTGTTTGAATAAAGAAATCTTACTTTGCTTTTGCTTCATGTCTTGCTTAAATACATGAACAGCCAACTCATTTTGGTGAAATAATGACTACAACTGAGAGAGCTTTATAAGGTGTGCTCCAGGACCTTCACACACAACTGCTGTAGTTCTGACTTTCCATCTTTAGAAATTCCTCCCCATTCTGCATGAAAATGCTACTTGGTTTTAGTAGTATGTCATGCACAGTACGAGGAGCCACTATTTAAAAAGTGCGTCTGAATGTGTCGGTTCTATGGATTGGGTCTCAGGATACCTGGGCTTTCATACAGTCCTCACACATTACTGAAAGACTGTAGAATTTGCTCCTATATAACGTGCATTATTTGGGATATGGAAAGTGCTGCCATTTGGAATTTAAACTTTTGGTAAAATTGGGCTAAGACTGAAATCCTACAGACGCTCACTTGTGAGTAAGTTCTATGAAACTCAATGGACCATCCCTCTAAGTAGGTATGTGTGAAAGTGCTCTGTAAAACTCTATATCCAGTATATAAACAAGATGCTTCATAAGAAAGGTTTTCCTGTAGATAATCTAAACTATCGTAAATCCTTATTATGCAGACTGGTATCAGAATACCAGGCACTTGTAAAGATGAATAAAGAATCCACGTGCCACATTGCTTCAAAAGTACAGATCCATTTATCAAGCATAGTTCATTGGCAAAAATATTCAGAGGTATGTTAATTGATGGTAATTTAGTAAAGTACATGAGTTTCTAGGAAATGAAAGCTATAGTGTTATTATAGAGAATGCTAATTCCTGTTGCGATCTAGCTATATATATATTTTCTAAAAAGGGATATAAAAATCTAATACTAAACTAAGTAAGAATCTATCATATTAAACATAAATGAATTACAAAATGAACTTTTTAGGCTGCTTAGTGGCTAACAGTTCTCAAGTTGTTCATAGCATATACAGCAGCGAGCAGACAAAGCATTGTTGTACCAATAGTACAGAGCACACACACCATATCTTAAGAACTGAAGTTTATGAAATGCTCGCATCGTAAAATGACAATGAGGTTCAAGTGCGCAAGCAAGTCATCACTTTGCTTAAAGTGATTTCATCATCAGAAAATGGTTTCCATGTACTTCTGACATTTGTTCACAGGCACCAGAGCAGAATTTGTGATCAGAACTTAGATATACATAGCATCTCTTTGTGGAGGTAACAAATCATTTTTGAGGCATATAATCTAATGGCAAAGCAATATTCTCAAATCTGGTCAATAATAATAAAAGATTCCTAGGCTAGGATCCAAAGAACTATTCTGGGAATGTTTAAGAACTCAGGCACCCTTCCTTTGAACAGCAGGGCTTCAAACCACCATAAACTTATTTTTGAAAGCCTCTCCCCAAGTTTCAAAAATGGTTTGCTATGCAGCGGTGGGGGAAAAGGGGTTGTTTTCTGATAAACCTAAGTCAAGAAGTACCTCTTTGGGGCAACGGAACTAGTTATGCAAAGTTGTGGATGATAGGCCTTCTTGGTTGGCCTCAAAAAAATCCCCACCACTTTTGACTTCCTATACCCAACAGTTCAAAGGGAAGGGGAGAATAAACCCCTACCATGTCGTCTTTAAGCAGCTATCGTTCATAATCTCCAAACTGCTTTCTGAATCTGTAAGACGTATAAAAAGCAATTCAAATGTTTTCAGGGGAGCATTTTCTTAAATTGCAGCGATGGCGGCAGCAGGAGGGGGAAAGACATACAGCTGCTACTTTGGATGTGGCTTAAAGTTCAGTGATGTTTTCATTTAAACAAAATACTCAGTTGCAGAATTTCCGTATTCCTTTCACAGTGCCACACTACGCATGTCTACTCGGAAGTGTGTGATGTTCCATGGGACTTACTCCCTGGGTAGCTTGTATAAGGAGAGGCGTATCTTTTTTTGGCTGAGGGCCACTTTAAGGTTGGGCCCACCCTCTTGAGGGCCACACGCCAACAACGGTGGCCGTTGCCAAAGTACATGCCCAGCATTTACACATGTATCGCCACATACAGAGAGCAGAATTCAAATGTAGATACAGGCACCCATCACACTCGTTCCCAGTGTTGGGCTTGGTGCAGAGATTTAAGGCTCTCCTCTCAGCTGTGTGCTGTAGTGGGAAGGAAGATAGGGACTGGCGGGCCACTTTAACCTAGTCCAGGCCTTCACTACCCAGTGCTGCACAGGATAGCAGCCTTATGCACACCTGCAGACTTATCGGGGAGTAAACCACACTGAACTCCTTGGATAGGCTTGTGCTACCGGGTGTCCTTCAATTCACGAAGAGCAGCAATTCCAAATGAAAAAGCCCAAAAGGGGAGTCTGTGTTATTTATGGGTTGGAGAAAACGGTCCCAAGTGCAAAAAAGGCAAACGACGTCAGAGACCCAAATTGCAAAAGCAACACCGCAGTACTACCAACGTCCTGATTCGCATAGAAAAGGTAATTAAAAAGACTTACGTATCTGAACTACGTAGAACCCACACAGCATATATGAAGTTAATTCAAAGAGCGGTCAACTCACCCATTTCACAGATGAATTTATATTCAGTGCCGTTATGACCTAATTAGGAACTGGGCGTGGCTTTGCCCCTGCCCCAACTGCAGCATAAAAGTTGCGAAGCGAAGCCAGGTAATTCAGAAGCACCTGGACCTGTTATGAAGGAGAAGCTCTTGTCAGCATCGTGACTGGAAGCCGCAGGCTTCCAAGTACCCAGGCCAACACATGAATTTGAAGAGCACTGTGGTGCCCTTCGTACAACGGAACATTTGGCAAACGTCTTTTCTACCGGAGCAGTACTTTGACAGGAGAGCAAAAGCCTCTGCCAAAATTCTCCCTAGCATACAGCTGTTAAGAGGCACAGGAGGCCTTGTAGCTTCTCTTCACATCGCCAGCTATGGCAAGCAAGAAGCCCTAATCAGGACTAACTCCTAGCACAGCCTATTAAGTAATCCAGCTAACAAGGGGCAGGTGCACACACAGAGTACACCAACAACTCAATTTTTGTCACTTGCACACCAAGTTAAATTCCATGTAATCAGCTGGAAATCAGATCTCAAGAAATAAGAGTACTGTTTGCCCGAAGGCCTTATCTCTTAACAGTAGCAAGGATATAATTTTTATAGGATAAAAATTATGCAAAGATACCGAGACCATAAAACTAGATGAAGTGTTTTAAAATACTTGTTCCAGTTATAAAGCTCTTCATGGTTCATACAACAGCTTTTAAGTACTAAACTTGTTAGCAGGCTTGCGGTACCAGTTCTACAGTTAAAAGAATTTCTTTTTAAATCCAGAGGTTTTGCATCCAAGAAAACTGAATGATTAATATATATCTATATCTATATATACAAGCCAGAATTAACTGAGGCACTTCAGGCAGGAATGGTACAAACTGGTTAAAGGCAAGACAGACATGTGTACACTGTTAACTTGGTTCAGAGGAATGGCTCTCTTCCCCGATTACAAAAGGGAGAGGAAGCGAGCCATCGTGTAAGATCAGCACTCAGGTCTCAAGGCAATGGATGCACCAAAAATAAATAACGAGATATACAAGTGTCTATGCAGGTAAGCTGACCAGCTAGGCTTGCAGGTAAGTGGCTACATTTGCAAAACGACTGCAGTTTTTCCCCAAGGTGATGGTGCAATGCAAGAAGAGCAACATTTGCTGTTGGATTAATGCCCGGTACATTTCACCAGAAGGTACCAGAAAACGTGCTGCTCCTTTATAAATGGTTATATATGTGATCAGTATTTGCCACTCAATAGTTAGGCCCAAAGGCAGATTCTTTTAAAACTTCTTTGTACATAGAGATAAATACTTGCTTCTCATATCCACCAACTACTTGTTGAGATGGGAGTGCCAATGTGTAGGTTCTGCCTTCAAGTGATTCCCGTTACCGCCATGGTGTTGAGTAACTTATCAATAACACATTATCTCACTGAGTACCTCAGGGGTCCATTTTGTTTTAATAATGTCTGTATGAAACCACTGGAGGTTGTCCAGATTTCAGGCCGGCGGCTTTCTGGGGGCCTTTGTTATGCACGAGAGAAAACAAGCTCAATACAGTAGAATTAAAGCTAATATTGTGGGCGACTGATACGATCTTGAGGCAGAGAAATTGCTTACATGGTACGGGATTTCATTGCCCTTCAAGGAAACTGCCTATATATGTGGGAAGCATCTCCTTTTCATCTGAGCTTCTACATTGGCGTCCAAGCACAATTCAAGGTGTTGATGCTGACCTTTAAAGCCCTAAATGGCCTTGGCCCTGAAGGAGTGTTTCCAACCCCCCATCGTTTAGCCCGGACAACTGAGGTCCAGCTCCGAGGGCCTTCTGGAGGTTCCCTCACTGTGAGAAATGAAGTTACAGGGAAGCAGGCACAGGGCCTTCTCAGCAGTGGCTCCCATCAATGTCAAATTATATAAACAACTTTCTGAAGACGTGTGAAGGGAGTCCTGTATCGGGAAATTTTAATGTGTGATGTTTTGCTGTGTTTTTATCCGGTTGGAAGCCATATGATTGTGATGATGATTACTGAAGCCAGAAGTGCCTTACTAAAACACTCACATTTAAATAGCTGCACAGATACATATTTTGGTTTTGAACATATGCACATATTGGGAAGCGCCTATGGGTGTGTTATTCCCAACACAAAGTATTGCTAAAGTAGGTATCCGTGTAACTGTCTACATGTTTCCATGTACACTAGCATGAATCTCTATGTACAGAAAGTCACCCGAGAATCTGCCCTGAGCTTCACACTGCAGTGTAACAGTACTAAGAGCATACACATCTGCTGATATACTTAGTAAACTATGTTACGCTGAATATAAATCCATGTACTGGGCCACCACCACTTTCAATAATCTCACAAACATGGAAGCTGTGAAATAGTTTTTGATTTGTCACCAAGTCGCGCAGCATCGGCATTGTAGCTTAGTACAGACCCAAGGAAGGACAAAACATAGCTTCAGCTGCCTTTAACGGAATAAGAACTTTCGGATTGTCTTATTGGTTATGGATTTTGCCAACAGTAAAGGTGCTTCATCCCGAAGAGCATATGGGACACACAAGTGCACATTTGTTTTTTTAAAAAAAACCCAAAACACCACAAAAATAAAGCATCATTGTCAGAGGCAGATTCAGAACTGAACTGCAAGTTTCTACAAGGATTTCTTTTTAACAGTAAGGTACAAAACCCTATGCTTTCTAACTGGATCAACCTTCACAACATGTGCCCAGCATTGTTTTCACTTCTGCCACGGACAGAAGATAATGTCTATGATATTTTCATGTTGTCCCAGATCATCCTTGGTTCAACTCCCTCCCGCCAGGGCTTCCTGGTGTGCTTGGTGCTTTGGTAAACTAAAGTCTTTACAGAATGCAGCATAACGCGTGAAGAAAAAGGGGAATGATTACGAAGTATGGCATTCTGTCTAAGTGCATTGGTGCAAACACCACAGCGGCGACAGACAAAGGAAGTGGGAGATGTGCAGCCATCTTCAGCAGTTTACTGTGGAGAAAGGGGGGAAAAGGTAAAACAATTCTGCCGTTATTAAGGCTGCAAGCTGTGTGGCATAATAAAGAGTGCAGATATTCCCAGGGAAATACCAGGGAGTATTTAGTACTTCTGCATATTACATAAACAAAGCGCACTGCAACCCATCAACTGCAACCAACCGTCTCCTGGGCTGTCTGATCTTTCGTTCCGCCAGCAAAATTAAGATACCTGCCCACACGGGGTTGACACAAAAGGTCCGCTTATATATTATTTAGTTTATTTCCCCCCTATTTCCTCAGCCCTCTGTCTCCCCACTTCTTCTCCCAGCAACCCCATAACAAAACGTCTCAAACTGAATGTAACTGACCTGCATGAACTACTTGAAGACTTGAAAACAGACACAGAATCACAGGCATAGCCAGGATTTTTGTTTTTTGGGGGGCAGGCCTTTTGTTAGAAGGGGGCAGAACCTCTGCTTGCTATGTATTTTTATTGATTGGGGGGACAGCTGCCCCCCTTCCGCCCTCTTGGCTACTCCCATGCACTGAATGTACTTTTAATAAACACATAAAAAAATCGAAAAAGAAAAGAAAGACTCGGACTGAACCACCCAACCTTCTGGCATATCCTAGCCTGACATTTCAATATTGCAGTCTCATTTAAATGGAGGCTTAACATGGCAAGCGTTGACCTGAACCATCATCACCCCTGAAAATGGGGGTGTAGGGGGGGCACTCAGGGCCTGGCACGTAACAGTAACCCAAACTATGGTTTATCGTGAATGTGCAAGCCTTTTGGTGCCGGAAGAGAAAATCACAGCTTCTTTGCTCTTCCCTGGGTCCTGCTGTTGCCACACTGCCACAGTTCAGCTTAGCATTATGCACAAACATAGGCTTGTGGTTTGTCTCACTCCAAAAAAGTGGTGAGCTGCAACCATGGCTTGTTTTTGGTTTACACAGTCAGGGGTGCCTGCCCCATAATAACATGTGGGGCTCACAGGGGAGAAATTGGCAGAAGGCATCTTCCCTGACACTCCCACTTTGAGAAGCCTCTCTGAATCGCACCCACCGAAGAGTAAAGAGTAAGGAAACAGCTTGAAAACACAAAACTCCCATCATCCGTAGCTAGCAGGACTCAGTGGTCAGGGATGATGGGAACTGTAATCCAAAAACAGCTGGAGACCCAAGTCTGGGAAGCACTGCTAAGTGATCCTGATAATACATAGTGGGTAGGGCGGGAACAGGCAGAAGATGCTCTTAAAGGCTTGTACCTGTATGTGACTAAAATAATTGTGATTGTTTGGTTTTAAAACACAAATAAACACCCCAAACTGCACCTTCAAACACCAAAACTGTGGGGGAAATGAAGATAATGAACTAAGGTACCTTGTTTTAACTTTTGTAGTGCTTGCGTTCATGAGTATACCCAAAATGGCTATGAGCATAAAAGCAGTAGATCTACATGGATCAGGATCAAGCTTGATATGGTACCTATTTGGGGGAGAAAAAACAAAGAGCATGGTAATAAACGGAAAATCAAATTTTGCAAGGGAAACACAAAGTAGCAGCAACAGAATATTGTAGACACAAGTGGTAGATAATACATAAGCAGAGGATGGAGGGCCATCTCTCATGTATGATTTAGTTGGCCTAGATCAGGAGTCAGCAAACTTTTTCAGCAGGGGGCCGGTCCACTGTCCCTCAGACCTTGGGGGGGCGGACAATATTTTGAAAAAAATAAAATAAATGAACAAATTCCTATGCCCCACAAATAACCCAGAGATGCATTTTAAATAAAAGCACACATTCTACTCATGTAAAAACACGCTGATCCCCAGACCGTCCGTGGGCCAGATTTAGAAGGCGATTGGGCTAGATATGGCCCCCGGGCCTTAGTTTGCCTACCCATGGCCTAGATGCCCCTCGGAGTTCCTTCCGATTCTATGATTCTAAATGATTACACAAGCAGAAATAGATTTTACGGCATGGGAAGGAACAAGAAACAATATACTATACTATAAAGTATTGAAAGAATGGTTAATACAACCATTGAAAGAAGTTTGCAACCAAATTTTGGAGGGGAGAAAGGCTCCCGAATCATGGAAAGAAGCATTTATCTCACTTATACCGAAGACAGAAACTGAGAAACATCAAGTTAAGAACTACCGCCCTATATCACTCTTGAATACGGATTACAAAATTTTTGCAGATATTTTGGCAAAAAGATTTAAGAAAGTTCTACTAGAGGAGATCAATAAGGATCAAACAGGCTTTCTCCCAGGAAGACATATGGCAGATAATGTGAGGAATATTATCGATATCTTGGAACTGTTGGAGACTGATATAAACAGAAAAGCGGTGTTGATTTTTGTGGACGCAGAGAAAGCCTTTGATAACATTTGTTGGAGCTTTATGAAGAAAAATCTTCAAGGGATGGGGGTAGGCCGAAACTTTGAAAACGGTATAGGTGCAATATACTTTGAACAAAAAACTAAACTAATTGTGAATGGGGTGGTTATGGACGAGATTCCAATTGAGAAAGGGACACGACAGGGGTGCCCAATATCCCCTCTACTGTTTATAACAGTACTGGAGGTTTTGCTGAACATGATCAGAAGGGATCAGATGGTTAAAGGAGTACAGGTCGGAACGAAACATTATAAGTTAAGAGCATTTGCAGACGATCTAGTGTTGACATTGCAAGAACCAGAAGCCAGCACAAAAAGAGTCTTAGAATTAATTGAAATATTTGGGCAAGTAGCAGGTTTCAAATTAAATAAATATAAGACAAAGGTGCTGGAGAAAAATTTGACTATGGTGGAAAAAGATAGTTTTCAAAGGGAAACCGGGCTGGAAATAGCAAAAAGGGTGAAATACCTGGGGGTGAACTTAACATCTAAAAATGTGAACCTATTTAAAGATAACTATGAGAAATGTTGGCTGGAGGTGAAGAAAGATCTTGACATATGGTCTAGGCTGAGACTTTCCTTGTTAGGCCGAATTGCTGTTATCAAGATGAATGTACTGCCGAGATTGTTGTTTTTGTTTCAGACATTGCAAATTATAGATAAGACGGAATGTTTCAAGAAGTGGCAGAAAGATATATCTAAATTTGTCTGGCAGGGCAAAAAACCCAGAATAAAATTTAAGATCTTGACTGATGCAAAGGATAGAGGGGGTTTTGCCCTGCCGGACCTCAGACTCTACTATGAAGCAGCAGCTTTTTGCTGGTTGAAACAATGGCTACTTCTTGAGAATACAGATATCTTAGATCTAGAAGGTTACGATAACAACTTCGGTTGGCATGCATATTTATGGTATGACAAGGTAAAGGTTCATAAAAATTTTAAAAACCATATTGTCAGGAAAGCATTGTATAATGTATGGAGTCGGTATAAAGATCTGTTGGAAAGTAAAACTCCCAGGTGGTTATCACCAGTGGAAGCTAAGGAGGTAAAAAAACTTAATATGGATTCAGTGTGGCCAAAATATTGTGAAATTATAGAATACGATGGTGAAAAGTTGAAACTAAAGAGTTTTGAGAAGTTAAAGCCTAAAGTCCGAGATTGGTTACACTACCACCAGATTAATGAGACCTTTAAGCAGGACAGGAAACTAGGATTCCAGAAGGAGAGGTCAAAATTAGAAACAGAACTGCTAGAACCCAATACTAAGAATCTGTCTAGAATGTATAATCTGCTGCTAAAATGGAACACACAGGATGAAACAGTGAAATCAGCTATGATTAAGTGGGCACAAGATATTGGACATGATATTATGTTTGCGGACTGGGAACAGTTATGGACCACAGGCATTAAATTTACGGCATGCAGTGCCTTAAAAGAGAACATAATGAAAATGATCTATAGGTGGTACATGACCCCAGTTAAGCTTGCAAAGATATATCACCTGCCCAATAACAACTGTTGGAAATGTAATGAATGTGAAGGAACCTTTTATCATCTTTGGTGGACCTGCCCGAAGGTTAAGACTTACTGGGAAATGATCTACAATGAAATTAAGAAAATCCTTAAGTGGACATTTGTTAAGAAACCGGAGGCCTTTCTTTTGGGCATGGTCGGCCAAATGATTCCAAAGAAAGATAGAACCTTTTTTATGTATGCAACCACAGCAGCAAGAATTCTTCTGGCAAAGTATTGGAAGACTAAAGAACTACCCACTCTGGAAGAATGGCAGACCAAGGTGATTGAATTTATGGGACTGGCAGAGATGACCGGCAGAATTCGTGACCAGAGGAGAGAGACAGTGGAGGAGGACTGGAAAAAATTTAAAGTTTATTTTAAAAATTGTTGTAAAATTGTGGAATGTTGAGATGTCGAGGGATATGATCTAGAGAATTACAGCTGTTAAAATTGAAATTAAGAAAATTCTTAAAGGGAATTAAACACAAAATTGAATGATGGATTGCTAGAAAAAAAAGGATTTTAAAATAAGAATGCAGTGAAGGAGAGGTATGGGGAAGTCGTGTTTTGTTTGTTTGTATTTTGTTTATGTTTATGTTTATGTTTATGTTGTAAAATCAATAAAAATTATTATAAAAAAAAAAAAAACAAGAAACAATATGCAACACAGTAAAAGATAATACAACAAACTTCATATACTGATGCTGCTATGAGCTTCCCCAATTTTAAAATCAACGCCTTTGGATGGAGTAGCTGAGTTTGAAACCAACCCGTCGTGGATTCTTGTATAAAACCTGCAAGTTCTTCTGGCGGTTACCTGAGATTTTTCAGCCAGTAAATTAAAGACGGGCAACTGAGCAGCACAATCAACGTGAGCAAGTTGAGGACGGTGACATGCATCTTAAGACTGTCTACAACGCTGTCAACGGCTGCGCTGCCCGTAGGTGGTGATGATGTTGCTGCTGCTTCTGAAAGGCCATCTGCTGATGATGCACAGCTCTCTTCCGTTTCTCTTTTGGAACAAGAGGAGCTTTGTTCCGAGTTCTTTGGGCACTATAAAATATTAGCGTAGGCATTAATAGGTTGATAAAAAGTTTAACGGTGAGCTTAAAAGTGCTTCATGGGGAAGGTAAAAAAAAAAAATCAAGTACAGTGGTACCTCAGGTTAAGTACTTAATTCGTTCCGGAGGTCTGTTCTTAACCTGAAACTGTTCTTAACCTGAAGCACCACTTTAGCTAATGGAGCCGCCCGCTGCCGCCGCGCCGCCGGAGCACAATTTCTGTTCTCATCCTGAAGCAAAGTTCTTAACCCGAGGTACTATTTCTGGGTTAGCGGAGTCTGTAACCTGAAGCGTATGTAACCTGAGGTACCGCTGTAGTGCTATTTATTTAATTTATAATCCACCTCTTTCTCCAAGGAGCTCAAGGTAGGATACGTACTCTCCCTGTCTCCGTTTCACCCTCACCAACAACTCTGTGAGGCTGAGAGAGACTGGCCGGCCAAAGGTCACCCAGTGGGCTTCATGGCTGACTCAGGATTTCAACCCTGGTCTCCCAGGTCCGAATCCAGAACTCTAACCACTACACCAGGGTTCCTCAAATTTGGGTCTCTCCAGCTGTTTTTGGCCTACAATCCCTATCAATCCTGACCACTGGTCCTGCTAGCTTAGGCATGATGGGAGTTGTAGTCCAAAAACAGCTAGAGACCCAAGTTTGGGAGACCCTACACTACGCTGGCTTGAGTAGCAATGTAGCCAAGATATACTATTGCCCTTTCCTTTCCCAATGCTGCCATGATGCCAGTGCAGCCATCATTGCAGGTCCTTGGGGGAACACACCAATATTTCCTGCATGCCCACTCCCTAGTGATGTACCAGACAAAAGGCAAAGCACGCGGGGCTGCCCTTGAAGCTGTCCCAGAAACTCCAGTGGGTGCAGAATGCTGCAGCGAGGCTCCTCACGGGGTCTCTGCCATGGGAGCATATTCACCCAGTGCTTTTTCAGCTTCACTGGCTCCCGGTGGAGTACAGGGTCAGATTTAAGGTGCTGGTTTTGACCTTTAAAGCCTTTCACGGCCTAGGACCCCCATACCTACGGGACCACCTCTCCTGGTATGCCCCACGGAGGACCTTAAGGTCTATAAATAGCAACACCCTAGAGGTCCCGGGCCCTAAGATTAGCCTCAGCCAGAGCCAGGGCCTTTTCAACACTGGCACTCTGCCTCATGAGACCAGGGCCCTGCAGGATCTGATTTCTTTCCACAGCACCTGTAAGACAGAGTTGTTCCACCTGGCCTTTGGTTTAGAATCAATTTGATTCCCTCCCCCTCTTTCTTTTTTCCTTTCTCCTCCTGTGAAGAGGCTGCATCTTAATGTTTTAATGTTGTATTTTAATCTTGCTTTTTAAGTTGTATTTTAAGCAACTTGTTTTTATTATTGGTTGTTAGCTGCCCTGAGCCCGGTCTTGGCTGGGGAGGGCGGGGTATAAATAAATTTGTTGTTGTTGTTGTTGTTGTTGTTATCACAAAGGGAACAAAAGGTAGAAGAGGAGAGACTTATGGGGGAACACAAACATTTGAAAACATTAAATGCCAAAACTATTTTTGTTTAGGCAAGCCTATCCAGACATGTAAATTTTGAGATGTTTTTAAGTTTCTTTTACTGTTGATTTAAATTAACTTCCAATGTTTTAAATTGGTAACTGAACAAACCTACCGTATCAAGGACACTTAGTTCTGTTCTGACATTTGAATGCAGTTTAATAACCTGTAAAAAACAAAAGTCTTTTTGAATTGCAGTGTATCAACTTGTAAGTGCAACTTATCTTCATCACTGAGACTAAAACATAATTCCCTTTTTAAAGTTTTTAAATTAAGTTTTCAAAAATTTCACACAGACATTTCAGTACATAATAAAAACTTTTTTCCTTTTACTTCCACCCCCTTCTCCATGGTGTTTGTTTCTCTCACTCTGTCACACCCTTCCTTCTATCTCTTAACCCTTAACAAAACTACTGCTATCTTTATTCTCTTCTGTTTCTCATAGTCCCAATCCTACTCGCATGTCCATCATATAATAATATTTCTTTAAATAATCTGAAAAGGGATTCCACTCTTCCACAAAACCTTTGTCACTAGGGGTCTCTTATTTTAGCTGTCAACTTTGCCAATTAATCCAACTAAAACATTATTCCTTTCTTGTTCTTTCAAACTACGAGGGAAGAGCAACTTGAGGAAGAGGGGGTCTGAAACCTGGGCTTGCACTCCCACCCCCAGTGCCACCTCCCATGTTGTTCTGAAGGGTTCCCCAACCCTATGAAGTAGGTTTTCAGTTGGAACAGAAGGCCAGGGGGGCGGTAACAGTAAAAAAAAAGTACTGTATTTTTCGCTCTATAGGATGCACTTTTCCCCCTCCAAAAATTAAGGGGAAATGTGTGTGCGTCCTATGGAGCAAATGCAGGTTCCTTGGCTTCAGCAATAGCAACGCAAAGCCTCCGAAGCGCAGAGGGAGCTTTCGCTGAAGCCTGGAGAGCGAGAGGCGTCGGTGTGGAAATAATATTTTTTTCCTTGATTTCCCCCTCTAAAAACTAGGTGCGCCCTATGGTCCGGTGCGCCTTATAGAATCTTCCATTCCTGGGTAAGGTGATTGAGAGAGCGGTTGCTGAACAGCTTGGTAGGTTTCTGGATGAAACATCTGCTCTGGATCCATTCCAGTCCGGCTTCCGCGCTGGTCATGGGACCGAGACGGCTCTGGTCGCCCTAACAGATGATCTCCGCAGGCAGCTGGATCGAGGTGGGTCGGGGCTGCTGATTCTTCTAGATCTGTCAGCAGCCTTTGACATGGTCGATCATGAACTCCTGGACCACCGCCTTGCCGACGTGGGGATCCAGGGCACAGTCCTTCAATGGCTGCGCTCGTTTCTCTCTGGTCGGGGACAGAGGGTGGCGCTTGGGGGGGAATTGTCATCGCGCCACTCCTTGGTGTGTGGAGTGCCTCAGGGTGCGATTCTCTCCCCGATGCTTTTTAACATCTTTATGCGCCCCCTCGCCCAGCTTGTCCGGAGTTTTGGGCTGGGTTGCCATCAGTATGCTGATGACACCCAACTCTATCTGTTGATGGATGGCCATCCTGACTCGGCCCCAGACACACTGACCAGATGTCTGGAAGCTGTGGCTGGATGGTTACGTGGGAGCCGGTTGAAGTTAAATCCTGCGAAGACAGAGGTCCTCTGGCTGGGGCGGGACGATATGGGATCGAGGGGGCAACTCCCATCTCTTGCGGGGGTGCAATTGGTGCCAGCACCGTCCGTTAAGAGTCTGGGTGTAATCTTCGATACCTCCCTCTCTATGGAGGCGCAGATTACAGCTATAACAAAGGCGGCATTTTTTCATCTCCGCCAAGCTAAGCAGTTGGCCCCTTATCTCTCTCGCCCTGACCTAGCCACTGTGATCCATGCGACGGTCACCTCCAGACTGGATTATTGTAACTCGCTCTACGTGGGGCTGCCCTTGAGACTGACCCAGAAACTCCAGCGGGTACAGAATGCCGCAGCGAGACTCCTTACGGGGTCCTCGCTGCGAGATCACATTCACCCGGTGCTATACCACCTGCACTGGCTCCCGGTGGAGTATAGGATCAAGTTTAAGGTGCTGGTTTTAACCTTTAAAGCCCTATACGGCCTAGGACCCTCGTACCTACGGGACCGCCTCTCCTGGTATGCCCCACAGAGAAACCTACGGTCTGTAAATAAAAACATCCTCAAGGTCCCAGGCCTCAGAGAGGTTAGGCTGGCCTCAACTAGAGCCAGGGCCTTCTCGGCTGCAGCTCCAATCTGGTGGAATGCTCTGTCACAAGAGACTAGGGCCCTGCGGGACCTGACATCTTTCCGCAGGGCCTGCAAGACAGAGTTGTTCCACCAGGCCTTTGGTCAGGGCGCAGCCTGACTCCCTCCTCTGGCAACCTGCACAGTATTTTGGTTGCCATCAATTTGATTTTAATTAATTTTTATAATGAAATATTTTAGAATGTGTGATTATTCAACTATTTGGTTAGTTGATTGTTGTTAGCCGCCCTGAGCCCAGCTTCGGCTGGGGAGGGCGGGATATAAATAAAATTTATTATTATTATTATTATTATTATTAGAGTGAAAAATACGGTATTCAACCAAGAAATCTGAGCAAAATGTGTTGGATTTTATGTGCACCAAAAACAGGGATAGCTGAATGACTTGGAGGCAGGCAAGCGCCATCTTTTCCTCTCATTTTCCACGCCACATCTCATTCGGCACCAAACCTATGAGAAGACTGCCCAGACCAACCCATGATTTAAAAACTTTAAAAGCATTTTATTCACACACTGTATTTGCCACAGGATGGTTAAATACCTTGAAGGTGTAATGAGCATATGTCATTAATATAGCCAACGCTCCACATGTAGTCCAGCTGAGGAAAAACATGCAAACAGCTATGCACAACGTTCTTCGCGTAATCAAACTGGGCTCTGGTGGAAGTCGAGAGGGTCTGGAAAATGCAAACAGTCATAATTTAATTCAAATAATAATGATGATGATGATGATGATGATGATGATGATGATGATTTATTTATACCCCGTCCATCTGGCTGAGTTTCCCCAGCCACTCTGGGCGGCTCCCAATCAAATGTTAAAAACTGTACAGCGTTAAATATTAAAAACTTCCCTTCAGATGTCTTTTAAAGATAGGATAGCTGCTTATTTCCTTCACATCTGAAGGGAGGGTGTTCCACAGGGTGGGCACCACTACCGGGAAGGCCCTCTGTCTGGTTCCCTGTAACCTCACTTCTCGCAATGAGAGAACTGCCAGAAGGCCCTCGGCACTGGATCTCAGTGTCCGGGCTGAACGATGGCGGTGGAGACGCTCCTTCAGGTATACAGGACCGAGGCCATTTAGGGCTTTAAAGGTCAGCACCAGCACTTTGAATTGTGCTTGGAAACGTACTGGGAGCCGATGCAGATCTCTCAGAACCGGTGTTATGTGGTCCCGGCGGCCACTCCCAGTCACCAGTCTAGCTGCCGCATACTGGATTAATTGCAGTTTCCGGGTCACCTTCAAAGGTAGCCCCACGTAGAGCGTGTTGCAGTAGTCCAAACGGGAGATAACTAGAGCATGCACCACTCTGGCGAGACAGTCTGAGGGCAGGTAGGGTCTTAGCCTGCGTATCAGATGGAGCTGATAAACAGCTGCCCTGGACACAGAATTAACCTGTGCCTCCATGGACAGCTGTGAGTCCAAAATGATTCCCAGGCTGCGCACCTGGTCCTTCAGGGGCACAGTTACCCCATTCAGGACCAGGGAATACCCCACACCCACCCGCTCACACCCTGAGCAGCCAAACATTAATCATGTATAAAGTATAACGGGTCAGCTCAGACACCTTGCCAAACTACGATTTGTGCTAACCAAAGTTTAGAACCTATGCAATAGACATTTTCCTAGCTCAAGCAAAAGGAGGTACACATTGCCCTTCAGAGGGTGTCCTCGTGTCCGTAGGGAAAAGTTACAATTTCACTCTGGCACTACATCTATAACGCAGCTGCGTCAGGAGGCTTACCAAAATCCTTAACTATGAGGGTCAGTTCATTTCACAGAGTCCCGAATTTGCTGTTTTTCGTATTCTTTCCCTTCCATTTTTTTTTAAACTAACAGTTTTGGTATTTATGAATACTACTTACAGATGCCACATCCTGCTTTTCTGAAAATAATGTTACCCCTAAACATGCAAATAAACACTTCACCTTTCAGGAAAAGGAGTTACAGTATTACCAAATATCTCTTTTGTACATTGACGTTTAGTGAATCCAGTCTGTTTTTCAATGATGTATATTTCCCAAAGCAGATGTTAGTACTACAGAATTATAACAGCACAGACACACTGGAATGGTTTAGCTTCTTGCGGGGGGGGGGGGGGCAGTTTCTAGGGAAAAAAATGTTTCTTGGACAAACCCTGAGATAGGAAGCAAGCATTCTGTGGCTTTCTGGGTCAAAGTCTAAATTAAAGCGTGATTACTTTTTACTTTGCCCGGATAAGATGAGCAAAGTTACTTTGAAAAAGAGGAGTCCTAAATAGAAAGATCAACCGTACAATCCAAGAATTTAAAAAGAGTAATTTGACCAAAAGGAAAAGGAAAAATCAAGTTTAATCAAGTCAAGGGCCATGGATTTTGGCAGCGGTATGTTTCATTCTGCCTGGTACAAGTGCAGAAACGTGCTCCAATTAACTAAAATTGAAAGCAAAATCAAAGACCTCCTTAAGCCCACAAATGATATCTATCCTATCTAACCTTTAAAAAAATAAAAGAAGGATAATAAACTCAATCTGATATGATTAGGCCAAGGAACAAAAATGGAAGAAAACCACTGCAGAACTAGAACAGAAATGTAATAAATGGTTTATTCCTTCGTGAAATAAAAAAGCTTTTATGCCCTGTTCAGAATTTGATTGAAAAAGAATGGCATTTCAACTGGAAAGGAAAATTACAAACTGGCAATGGTCAGTTTGTGAATGATGTCCTGGACTAAACAAGTACCCAACTATTAACCCTATTACCTCTGACCATTTAGTATCCTTTGGTAGAATGTGATAAGGTTCTACCTTATGCAGAAAAACCTCTCTTTAAATGCAAGTTAACCAAATTGCCCTTACAGCCACCATCTCACAAAGATGCCACTAAAAGCTAGTAAAATATTGTACAATGTTCTACAGTCCTCATGAAAGTTAACCCATTCTCTCAGCTAGTTAAGAACTATCCCCAGGTTTAGTATAATCACTGTTTAATAAGTAGGCACTATATTTTCATCTTTTATCATTTCACCCACATAAAATAAGAGCAGTTGGTGTTTTTTTTACCTGGCCAAAGCTACATGCAATGAGGATGAGATCCTTAGAAATGAACTGAAGAGTTTGCCACACCAATAGGCTATGCCGGTCCCAAACATAAAGAGGATTAGAGATACAAAAGGAAACCACAAATTCTGGTTGTTCGGTGTAACAGCATCCAATTCTGGCAAGGATAATATATCCCAGATTCCTTTAAGCCAGTTAAGCCTGTGGGGGGAGAAAACACAAGATTATAGTTGTTTGCTTTACTTGCTTATCAAAAATTTATAATTAATCCTAATTTCAAATGCTTTTTCTTTAGTATGTATGTTACTGATGAGGACCTTTATCACTGCATGAAGAATTCCATGGTGTAGTGGAAAAATATACAAGCAAGGAACTTACCCCAACAAGAATTTAACAATATTCACTATTGGTTCTACTTTATAGGGCCTGGCTGCTTTAGTAAGTGCAGGTACAAAATCTGTGCAATGACCTAGAACAAGAAAATGTATATCAAGAATCAGATGTGGCCAGTAAATTAAAATATTAACAGAAAAATAATAAATGTTTCAAAATTCAGGATATATTATAACCATTGTTAAATGCTAATTCCACTGGAGTAAAACTTCTATTTGTCATATGATGTCATTACTAATGCACTGGTGGTATGGGGAAACAGACCGACAGAAATTATTTACAGTAATAGTTGTATTCAGTTTTAGACACTGAATATTTGTGACACAGAATTCTCAAATATGAATATATTTAAATGTGTTTTCCCCCCAGCCTGCAGGTCTGACCAAAATGAAGCTCCTGCCCTAAAGGGCAAATAACTTGGCGGATATTTCCCTAATGATTTGAGAAATCAAATATAACTCAAGCTTTAAAAATGTACTGACTTTTAAAAGTGCTACTTAGCATTGTAAAGAGTTTGCTTTAAAATACATTCAAGTCGATAAGCTATACAATAACTATTGTTTATTCTTGCCAGTTAATAGCTTCCCTCCCCAGATTCCTATCAGTATCTATGTGATTATCAACCACTTTACAACAAATCTCAGCATTTTTTTAAAAAAAGATAACAAAACGATTGCCGAACTACAAATGAAATGTACAATGAAACTCTGTTTTCTAGTTTTATAATAAAAAACAAACCTGCGCTTAAAAATCTTTTCACGAAATGTTACCTGTTGAAATTAGGGACCTTAACTGTCTTCCATAAGCAAGAAGAATATTAGAAATTATGTACACGGGTAGGGTGCCACCATGGAATCTTATTACCTACAAAACAAGAATGTTTTATGGAAAAAATGGAGCATGCAAATATCACCCAATGTCCACAACAATTCAGTACTTACATAGTGCTTTTTTCTAAATACTTCACATACATTATCTGAGTAATTATTAAAAACCTGTGAGACATGGCTATATAACAGGTGGAAGGGCTGAGACAACAAAATGGCTTGCTCAATACCACTTAGCAAATTCATGGGTAGACTGAGAGTTCATTAAAAACTCCCAATTTATATTCTTAACCAATATGCCAAGCTAGCTCTCAGGATATCTTTTTTCAAGATAAAAATGTGCTCAGTTTCTTTTCCACAGGTATGAGTACCACACATTCTAGTGCCAAGAAAAAGCACGCAGACATATCAATCTGTTACTCAAATCTCACGTTGCAATCAAGTACATCAGCATTAGCATGAAGGGGTAAGGATGTGAAAGTAGCAGTGCTCCCATAATTGTACATATGAACCCAGAAAACGGCTTCAAATTTAGCACAATCAAGTTTCAGACTGTGATTAAAGATGGCCACTTTATAATTAGAACTGTAGCTTTAGCCACCTGGGCAAATCAGGCCTGAATTATCTTGCGATCCACCAACATGTGTTCTGACTTGCTGGCTGTTTACCCATCTAAGGGAGGCGGCAAAAAAATAAATTACCAACGCAATAAATTATGGCTGGTCTGAAGCATGACAAGCTGTGTTGACCTGGTTTAAGTTAATAGGATTTAAGCAAAACTGAATTTGCACAAATAAGTTTCATTTGCTATTCTGTTGCTGACTTGCCCTGCTTTAAAAAAGGTAAAGGGACCCCTGACCATTAGGTCCAGTCGTGACCGACTCTGGGGTTGCGGTGCTCATCTCGCTTTATTGTCCAAGGGAGCCGGCGTACAGCTTCTGGGTCATGTGGCCAGCATGACTAAGCCGCTTCTGGCGAACCAGAGCAGCACATGGAAATGCCGTTTACCTTCCCGCCGGAGCAGTACCTATTTATCTACTTGCACTTTGACGTGCTTTCGAACTGCTAGGTGGGCAGGAGCTGGGACCGAGCAACGGGAGCTCACCCCGTTCCGGGAATTCGAACCGCCGACTTTCTGATCGGCAAGTCCTAGGCTCTGTGGTTTAACCCACAGCGCCACCCATGTCCCACCTGCCCTGCTTTAGAGACAGCTATTTAAGGCTTTTCAGTCTGCTTCCGATTTTTCATAACTGCTTTGTCTTCTTTTAAAAAAGGCACAGTGCAGTAGCTGGCTGAGAGGTGCGGTCTGATGTTCTGGGAACTGAATTGAGCATATGGCCTTGAGCAAGTCATTTGTTTGGTCTACATTCAAGTTATTTCTTGCTTCCCAAGAAATAACTTCCCAAGAAATTCCCACAGATGTAGACAGTACTGTTTTTTCTTGACGTGATGCGTGGATGGAATTGCCTGGCGGCAGGAAACCTGTAAACACATGCAATAGCTGGACCTCTTATGAACAAAGCATTTTCTGCTTCCACCCATCCAACCCAACCCACCAGGCTCCATGGATGGGAATTATTTGGCAATGTAGACACCACACCCCTATTTTGGGGAGGCATCCGTTAGAACAGTTGGGACTATCTTTTATGAACTACACCCTATTGTTACAGATGCATGCTACACTCACGGAATACATTTTATCAGATCAAGGTACGTTATCATTGTTTTGTCATCTTTACGCATTATAAGCTTAAGGTTAAGTGAAACAAAACTTTCTTACCTGACCAAGGACTTGCAGAAAAGAGGTCTTGACGGTTACCTAGTTGCAACACACATTTTAAAAGGTAGCTTTTTTTTTACACAAAACAATAATATAGCATAAGAACAAAATAATCAGAATACTCTCAGTTACTATGATAAAATAAGGTGTGCAGTTTAGCAATCCAGCAGCGTCCCTGGAGGCCCAAAAAGCCTTGGTTTGTACAAAGTGCCTTGCATTATTTTCAGCTGGTGAACCAACTGCAATCCTTCCTAGACACTGACTGCTGGTCCACAGGGACCCATGCTCTTATGGGCTCCAGATCAGGCTGCTGCAATGTATTGTTCTGCCTTGGAAGACTGCTTGGAAACTTAAAATACAGTGGTACCTCGCAAGACGAATGCCTCGCAAGACGGAAAACCCGCAAGACGAAAGGGTTTTTGGTTTTTTGAGCTGCTTCGCAAGACGATTTTCCCTATGGGCTTGCTTCGCAAGACGGAAATGTCTTGCAAGTTTGTTTCCTTTTTCTTAACACCGTTAATACAGTTGTGATTTGACTTCGAGGAGCAACTCATAGAACGCGGTGTGGTAGCCTTTTTTGAGGTTTTTAAAGACTTTGGTGATTTTTGAATCTTTTCCAAAACTTTCCCGACACCGTGCTTCGCAAGACGAAAAAAATCGCAAGGCGACAAAACTCGCAGAACGAATTAATTTCGTCTTGCGAGGCACCACTGTACAGATGCTAAGCTCCTATGTGGACTGACCATCAAGATCATATTTTGTTAGTTCTTAAACATACACCAACTGCCAATCCATTTCCAAGCATAATTCAAACTTCTTGTGTTAATGGGTAAGACCTAAGCAGTTTAGGACTCAGGAACCTGAAGGCTTGCCCAGTTACCACATGTTTGTGCCCAATTATCTGAGGTCTGGTGGGGGATTATCAGCATTGTGCGTGTAGAAATGTCCTTCCCAGCGAAGTCCACTTAGTACAATTATTATGCCTTTTCAGTACCATGGTAAGATTTTTTCCCAGCACAGACTGTTTGCCCAGGCCTTTGTTAAGCGTCACCTAGTTAAGTGTCATTTTATGTTTTTTTTAAATGACAGGCAACTATATTTTATTTTTTGTTATTTTTTTATCCTCAGAATTACTAACAATAGCAAAATGTGCATTTTAGTGGAAAATAAATAAATACAGCACTCTTAAAATGCTCACTTCACAAAAGGTGAAAGCTCAATTATTTAAAATATTTTATTACCCGCACTTCACTTCACTGCAAAGCAATCCCAGAGCGGGTTACAATTTAAAATTCGGATCCATGTAAAATGATGCAACCATATCTGGTAAAACAAGGCAGTCCATTTGCAATCATAAGGAAACACTGAACAGGCCTAGGCACTAATTACTGAGCAAAGACCAAGGGAAATAAAGAATTCCAAAACTGGGGTGCCATTACCAAGAAGGCCCTCTCCTACTCTGACGTATAACAAACATCAGCTGGCTGCAACACAAACAAAGGAGCTTTATTTCAGTTGTGCATCAAAAGGCTTCCACTGTCTGTCTTTTACTACAATACAGAAAATGGGCCCCCTTGTTTTGAAGGGAAGTAGGGGAAATGTAATTCTCTTTTTTATACTTACTTCATATAGGCTTTTACTTACTTCATATTTGCAATCTGAAGATGAATAAATGTTCAACGATGGAACAGCAGTGTCATTTTCAGGCTGGGCAATGTGCAGCTTTGCAGAAATCTCAGTCGAAGATGGAACCCTGTGGTGGTTAGGTTATGTTTTTTTAAAATATTGGTCTGCAATAAACACTTGTCCAATCTAAAATAAAGTCTGATGCGATCTTGTTAAGTGTGTGTGGCATTATGAGACAGGAGAACTCATTTTGTGCAGGAGGATACATTGCTAGCTTTTGCTGCAGGTTCGACTGGTTGTTGTTTTTTAATGACGAGCTAAAACCCAGACATTCAGAGCTGTCATTCATTTAACAAGTGGCACTACCGCTTATCAAAGTTTCCATATCATTCAGACTTTGAAACGATGGTTGAAGCTAGTTTGCAAACTCTGATTAGGGTAGGAGCCGTGGTTTTAACCAGTGGAGATAACACTGTCAGCAAGGCAGTGAAGAGACTACTTGAACCTATGCAACATATCTTTTCCAGATCATTGCTCAAGCTTCTTCCAATTGATACCTTTTTGGAATTATTCTAGGAGAGGCATACACATGGAAGCATCATGACAAAGCCATGTCTCATGTGGATTTGTGAAGAAACGGGCATGGGTAGGAATCTTCTGGCTACTTAACTATTATTCAGTGTTTTGTTGTTACACACGAAACCTTCACCCTTCCTTAAAAACTCTGACGTTAAGATCATCTGCTATCCCAAATTTTGTGGTCCTATCCACCTGCATATTGTGAGAACGCATTCATATCATATATGGAAGTCCTAAGGTGTGACACTTTTCAGTGATGTAAAGAAATCAAATAATGTTAAACTCTTACTGTGACAAAGTTAAAGAGTCTTCATAGGACCATGGTATATGAAGCTGGTACACAGAAGGTTTCCTTTCTGAAAGAAGCAAATGAAAGTACATAATAAAACAAAGAGCCAAGCACCTGATGAAATCAGTTTAAATCAGGCCACTACAAAAGGACTCTGCTACAACAAAGAAACTTTTCAAAACATATCACGCTATCAAAAAGCAAGTCCAAGGAGTATTTTGCAACACCTTAGGTTCTGCTGTGACATGAGAGACCAAGAATGAGGCCCAAATGTCATTTGACCCTCTTTTTGTCATAAAACAGCTATAATGTAAGGTTGTAGAATTATATTGAAATGTAACAACAACTGTAAAGGTAAAGGTAAAGGTACCCCTGCCCGTACAGGCCAGTCTTGACAGACTCTAGGGTTGTGCGCTCATCTCACTCTATAGGCTAGGAGCCAGCGCTGTCCGCAGACACTTCCGGGTCACGTAGCCAGCGTGACAAGCTGCATCTGGTGAGCCAGCGCAGCACACGGAACGCCGTTTACCTTCCCGCTGGTAAGCGGTCCCTATTTATCTACTTGCACCCGGAGGTGCTTTCGAACTGCTAGGTTGGCAGGCGCTGGGACCGAACGACGGGAGCGCACCCCGCCGCGGGGATTCGAACCGCCGACCATTTGATCGGCAAGTCCTAGGCGCTGAAGTTTTACCCACAGCGCCACCCACGTCCCACAACAACTGAGATAACGATAATGTGTAATTCTCTTATTCCAATAACCATCTCCCAGTTGCTCACAATCTCTAATGCTCGGCATTTTAATTTTTTTGCTTCTTTGCCAATGTGTCTTGTCTATTTCAATTTTGCATTGAGCCACACTTCTCATTATTCACGTCACACTGCAGACTCAAGCAGCACGGCAGACTTAATATTACGGCTGTGTGATATCATCATTTACCCGATTCCAACTCTGCAGGCAGGCACGGTGAAAGAAATAGAAAGAGGCTTATGAAGTACAACAAGAGGAAAGAGAGATGGCAACTGTGCCATTCAGCAAGATAAATGGGAAGGTTATTCACAGAACAGAAAATGTATGTTCACTTCATCCATTTTCACTCTTAAGTGGCATTAGATTGCCAACTTTAAGGAGAGTGTCGTGCACCCAGTTCAAGTGGCAATTTAAAAATGTCAGGCTTGCAATGCATAAGCTTCCTCTCTGCACTGACAGGGCATGAGGATGATAAGGTTCTACACATCCTTGCTGGCATAAATGGGAGATTTCAAGACGCCAAGCTTCTGTGATTGTTATCATAAAGTGAAAAAACCCAGCCCCATAAATCTGCCTTTGTAGTGCTAACATCCAAGTACTACCCAAGACAAAGCGAATCAGTTTGGATTAGGGAAAGGATAACTACAAAAGATCAAGTAACAAACTGGTAGTCGGCTAACACAACGGACAACAAAAGACCATGCCCTGTTATGAATGCTAACCTGCAAGATCTGGGGCGGGGGCAAGAGGAGAACTTCAAGAGCAATCCAGGTTCATTTTAAATGTTGTGTGCCTGCAGCATAATGAACCGGTCTCATTTTACCACTGTGAACCCTGAAAGCTGCTGACTTTAATGAAAGGAATAATATTTGCATCCTATCCACATCACCATGTTTCCAATGGTCTCTCTCTCTCTCTCTCTCTCTCTCTCTCTCTCTCTCTCTCTCTCTCTCTCTCACACACACACACACACACACACACAGCACATATACCATATACCATCTCATACATATGAACTGAAAGCTTCCCTCTGAAACATAAGCAGATTAGAAAACAAATTTAGGCATCTTAGGGATACCAACTACATTTGCACACATTTAATTCCTCTTTCGCCCACACAGGGATCTATATATACCAAATCTAAACGATCAGAACAGAGTTTAGAATAAAACGTAGCTCAGTGGCAACACACATTTAGCTGGTTTACCAGGACACACCAGGTGCTCACCAGTGATAAAATCATCAAATAAAATTCTCAGTCCACACCCCATTAATGAAGCAGAGTCATGAATCAACTGTCACATCTCAGTTACCGCTTGCATTAGAAAATATTTTAGCTTCATTTGGGGGGAAGAAACACCCACACCCACCCACACCCCTTATTTTCACACAAATCTTGTGATGCTCAGGAAATACCACAATAAATAAGGGATTAATAATATTAAAATCTATGGACTAAAATGAATTTTGCCTTTGCATTAAATGTAAGCTTAAATTTGCCTTCTAAGTACCCATCAATTTTTAAATCAACCGATAAAAAAAAAGTTCTTGTAACAGAGTCCTTTCCCCCCTTACCCATGATCAGAGCAAACAAAAAATAATGGATTCTGAAACACAAACTCTAAATGGCTGATTTAAGCAAACATCTCCACATGCTGATACCTTAGCTTATTTGTAGTTCACTAGTTCACCTGCTAAACTTGAGATAATAGTTCAGATAAAATCTTCTAGATTAACAGACCTTTCAGACCTGATATGTATGTATCAGCTAACAGAGTTAACATAATATGAAATCAAGCTGGGGTACTGCAGAAAAGTTGAGCTGAATTGTAGAGTGTTTTGTAATGAAGTGGCAAGCTCAGCTACTGAAACTGTACTTCAAGAAAAGAAGATTGCTATGAAATCTCAGCAAAACTGAAGAAAAACGAACAAAAATTGGTATATTTTAAAAGCAGGGAAGAGCAAGGTGAGCCTTAATATTGGATGTACCTTGCTCAAATGTGAATCAGTAGGTTTCAATATAGTACATGAAATTGTACTGTCAACTACAAAGCCCCCCAAAAATCAAGTAAGGTTAATTTTACAGCAAGTCAGACTACAAAATGACCTTAGAAATAAAGACTACAGAACGAATGACATTACAAAAATAAGAATATGTGAGTAATGAGGTACATGCAAAGGATTACCCCCTCCCCCCAACACTGGTTTAAAAGTGATTTCTGGAAATAAATTTACCTTTAAGCGACTGGCAGCGGCTCTCTATAAGGATGTTAAAAGCTTGGTATATCTAAACAAATGTAACAATGCAATACATGTTAGTTTACTAGAACTCCCTAAAAGAACTAACCCAAAACAGAAAACTTATGTACCTGAAATAATAATAAAATAATAATAATAATCAGTATTTATACCTGACCAAAATGTTGAAGCTGAACCTTGTGAATAAGGCCAGTTGAATTTAATACGATTTTGCTTGAAGAAAGTCCTGTAGAAAGCATTGCTTCATGTCAGAAGTAGTCAGTAAATTATCATTCTTACATATTTCATTTCTATACCGCTTTATATTTTTAAGAAAAATCTCAAAGCAGAATATTAAAACATCAATAAAACAATCTGAGGAAAGTCAAAGATAGAGTGTACAGTCAAAGCAACATAATTAACAGAAAACTAAAATATTATATTAAAGATTTTAGTCTTTAGAGTCACAATTAACAAGAAATAACTATTTAAATACACGGAAACCAGAATCGTGCATTTGCCAAATGCAGTGAAGGAGGCCTACCAAATGAAAAAAGGTGGGTCACAGGAAGCTGTACTGTTCTTGAAGCTTCGTTAAAGAACTCGCAGTCGAAAGTAAACTGCAAAAAGGAAATACATAGTGATTTCTAGAAGTTCTGGCAGTGGTCCACATAGCATTTCATCCTCACAAAGTGGAAAACCAAGACAAGGTACAGTGGAACTTCGGTTGTTGAACGCTTCGGAAGTTGAACGTTTCGGCTTTCGAACGCTGACAACCCGGAAGTGAATGCTTCCATTTTCGAATGCGCCTTGGAAGTCAAACGGCTTCCGAGGTGCGTTTCTCCATTTTTTCAATGGATTTTGCCGACTGGCAATTGCGCCTCGGTTGTTGAACGTTTAGGAAGTTGAACGGTCTTCCGGAATGGATTACATTCGGCAACTGAGGTTCCACTGTCTTAAACTTCACACCAGGAGAACTGGGTTCGAGAACTGACTCAACCATAAACTTAACAAATCACCTTACAGTGGTACCTCGGGTTACATACGCTTCAGGTTACAGACTCCGCTAACCCAGAAATATTACCTCGGGTTAAGAACTTTGCTTCAGGATGAGAACAGAAATCGTGCTACGGCAGCGCGGCGGCCCCATTAGCTAAAGTGGTGCTTCAGGTTAAGAACAGTTTCAGGTTAAGTACGGACCTCTGGAACGAATTAAGTACTTAACCCGAAGTACCGCTGTATTAGTAAACAGAAATAAATGTAGTGGTCATTTCTGTATCACCTGCAAATGTTCTGCAGATTCTCAAACGTGTCATTTGGAACTAAGGCGTATTTTAGGCTCTCTTGTGGAGCCTAAAGCATGGTTTGTGCTTTACCCCAGATACTACAGAGGCAAACAACTCTTGCAGTCAATCCATCAATAGTCTAACACAGGCACAGGCAAACTCGGCCCTCCAGATGTTTTGGGACTACAACTCCCATCATCCCTAGCTAACAGGACCAGTGGTCAGGGGTGATGGGAATTGTAGTCTCAAAACATCTGGAGGACCGAGTTTGCCTATGCCTGGTCTAACAGCAAAGACTTGGCTCATTTGTTAAAAGAAAGCAACAGTTCTCATCACCAGTTATGGAATGCGCTAAAAAATACAACATTTCAGGAAAAGTTATGTAAAATACTCAGGTGTATTGGTTTTAAACACACACAAACTAGACACCCCTCTCTATTACCTTATTACCATTGACGGCTGGTACATGAAGCACAAGATGTGATAAAGAAGGATATTCTTGAAGTTTCAGAGTCACAGTCTAGAAAGACAATACATGCAAAAGTAATGTTTAACTGGCCTGTAAAGTGTATTTTGAGTCTTTTTAAAAAATCATGGTGAAAATAATTTTGAAGTCTCCAACAGAGCACTTAAACCACAAGGAAAACCTGGAACTGTTAATTTTATCACAGAAGCTCTTCAAAATGTGTTTAAGTGCACAGAACATTTATATTCTCTTAAATAATGAATAAATAAACAAGTGTTTAGTTTTCAAGGAAATGGTACAGTTTTTACCTTAACTGTTGGCAGTAATTCAGTTTTCCAACTCAAATCAACACCTCGCAGACTGTAGAAAATTAAGATACAAACTATTAGAGATTAGAGAACCATGCTAGATGATGTTCAGGAATATTTATTTCAAGTTTCTTATGCACAATGCTATATTTTAATTGGTAAGCAAGTTTAGAAAGCAACTCTAATATCACTATTATTGATACCTATAGCTAATGTGGTGTAGTGGCCAGAGTGTCAAATTAGGCCTTTGTGGAAATGTAGGTCTAAACGCCCTCAGGCAAGAAACTGTAACACAATAACCACATTCTAAAATTATGGAGATAAGACATAAAAAGTTTGACTCTGGCCACAATTCTGAAGTGTTTAGAAGTTTCACTTCCATTTTGGATTCACTGTTGTTGTTGTTGTTTAGTCGTTGTTTAGTAGTGTCCGACTCTTTGTGACCCCATGGACCAGAGCACCCCAGGCACTCCTGTCTTCCACTGCCTCCTGCAGTTTGGTCAAACTCATGCTGGTAGCTTCGAGAACACTGTCCAACCATCTCGTCCTCTGTCGTCCCCTTCTCCTTGTGCCCTCCATCTTTCCCAACATCAGGGTCTTTTCCAGACAGTCTTCTCTTCTCATGAGGTGGCCAAAGTATTGGAACCTCAGCTTCAGGATCTGTCCTTCCAGTGAGCGCTCAGGGCTGATTTCCTTCAGAATGGATAGATTTGATCTTCTTGGAGTCCATGGGACTCTCAAGAGTCTCCTCCAGCATCATACAGTGGTATCTCGGGTTACATACGCTTCAGGTTACATACGCTTCAGGTTACAGACTCCGCTAACCCAGAAATAATGCTTCAGGTTAAGAACTTTGCTTCAGGATGAGAACAGAAATCGGGCTCCGGCGGCGCGGCAGCAGCAGGAGGCCCCATTAGCTAAAGTAGTGTTTCAGGTTAAAAACAGTTTCAGGTTAAGTACGGACCTCCGGAACGAATTAAGTACTTAACCCGAGGTACCACTGTAATTCAAAAGCATCAATTCAGATTCACTGTAGCATGTTGCAATTTTTTAATCTGGACAAACTGTGGTTAATTTTAACTGTGCTTTGCTGAAATAAGCCACCTTCCAACTGTAATTTGTGAAGTTGGCTTGTTTCAGCAAACCATAGTGAATAGGGTTGCCATACGTTCGGAATTTCCCAGACATAACCAGAATACTGCTGTCAGAAGCAGTGTCTAGGCGGAAATCGGCAAAATGTCCCGGAAAATGCAGGTGTATGGCACATCGTGTCAGCAGTGTTGTTTTGGGCAATTTTACTTTTTAAGAAGCTCAAAAATGTCCGTTTTTTCCAATTTTGCCCAAAAAGCTCAATAACTTTTGGCAAAACTAAAACAAACACAACAACTTTGCCTCTCCCCACCCCCCAAAGCTTTTATTCCCTTCCTTCTCTGCAGAAACTACCCTTTACCACTGGTCCAGACATTTACTGTGTCTGATGTTCCTGCACAACAGCTAATTAACAAATAAGCTGTTCTGCAGATTTCTACATGGAAGTTATAAAGGGAATGCAGCAAGCAGACATAAACTCCCTCTATATATTGTTGTCATCCTCTTAGGGGAAGTTTAAGGATGTTTTAACAAAAAACAAAAATTTAAAAATTCTTAACTTGCTATTTTGTGCAAACATTTTGATTACCGGTCAGTGGAAATAATAAAATAATAGCTAAGGAATACATGGAAGACTGTTAATGTATAAATTGGCGTATTGCAAACAAATACTGGAAGGCCTTTCCCTGAGCAATAACTATTTTGAGCACTGGAAATGCTTTCTCATGTACTAGATAAACCATATGAAAGTGTTACAGTGCTAAATGTGATATTATAATATGGCTATATTAATGTTCTTTCCTCCTCTTTCTTCAGTATTTAAATATAACTGTAGGGTGCTTAAGCTAATTTTGAATATGTTCAAAATCCACCAGTCCCCAGGGGAATCCTATTCATTAAAGCCAAATACACAGCTAACCGTGGGATTATAGGGATTCTCCTAATCCAAGAAGTGGATTAAGGCAGGTTTAAGGGTGGCTTAAATTCCTAGTATGTCACAACAGTCGGAAGAGGCCAGAAAATATAACACAAAAATGAAAACAAAACAGAACTAAGCACCACTCGTTTTAAGCAAATACAAAACCAAACCTTATTTTTAAAAGAACATTAAAAACAGCAATAATTTGCACAAGTATCTTCTGCAAACAGTTCTATTCTACTTGTTTATGAAATGTAAAATATATTTACCACACAGGTGAGGAACTGTTTATACAGCCATATATCCAACTGTTTGTGTCCTGACAGATAAAACAGGCATGTGGGGGAGAAAGAGAGGTAAGAATACACGTTATAGCTTGGCATACAAAATAGTGAAAGCATTTAAATTGTTTTCTTACTATAAATACATATGAAGGTAAGTCAAGCCGCAAAGGAAAGCAATTTCTCACCAACATACTGCTTTGACAGTAGACATGACTGTATGGTTTTCGATGGCCTGAGAGAGGGAAAGTAAAGTATTTTCCATCCGATTCCTGTTCAGAAAAGGACAAAAACATGCTGAACTCAAAAAGGTCCGTTTCCCCCCCAATTTTGCCCAAAAAGCTCAATAGCTTTTGGCAAAGTAGTTTGGAGAACTGCTAGAATGGGATCGAGCAGACATGGTTTCCAATCACCATTAGCCATTAGTCTACAGGGGGCGGGCCAAAAGCTCAGAAGTAGAGCACATACTTTCCAGGCAGAAGGTCTCAGGTTCAATACTTGGCATCTCCAGGTACGACTGGGAAACAAGACCCGTCTGAAACCCTGGAGAGTCTGATTTGGTATAAAGTAGGGTTGGAGATGCGGGTGGCGCTATGGGTTAAACCACAGAGCCTAGGACTTGCCGATCAGAAGGTCGGCGGTTCGAATCCCCGCGACGGGGTGAGCTCCTGTTGCTCGGTCCCTGCTCCTGCCCACCTAGCAGTTCGAAAGTACGTCAAAGTGCAAGTAGATAAATAGGTACCACTCCAGCGGGAAGGTAAACGGCGTTTCCGTGCGCTGCTCTGGTTCACCAGAAGCAGCTTGTCATGCTGGCCACATGACACGGAAGCTGTACGCCGGCTCCCTCGGCCAATAAAGCGAGATGAGCGCCGCAACTCCAGAGTCGGTCACAACTGGACCTAATGGTCCCTTTATCTTTACCTTAGGGTTGGAGAACTCATCAAAGCACCCCAAGGCTGAACTCCCTTCTGGGCCACCTTACAAGGGCCGTATGCTAGTGGCGAGTGGGGTCAGAGGCAAAAATGGGCAGCACAACAGTAGGCTGCATTCTACACACACCCCTATTCTCCATCCCAACAAGCATTTGAGGCAGGCAAAAAACACGTGAGTGTGGACCAGGGCCAGTGAAGAGTTTGGTTGGTGGAGTGGAGTTGTGGCCCATGAAGAGTTCCAGGGACCAAATAAGGAGGCCTTAAGTTGCTGCATTTACCTGCTGGGCAGCTTCCCATGTCATCTATCCCAAATTAAACAAGTTACAGTTAAAAGAAGAAATCAACGCAACTCACATTGTACACTGTATAGGACCATTTTGAAGTTTTAATCTGGATCCAGTTTACTTCTCCTGCAATCAAGCAACATCACTCTTCACACATCCAGGAATAAAATTCTTCCTCACTTCCTACAAAATTACCACCACTGTTTTGGTTTTTTTCACTTTCTAACTTCAAATAGTATCAAGCCATGATATCTGCCGAGGACCGGATTTCATACAAATAAGGAATAAGCTTAAGAATATACAAAGATCCATTTCCCTGATGGTGTTGTACTAAACCACCCAATATTTAGTGACATAAAAGTATAGCACCAACTTAGAACTAGTTCGTTCTGCGAACTCTCCCCCTAAAATAATGTGGTGGTGATGATGCAGTATGAAGTTGGTTCAAGAAGAAGAAGAAGAAGAAGAGTTTGGATATCCCGCCTTTCACTCCCTTTAAGGAGTCTCAAAGCGGCTAACATTCTCCTTTCCCTTCCTCCCCCACAACAAACACTCTGTGAGGTGAGTGGGGCTGAGAGACTTCAAAGTGTGACTGGCCCAAGGTCACCCAGCAGCTGCATGTGGAGGAGCAGAGACGCGAACCCGGTTACCCAGATTACGTGACTACCGCTCTTAACCACTAAGCCACACACAGGCCATGTTCATATACTGTCAGAGACCAGGCTGAGGAATACTGCTCTGATGGGGAATGGTGGGAGCCTCCCCCTCCCCCTGACCAGGATTCTGAGGCTGCCCAGGAGCAGTGGAGCAGTATAGATTTGGAACAGCGGTTTACAGAGGGGCACAGTTCTGAATACAAAAGTTGGGAAGAGCTGGGGGGTGAACAACAAAGTGAAGAACAGGAAGAGAGAGAGCTAACAGACTCTCTCCCGCTGGAAAGTATTCAGCCTATCAGTCCAAAGTCACGTAGAGCAGATAAGGTGGCTACACAAAAAGCAGGGTGGTTGCGATATCAGGTTGCAAGATGCGGAAGTGACTAGGAAGGAAGGAAGGGACTCTTTTTGCTTTGTCCTGCTTATCTACGGCCAAAGGGGGGGAGGAAGCCGAGACCTAGGAGCCTGACATACAGCGGCGTAGCGTGGGTTATCAGCACCCGGGGCAAGGCAAGTAATTTGCGCCCCCTAACCTGGGGCAAGGCAAGTAATTTGCGCCCCCTAACCCGGGGCAAGGCAAGTACAGTAATTTACTCTCCCAAGCAGCAGCAGCGAGGCTTCTCTTTTCCCCGTGCTCTCCTGGAGCTGCCTCTTTTCTTTCCTTTTTTCCCTTTCTCCAAGGCTTTTCGCTTTCTCTCCTTAATTGATTCCTCCTCCACACCGCGGCGTTTCCTGGCTGCTTCCCCCCCCCCTTCCCCTCTTTCTCCTCCTCGCTCTGCTTGCCTCCCTGCCTGAGGGCGCCCTGAGGAGACTCCGCTCTCCTTTTTGACCAGGCGAGGTGGAAAAAAGGGGGGAAAGTCTCTTCCCGCCCCCTCGCCAGACTCCCTGCTCGGCTCGGCTCACTACCCAGGCGGCCAGTGGAGAGAGAGCCGCAATTACCATAAAGCTCCTCTCCCTCCGCTTCGCCAAGCTGTCAAAGCCCGGCAGCAGCGGCAACGGCAGCAGCAGGCGCAGCCAGACCCCCGCCAGCCAGCCAGCCAGCCCGCCCGCCCGCCCGGCTTCCTCTCCTTTTTTTGCCCGCGGCAGAAGGCTTCGCTCTCCCCCTTCTGCGACCTCCTCGCCAAGCCGAGCAAGCGCGGGCTCCCTAACCCGTGGATTTTAGTAGGGGCAGAGAGCTGCTAGTGCGAGCGCGCCCCCCGCCCATGTTGCGCCCGGTGCGGCCGGCCCCCCTGGCACCCCCCACGCTACGCCACTGCTGACATATACAATGCTAAACCATGGTTTGGTGCTATGTGCACAAAATGGGAAAAGCCCAAGTAAAGCATCAGGCGGGAGAAGGAGCTTCCAGTGTTTAGTTTCAACAGAGATCACAGCTTATTTCAAACCCATTTTGCTTAGACTCAACTACTAACCCTGATCTTGTATTTTAAAAAAAGATAAGCTAACCTGTTAGTTCAGCAACAGATTCAGGGCTCTCTTCATATAATTTTGCAGGGTGCCTCAGAAAGTGATGATTTAACACTAGCATTCTCTTCTGTGGATCTTCTGTTATCTAAGAATTAACACATGATTTCAGAAGAATTTTAACTTAAGTTTTGGTCTCAATGAAGCATATTTATACTAAACCCAAGACAGAATATGGATTCAAATTAACATTAATATCATCACTATTTACAGAAATACAAACCTGCTTAGTGTTTTCATCAATAAGGTCAAAAAATGCTCGGATGGTAGCCAAGATCAATTCTTTACACCTATAAAAAGAGTGTAAGGGAAAAAGGCTAGTTATAAAAACTACAGATAAAAATGAAATCAAGCAACAAAAGAAGAGTCAATTTGGGTACCTAATCTGGTTCAAGCTGCTTACCAAACTATGGAGAGATGGTCTGTTGAAGCCCAGACACGAGGAATGGCTGAAGTCTATTTAAGAAGAGATTTCTGTTACTTCTTTTCAAAAATTACTAATGAGAAACATTTAATATTAGCTTAATGAAGAAAGCACATTGCTGAAATCCTGCCCACGGCTAAAATCCCAACAGCAGGGACTCAAAGGGCTAGTTTAGACATGCACAGCACAGCAGAACCTCTGCCTTATAGCAGATCACTATGCCTCGGGATTGTGACTCAATGTCAAAATTGGTTTGCATTGTAGAATGGAGAGTGGCTGTTTGGGAAGGGGAATGCTAAAAGTGTCCTTGGATATGTAAAATTTGATGTGTGGTTCTTTGGATCCTTCTGTTTAGACAGCTGAATGCAGGACTGCAGTCTTTAGACAGAATTCAAAAATTTACCGTATTTTTTGCTCTATAAGACTCACTTTTTCCCTCCTAAAAAGTAAGGGGAAATGTGTGTGTGTGTTATGGAGCGAATGCAGGCTGCACAGCTATCCCAGAAGCCAGAACAGCAAGAGGGATTGCTGCTTTCGCTGCGCAGTGATCCCTCTTGCTGTTCTGGCTTCTGAGATTCAGAATACTTTTGTTCTTGTTTTCCTCCTCCAAAAACTAGGTGCGTCTTGTGGTCTGGTGCATCTTATAGAGCGAAAAATACGGTACTTTAGGCAAGCCCAATCTCTTAGTCATGTCCAGTAGGATTTCTTATTTCTTCCTGCTAGGCCCTTTTATCAGAAAATGGATTTGGGAGAAAAACATTTATATACTGGCCCAAGCATTACACTTCTAATCTTATAGGGAATCCACATTTGTTTGGTAACAAGTGTCACTGTTTCCACTGGGACCGAGAGCTGAATCTAGAATACAACTTTAATCACTCCGGTTATAGTAAATGCCAGGGCAAGGATTAAATATGCAATACCTTTAGCAAGAATCCTTCAGTGTGTACAAGAGCCCTAGGGCTGCAAATTACTTATCCCCCAATCTGTAAATATTACTTTGATTTTAAAAGAATGGGTGCATAGTTTACCACAACACATAAGGCACTGCTTTGATGACTTGTTCGGGGCAGAAAAGCCAGTCCTGTACGAACTTGATAATCTCGAAATCCTCCCGCCACAGAAAGAGTCGTTAGATTCTTTATTTCTTTAGCCTTTTGAATCCATTTCTGGTTTACCGCTCTGTAAAAATCTTCCAGAGGGGGGGGAAATGTTTTAAACATTAGTTTAGCAGCCTTTGTTTAGAGAAGTCCAAATTCTGAATCTGTCACAACTGAAGTGATCAACCACAATGTACATTAAAAGCTGTACTTTCATACCGGATATTGAGAATCATCTGAGGACAGCAGCATCAAAAAGATATGTATCAAAACCACCAGCTAAATGCTACACAGTAAAAGAGAAAGGAAGGCGAGATACTCAAAGGAAATGAGCATAACTTATTTTTGAGTTTCACGGCTGATTCAGACACGACATTCTTCTTGGTTAGCACAAATGAGAGTCACTCTCATGTCTGCATACTTGGAAAGAAAATAATAATTGAGGTTTCAGTACATATCTCTCACTCCTGGTCAGGCCCACATACTCAATAATGGATAGGAATCTATCCAAAGGTGAGATCCATATATTGCCGCCTCAAACAGTACCTTTTTTCTGGGAATGCAGAGACGAGGCTGGCTCCCACTTATGCAAAACCATCAACAGATGACATGTGAATCAGCCCACACAATGCAAATTAAGGCAGCAGCTTTAGCAGTCCCAACTAAAATCAGTATTAGCTCAGAGGGGATGTGTTTAGAATCAGGCTGCAAAGACTTCCCGACACAATTTCGGAAATTGTAAATGTCAAGCAGGCTTTTTAAAAAACAAACAAGAGCAGTACAGCGGACGCTCGGGTTGCGAACGGGATCCGTGCGGGATGCACATTGGCAACCCGCAGCGGCGTGTCTGTGCACCGCGGGTTGCAATTTAGAGCTTCCACACATGCGCAACCGCCGAAACCCGGAAGTACAGGGGTATCTCGGGTTACATATGCTTCAGGTTACATACACTTCAGGTTACAGACTCCTCTAACCCAGAAATAGTACCTCGGGTTAAGAACTTTGCTTCAGGATGAGAACAGAAATCGTGCTCTGGCAGTGCGGCAGCAGCAGGAGGCCCCATTAGTTAAGTGGTACAGTTTCAGGTTAAGAACGGACCTCCGGAATGAATTAAGTACTTAACCCAAGGTACCACTATAACCCGTTCCGGTTCTTCTAGGTTTCGGCGGTCTACAACCTGAAAAATGCAACCTGAAGCATCTGTAACCCAAGGTAAGACTGCATATTTAAGTAATAAAACCAGTATGCTATGTTTTACTTCTCCTTTTGGGGGATTTTATTTCTCTTTTTTGGGAGTACAAAAAACCTTCCATTTTCTCAGACATAAATGAGAGATTGGGAAAGAGGCCAACCGCTGAGGCAACACTTCCCTTGTGGCTGCAGGCAAAAGTTCGGGAGAAAGAAAAGGAGACTTGAAGGAGGAGGAGGAGAGGACTGCTGAAGTGACAGGAGGCAGCAGCAAAAAAGGGCATAGATGCCATTAAACAAAAAAGACTTTATAAATGATGCAAGCAGTTCCAACTCCAACAGTCAGAGCTGACTGTAAGGTGTGGCAGCATGGCAGAGGTTGACCTGGCAGCCAGGGGCGAGGGAAGGCTCACAGGCATTTGGCATGCGGCGTACGTAGCGGTGCCGCGCATGCGCAGTAGACAGCAGTGCCACACATGCACCGCGGGGCTGTTTGCAGGCAGCGCCGCTCGAGCGGCGTACGGACGGCAGCAGGATCCTCAGCTCACAGCTGCAGCAGCGTCGGAGAGATCCCGCCGCCATCCGTACGGCACTCAAGCGGCGGTGCCGGCAAACTGCCCCACAGTGCATGTGCAGCACCGCTACGTATGGCGCATGTGCAGCACTGCTATGGACAGCGCATGCGCAGCCGGGCGGTTTGCTGATGGTGCCGCTCGAGTGCCATATGGACAGTTGCAGGATTCCACTGCTGCAGCCGCGAGCGGAGGATCCTCTGCATGCGGCTGTGCGATGGTGGCAGCTTATGCCGCCGTGCCCGGGGGTGGCGGGGCGAGCCCTCCACGAGGTGCCTTCTTGTCACCCCCCTTAGAGGTGGCACCCAGGGCGGACCGCCCCTCCGCCACTGCTGGCAGCTCAATCAAGAAAATGCTGGCAGTTGTAGGGAAAGATCTGCCAAAAAAGCTGAAAAACATCTTCATGTATGTGACAACGGCCGCGAGAGTTTTAACAGCACAAGGATGGAAGACTGAAGAAACCCCAACTAAAGAATCATGGCAAGAAAAATTGACGGACTATGCAGAACTGGCAAAACTGACATACAAGGTACGGGACAAGGATAACTGTGACTTTAAAGATGAATGGGAACCCTTTACAAAGTATTTGAAGACGCAACAAAGCGAACTGGACTCCTTGGCTGGTTTTGAATAAACATTCACAAACTTTTTTATTGATAATAATCAGCTAAATAGTTTGAGGATCTATATAACTGTGTAACATGCCGAAAACAGCACTTTTAGAGAAATCAAAGACTGGAACTGAGGGAAGTCCGGGGGTGGGTGAGTTCTGTGGGGGGAGGGAGGGGGAGGGAGGGAAAATGGGGGGGGGGAATAAGGATGATATGTTTCGTTTTAATTTTGAATAAAAAAGTTATTTTTTTAAAAAAGAAAGAGAAAATGCTGGCAGATTGCTTTTATTTTTTAAAGGGCAAAATAGCACAGCTGCTTCTTGTTGGATGCTGCTTCCAAATTCTGATTGTGAGAAATAAATTCATTGTCACCATGGCAACCATACTAACGGACTCCTGCTCCATTCGGAGTTTTTCGTTTACACTCATGCTGCAACAAACTTGATGCTAGCAATTATGCATATCGGCTACTGCCTAACTTGCAAGCTGCTTGAGGGGTAAGCTCATGAAAAACAATGCACAGGATTAGTCAAGGTGACAGAGGTCTTGGTCATCAGAATTCTAACACAAAAGAATCCTTCACAGAGGAAACTGCATCAAAAAAACTCAGTTTGGAAAGCTGCAAGTCATTCCATTAGACTTTGATATTCAAGGGATTCTCTCAAGTGTCCCAGTTCTGTCAAAGCTCAGGCATCAGGATAATAATCAGAGCATCCACACTGAGAAAACTAAGGTAACCAACTTGCCACAAATGACCAAATAACCAACCCTTGTGTCTAAGTCTCTCTGCCAGTTACCAACTGCTCACCGACACTTCCCCAAAATGAAACCGACAATTAAGCTTAACGTTTAAGCTGTGCCGGGATACATTGGGACTCTCAGGCCCATTGCCAGTATAGCCTGCAGCCAAAACATTTCGTTTATTACACATTGACTGAACTCATTCCTTTTTTTTTTTTTATAATAATATTTTTTATTGCTTCTTTCCAAAGTCAGATACATCGTCCATAATTCAACAAAAGCAACTTTACAAAAAAGAAGAAAAGATAAAGCAAAAATCATAAAGAAGAAAAGATTCACATTTTGCAATTTTTCATAATCCACTGGACTTCCTCACATCCTCCACCCCCTGCATTCTTTACCATAAATAAAAAATAACAGCAAATTAATACCTTGTTTCATGCGTTTTTGTACTTTCATCTATTTGTATTTTAAAATTAGGGTACTTGTTGTGTATTCACTTTTCCATCAATCCTGAAAATATAAAAATTGCTCTAAAATTTAGTCCTTTCACTCTCATAACTTAATTTCCACCATAATCAAACTTAATTGCCGAAGTTTGTTTTCACCAGACTTAGCAAATTCTCAACATTCATGTAACTTATAATATTTTTGCAAATAGTCCTTAAATTTTTTCCAGTCCTCTTCCACTGCCTCTTCTCCCAGGTCCCGGATTCTGCCGGTCATTTCAGCCAGTTCCATATAATCCATCAGTTGCGTATGCCACTCTTCCAGCGTGGGTAACTCCTGTGCCTTCCAATATTTTGCTATAAGGATTCTTGCTGCTGTAGTTGCATATAGAAAGAAGGTTCTGTCCTTCTTTAACACTCTCTGGCCCACAATGCCCAGGAGAAAGGCCTCTGGTTTCTTGTGAAAGGTATACTTAAATACCTTTTTCAACTCATTGTAAATCATTTCCCAAAAAGCCTTCACCCTCGGGCATGTCCACCAGAGGTGAAAGAATGTTCCTTCAGCCTCCTTACATTTCCAACATTTATTGTCAGACAGATGATATATCTTTGCAAGTTTGACTGGGGTCATGTACCACCTGTATATCATTTTCATAATGTTTTCTTTCAGGGCAGTACATGCCGTGAATTTCATACCGGTGGTCCATAACCTTTCCCAGTCTTCAAACATAATGTTGTACCCAATGTCTTGTGCCCATTTTATCATGGCTGATTTAACCATCTCATCCTGTGTGTTCCATTTAAGCAACAAATTATACATTCTTGAAAGCACTTTTGTCTTAGGTTCAAGTAATTCTGTCTCTAATTTCGATTTCTCCACCTGGAATCCAATTTTTTTGTCCTTTTTAAAAGTTTCTTGTATTTGGGCATAATGTAGCCAGTCTCGCACCTTGTCTTTTAATTTTTCTAGACTCTTCAACTTCCAATTATCTCCGACTCTTTCTATTATCTCACAATATTTTGCCCAGCCACCCTCCATGTTAAGCCTTTTTGGGGCCTTAGCCTCCATTGGTGATAACCACCTCGGAGTCTTATTTTCAAGTAAGTCTTTATATTTAATCCAGACATTAAACAAAGCTTTCCTGACAATATGGTTTTTAAACAATTTATGAGCCTTTGCCTTGTCATACCACAAATATGCATGCCACCCAAATGCATTGTTAAACCCTTCCAGATCTAGGACATCAGTGTTTTCCAATAAGAACCAATCCCTCATCCAGCAGAAGGACGCAGCTTCATAGTATAACCTTAAGTCCGGCAGGGCAAATCCCCCTCTTTCTTTTGCGTCTGTTAATATTTTAAATTTTATCCGGGGCTTTTTGCCCTGCCAGACAAACTTCATGATGTCCTTCTGCCACTTTCCAAAACATTCCACTCTGTCCACGATCTGCAGGGTTTGAAACAAAAACAACATCTTTGGCAATACATTCATTTTCACAGCTGCAATTCTTCCCAACAAGGAAAGTTTCAATCTTGACCAGATTTCTAGATCCTTTTTAATTTCTGACCAACATTTTTCATAATTGTCTTTAAACAAATTCAAATTTTTCCCAGTCATGTTAACCCCCAGGTATTTCACCTTTTTAACCACCTTTAGTTCCATTTCCTTTTGAAACCCATCTATTTCTGAAGATGTCAAGTTTTTTGCTAAAACCTTAGTCTTTTGTTTGTTCAGCTTGAATCCCGCCACCCGACCAAACTCATAAATTAATTCTAAAGCTCTTTTTGTACTAGATTCTGGCTCCTGTAATGTTAAAACCAGATCATCTGCAAAAGCTTTCAGCTTATATTGTTTTCCTCCGACCTGTATTCCTTCCACCAGTTGATCCTTCCTAATCAAATTCAGCAACACCTCCAGGACTGAGATGAATAACAAGGGTGATAAGGGGCACCCCTGTCGTGTCCCTTTTTCAATTTTGAACTCCTCTGTCACCACATTGTTCACTATCAATTTAGCCTTTTGTTCTGAATAGATTGCTTCAATACCATTTTGGAATGCCCTTCCCACTCCCATCCCTTCCAGATTTTCCTTCATAAATTTCCAAGATATATTGTCAAAGGCCTTCTCAGCGTCTATAAAAATCAAAACTGCTTTCGTGTTCAAATTTGTCTGCAGTAGCTCCAAAATATCAATAATGTTCCTGATGTTGTCAGACAAATGCCTACCAGGTAGAAAGCCCGCTTGGTCCTTATGAATTACTTCATTCAAAACCTTTTTAAATCTACTTGCCAAAATATCAGCAAAAATTTTGTAATCCACGTTTAAGAGTGAGATGGGACGGTAGTTCTTAAGTTGAGTCTTTTCAGATTCCAGTTTTGGTATCAAAGTGATGAAGGCTTCTTTCCACGATTCTGGTGCTCCCTTCCCTTCCATAATTTGATTACATACCTCCATTAGTGGCTGGGTCAAATGCTCCTTCAATATCTTATAATATTTGGAGGTAAGTCCATCTGGGCCCGGGGATTTGCCTAATTGCATGTTCTGAATGGCACTTTCAATTTCCTGTTGTGTTATTTTGTAATTCAGGGTTGTTTGTTTGTCTTGAGATAGTTTTTGCAAACCGTGACTCTTTATAAATTGGTTTATCTCGGTCTCTGCTTGAGGCCCTTGAGTAAACAGTTTTTTGAAATATCTCTGGAAACACTTTCTGATTTCTTCTGGTTTCTGAATACATTTTCCTTCAACCTCCAGATTGGTGACGAAGTTCAATTTTTGTCTCTTTTTCAGCTGCCATGCCAGCAGCTTCCCACATTTATTTGCCGATTCGAATGATCTTTGTTTCATCTGTTTAATTTTCCATTCCACTTCTTGATTTATCAATTTCGCATATTGTGCTTGATGGAATTTTATTTCTCTTAAAACTTCTTTTGATTTTGGGTTAAGTCTCAACTTTTTCTCTCCATCTCTTATCTTCTCCAAAATCTTGTCCTTTTTACCATTCCAGAGTTTTTTCTTAATAGAGTTCTGTTGTATCAGAAACCCTCTCATAACAGCTTTGCTTGCGTCCCAGATTATTTTTTTTCCACCGAGGTGTTCAAATTTATTTCAAAATAATCCTTCAACGTTTTTTGGGCCTTCTTCACTATCTCCTGATCTCTGAACAGGGTGTCATTCATTCTCCATCTGAAGGATCCAGCTGGCGTCAGTCTCAAGTCCATTTTCAAGGCGTTATGGTCGGAGCAAGTTTTAGGGCAGATCTCTACTTTTTTGATCTTGGGTGCCAGTCCTCTAGTTATCCAGATTTGGTCGATTCTTGTCCATGATAGGTGGGTGACTGAACTCATTCCAAAGGCTTTGAGCAAAACCTAATAAGAACATGGTACTGTACAGGAAATACGGGTTTCTAAATGGAAGCTAAACTATAGCTGTTTAATGCCCGCGTTTAAGTGCCGCCTTCTAAAAGCAATGTTATACAGCAAAGGCTTCTTTTCCTTCTGCCAAGTTTGGGTTGGCTCAGGTGTCAGTAGCCACACTCCTGAAATGTTTGGAATAGGGTTAAGTTGCACTGGCATGATTTACCCGAGCGTAAATTACGCTGGCTTCGTAGGCGTGACACTGAATGCGATCCTGGTTGATAATTTATATGCTTAGAAATCAGAAGGGCAAGCTGCTGATATTTTAGGAACTTTGTTAGGAACTGTACGGAGGGTTGCTCACAGGATAATTCTTGGACTGCTTCCCTTGTTCCTGGCAAGGTGGATGCCGCCGATTGCTTGTCTTGTTTGCCCCTGCTCCTGTTTAAGGTGCAAGAAGCTACCAGCTGAAACTAACAGATTTGGAGCAAGATTCCACCCATATGCTGATTCCACTCCGTCCTGTGTCTCCCTTCTCATCTTAGCCCCCGTCCTGCCTCCAGTGCCTAGCTCAAAGCTAAAGGTAAAGGTACCCCTGACCATTAGGTCCAGTCACAGATGACTCTGGGGTTGTGGCGCTCATCTCAATCTATAGGCCGAGGGAGCCGGCGTTTGTTCGCAGACAGCTTCTGGGTCATGTGGCCAGCATGACTAAGCCGCTTCTGGCAAACCAGAGCAGCGCACAGAAACGCCGTTTACCTTCCCGCTGGAGCGGTAACTATTTATCTACTTGCACTTTGACGTGCTTTCGAACTGCTAGGTTGGCAGGACTTGGGACGGAGCAACGGGAGCTCACCCTGTCGCGGGGATTCGAACCGCCGACCTTCCGATCAGCAAGCCCTAGGCTGCAGGCAAATCAAGGAAGCCAAATCTAGAGAAGACCGAAGTATTTATGACTGACAAACCCAGTGAGCCAGAGAAAAGAGAGACAACTCCCTTGGACGGTGCACTCCTTGTCCACCCCCGTGTCCAAGTAATAGCAGAATCTGGGAAAGCTTTTTACCAGCTCCATCTAAAGCATGGGTAGGCAAACTAAGGCCCGGGGGCCAGATCCAACCCAATCACCTTCTAAATCTGGCCCACGGACGGTCCAGGAATCAGCGTGTTTTTACATGAGTAGAATGTGTCCTTTTATTTAAAATGCATCTCTGGCTTATTTGTGCGGCACAGGAATTCGTTATTATTATTTTCCCCAAAATACTGTCCGACCCCCCACAAGGTCTGAGGGACAGTGGACCGGTCCCCTGCTGAAAAGGTTTGCTGACCCCTGATCTAAAGCAATGCTCTCTGCTTTCCTTCTTGGGTTAAGATATTACTGTTGCCACTTATGATTTAAGAAAGGATGGCAAGTGCAAGACGCACAGAACTGCTGTAGGAAAACTCTTGGTGGCTGATGTTGAAGGCAATACCTCACCTCCTAGGACTGCCAAGTTCCAAAAGCAATTTATATGAAACATTGTGCGGCCTGTACAGCTTTCCTTGGCTGCTCCAGGTACAATGCAAGGTTTTGACCTATGAAACCCTGAATGGACTGGGCCCTCCCAACCTAAAGACTGCCATTTCTTTTCTTAGTTAAAATTTTAAAAAGAAGACCCACCAGCTCCACTTCTAGGCCATGATCAAACAACGAGGGCAAGTAGAGACATTCTTGGCGCCTTACCCCTCTTACACTGAAAGAAACCTTCCCTTGGGAGTTTGTCAGAGCTTTGTCAGGGGAACTGCAAGATATTTTTGCCTGAACTGACATTAAAAAGCATTAGGAGGACTAATATCGGGGTTATCTAGTACCCTTTTAAAATTACAGTGGTACCTCAGGTTATATACGCTTCAGGTTACATACACTTCAGGTTACAGACTCCACTAACCCAGAAATAGTGCTTCAGGTTAAGAACTTTGCTTCAGGATAAGAACAGAAATCGTGCTCTGGCAGCGCAATGGCAGCAGGAGGTCCCATTAGCTAAAGTGGTGCTTCAGCTTAAGAACAGTTTCAGGTTATAAACGGACCTTCAGAACGAATTAAGTACTTAACCCGAGGTACCACTGTATTATGACATAAAAAGGATACTGATTCACATTAACAAATTTTTTATAGCGCTTTAAGGTATAGCAATCTTGCTGATGTCTACAGAGTGGTCATATTAGGAGTAAACTTACCAGTAAGATATCGGTCTAAAGGCATTACAGGTGCAATGTGAGGTGTGGCCTGAGTAACGAGGACATTGAGGAGTTCCACCTTGAAATTTTTAAGCGTCAGCAGTGCTCTTGCAACAAGGCCGCCCATGGAATGACCTACTATTGCAACGCTACGTGGAGCAAACCCCTGGCCCTTAAAAAAAAGAAAAAGGAAGCATAAGGAAGAAATTATTTGACATCAAACACACTGAGATTGTATGAAATCACAGGCACCCTCCTGCTTAAGAGCTGATGTATTTGAATTCCGATGTACTTTATTGTCGTTCGCCAAAAATCAAGTTACTATAAAGATTAAGACTGCAATTCAAGTACAGTTATTTGGATTTTGACTCTAAATCAGTAAGACATTTCTATATTGAGGGTGCTCAGCATAATAGTACAAATTGTGAAAGAAAGCAAATTTCTCATGCTAATCACAAGATGACAATGAAAGGTTTTTCCTGAGCACCCCCAATATAGAAATGTCTTACTGATTGATTGATTGATTGATTGATTGATTTTAAAGGCAGAAAGGTTTCAGAAATGCAGTATCAGAAATGCACAACCCTAATGTTTCAATGTACCAACCAGCAGGCTGATACAAAGGAGTAGTGGGATCTGCAATAAATTGTTGCAATTTGGAGTGCTATTTCCAGGGTTCCATACCATATTCCTAGATGCTGCATGCCACACCCATACTCATTTTCTACTTTCTCCTCTCTCAACAGTCCACCAATGTCCCACTGATATCGTATGCACAATAAGCATACATAGTTGTATTTATGCAAATGTTGAGGCTCTGAGGTTGTGGATAGCTCCCCGCTTTCGTGTGGGTGGTACCAGTATAGATAGACAAGGACCTAACTTTCAAAGGACCCAACTTTCAAATAATGCTACTGAATGTAGTTGATCGATCGAGAGAATTTCAAACACTGTGTTTCCCAAACTTGGGTCTCCAGCTGTTTTTGGACTACAACTTCTACCATCCCTGACCAGGACCAGTAGTCAGGGATGATGGGAATTGTAGTTAAAAAGAAAAGAAAAGCTGGAGACCCAAGTTTGGGAAACACGGCCCTATACCAAATCATGGAGATAGATAGGTACCCCAACCATAAAACATAGAGTAACAGTATTTCTCTCCCAACCTGCAGCTGTCATATCCAATACAGCTAATAATTTGACAGAATTAAATAAGTGCATAATGCTTAGCTCCATACCTTATACAATTTAAGAATTACTTTAATACACTCATGCACAAATCTAGTTTGCTTTTGTAGACTTCCACCATAGAGTGCAACAAGTTCCTCATTGAAGTTGACGCTGAAGACATCAAAATGATACTTGAAGTCAGCATCTTCTGCCTTTCTGAGTGCTATTGACCCAAGGGAACGTACTGAAAAAGCACACATGAATTATTAGCAGCAAGTAGTTTAATATCTCTAGATTTTGATGCTAGGGCAGATTACGAAAATTTGACCTCAGGGGACAGAAAAGATTCAGATCTATTGTTAAAATGGAATGAAATACGCAACTGGTTGTAATTTGGTGTCACCAAACTCCATGCTAGAGAAACCCTGGCCTAACATACAATATGGAGGTATTACCTAAGAACAATATTATTTACGCAAGCTTTGAAACAGATCATGAAAAGGCCTGGCTGCTTCTGCATCTAGATTGCTCAGCAATACAGAAGCATGGGAAAGGTGTTTCTCCACCACAGAGATCTGTACCATTCTCAAATGCATTCTGATACCCATTTCTTTTCATAACCCTATACCGATCTATAGCTGGTTTGATAAAAAACCACAACATAGCTGCTGATCGGAATTTACTTCCATGAAGACAAGAACTAATGGCAAGAGGCTCTCATCACCGCAGCTACTTTGGAAATTCTCATAAATAGTAGAGATTATTTATTTAGAAAAATCTCAAAGCAGTTTACAGCATATTAAAACATCAATAAAACAATCCAGAATCAAACATTTCTGAAGGAAGTCAAATATACAGTCAAAACAACATAACAGAAAACTAAAATATTATCTTAAAGATAATATTACAAAGGAGGTCAACTGCAGAATACACATTTAAAACAAAGTTAACAAAAAAAACTTAAACATTTCAAAAAGAAAAAAAAACACACTGCTAAATGAAATCAAATATAAAATACACATTTAAAACAGCATAATTAACAGGGTGCTGGTCCATCATATTAAAACACAAACATGTTCTTGGAAGACAGAGACAAATTCTAAAGAGTCTAACCCTTACCCAAAATGGGAGGGGGGGCGGAATCCATGGTCAAGATTTAATTATTCTAGATCAGGAGTGGTGCTTCTAGATGTTTTTGGACTACAACTTCTATTACCCTGAGCTAGCATGGCCTATTGCCAGTGATAACTGCAGCTGGAGGGAATCATGTTTCCTATTCCTGCCCTAGCTTTTATTACGGAAACTGAATTATGAATGGAGAGAACTCCTTGAATGTATGTATGGATTATGAGGGCAAAAATAATACAAACAGTAAGGAATACAGATCTTACACCTTGTAGTCTTTGAACTTGACTGGTAGATCGCTTGATGATATGCAGTCAGAGGGTGGTCCAAGTTTATATTTGCCCATCCTCCGAATTGACTGCTATAGCCTCTTGGTTTCATATGGCACTTCTGAGACATCGCAACGTACATATCAACATAGTTGCTCATGGCCCTCTGGCACCGGGTGCTCAAGCCACTTACCTTTATTACTGAACTGGTTGCAAAATTTGCCTTGGCTGCAAGTAAGTTGAGAGCGAGGCAACAAGACAAGTATCATAAGGGGGAGTGTGAGATGTGGAGTGCTTAACTTACACAGCTGTGACTTTCGCATTTTTGTATGTTTGCTTAGCTGCTGCTGTTGTTGTTGTTCAGTTTTAAATCAATTATTTGTATTCTACGCATTGTGACCAATTGTGGCGGATTATAGCTTTTAGCAACAAAGATTTCATTCATTCATTCAAGCCACTTACATAAACTGAAGCTAAGTCAAGTGCATGCAACTCCCATTTACGTGGGGTTTGCGTTCCGGGGTCACTGTGCATTTGCGCAAAATCGGAAACCCATTGAAAAAGCCTGCAAACTCCCTGCTCCTTTTAGTGACATCTTTATTATGTTTCTGGGTTCAGCACTGTGCGCATCTGTGCAATTGTGCACACATGCCTAAAACAGGAGTTGCCTGTACCACTAATTTTAGTATTACGCTTGTAAAATATATTTCCCCAGTTCTCAGAGAAAATTCCATCTTTTGCAGGTTGAAATCACATTCTGTTTCTCCAAATGGCAGTTGGGAGCATGATTCACATGGGATTTTGTTCATTTTCCAGATGCCCATATGGTATCTTCTGTGATTATTTGAATAATCCTCTTTGACGCCTGTAGCAGAGCTGGTTTGCCTAGCTCTCAATCTATTTAAGAAGCCCAGGGCTAAGGATCGCTTCCTGATAAATCTCTAAAACCTTGCCCAACACCACTTTCCTTGACAACTCTTTTACATGCTTGCTGTGCAATAAAATAAATGCCAATCAAGCTATAGTGTAAATATAGTGCTCAGTCTCAATATATTTTGTTGATTTGTAGTTTTGATTGTTTTTAGCTTATCTTATGTGATTTTACATAATTTGGGATGCGGGTGGCGCTGTGGGTAAAACCTCAGCGCCTAGGACTTGCCGATCGCATGGTCGGCGGTTCGAATCCCCGCGGCGGGGTGCGCTCCCGTCGTTCGGTCCCAGCGCCTGCCAACCTAGCAGTTCGAAAGCACCCCCGGGTGCAAGTAGATAAATAGGGACCGCTTACCAGCGGGAAGGTAAAGGGCGTTCCGTGTGCTGCGCTGGCTCGCCAGATGCAGCTTGTCACGCTGGCCACGTGACCCGGAAGTGTCTGCGGACAGCGCTGGCTCCCGGCCTATAGAGTGAGATGAGCGCACAACCCTAGAGTCTGTCAAGACTGGCCCGTACAGGCAGGGGTACCTTTACCTTTTACTAACTGTTCACACAATGTCACATTTTACCCTACGCTATTAAATGATGCAAATAACATCAACAAAGAAAGTTGGTAATTCTCTTAACAATTACATGTAAACAAAATATTCAGAATACATACTTCCACAAAGACCTATGTTTAAAAAAGGTAACATTCCACAGATCTTCATACATTTCCTGGTTTATGAAAGATTATAATGCACACATCAGTATTGCTTACCTTGTTTGTAACTCCCAGCATTGCCAGGGAGGAAGAGTACTGGAATCCCAGTTAAGAGCAGATTTCTATTTTCTTCTGCATAACTTCCTTCCCCATAAAGATAGAGCTCATAGGCTGGATAACGCCTGGATACTTTCCTAGGAAGCTTAATTTTCTGTAAAATACAATTATGCATACAATTATAATTCTAAAATACAATTATACTTAAATAATATTTTATGTATGCCAGAGGTAATAATTTATTGTTCAAATCTGAAATGTACATCTTAAGTACAGAAACAGTTAACTACAAAAGGAGGTAGCTGGGCAACCTCAAGCTGGGGTATACTTGTATTCAGCAGAGACAGCTTTGGGAGTTTTGAAATGATGCAGATGCTTTTTCAGCACCCTAAACGATCTTGCTCTCAACCCCTCCATCCCATTTCAGCTCAACTACCTGCAGGAAACTGAACCTACTAATAAAAGATAAGATAGCATTAGAAGCCAGGAAAGTTATTTCCACTGACATTGGTTTATCCAACAGTTTCAATGCAGTACTTATCTTGCTGAAAAGGAAGACATTCTGGTTCTCTTATGTAGGAAATCTAGGTACAAGCCCCATTTCAACCCCATGACTCCTGGACCAGCAAATCACTTCTATTTATATCTTAGTCTCTGTATGCGTCTGTGTGCATACACACACACACACACACACACAGAGAGAGAGAGAGAGAGAGAGAGAGAGAGAGAGAGAGAGAGAGAGAGGTATGTATATAAGAAATACAGATGGCCTAGTTAGATGTTGTTGCAACAATGATTGAAATAAAAATCCAAAAGCATTTTGCATGCCAGAAGGAATACAAAAAAGTGTTGACTTTGAGAATGTAATTTTGTCTGACTAACTTAATAGGCTTACATCATAATGAATAAAATGTCAGGGGAGGTGAAACTGAATTCATTTAAAATTTGCTGCTTTGGCACCAGTCAACCGCATATACGTCATCAGCTAGATAAATATCGGCCAACACATGAATTGCAGATGAATTCAAACACTTATAACAATTCGGGACGCAGCCTTTCGGCTTCTTCTTGCAATACAAGCACATCATAACTTAGCAGCTAGCTTGAAAGACATTTGCTCTAAAAATGCTAAAGGTTGCCGCCAAGCCATGAATTTTATAGACTATAAAAGGGTGACGGCGATATGTGTGTGAAAATCAAAGTAATATACTTCTCAAAAATTTAGGTCAGGGGCTGCAAACCTTTTTGGACGAGAGAATGCATTTTGAATTTTGAGAGTGCTGTAGGCACCAGTTACAAAATGGGTGCCAAGGGAGGTGCGGCACAACACAGAATTAGAGATTTGGGTCTCTGTAACCTTTCCCCAGAATTGCATTTCCATATGAGAAAAGGCTTAACCTACTGAATTTCAGCCTAGGAAATTCGAAGCAGAAAAAGTACCGTATTTTTCGCTCTATAAGACGCACCAGACCACAAGACGCACCTAGTTTTTGGAGGAGGAAAACAAGAAAAAAAATATTCTAAATCTCAGAAGCCAGAACAGCAAGAGGGATCACTGCACAGTGAAAGCAGCGATCCCGCTTGCTGTTCTGGCTTCTGGGATAGCTGTGCAGCCTGCATTCGCTCCATAAGACGCACACACATTTCCCCTTACTTTTTAGGAGGGGAAAAAGTGAGTCTTATAGAGCAAAAAATATGGTATATTAAAGGGGAATGAGAAAAGCTTCCATTACCTAGTGCAGGGTTCAGCAACCTTTTTCAGCCGTGGACCACCATCCTCAGACCATGTGGTGGGCCGGACTATTTTTTTTTGGGGGGGGGGGGGATGAATGAATTCCTATGCCCCACGACTACGAATGAATATCAGTGACGTTGAAGGAAGTCTAAGATGGATATGATTTGCTGTAGTATGGATAGTATGTACAATTTGTTTTTCCTTTGTTTGTCCTTTTTTTCCTTTTTTCTTTTGTTTCTTTGAAAATAAAAATCAATGGAAAAAAAAAAAGAATTCCTATGCCCCACAAATAACCCACAGATGCATTTTAAATAAAAGCACACATTCTACTCATGTAAAAACTCACTGATTCCCAGACCATCCACAGGCCGGATTTAGAAGGCAATTGGGCCGCATCCGGCCCCCCGGCCTTAGGTTGCCTATCCCTGGCCAAGCGTCAGAACAACTCGCTTATCAATCACAGTTCTGACTTCATTGCTTAAAAATACTGCCAGGGGAAGCAGCCAGGCTTGCTCATTTCACAGAAATCATTTAGAAGGGTACCTGCACATTTTGCTCCATAACATGCTTTCTAGGAGGGCTAGAAACTTACTTTTTAAAAAATGAAAGTTCAGAGTAAGGCTCCTGCCTGGGGATGCCAACAAAAGCCTTCTCAGGCACCTTGGTGCCTGCCAAGTTGGTGACCCCTGGGTTTAGCTGTACACATTCTTACATGTGCTTAAAGAGAGTCGGGTTTATTTCTGCCCTGGCCAGGGAACCACTATATGGCATTTTGCCTTTGTACGGAAGGGTACCGTATTTTTCGCTCTATAAGATGCACCAGACCACAAGACGTACCTAGTTTTGGGAGGAGGAAAACAAGAAAAGAAATATTCTGAATCTCAGAAGCCAGAACAGCAAGAGGGATCGCTGCGCAGTGAAAGCAGCAATCCCTCTTGCTGTTCTGGCTTCTGGGATAGCTGCGCAGCCTGCATTCACTCCATAAGACGCACACACATTTCCCCTTACTTTTTAGGAGGGAAAAAGTGTGTCTTACAGAGCAAAAATACGGTAATTTCTAATAACACTCACACACCCCACTCAATCCCTCCGCTAGGCAAGCAAGTCATTAACAGAGTTCAAGGCCACATTCCAGCCAAGCTAAAGCAATCATGGAGGGTGCAAATATGTACGTATGTTTGTTTGTGTGTCTGGGGTGTGGCTCGGGAGAGATCCAGACCCTGAGGTTTCTCAGCCCTGCTCTAGTGATACATCTGAGCACAATAAGTGCAGCATACCAAATATAAGCAACAAATTCTTATGGAGAAAGCCATAATTTGGGGGGGAATCCAAGCCTGAAAGATGTAAAAGTAAAGCAACTAAATTCTGCTCACCAATTGCACAGGTGATGCTGTGCATTGGCCCACCTGGCTTGCCAAACCAGGAACTGCCAGGTCAGCTCGCAGGTTCTGCGCAGTTTACTTTCAGTTCTGCACTGCAATCAGGAAATCTGCTGCATGTTTTTGTTTCCTCCATAACAGTTTTACGCTGAAGTTGTTTTGTTATGCATCTCGTTTTTGGCCTCCTTTCATGATGCTTTTCGGGTAAAAGCCCAATCTGCTTGGCATATGCGCTACTCCTTCTTTATCTCTTAGCCTATTTTTCAAATAAAATATTTAGTATCAGATGCGGAAGTAGCAGACATGGAAACCAAACGGGACAATCTGAACCTTGCAGTGGATTGTTTGTCTGAAAAAGGGCAGATGGGTAAGTTATTATATTTGAAAGCCAATAAATATAGCCGAAGTACCATAGGGTTTTCGCTTATTTTCTTTAAGGTAAAGGTAAAGGTAAAGGTACCCCTGCCCGTACAGGCCAGTCTTGACAGACTCTAGGGTTGTGCGCCCATCTCACTTAAGAGGCCGGGGGCCAGCGCTGTCCGCAGACACTTTCCGGGTCACGTGGCCAGCGTGACAAGCTGCAGCTGGCGAGCCAGCACAGCACACGGAAACGCCGTTTACCTTCCCGCCAATAAGCGGTCCCTATTTATCTACTTGCACCCGGGGGTGCTTTCGAACTGCTAGGTTGGCAGGCGCTGGGACCGAACGACGGGAGCGCACCCCGCCGCGGGGATTCGAACCGCCGACCTTTCGATCGGCAAGCCCTATTTTCTTTAGCCATCATTAAATTTATACCCCAGAATTTCAGGGATAGGAGCTCTCAGGGCACCTTCCAAAGTAAAGAAATCAATACAATCAATAAAAAAGACATAAGTGGAAAAACAAAATCAGTCAGTCAAGGAGAGTTACACATTCCAATTAAAAATATCTAAGTAGTCAGGGGAAGTAAGTTTTTTTCCAGGTCATGGGAAAATGTAAGGGCATTCCAGAAGCAATGTGCCATTATATTTAAAAAGCCTTCTCTTTGGTCACTACCCATCACACTTCAGAAGATGAGGGCACCCAGAAGAAAGACTGAGATAATCACCTTTGTTTGAGGTGGACCAATAAACACCTGGATCTTAGACATTGTAAGGCTTTAACAGGTTTAAGAGGTTCTAGCTAGAATTCTTTAAAAGGTAGCAACTAAAGCTACAATCCTAACCCCACCTACTCTAGAACAAACACCACTTCTGAGAATATATGAGGATTTTTTCACTATAAGACAAGCACCTTTCATATCTGTCCCACCCAAGGCTAAAACAGACATGTACAGCGAACATGCACCAGTATAGTACAAGAATTCCTGGTACAGTAAAGGAAGGAGACCTTATTTCCACTTCAAATCCTCTCAATGGATCTTAGCAGTTACTTAGATATTAGAGTAAGAACCGTGTTCTAAATACAGCAGTGTAACTGTTGCTGTTTGGTCATGTTTACAGATGGCAAGGACATGTGTGCGTATATACATATAACACATCCATATGTGCAAGATCAGATCAGGAACTAAACAGCCGCCTATGGATTAATCTTTCATTGGACAGTTACACTGATGTTCTAAATAATTTGATTTCTATGTTTTTTAGAGCAAACGTTTGCTACTTTTTATGATAGCGGTACCTATGGTCAAAATAAGAAGAAAAGGGACTCAATTAGGCTGGGGTTTGCTTATTTGTGTGTGGTCTACCTTTACGATTTGTTAGAATCTTCATGGTTAACCAATGTGTTTTAAATGCAAGAGGTGCTGTCAGGATATCTTAAGCCATAGCATGTGTTATATGCATCGCCGGCAACCGTCCCTTATTTGACGGGAAAGTCCCTTATCCCAGCGCCGTGTCCCGCTGCTGTCTCTTATTGATGATATCCCTTAAATTTCCCGGGTTTCAAAGGAAGCAGCTCCTCTCCCTCCCTCCCTGTTGGCCAGGGAGGAGGGAGGCTCCAACTGGGTTGCTTGGCTGCGTTGCTCACCCAATAAGGAGTCTAATAACGACGGGGGGTGGAGCTTTCATGCCTTGTGCCGATCAAATTGGCCGTGTTGCCTGGGGACTCGCCTTTGCTCAGCGCTTCCCAGCGGAGAGGTGACGGTGGTTTTCCTTGCTGCATCCCCTTTGCCGGGTTGCTGCGCTATGGGAACCACCGCTTGAGGCTTCATTTGGCTGCTGGCTGGGCTTTCTGCCTTTGGCTCGGAGGGGCTCAGAAATTGAACATACATGTGCTCTGAAAATCCCTTATTTTGGCTGCTGATCCCTTATTTTCGAGGCTGCTGGTCCCTTATTTTCAAATCTGTAAGATGACAGCTATGGTTATATGATCTTGAATGCGCACTCTTGGTTAAGAACTGTGGTTCAGCTAGTGCAGCATTCTTTGTGAGAAACTCAGAATCTGGTCAGTGGCCAACCATTAGATTGTGCCTAATCTTCTGCCCACCTCTGGCTTAGATAACCTGTCATGGCCTTGTAATTCTATCTTGCGTCTTAGGAGCCTAGCCAGATATAACTCACTTCTTCTGGCTAAAACGCTTATGTTACTCTTAACTCTCTGCAGAACATCTCAAGAATCACATTGCTTTTTCCCATGCAAACGTGTCCAGAAACTTACTTTGGAGTTCCTTCCTGAGGTCCCCCTGCAGTGGGAATTACAGTTGGCAGATACCCAAGAAGCCCCTCTCAGCCGTGACCCCTAAATTCTATAATAGCTTCCAATTTGGGATACACCTGGCTGGCCCCATTACTGCTTGCCTTTAGATGAACAGCAGACAGTGCAATTTCAGGGACCTTTGTTAGAATTTTGTCATTAACTTGGGTGACTGCTGTTGCTAACATTTCAGTCTCTTTTAGCTTTGTTTTTACCACTATTTTATCACTTTGATTGGAAGCCTCCTTGAATATTTTTGTAGAAAGGTGGGGTAGAAATGAGTACAGTGGTACCTCGGGTTAAGTACTTAATTCGTTCCGGAGGTCCGTTCTCAACCTGAAACTGTTCTTAACCTGAAGCACCACTTTAGCTAATGGGGCCTCCTGCTGCCGCTGCTGCGCGATTTCTGTTCTCATCCTGAAGCAAAGTTCTTAACCCGAGGTGGTATTTCTGGGTTAGTGGAGTCATATGTAACCTGAAGCATATGTAACCCGAGGTACCACTGTATATGCTTAAGTTCTCCACCAAAAGCCACAAAAGTATAAGCAGGGGCGGTTTAGTTTGGAAAGGTTTCTCAACCCTTTTGAACCTGTCCCTCACCTACAATTCTGCTATTTTCTAGGGATTGCTCCCCAGAATACAGACTACAGCCTGCTGCTGCATGTGATACCCTGCAGAGCATTAACAGAAAGCTGTACAGGATCTTTCGGGCCTCATCCTAAACTAGCTATGAACAGCAGCTCTTTTTCTTCCCCAAACGAGTGAGAGTCCATTGGCAAGTGAGATACAATCAACTCAGGTCTTGGATAGGAAGGAAGGAAGGAAGGAAGGAAGGAAGGAAGGAAGGAAGGAAGGAAGGAAGGAAGGAAGGCATCACTGTTCCATGCCTCCCAAGGGGGCTTACTTTGTGAATCAATGGTTTAAAGCATAAGCTATGGACTGGAATCCCAGTTCAGCTATCAACTGAGTGCCTTTGTGAGTGCTCACACAACTGTCTTTCAGACTCTAGCCTTGTACGGAGAATATTTGCCTACCTTACAAAGCGATTAGCAAGATATGAAGCAGGTTTTTGCTTCATGAAGCAGATAAGGATTAGCACGTTATGAAACTTGAACAATATCTATTTGAATACTAATGATAATTTACCAATTAATGCAAAATAAGAAATTTCAATCCATTACTATGAGTTTTTATTTGGTCAGATTTGCTTAAAAGATACTGTACTGAATGTTCAGGATTGTCAGATTCAATTTACAATTGTTCTGATATAAATGAAATTAGACACTTCAGCTTTTGAGATCTCAGTAGTATTCCCCTTTTGTAGTATTGTGTATTTTTATACAGCCTAATCACCTGAATGGTTTTGTTTAATGAAGATAAGCTCTCCAGCAATTAGCCTTTACAGTTATACCCTTGATATGAGATAAGCTTTATACTTTCAAAGCACTACAAAACAGGGGGGAGGTCCCAGCTTTAAGATTATGAGCAAAGTTTATCATTTATTTCATCCCACAAGATTAGACTGATTAAATAACCTGCTAAATCATAATCATATAAACTGGAGAACAGCTGATAGACAAATTGATTTTTTTAAAAAAACAACAACAACAAACCAAGCTGTTCTGGGATGTGCAATAAGCAGCCAGGTACAGCGGCATAAAACAAAAGAAAATATTCCTGATTTAAGAATATTTATATATCATAGAGCCAGTTTACACATTCTTATGGGTGCCTACAAATATATTTGGGAGGGGGAGTATGACTTATATGGGGGTGGCTGTTGTTTTTAGCTGAGGCCCTAAGAGGTGTCCTGAAGGTTTTGGGTATACCAGTAGATATATACAATGGCGCTAAATTGTGTTAATTAGATCCAGTTTTAGATAGGATTGTTGAAGCGATGTATGGCTGAATCAGGATTGGTTGGTGTTTGGCATGTATTACATGGGACACAACAGGAATTTACCCACCTACCCTACCCTCCGCCCCACATAAGTCGACCAATGTTGTTTTAGGTTGCATTGCTTTTCTGTTTCGTATCCTTTTTTACAATATTTTACAGGATGTCAAACTGATAAAATTTTACTTTTGAATTATGGTTGCTTTAAAACACAAATTAGTGTTGAACGCCAAGAGTATTTTGAATATAATAATGGGACTACTTTTCAAGCTACTGAATGGGAAGAATGTAAAGCCTATAATTGAGATAAGGTTTTATAGCATAAGCTTCTCATGAGAAATGGATTAGAATTTCGCAAGAGGAAAATTTGGAGAAAACCGTGAACTATCTTTTAAGACAATTTGCAGCACCCCGTTCTTTGGATCTGCACTGAAGGTTGCAACACATTAAATAGGAATTGGATAATCTACGTTCTGCTAGAGCTGAATTTACTCTGGTATTTTTGCACCACAGCTATTGGGAGAATGGACGGAGACAGGGTAAAATTTTGTCTTATTGCTTAAAGCAAATAAAAAAGGCAGAATTTTATTCCTTTGATTATTGGTGGGTATAATATGGTATAGACAACATCAAAAGAAATAAATTTACATTTCTCAAAGTATTATTCTAAATTATAGAAGAAGGTTAAGGATCCTATGAGCTGTGACGTTGAATTTTCTCCCTCCTGCAGCTGGTTCTTCATCAGTTGTTAGATTTCTCAAAATGAAATTCTCACAAAACCACTACAGGTCAAAAAAATTAGGGATGTTACTTATGACGTCCGGGAAAGCCCCTGGACAAGATGGCTATTCTGTACAAGACATATTTATATTTGTTAGACCCTAAGCTTCTCAGGTTTTAGGGGCTTTTGACTTAGATACTCTGCTAACCTCAATGTAAGATAGTCTTATTTCTGTTATTTCTGAGAACTTGCGATAGCATTCCAGCGCCCATGAGCTGAGCAGGTCTTGCCCAGTAAGCTTTTGGGGGGCAAGGCCCACTTGCGAGTGCCAGCTCCAGAAGGTAAGGATGCTTGCATGGGGGCGATTAGAGTATACACGGTTTTGCATATACCTGCCATTGCTGCACAAGATGTGATCCTACTGCATACCTAAAAGAAGTTGTAACAATTTCCCCCCCTCCAACCCAACAACTGTGCTCAGCAAAATCACAGCAATGTGAAAGTTAAGGATCAGCCCTTATTAAAACAGCTGTTATCTTTTACTTTATTTCAGTTCATCCACTATTTGAAGGGTTTTAGGAATGCAGAGATATGCTTAAACCATCAGATAACCACTCCCCGCTCCCCTCCACTTCCAGCATGCAGCAAATACTGTATTTATAGTTGGCACTCCCACACCCGTTGCACATGAAACCTAGCTATTATTGCACTGAATATCCTGAGGATAAAACAGATTTCAACACCCAAATTGCAACCCAAGTCAGGTGCAGAAAACTGTGTGGGTGTCCTTTCTCAAGCCTATTAAAATTATCATGGTTCTCCCTACTCTGTGCTGAAGCTGGTTCCCTGTCCCCGAATCCTTATTGAAACAGAGGTATGTAAGCAGACAGAATGGAAACCTAACACACATCTGAGAAACCATCAGCACTCCAGAATAAACTGGCGGCTGAAATATAAGTAAAATGGGTGACCTCTTGTGCCTAAAGGTAAAGGTAAAGGTACCCCTGCCCGTACGGGCCAGTCGTGTCCGACTCTAGGGTTGTGCGCCCATCTCACTCAAGAGGCCGGGGGCAGCGCTGTCCGAAGACACTTCCGGGTCACGTGGCCATTTACCTTCCCGCCAGTAAGCGGTCCCTATTTATCTACTTGCACCCAGGAGTGCTTTCGAACTGCTAGGTTGGCAGGCGCTGGGACCGAACAACGGGAGCGCACCCCGCCGCGGGGATTCGAACCGCCGACCTTTCGATCGGCAAGCCCTAGGCGCTGAGGCTTTTATCCACAGCGCCACCTCTTGTGCCTAATATGACCCAATTAATAGAAGATTGCTGTGGAGGAGAAAATGTTCGCAGGTTCAGCTTTTCTCGTGCTTGCCGTGTTATGCAATAACAAGTTGCAAAATTCTCTCTTTTTAAGGTTCAGGAGTACTATCCTCTGCAGCAACTGTCTCCATTGGGTAGATCTTGGTCCACAAATGGGAGCATGATCTTACCTACCACAGGTCAGATTGTTAGCACCACAGCCATTTTCTGAAGACCGAAGGGGGAAAGGCCAGCAGAAAGAGTGACTGGGAGAGAATGGCTGATCTAGATATTAATGAACAATGGTCTTCTTTCCACATAACGGAAAGCCAGGATTTTTGAGACAGAACAGCATGCTAATTCAGGGTGCCTGATGGCTTGTGATTTGCTCCTCTGCTGGAGCAAGCAACAAGATATTCGAACCGGAATCACAGTTTGCTTCTCCCCAACAAAACGCAACGAGGAAGTCAACATGAAGGCTGCTCACTTGCTAACCATTGTCTGCTAGGGAGAAACAAAGAACAATCTCAGTTTGTGTGTAACACCAAGTCAAGGCTTCGTGGCTCACTGCTCCTGCCTGCACTAACGAAAGGGGGAAAGAGCAGAAGCAGAAGCAATCAAGGAGATAGCACTTAGCACACAGCTGATAAGCCATTAACTGTAGTTTATCGCTGTGTGCAAACTGGCACAATATTTTATCATGGCTTTGTATCATAATTTATAGACCACTCTACATTATACAAGGGACGTGGGTGGCACTGTGGGTTAAACCACAGAGCCTAGGACTTGCCGATCAGAAGGTCAGCGGTTCAAATCCCCGTGACGGGGTGAGCTCCCGTTGCTCGGTCCCTGCTCCTGCCAACCTAGCAGTTCGAAAGCACGTCAAAGTGCAAGTAGATAAATAGGTACCACTCCGGCGGGAAGGTAAACGGCGTTTCCGTGCGCTGCTTTGGATTGCCAGAAGCGGCTTAGTCATGCTGGCCACATGACCCGGAAGCTGTTCGCCGGCTCCCTCGGTCAATAAAGCGAAATGAGCGTCGCAGCCCCAGAGTCGGCCACGGCTGGACCTAATGGTCAGGGGTCCCTTTACCTTTACATTATACAACGGCTACCAGCCAGGCAGCTACGTTCTACCTTCACTGTCAGAGGCAATATAACGCTGTATACCAAGTTGCTGGGAATCACAAGTGGGGAGAGTGCTGTTACACTTAGCTTCTGCTTACAGACTTCCGTTTGGCTGCTGTGAGAACAGGAAGCAAGACTAGATGGGTGTGGGGCCTGAAAGAAGTCTTCAACAAACATTGAAAACCTAAACATATTGGGGCTGCTTCAATTCTAAATGAAAGAGAATGCCAGGGGGCGCAACAGGAGTGTCACGCTTTGTCAAGAAGCTGCTGCAGAGAAAAACCCGGCAGCAGCTTTTTCTACAAGCTGCGACTTCTGCACCAAATTCAAGTGCAGCCCCACGTATTATAATAATCAGGTCTAGAGTTTACCCATGTATGTACTCTGTCCAGCAACACTCATAAAATGGCCTATCAGCCAAAGCTGGCAAAAGGCACTCCAAGAAACTTGAGTCGACAGTGACAATGCTGGATCAAGGAGCACGCTTCAAGCAATGCACCTGTTACTTCAGAGGAAGTGCAGGTAACTGACCAATATCCCAAACCTGGAATCCGCTCACCCACAGGGAGGCCCTTGTCTATATATGATTCAGTTTCAGTTTGTTGGCTCTCATTCAGTCCAATATGGGTCCAGACCCTGGTTCAGGACCTGCACAGCACCTCCAGATCCAGATATCGCAGAGTTGTGTGTCATTAGTGTACAGACAACACTGTGCTTCAAATTTCCTAAGTGGCTTCATGTAGTTGTTAAATAGCAATGCCGTGCAGCACTAACCATCAGTAACAGATCTCAAGATGCAACTGGGTGTGAAAAAATGTGATCGTTTTGAGCGATGCCAACACTGGAAAAGCCTGTTGTACCAGAAGTAGAATGCTGGAGTACACTGTGGGAGCAAACAATATGCTTTTAGCAACATTTATACCTTTAAGAACCCTGCAGCCTCATAATCAAGGAAGCTACAAAGCGGTAAATGCAGCATTCAGTTTCTGGTTGGAGAGATGGCAGGGTTCAATAAAACCTTGGAGACATGTTGTCTGGGAACTGTGGCAGGTAGAGTCTGCTGTCTTTTCACAGACAGAAGCAATTTGTTGGAGACAACTCCATGTGTTGAATTGAACAACCTTGGAACAGGTTACACAGGTGAATTTTGGTTTAAAAAAACCCAAAACCATCCAAACTACACTCCACACAAAGTAGATGGACACACACTTGTGTGCAAAATGAGAAGGCTCCATTTATGTTTACTTTGAAGTACCACTGAGTTCAATGAAACTTACAAGCAAGAGCTTTCAGGGATGCAGGCTTGAGGTGCAATTCGAAACACCCTTTGAAGAAAATCCCTGACACACCCATGAATGTGGTGGATGGTTGGTGGAAAGACCATGAGTGAGACACAATGAAGGGAAGATCTCCCAGGGTGAGAGACTGGGAGGGTCCACCACTTTCTGTACGAGACACTGGTTAACAGCTACCTTTGAGAGAGGACTCCGTTTTCTCTTTCTTTCTTGGTTCTTGTTTTCATTTTAGATTACCATATTTTTCGCCCCATAGGACGCACTTTTCCCCCTCCAAAAATGAAGGGGAAATGTGTGTGTGTCCTATGGGGCGAATGCAGGCTTTCGCTGAAGCCTAGAGAGCGAGATGGGTCGGTGCGCACCGACCCCTCTCGCTCTCCAGGCTTCGCGCAGATCTCCGCAAGCCGTGGGAGCCCACGCCAGGCTCCCGCGGCTTGCGGAGAGTTGCCTGCATGCCGAAGGCTGGGCGCGCTGAGCTCAGCGCACCCAGACTTTGCACAGCTCTCCGCAAGGCGCGGGAGCCCTGCGCTGGGCTCCCACGGCTTGCGGAGAGTTGCCTGCATGCCGAAGGCTGGGCGCCCAGACTTCGCGCAGCCCCTGCGGCTTGCGAAGAGTTGCCTGTTCTGGGGGCTGGGGTCAGGGGAAGCTCGGGCCTGGGGGGGAAATAATTTTTCCCCCTTTATTCCCCCCCAAAAAAACTAGGTGCGCCTTATGGGACGGTGCGTCCTATAGGGCGAAAAAGCTTTAATAAAATATTATGATGAAGAGGAAAATCTCGGCGCGTTTAGCACCCCAGAGTCAAGACTGGCAAGCATGTTTAGGACTCCAACCTGAAAGTGTGTTTCGGGCTGCGATCCAACACATGCATCCTAGGGAGGAAGTCCTCACTGAAATCAATGGAGCCCACTTCTGAACAGTCATGTCTGGGATTGTGGCAACTGAGACCATACCAAATCAAGGAGAGGATATATTGGAAGTGAGGAATAATAAGAAAGTCATGCCACAAAAATGCAAGAAGGTTAATATATAGCCAGTAGCATCTTAGTACTTCTCATGATAAGAATCACGGAACTGTAGAGTTGGGAGGAAGCCCAAGGGTCATCTAGTCCAACCCCCTGCAATGCAGGAATCTCAACTAGAAAGAATAATGGAATTGATTGAAAATCACCCTGGTGGGCTGTGACTTGAACTGGCTTATCTTTTGCCTGCCCTCAAATTATCTTGTAGACTGTACTTGGTAACTAAATCTGCATGTGTTGACCTTTATGCAACATGTGAGGAACTCAAAATATGCCTGAAAGCCTTTCAGGACATGAGGCTGGAACCAGACTTGTACCAAGGTCGCCAGAGCTCATCAAGAAGGGTCCCCTGTCATATTTCAGTTAGGTCCATCTTTATACTTATGCTATGATCTGCAGAGATAAACCATACAATAACTTCAGATTGACACACCCACCCACCCCCCTGTTCACAGTTCCCCTTGATGTTATTGAACATGATTCGTGTTTCTTGCAGAAAAATGCAAGAAGGTTAATATACAGACTGCGGCATCTTAGTACTTCTCATAACAATTATAAGAATAATAATAGGAAAGGCACACTAAAAAATGGAAAAAGGTTGATGCATAGACAGTGGAGTCTTAGGGCTTCTTACAATGATAATAACAACAACAGGAAAGGCACGCCAAAAAACTGGGGAAAAAGTTGATGAACAGACAGTGGCATCTTAGTACTACTACTACAACTAATAAGAATAGGAAAGGCACACCAAAAAAAATGGGAAAAGGTTGATTTACAGACAGTGGGATCTTAGTGCTAATAATAATAATAATAATAGGAAAGGCACACACAAAAAAGGGGGGGAAATGATATAAAGACAGTGACATCTTATTGCTTCTCAGAATCCTAATAATAAGGTGTGCCCCCTAAATGCAGGAAGGTTGGTATACAGACAGCGGCATCTTAGTACGTACTTCTCTCACACGAACAGAGAGGGAAGTGCATGCTTACAAATCTATTATTATTATTATTATTATTATTATTATTATTATTATTATTATTATTATTATTATTATTATTATCATTATTATCCAGCTCACGCTGGACTGGCTTGCGGTGCATAGGCGAACATAGTAAAACACCAAACATTAAAAAGCTCCCGACACGGGGGGGGGGGGGGTCTGCCTTCTAAAAAGTCAGATCGTTTCTTTTGCCCAGTTCTCCGCCCCAGAGTGGCTGGGGAAACCCAGCCAGATGGGCGGGCAAGGTTTAAATAACAAAATTATTATTATTATTATTATTATTATTATTAATAATAATAATAATAGTGGAAGCAGGGGGGTGGAAGGCGTCAACCAAGGTCCTGCCTCCCCCCCCCCCCCGCCCTGAAACCGTCCAGGGTCTTGTTCCTGGCGAAGCACCGGGCGCGCTTTCTGAGGAGAAAGCGACTCCCCCCCCCCCAACCGGCCCCGCCGCTCCCTCTCCGACCGGCCCCTCACCAAATACTCGGGGTACTCGAACATGTAGGTCATGCTGCACCGGTTCTCCTCGTACTGGAAGAGCACGTCCCGGACGCCCAGCAGGACCAGCGCCGCCAGAGCCCCGTAGAAGACCGCCGCGGCTCCGGGGACCTTGCCCGCCTCCAGCCACATGCCGCCCGCCGCCGCCGCGTCTCCGCTCGCTGGGTCTCCCTCCGCTTCCTTCCCCAGGTTCGCCTCACTGGGCTACACACAGACGCCCCGCGTGGGGGCGGGGCAAAGCTCTTTGGGGCGGGGCCAGGGGCGGGGCCGGCTTCGAAGCGTAAAGGGGAAAGGGATGGGCGGGCCCGTCGCCATATTTGGAAGGTCGGATGAGGGCCGAGGGCCGGTTTAGGCGCCATGTTGGGATTCCCGGAGGGCGGGCAATACTGGCAGTGGGTGGGGGGGGGAGCTTCTTGGCAGGGTCGGCGTTTAAAGGGGCCGCGCTTATATATCCCGCCAGGATAAGAAGATAATAGTAATAGTTTCTTTTTTCTTTTTCTTTTTTTAAAATTATCTTTATTGCATTTTAAAAAGAATTACAAAGAAAGCATAAATTAAACATTACATCCAAACATCCGAAAATGAAAAAAAAGTGAAATAAAATTGATAAGTAATAAGTTAAAACAAAAAACGAAAAGGAATTAGTCAAGTACATAAAATTGTTCAAAGGACACAAACACTAATTTGAATATTCCATACAGCAGGTTCTCAGAAAGAAATACATTTTCAATCCTTCTTTTCTTTCTTTCCGGTCACTTTATTTCTGCTGTGGAAAACTAGTTTGGATCCCTCTTATATTAGCTGACTTCCCTCTATCTCTTTGTAGCTTCAATTCTTCTCTTTAACAAATATTCTGTATTCATTTTTTTTTAATCTGTTTTTTTCCATTATATCCAGTAAAGGTTTCTAATGGTGTTATGTACTGAAGTTCTCACCCTGGGCCAGCAGGGGGATACTGTAGATAGTTTTCACTCAGGTCCACATATGCAAATAAGGGATCGAAAGTGATGTTCAGTGATTGGATAGTTGCAGAAAATGGTTACTGTTGCGTTCTAGTGGAGCTCTATATAAGCAGGCTGGCTGAACCCTTCAGTTCAGTTCTGTTCTGGCCTGTGAATAAACAAGAGCTGTTTGAAGAATCGCTGTGTCGTCTGATATGCTCACCCACAACTTAATAAATAGTAAACGAGCCAACACACTTTCCCGCCCAATTGCTCCCTGCCATTATCAGCGACACATCAGGAGCACTCTGCACTTGCGCAGGAGCGCTTCGTTATAATGTCGTCATATAATAATAATAATAATAATAATTTATTATTTATATCCCGCCCATCTGGCGGAGTTTCCCCAGCCACTCTGGGCGACTTCCAATCAAGTGTTAAAAACAATACAGCATTAAATATTAAAAACTTCCCTAAACCTTCAGATGTCTTTTAAAGAGAAGATAGCTGCTTATTTCCTTGCCATCTGATGGGAGGGCGTTCCACAGGGTGGGCGTCACTACCGAGAAGGCCCTCATAAGCTTTGGGTGTTGTTTTACCTGGGGGGAGGGGAATGAAAGTGTGCAATTCTACTCAATTCTAATCAAAGAACAGCTCGCCAAAATAAGAGGCGAGCATTCAAAGGGTGGGGGAATCGGGCAAACCTAGATGATCTCTACCATATATATATATATATATACACACACACACACATATACCATATATATATATATATATATATATATATATATATATGCAGGTTTTGGTGTCCTCGGGTGTCTTCCCGTGTAAAAGTTGGGGTGTCTAGGCGACGTTTCGACGAGGTCTCACTCGTCATCTTCAGGCTGGTGCTTTCGGCTTCTTGTTACTGGAACAGAGCAGGATCTCAGTGTTTGAGTTCCTATAAATACTGTTGAGGAGGTGTGGCCTCTAATGTTCTTGGGCAGAGAGGAAGTTCCCAGGCTAGTGTGCCTTTTCTTCTTTTGTTTCTTAATTACTTGAGGGATATCTTGAGTGATTTCTTGAGTTGTATCCTGAGTACCACTTAGGTGGGTCATTAGGTGTGGATTAGTTGCTAAAGCCTTTGTGTCTTGACCTCTTGAACTTTGTGAAGAGTTTTTCTGGGAAGATGGTTGTACTGCATTTTGTTGTGCTCTGGCTTGGCTTCGTGTATAGGGGCGAGCTGTGGTTTTGTGGTCTGTGCCAGCCAGATCTGTGTAGGGATTGCAGGGGGGTGCAGCATCCGGAGGTGCCACCATGGTTTGGCTACTGGATGGTATCTGTAATTCATCTGTGGAGAGGGTCTGGGTTTGGGTCTGGTGTGGTTGATTGGTGATGGCGTTCTGTGTGCCTCTGGCTCTGGTGTCAGTTTTTGTGGGGAGGGCTAATTTCCAGATGTCTGGCAAGCGGGATGTGTCGTCACGCTTGTTCATGTTGTGAGGGTGTTTCTCTATCTCGATGGCTTCCATGATTATTCTCTTGTGGTGATGTTCCATGTTAAAGAGCAATTTGGAATCTGCAAAATTAATTTCGTGTCCTGTTTCTTTCATGTGTTGGAAAAGAGAGGAAGTTTTTTCTTCTTTTTTGACGGCATTCTTGTGTTCTGCGATAAGTGGTACTCAGGATACAACTCAAGAAATCACTCAAGATATCCCTCAAGTAATTAAGAAACAAAAGAAGAAAAGGCACACTAGCCTGGGAACTTCCTCTCTGCCCAAGAACATTAGAGGCCACACCTCCTCAACAGTATTTATAGGAACTCAAACACTGAGATCCTGCTCTGTTCCAGTAACAAGAAGCCGAAAGCACCAGCCTGAAGATGACGAGTGAGACCTCGTCGAAACGTCGCCTAGACACCCCAACTTTTACACGGGAAGACACCCGAGGACACCAAAACCTGCATTCCTGTACCCGTGAAAATCTACGAAAGCAAATATATATATATATATATATATATATATAATAAAAGGCATCTCCCGTGAAAGCAAAAATGGGGAGGACCAGGGGTGCAGAGGGACAACCGCCCCCCAGTCAAGTAAATAAATAAAACTGCCCAACTAACTGACTTGTTTTCTTTGTCCATGGAGTTTTCTTGGCAGGGATACTGGAGTGGCTTGCCGGTTCCTGCTCCAGGTGGATCATGTTTGGTCAAAACTCTCCACTATGACCTGTCCATCTTGGGTGGCCCTGCATGGCATAGCTCATAGCTTCTCTGAGTTAGTGGTGTATGGAAGTGAGAGCTGGACCATAAAGAAGGCTGATCACCAAAGAATTGATGCTTTTGAATTATGGTGCTGGAGGAGACTCTTGAGAGTCCCATGGACTGCAAGAAGATCAAACCTATCCATTCTGAAGGAAGTCAGCCCTGAGTGCTCACTGGAAGGACAGATCCAGAAGCTGAGGCTCCAATACTTTGGCCACCTCATGAGAAGAGAAGATTCCCTGGAAAAGACCCTGATGTTGGGAAAGATGGGGAGCACAAGGAGAAGGGGACGACAGAGGACGAGATGGTTGGACAGTGTTCTCGAAGCTACCAGCATGAGTTTCACCATGGGGTCACAAAGAGTCGGACACAACTAAACAACAACAAACTGACTATTTGCATAGCAGATAACTTTCTGCTCCCCCCCCAAAAAAAAAACATAAAGCCTTGCGCCCCTAAAATAATTCCTGGGGAGGATTAAATAAAGAGGCTTCGCATGTCTCTGATTGAAATAGGATCACTTAGGGTCACCCAGCCTCCATTCCTTCTCTGCTTTGTTTCCTTTTGCTTCTTAGAGGAAATGGCAAACCATTTGGACCTGATGAAAAGAGGGCAGAAGTTCTAGATAGAGATGAGAATCAGGCTTTGGACACTTGCCAGTGCCAAGAGGATATGCCCTAGGAAAGAGGAGGTGAGAGGTATTCTAACCTAAAATTAGCCCTCATGTTATTGAGGGCAAAGGCCCCCCAAATGCACAGGCTTTGTGGTGGGCAAGGAGATTGCAATGAAACTTCGCAATGAAGATTGCAGCTCTTCGCATTGGTCTTCCGAAAGCATCGCTTGGCGGTTGGCATCCAAGTCCTTAAAACGTGACATTGATGGGAGACGGTCCAGGATGGCCAGTCACAATAGATTTTATGCACAAGGCTACAGAATTACCATAACTATTAAGACTAAATTTGTTCGCCCTTAAGCACTTCTTCCTACATGGAAGTCTTCAAAGCGGTGGTTGACCTCTCCTGGATGCTTTCCTGACCTAAAATCCACTCCTTTCCTGCACTCGAAAAAGTGCCGTGGTCACCTGTCACAAAATGGCCGGCGTGAGGCGTGTGGCCTAGCAAAATGGCTGCCCCCGGGACATGGCATGACATGAAACGGCAGCCACATCTAAAATACCAGAAATATAGTCAGGACCATAAAATGGTGTGGGCATAAAAGGTGGAAATCTGCCCAAAAACATGCTCCGACCACAACGCTCTGAAAATAGAACTCAGACTAACTCAACCCGGTTCCTTCAGATGGAGAATGAATGACACACTACTAAGAGATCAAGAGATTGTGAAAAAGGCCCAAAAAACACTAAAGGACTACTTTGAGATAAATCTGAACACTACAGTAGAAAAAAGAACAATCTGGGACGCAAGCAAAGCTGTTATGAGAGGGTTTCTGATACAACAGAATACAATTAAGAAGAAGCTCTGGAATGGAAAGAAAGATAAAATATTGGAGAAAATACACCAGGGAGAGGAAAAATTGAGAACCAAACCAAAGTCAAAGGAGCTGCTGAGAGAAATTAAATTCCATCAAGCAGAATATTCAAAATTGATTAACCAGGAGATTGAATGGAAAATAAAACAGATGAAGCAAAGATCTTTTGAATCAGCAAACAAATGTGGAAAGCTGCTAGCCTGGCAGCTGAAAAAAAGACAAAAGTTAAATACGATAACAAATCTAGAGATTGAAGGAAGGATGGTACAGAAACCAGAAGAAATTAGGAAGTGCTTCCACAGATATTTCAAAGAACTCTATACACAGGGGCCTCAGAAAGAATCTGAGATAGATCAATTTTTAAAGATAAATGGACTATCAAAAATAACTCAAGATAAAAGATCAATCTTGAACTCTATAATAACTACTCAGGAAATTGAAGGTGCCATTCAGAACATGCAACTAGGCAAATCTCCAGGCCCGGACGGGCTTACCTCCAAATACTACAAGACTTTGAAGGATTATTTGATACAACCTTTGTTGGAGGTATGCAACCAGATTTTGGATGGGAAGAGGGCACCAGAAACGTGGAAAGAAGCCTTCATCACATTGATACCTAAGACAGAATCTGAAAAGACTCAGCTCAAGAACTACCGCCCCATCTCACTCCTGAATGTGGATTACAAAATATTTGCAGACATTTTGGCAAGTAGACTTAAAAAAGTTTTAAATGAAGTAATTCACAAAGACCAAGCAGGCTTTCTCCCTGGTAGACATTTATATGAGAATACCAGAAACATCATTGATATTTTGGAACTTTTACAAACCAACATGAACACAAGGGCGGTGTTAATTTTTATTGATGCGGAGAAAGCATTTGACAATATATCTTGGAGGTTCATGAAGAAAAACTTGGAAGGGATGGGAGTGGGGCGGGGGTTTGAAAATGGGTTACGAGCAATTTATTCAGAGCAAAAGGCTAAATTAATAGTGAACAATGTGGTGACGGAGGAGTTTAAAATTGAAAAAGGGACACGACAAGGGTGCCCTCTATCCCCTCTTTTATTCATTTCAGTCCTGGAGGTGCTATTGAATATGATAAGGAAGGACCGGTTGGTACAAGGGATAGAGGTCGGAGTGAAACAATACAAATTGAAAGCTTTTGCAGATGATCTAGTTTTGACACTGCAGGAGCCAGAATCCAGTACAAAAAGAGCTCTTGAACTTATATCTGAGTTTGGTCGGGTGGCGGGATTTAAGTTGAACAAGCAAAAAACCAAGGTTTTGACCAAGAATTTGACACTTACAGAAACAGAGGGGTTTCAGAGAGAAACAGAACTGAATGTGGTAAAAAAAGTGAAATACCTAGGGATCTATTTGTCTTCCAAAAATTTGAATTTATTTAAGGACAACTATGAAAAATGTTGGTCGGAAGTTAAGAAGGATCTAGAAATTTGGTCAAGATTGAAACTTTCCTTGTTGGGAAGGATTGCAGCAATAAAAATGAATGTGTTGCCGAAAATGTTATTTTTGTTTCAAACCCTACAGATCGTGGACAGAGTGGAATGTTTTGGAAAATGGCAGAAGGATATATCTAGGTTTGTCTGGCAGGGCAAAAAGCCCCGAATAAAGTATAAAATATTAACAGACTCAAAAGAAAGAGGGGGGTTTGCCCTGCCGGACTTGAGGTTGTATTATGAAGCTGCAGCCTTCTGCTGGTTGAAAGATTGGTTTTTGCTAGAAAACACTGATGTCCTAGATCTGGAAGGTTTTGATAATGCTTTTGGCTGGCACGCATACCTATGGTATGACAAGGCTAAAGTTCACAAATTGTTTAAAAGCCATATTGTCAGAAAAGCAATTTATGCAGTCTGGACGAAATACAAAGACTTATTAGAGAGTAAAACACCGAGGTGGCTGTCACCGGTGGAGGCCAAGGCTCGAAAAAGACCCAATATGGAGGCCTACTGGCCGAAATATTGGGAATTAATTGAAAAAATTGGAGACAGTTGGAAGTTGCAGAGCCAGGATAAACTAAAAAACAAGGTGCGAGATTGGTTACATTATGCTCAAATGCAAGAGGTTTTTAAAATGGATAAAAAAGTTGGTTTCCAGGAGGAGAAATCGAAACTAGAGACAGAATTGTTAGAACCAAAGACCAAGATTCTATCTAGAATGTATAACTTGCTGCTTATGTGGAACACACAGGACGAGTTAGTTAAATCTGCTATGATAAAATGGGCACAGGATGTTGGACATAATATTATGTTTGAAGACTGGGAGAGGTTATGGAACACCGGAATGAAATTCACGGCATGCAGTGCCTTGAAGGAAAACATTATGAAAATGATATACCGGTGGTACATGACCCCAGTCAAGTTAGCTAAGATACATCACCTGTCTGACAATAAATGTTGGAAGTGTAAGGAAGCAGAGGGGACTTTCTTCCATCTCTGGTGGACCTGCCCAAAAGTGAAGACCTTCTGGGAAATGATTTATAATGAATTGAAAAAGGTATTTAGGTATACCTTTCCCAAGAAACCAGAGGCCTTCCTGCTGGGCATGGTAGACCAGAAAATGTCAAAGAAAGACAGAACTTTGTTTATGTATGCTAGCACAGCAGCAAGAATACTCATTGCTAAGAGCTGGAAGACACAAGATTTGCCCACGCTGGAGGAATGGCAGAAGCAGTTGATGGACTACATGGAGATAGCTGAACTGACCGGCAGAATCCGAGATCTGGATAAAGAAACAATTGAGGAGGACTGGAAAAAATTTAAAGACTATTTGCAAAAATACTATAAGCTGTATGAATCTTAAGATAGTGCATGATTAGGAAAAGTTATGCTTTAGCAATCATGATTAAGTAAATTGTAAAATAAGTGATAAAAGAGAAAAGGAGACAATTTGAATCGAACATGTTATGTTTATTTTAAAGGCATTGAAACTGAGATACAATATATCGAATCTGGGTACATAACATTTGAAAGTTACAATAAGGCATGAAATAAGGTAACAAAATGCTGACATTGTTAATTTAAATAACGCAGAATCGGAAGGGGTGGGGAAGTCCAAGTTGTTTTTGTTTGTTTTTGTTGTTAAAAAAAAGGGAAAATTTGTTTCTTGCAATTATGTTATTTGTTTGTAACCTATAAAACTATGGAAAGAAACGCAATAAAAAATTTATTAAAAAAAAAAAAATGGTGTGGGCATGCCCCCCTGTCAATGGGGGAAGGCAGGGCAGCTACATGACTCATTGCCTCAGTTGTTCGCAGAAGCTCTTTGCATCTTTCCACTGTTCAGCATGGAATCTGGGCATGTTTAAGGGAGCATATTCAATGTAGGCAAGGCCGAGCCAGTGTACATACCAATTGTGCAGGAAAAGCAAATAATCTCTCATACATTAAGGGTTTTTGAGAGGATGTTTACTGAGACCTCTTTCTGGCACCATAGGAGGTACAGTGGTACCTCGGGTTAAGTACTTAATTCGTTCCGGAGGTCCGTTCTTAACCTGAAACTGTTCTTAACCTGAAGCACCACTTTAGCTAATGGAGCCTCCTGCTGCTGCCGTGCCACCGGAGCACAATTTCTGTTCTCATCCTGAAACAAAGTTCTTAAACTGAAGCACTATTTCTGGGTTAGCGGAGTCTGTAACCTGAAGCGTATGTAACTTGAAGCGTATGTAACCCAAGGTACCACTGTACAGTGGTACCTCAGGATGCGAACAGGATCCGTTCCGGAGCCCCGTTCGCATCCTGAAGTGAACGCAACCCGCGCCCGCGCGTTGCGTCTCGCCGCTTCTGCGCATGACATCATCTTGACTGTCTGCGCATGCGGTGAAACCCAGAAGTAGCGCGCTCCGTTACTTCTGGGTCGCCGTGGAGCGCAACCGAAAATACTTAACTTGAAGCACATTTATCCCGAGGTATGACTGTACCAGCAAGCGTATTGGCCATCACCATAGGAAAGGCATTTTATATGAAGCAGTAAATTGAAGCCATTCGATACAGTACCTATAGAACAATGCCCAGATGCTGCGAAAGAGGTAGTTTTGCTGCAGACAAGCTGCAAAGCACAGCTTTTCCGTGTGGAGGAAATCGTACCGCCTTTACATTAACAGAAGAGGACATTGCCTCTTTGAAACTTACCCTTCTCTCAGTCAAAAGGCCATCACCACTATCCACAGTCAGTTTCAAGAGGTTCCTGAAATTGCAGAACACTGCAAGAGGAGTTGGACAGAGTTCTCGAAGCTACCAGCATGAGTTTGACCAAACTGCGGGAGGCAGTGGAAGACAGGAGTGCCTGGCGTGCTCTGGTCCATGGGGTCACGAAGAGTCGGACACAACTAAACGACTAAACAACAGCTGCTGTTACACCTGCTTTGTATCTAAGCAATATGCTAGAAACAACCGTGTACAGAAGTACGTATAAAAAACCTTAAGAGGGATAACTACCCAAACACAGTTGCAGATCCTACTTGTTACTCCAATACTGTTCATTCTTCACTCTCTTTCTTATTTGGTTTTGGGCCAAATTACCCATGCCCTAAACATTGTCAGTCTAACATGTACTTATTTGCCTGCTTTTACACGATTCTGCCAATGCATTAAGATTTTCAGGAGACACTCTGTTCTGCATCCCTCTTCCATCCAAGGTTAAATCAATGATTATGAGGAACAGGACATTCTGCAGACCATGAAAACTCCCTTCTTCATTTGGTCCCCTTCAGCTCAGCACGTAAGGACAGTTGTTCTTCTATATGTTTTGGATTTTTAATTAAATGCCTTGGTAGATTATGAAAGTTTTCAGATTGCTGTTTTATTATGGAGGGTATGTATTTTATGTAAATCAATATCCAAATTTAGATGTGCTTTTATTATTAATCATTATTAGTTCCATATAACACTGGTGATTTTATCATAATGATAGTTCATGCTTTTTAATTATGTTTTTACACATTTCGATTGTGCTTATATAAAACTCATTTTTATTTACTGTCTAACAGTCTTTAATCCTGGGATTGGATCAGCATTTTCCTGCTTAATGTTATGTGTGCATGTTTATAGAAACCTGAAAATATGCAGAAGTACTAACAGATGGACTCAAGCTTTGCCACGATACTCGTATCATTTATTTGTAAAAATATCCATCTGAATCAAGCTACTCAGTTACAACTAACACAGCATTCAGTAGTTGAAAAAGATACTGAACTGTGCCTAGAGTCTAAATTGATCTCTTATACCCATTTTGTGCAACCATGTCATTTAATTACATAGTTATGTCACTGAAGTTCAGTTTATGTTTAAAAAAAAACAAAACCAGCAACAAACACACTGAAACCATTCAACAATATTTCATATTGTTTATTACAAACAGTTCTTACAAAATGTAACACTGGCACCAGATTCATATCACCATGGTTTGTAAAGATATATTGCACATGCTAAAAGCATAGAATATGAAGACAAAACTACAAAAAACATTAGATATTGGCTTTTTAAATATTTATATCACTGCATTACAACCATGTATAATTGTATTTTATACACACTCAAGATTGTCACCATTTTAAAACACCCTTCTCAATAACACTAACCTAAGGTTTGTTTTGTGTAATAAGAAAGTGTTTGCAGCACTGCAGAAAGTTATGCACAATTTCTATACAAATTTAGCATATTAATTTCCATGTTTAACACAAGATTTAAAAAAGAAACATTCAAAGAAAGGTTTGAAATGAAAATGTACATGTATTATATTGCTTCAGTATCACTCAAATGAAAGACAAGTCACAAAACAGACCAGCATACACAAATATAAAAAGGCACTCTAAAAAGTTTCTTAGATGATAAAAACCCAAACACATTGTCAAGTTTCTGAACAAGAGTAGACAATAAATTGAGTTTAAGCATTTGATTCATAGTTAAGTACAGCAGATGTTTGCTGCGGAAAAGTACCAAAACATAATGTGGTGCCCTTTTAGTAGTGATAAAAACCAAACCAAACCCTGAGCTAGTTCATCTTACAATTGAAACAATAGAGACCAGCAAGCGTTAAGTGCCATGCATTATAACCCTGCAGTTGAAGTTTCACAAGAATTAAATACTAGTTGTCAACACAGAAATGTGGGCATAGAAGGGGACGCATGCATTACTACTCACAATCAAGTTCATGCTTCTCAGTCATAAACACATTTACTTGAAAGCAAGTCCCACCAATTTCAATGGAACAGACAGAGCGCTTAGCCTCTGACAGATTTAACAAATAAAAAACAACAGATCAAACCTGATCTTACCTATAGTTTAAATACAGTACCTTGTCTGCTACAAAACAGTATTGCCATTTAGATTAGAGAATAGTTAAGAGTGTAATCCGCATCACACTGAAGTTGATTGCCAGTATCTCGCTTATATTTTTCTTTAAATGGCTGTGGATTGCACTGTTCTTTTACACTTTAATGATACACTATCAAAAATATTGGGTCTAATTTAAAACATTGTCTTTCCAATAGGCTTGGAATTAGCGGTAGGGGAGAAAGGCATCTGGGGTAGAAAGACAGCCCACTGGGATCTCCAAGGCTGGATCTAGACTGATTGTAAAAACGGTAAAAAAAGAAACGTTACGTAGCTCTCAATGGAATTTTACATTGATGGTTTTACATTGCTCTACAGAGCCCTCTGGTGCCCACACGCTTATAACGCATCTTTAATGTTTTAAATCGACCAGCGTAGATTGGTCCCATGCGGAGCTGGAGAAGACGAAACCCCAGAGAACATTGCTGAACTAGATATAAGGCAGCGTCTTAGGTTCCTAATATGAAGCCAAGACCTAAACACATGAACTTAGAAGCAAGTTCCACTTGGTTCAGGGGGGCTTACTTCCATGTAAGGATGCAGCCAAAAAGGCAATCCTACAAGTACTTCCAGCTGCTGTCAGTAAACAATGGGATGGCATCTAGTGCTGCCAGACTTCTGTTTGTGTAAGGGGGCTTCTCCTTCCTCTGCTCCCGCTGCACAACCTTAGGATCTGTTCCAGAGGATTGGGTTGCCCTCTACAGCAGATCTGGAGGGCACATGGGAGAAGGAGGAGGAGCAGTCTGCTCACACAAAGTTGGATTTCACACCTCCATGCTCCAAAGAAGAAATAAAGAAGAGTAAATATTCTATCTGCTGTAAAGCACTACCACACGCCTGCTCTTTAAACAAGTGATCAGCCTAGAAATAATAAAAAGCAGGTCTGCTCAGTTCTACACAGACACCTCTCATTTTAAGTGCTCCAAGTATCAGTTATTGCTGTTCAGCAATATACTAGAAATTTTTTTTCGGTTATAAAAAGTTACAGTACTGAGAGGGAAAACTCATGCTCAGTTTTCCCAGTGCGGCTGAGACAGAAAAAAAGAAGGAAACAGGAATCTTTTTAAAAAGAGGTTTTTGCATTTCAGTTTTAAAGGGTTGGAAATGTTCCATTTTACAATCACCACCGATCTGATCCATAATAGCTGGGCAAAATACAGTACATTGGATTACTATGATTGGTTGGCTTTCACTGGCACTAAATTATATTTCTGTTCTTCTCAGGCCCTAACCTGACACTGCATATTGTAATTAGGTAATTTCTAAGAGGAGTATGATTGCTCTAGTACCTATGCGCTAATTTACAGGGAGGCCCAGTGTCCCTTTTGTTCTGGAGGGGAAGCCTTATTTTATTTTATTTGTTCTTTTTTATGTGTATTGTTTGATGGAATACGTTTGATGCAATATGTTAGATTGATGTGCATTTTTATATCTACTTTGTATTTCTGTATGTATTGAGGCCTATGGCTCTGAGCAGTAAACATTCTTACCACTCATTAAAAAGGGATTTTCAGACATGACTTATGGAATATTGTTAGTTTAATAATAATAATAATAATAATTTTTTATTTATACCCCACCCTTCCCGGTTCATAAAACCGGGCTCAGGGCGGCTAACAACAAATTTAAAACACTTAATTGATGCAACAAAAAACAGCATAAAATACAGTATAAAACATGAATAACAATAAATTCAGAATTCCAAAATCAGTTTAGGGGGGAAATCCATCCAATAAACATTAGATGATCACCAGGGCTAGCTGGCTAAATTAGTCCTATTTGGGCCAGTGTGGAGACCAGGGGAGAATTAGCTGTGGGATCCCAGAGTGGGTAATCTTCATAAAAAGGGGAGGGGGAGGGAAGGGGACTAAAAGATCAGGCTAAGTTCAAATTGAAAGCCAGGCGGAATAGCTCTATCTTACAGGCCCTGCAGAAGGAAGTTAAATCCTGCAGGGCCCTGGTCTCATGGAACATAGCATTCCACCAGGTCAGAGCCATCACTGAGAAGGCCCTGGCCCTGGTGGAGGATAATCTGACTTCCTTAGGGCCCGGAACCTCTAAAACTATGATTATTCATGGACCTTAAGGTCCTCTGCGGGGCATATCAGGAGAGGCGGTCCCGTAAATACGAGGGCCCTAAGTAGGTAATCAGTGGCCTCCCAATCTATATGATGCTGCTTTATTTTATTCCCTTAACAAAATTTATTTACCACCCGATTGTGGCAAAACCTCCAAGGTTTTTGCCATGCCTGTTACAGGATCTGATGTAGTACAGTCTCAAGTCCTTCCAGACAAAACAGACTAAGATGCATGGTCAGCGTAGACAGAAATTATTACAGCCTCACATTAGCCTGTTCCCTTTCGGCACAACCTCCCGTTAGTATTACACCGCTACCAGAACTGTTCTGCTCAAAGCAAGCTTGGAAGGTTGTTGTGTTCCATAAACCAGGAACTCTAACTGCTGACTACTTGGTCTGCCTGCGAACTTGCAGGTAGATTACCGTATTTTTCGCTCTATAAGATGCACCAGACCACAAGACGCACCTAGTTTTTGGAGGAGGAAAACAAGAAAAAAAATATTCTGAATCTCAGAAGCCAGAACAGCAAGAGGGATCGCTGCGCAGTGAAAGCAGCAATCCCTATTACAGTTCTGGCTTCTGGGATAGCTGCGCAGCCTGCATTCGCTCCATAAGACGCACACACATTTCCCCTTACTTTTTAGGAGGGAAAAAGTGAGTCTTATAGAGCAAGAAATACGGTATTCCTTGTCGAGCCTAACAGTGGGTGTTATGAATCATCCTGTGTCAGTTTCCTGTGGATGTTAATGGGAACCAGACCTGTAACTGGGAGAGCTCTCACACTACATTTCCTACTGCAGAAGTACATATTAGGACGGGGAACCTGCAGGCATAAGTGGTCCGTGGCAACATACAGAATGTTCTGGGTGCTGTGGCCCTCAGTACCATCTGACCCCAGAGAGAAGCCTCTTTTTTCCCTTTAAAAAGAGGCAACAGTGTGACGTGGCAGCTAAAAAAGCCAATGCAATTCTGGGCTGCATCAATAGGAGTATAGCATCTAGATCAAGGGAAGTAATAGTGCCACTGTATTCTGCTCTGGTCAGACCTTGCCTGGAGTACTGTGTCCAGTTCCGGGCACCACAGTTCAAGAAGGACACTGACAAACTGGAACGTGTCCAGAGGAGGGCAACCAAAATGGTCAAAGGCCTGGAAACGATGCCTTATGAGGAACGGCTAAGGGAGCTGGGCATGTTTAGCCTGGAGAAGAGGAGGTTAAGGGGTGATATGATAGCCATGTTCAAATATATAAAAGGATGTCATATAGAGGAGGGAGAAAGGTTGTTTTCTGCTGCTCCAGAGAAGCGGACACGGAGCAATGGATCCAAACTACAAGAAAGAAGATTCCACCTAAACATTAGGAAGAACTTCCTGACAGTAAGAGCTGTTCGACAGTGGAATTTGCTGCCAAGGAGTGTGGTGGAGTCTCCTTCTTTGGAGGTCTTTAAGCAGAGGCTTGACAACCATATGTCAGGAGTGCTCTGATGGTGTTTCCTGCTTGGCAGGGGGTTGGACTCGATGGCCCTTGTGGTCTATTCCAACTCTATGATTCTATGATTCTAAGAAAAAAAGCATAAGTTCTCCAGCTAACAAGGTTCTTCAGCTAACTGCACTTCCAGGAATGTGGACTGGAGAAACAGGTAAGACTTCCGAAGAAGCCAGGAGGAGGAAAGACAGGCAGGAGTTCTTAGGCAGGAGCCTAGGGAGAAGATAAAAGGAAGACAGCTCAAAACCAGGACAAGGAGAGGAAAACAGGTCCCCCTTAGTCCTAGCCACTCAACACCCATTTTTCATGCTCTGCACACGTAGCATGAACACATCCAGCTTCTGAAGGAATAGGGCACGCAGGAAGAGAAGATGAGGAAAGGCAGGAATGGGCGAAAGAGGGCCAAGGAAAGGAGGTGGTGGAAAGTGTGAGGCTGGCTGCTAGCTAGCGATGATGGGAGTTGTAGTCAAAAAACGGCTAAAAACCCAAGTTTGGGAAACCCTGATCTGAAGCAACGATGGGAGACCTTTTCCAAACCAAGGGTTACATTCCCCTCTGGGCAACTTCCCAAGGGGGGGGTCATATACCTGCAGTGAGCAAGGCCAGAGGCAAAAGTGGGAGGAGCCAGGAATGCAAACATTACCTTTTAATGGTAGCTTACGTTTCTATACATAGCGGGTAGAGTGAAAGTATGGCCAGCGAATTGTACGGCCCAGGGAGAAGGGACGAGAAGGTGTATCCTGGGGTGAGTCTCAAGGGCAAGATGGAGGCGGTTGGAAGGCCACATATAGTCCCTGGGCCTGAGGTTTTCCACCCCAGACCCAAAATATAACTTGTTTTCATGAGGAAAGACAGTTCCCTCCTGGTTCTTTAGTCTTCATTTTGCTATGAGATGTGGAACACCATTTCCTCACAGGTAAAACAAATACACTATAGACTTTTAAAAATGCAGACCCCTCTATTCTGGCATCCAATTCTATTGAATCATGCAATATACACCTCCATTCCCCAAGCCATACTGGGCACAAACAGAGCTTTGCTTTCACATTTCACCAAGCTTGCTATATGAGAACCTAAAAACAAAAACAAAAAACTCAGTAGCTAGGCTTGCCTATATGTATAGCTAATAAGACATAATAAAAACGAAAAAAAAAAAGGAACAAACCATGGTCTTTTTTTCTGGGCACTTGTTTCATTTCAAATAAATATAAACACATTTAACATTAAAAGTATGAACATTTTCTAGTCTGGAAAAATAAACTGTGATCAACACATCATCCATCAGTTACAAATGTCAAAATGTCTACTAGAAATTTGTGTCTTAAAGTGTACAATACAGCCAAAGAAGACTCTTTAATTACATAAAAGACTTTTGTGTGCACGTGTGATTAGAAAAGTTATTTGAATTTTCACTTGCATTATTAAAAAAATAATACATCTTCCCATTTAAGATACTGAAGCCTTTTGGTCCTCGTGGTATAGCTGGTTAGTTCTTTGTATTTTAAGAGTCTCAGTCTTCTTTCCGTACATCTTTCTCAGGCGAGGAACAGGGTCCATTTGACCTAGAAGCTTTGGCAGAAGGAGTAGATATTCATAATGCAGATGTTTAATAAGAAAGCTGATGTCAGCAGGCCTTTTTAATATATTGCAATTGCCTTACGTAGTTCCTGATGATTGGCTTTTTTTTTTTTACTTCGCCTGTTTTGGTTTTATCTGCTGTGTATAGCTTAAGCACAGTAATAGTAATTAGAAACAACAGCAACATGATGTAGCCCAGATGTTGCAGAATTTTAAAACCAGAAAATGCTCAAGATAAAAAATAATACAACTTATAAACACTAAAGTAAAGGGGGGGGATAATTCATTTTGGCAAACAACAAACATTTAGGTGCATTATAAATGTATAGCTGATTTTTCTCAAACATATCATTGCCTTGACAGCACAGGCAACACATTTCCAGGGATTCTTAACTGCGAAGTGCAAATAGCCAAGCAAGATTGTGCCAAATAATGAAAAAGGAAGGCAAATAATGTCTGCTTTACCGATAATCTCTTTGCTGCGGGTGGATATGTGCAATGACTGAGGCAAGCAAGATTTGGTCCTAAAACTTTCCAATTGCAAATGAAATTGTGGCTAATGTCTTTTAAAAGTGCCTTTTGTGTACTTAAGTGCTTAATACATCTCATGTAGAATTTAGAAGTTTTAATTTCCGTAGAAAGTGGTGATACCTGCAGTGCAGTGCTTGCAAACAACACAGAAACGAAACGGGGAAAAACAACCTGTGGCTTTATCTTTGGTTTGTATAACAAAGATATCTAAAAACGAAGACTAGATAACTATAGGTAATAAAAGTGAAGAGAGGTGGAGAGTTTCTTCCCATGATCTACAAATACTGTACTGGAAAAAAATGTCTTCATATTAGCAGTATACCCTAGCTAACACCGTGATATGTACACAAAAGTTCCCCTGTTTACTTGTGCTGTCAAAAAGGAATAGGGCAGCTTTCGCTTTCTGCATACAATAGGAGGTAGAGACTTCCACAGGAGTCACAAGGACCTATGGAAAGCAAAACAGCTGGAAGTAGCAGAACATTAACATGAATGCATTTCAATAAAAACCAGTTTTCTTAAAGGCTCTGTTTAACGGCAACTGTAAGCCTTCCGTTGCCTAACTGTACTCATTCCAGTCAAAAGTGAAGGTCAACTGTAATTCTGGGATTCATTGTCCTTTTTATTCTTTTTTTAATTTTTAACACCAACTTAGATCCAAATGCAACTGAGGAAAAGGGCATTGAATGCCGAAGTCAAAATGTTTCCGAATCAGAATCGTTTTCATTGTATCCATTTTCTGCTCCTACATCGTTACTTAAGGGTTTGCTATAGGAGTCAATGGCGCTGCTCGCATTGGAGCTATTGCAGAGGTGAGTCCTGCTCAAATTGTCTTTTTTAAAAGAAACGAAGTTGAGAGCCGTCATTGTACTGGAAGGAGAAAAAGGCATCATGGTAGCCAAAATGAGTGCCAGGCAGTCAGCCACGTCTTTGTTAGGAGCGCAAGCCAGGGCTGGCGTATGACCTGGGCACAAATGCAGACAAAGCAATGGTTAGTACTGGGGAACTACGAAAAGAAGACCTGAGCATTCCTCAGATACATCTCCAGATGGGTTTATAGGCTGGAGATGTATGTTTAGTCACAAATCACAGCAGGCAAGGCAGTGTTACACTTTAAAATTAGGCATGCTGGGGACGTACACAATTCACAAAGAGGTTTTAAGCTAATCTCATTACAAGCAATTTTATTTTTTTTAAAAAGAAAAACAGCAGGCAACTTACAGCCTCCACGAAAATGAAATAAACACAGGTGAACCAACATTCCACGAGGACAATATAAATTGAAAGCAACTTTAATGCACCAAGACGTATTTAGCCTCAAATATCACGTGATATTCTGAGAACAATGACTTTCATTCCAAAGCAACTGCGTAATGATATTTGACTGTTTTAGAATCATAGAGGCATTTGTTTTTATGGGCAAATAATTTCACAAAGTAAGTCGTTTGAGAGGAATAGCTATTTACACTGCTATTAAGCAAACAGTATTTTCATTAAGGAAGATTGCCAAACTTATTGAAATACACAGTAAATGTAACATAGCGCCTACTGAAATGAAATACATTGAACCCATTGCACAGAATCCAAATACTTAATCTCAACTAGAGCTGAGTAATTTTAAGCAAAATGTGATAAGAGCTGGATCTCTTTGTACTCAAGCAGATTATTATTGTGTTGTAAAGTGTAGAAACAATACAATAATAAACTGCTTATGTACATTGTGAACCAGGCTTTGGTATATGCTGATGAATTCTTCATGAAAATAATTCAACTTTCTAGTTTTTAAACCCTGTGACGCAATGGAGAGAGTTTTCTGCCAGCACGAAATGTCATCCCTTACAGTTCACGGTTATGTCTGGTGGGCTGTGGACGAGCATCATTTACATGACAAGAACGCTGCACAAGTTTTTAGGGAGCTTGACTGTGGTCCTCATCCCCACATCAAGACCATATAAAGGTTTTTTTAATTAAGCCAATGAATTGAAAATCCCAGGACCATGAATCTCCATAGATTGAGCAAGAATTATCCATTCATACAGGGCAACTATTGGTGCTCTACTTATCTTTTGGGAATGTTCTAAAATACACATTTTTTTTTAACACTTTCTGCTCTTAATTAAGGAAATTGCAAGATATTTATTACCAAAGGAACCTAGTGTTATATTTTTTGGTTATCTTAAGGCTCCAGTCAATGTCACCGACTTGGAAGTGGTTGTTAACCTACTTATAGCTGCTCAAATATGCACTGTGGCAAATTTGGGGGCGGGGGGGGGGCCTGTTTTGTTCATTTTGGTCTGCTATAGGAAAGTATGGAATATGACAATATTATCTAAGCTAATTTATTACAGAAGATTGCCAAATGAGCATGGAATGAGTAAGTCTGTTGAGAAATGGATTCTGAGAAGTTTTGGAACAGCAAGCATCATGATAACGTTCGACCACAGTCTCCTTTTGCTTTACTACAAAAGACCCCTGCTTGACTGATTCCCTTTATTTTCTTCTTTATTAGTAGGCATACCATCTCATTCTGTGTATATCCATTTGTATCTGAATTAGTGTTCGTGTGTGAATATTATGCAGGTTCAATTTGTAAGAAAACTATGTTTGTTTTTAAAATATTTACAAAAATATTTGTATGAATATTGAATGAAGATGAGATTAAATTCCAAATTACTCTGTTATATGGCCTGAATTTGGCCTGCATTTAGTTACATCATTAATACTGGCCATCTCTAGGTGTTCAAGAATGGGATACAAAGAGTGACCTTAGGTGTGCTCAGAGACTTGCATGTGTCCAGTGAGCATTTAATATTTATAATTTTATACCAAAACCCTTACACCATACCTCAAAGGGTTTTGAAACTTCCTTCAAACTTAAAAGAGGTTTGCCATGCAGCACTGGAGGACTTTTGTATAAGAAACCTACATCCAAAACCACCGTGAGCATGTAGAGTTTATCACAGGGCATTTTGGATCCTGCTCAAGGCGTTTTCGGTATCAGATCGCCATCCATCCAGCAATTTGCTTCAGTGCAAAAAGTTCAAAGCAAAAAGTGATTGGCTGTACAGAATTCAGTTTGACATAATATTACTGAGAGATGGAACTCAAAAGAGGCTTTCAATGAATGGCAGCGCTACCTGAATACTTAAAATCACGTCATATTTTCTGCTTCTACGTCCACAGGGTGGCAGTAACTTTCTTTGCATACCACATGTGGTCAGAACTGGAGATAGTATGATCTCAGAATTAATAAGGAAACAGTTAAACTGCTGGATCTCTCCACTCTCCTGAGCATGCTTTGATTAGGCATTTAAAACACAGCACTCTTCAGTCAAAGAAGTTAAAAAATGTTGATGGCTTTAGTGCAACTAGAAGATTCTAATTCTTACTGCGTTAAAGAATGACTGGTGGCCGTCAGTGAGGGCAAAACGAAGCAAAAAAGGAAAATAAGCTATTGTGTTTTATTTACGCTAAAGAAAAATGTGCTTTGGTGATGATCAAAATAATGTTTAACGAAGTCATACTGAACATCTTGTTACAATCAGCATTGTCTAACCTACTGGTGTGTATTTTAGAAACACACACGTGTTGAATAATGATGGATAGTTATTCTTCATGAGTGTTTTCACTTACCATTTTCATCTACGGCTCGTACACATGCCCCTTTCGCTAGCAACTCCTCAACTACCATCTTCAAGCCATTCTGTGCAGCAATATGAAGAGGTCTAGGAAACATAACATCTAGATTCAAGTAGGCTTGATGCATTTCAAAAGGTCTGTTGGGATATTATGCAGAGCACACTCACGTGCTTAAAGTATAGGATACTAGAAGTTATTTTCTGGACAATTTCAACATGTACTTATCATAGAATCTTAGAGTTGGAAGGGACCCGAGGGTCATCTAGTCTAACCCCCTGCAATGCAGAAATCTCAGCTAAAGCACCCATGACAGATGGCCATCCAACCTCTGCTTAATAACATCCCAAAAACAAAACCCAAACATGAACGCCGTATTTATAGAACACAAAAATTAAGTAGACTTTTAAAAACACTAAATGCCAGTTTGGGTCAACAAAAAATAAAATTTCATTAGGTTATACTTACGTTTGTAATGCATTATTTTTTGCATTGATAAGGCTCTGTTCTTGTATCTTGTCAAGTATCAACAAGGCACATTTTTCATGTCCCTGGAATATATAAATGCATTTATGTTCTTCTCGCTTTAGGAAATGATGAGAATCTGACAGTATTTAATTAAGCCGTGACTCAGTATTCACAGCCCCCTTTTATGCTATCACAGGTTAGCTTTCTGTAAACTGATCCAGGCCAATTTTTAAGGAACGCTATCAGATATGAGCAGACGAGGAGTGAATTGCATAGGAAAACTGGGGAAACTTATTAGAATGAGAGCAAGAACACCTGGTGGATCTTTTGTCTGTAAGTGTGTGTAATTTCTGAGCAGTGCTAACCTCAGATTAGCACGTATGCTAACCACAAGCCTGCTGTTCACTCCCCAACCAAAGTCATGGAACCATATTTTGGGGACATGGTCAAGTTGCAACCATTTTATGTCCCCCCCCCCCCCGGCAAAAAACTGTGCCACCAGCTTGACGAGGCGACAGAGCTGCCCTCAGCACCCCAGGGGATTGCCCCCTAATTTGCAACAGTGTCAGGGGGACAATGCTACCTCCAGCTTCATTCCCATTGGTTTTTTCCATCGCAAAGTAGGAAGAAAGCCGCTGGGCTGCTGATACCAGCTCTGCCACTGTGTCAAGTTGCAGCAAAGCTTTTATCCAAGAATAAATCTGAGAAAGAAAGCACCATATTTTTCGCTCTATAAGACGCACCAGACCACAAGACGCACCTAGTTTTTGGAAGAGGAAAACAAGAAAAAAAAGATTCTGAATCTCAGAAGCCAGAACAGCGAGAGGGATCGCTGCGCAGTGAAAGCAGCAATCCCTCTTGCTGTTCTGGCTTCTGGGATAGCTGCGCAGCCTGCATTCGCTCCATAAGACGCACACACATTTCCCCTTACTTTTTAGAAGGGAAAAGGTGAGTCTTATAGAGCAAAAAATACGGTACCGTAGATTCCGGCGTATTAGGCGACTGGGTGTATAAGACGACCCACGACTTTTGCTGTTCCGTTTTAGAGTTTGAGCGCCGCCAGGGGCAGAGCGCGCACCCCTCTGCCGTTGCAGCAGCAGCCCGAGGCGAGGCGTTTGGCGGTGGAGCACCGCACTCAGAAGGACTTTCCGCGTCCCCTTCTGTGGGGAGGGAGGAGGAGTGACGGCAGAAGGAGCACCTCTGCTCACCGGCTCCCTCTCCTCCTTCCCAACGCATATACCCGGCGTATAAGATGACCCCCCGACTTTTGGGGTGATTTTCCAGGGATAAAAAGTCGTCTTGTACGCCAGAACATACGGTAAATACCTTCTGCCACTCCATATACAATGGTGAGCCCCAATATACTGAAAAAATAAATAGGTTTATCCAACATGTAATGATTATTCCACTTTTAGCCTACTCCCCAAAATGAAAACAACAACAACTATGAGCAGAATCCTTCAGCCCAGTTTATTCTCTGCCCTTTGGTGTTGCCACTAGCAAATAGCAAAAGTCAACAATAAAATACAATTTCCTCTTCAGTTTATCTCATAATGCACCAAAAATAAAGGGTAATGATTTTGGAGCAGTGTTGTTTTAGGCTTATTTGTTTCCACTTATCCATCACCCTCCTTCGTAAGACAGTACTAGTTTTCAAAATTATTCCCAGTGTTCAGAAGATATACTGGCTAAGTTTAGCATTCGCTTGGTTCACAGAGATTTGCAAAAAGTGTTAGGAAGAAAGAAACTAACTACACAATCAGTGGGGGCACACCTCCCTTGTTTTTACGGTGTTGGGTTGTTTTAAAATTGTTTTTCATGTTGTAACCCACTCTAGGCCTTATGATGAAGGGCAGGCAACAAACAAAGAAACTACTTTTTATCATGTCTCCATTGCACACGCAGCCCAATTCACGTGGTAAATCTGGGTTTGCGCAAGGATTTCCATATGTGCAATGCAACTTCCACTCCATCTCCTCTCCCCTCCCCACCTGTCGCCCCAAAATTTGCTCTGGACAGTCGGGGAGGGGGAATTCAGGGTGGGGGTGCACAGGGAGAGAAGAAAGAGGGGAAGTTTGTAATCAAAAGTCCATGCGTGAACAGGATGACTTTGCTGAGTACCAAGTGCCTCTGATCATAGCTGTCAAATTACAGATTTGAAAATAAGGGACCAGCAGCCTCGAAAATAAGGGATCAGCAGCCAAAATAAGGGATTTTCAAAGCACAGGTAGGTTCAACTTCTGAGCCCCTCCAAGCCAAAGGCAGAAAGCCCAGCCAGCAGCCAAACGAAGCCTCAAGCGGTGGTTCCCACAGCGCAGCAACCCGGCAAAGGGGATGCAGCAAGGAAAACCACCGTCACCTCTCCGCTGGGAAGCGCTGAGCAATGCGGCTGATTTGACTGGCACAAGGGTTGCAAGCTTCACCCCCCAGTCATTCTTAGACTCCTTATTGGGTGAGCAACACAGCCAAGCAACACAGTTGGAGCCTCCCTCCTCCCTGGCCAGCATGGAGGGAGGGAGAGGAGCTGCTTCCTTTGAAACCCGGGAAATTTAAGGGATATCATCAATAAGGGACAGCAGCGGGACACAGTGCTGGGATAAGGGACTTTCCCGCCAAATAAGGGACGGTTGACAGCTATGCCTCTGATACAAGTATCATTATTTTGTTACACTTTTAATAATATCTTCTACACACATGGAACACACACAAACACACACAAATGCTTTTAAACATACTTTACTGCTAGCCAAGTGCAAGGATGTATTCGAGTTCTTATCTTTCAAAGTTAGATCAGCCTTCGCGCTGTTCACCAAAAAATCTAAGATACAGAAAGAAAACAGACCACACAATTACTCTTAGGCAGTTAAATTACCTTCAATCTCTGTTCACAGAATGTCCCATTTCCTAGTGTGCTCCTTGCATTTCCTAAAACTAACGAGACTCTAGTCCTGTACACCCTAATGAAAGTCTTGGCAAAGTAGCGTTTTGAAGTGAAATCTGGAGTGTCTGTCGGTGACATAAGCAGCAGCAGCGCTGTATGAAGATGGCTTTTTCTTGCTAAACACGCATACAGAATATCTGTAGACCTGTACAAAGGTATTCATTCTCATCAGTTCCCAGCAGCCAGGTACTTACCTACAGCACCCACGTGTCCTTTTTCAGCAGCCATCGTAAGTGGTGTTTTCCCTGAATTATCCGCAGCGTTTACTTGTGCATTGTGGCTTAAGAGAAGCTGCAAGCATTCTACGTGGTCCGCGAAGGCTGCTGCGTGAAGTGGTGTTCTAAGAAGAAATAACAGCTTTTTTTTAGACACTAGAGAATTTCTTACTAGTATTCTTACTTACCGTACTTTTCCGTGTATAAGACTAGGTTTTTTTTACTTTAAAATAAGGTTAAAAATCTGGGGGTGTCTTATACACAGATAGTGCATAAGCCCATTTTCTAAATTTGGGGTCTCCAAAAGTAGGGGGCTTCTTATACATGGGGGCATCTTATACACAGAAAAATACAATAGTTCTATTCCACTGCTAAGTCCAAGCTAACAACTTTTCAAAACAACGAATCCAATAATTCAACATTAAAGGGGGTGGGATGGCAGGCTGCTACTCGGATGAGAACATTGTTCTGTGGATGACACAAGAAACATGCACACATGGGATGCATCAAGTCCACTTTCATTTCTCCCATGATTTCAAGTAATGAGTTCAAGGTTTTTTTGTTTGTTTGTTTTGTCCCACCGCTTTACCCGGAAAATCCCGTGGTTTACTGCTGAATCGGAACAAATATCAAATGGGTTTTCTGTGGATTGAAGTGCCCCCCCCCCATTTCAGCAGTAAACAGCTGGCTATCACAGGGAAAGTGACAGGACAAAAACAAACAGACCCACTCTCAGTCCCCTAACTTGAAATCACGGGACCAAAGAAAGTATGGTTGGGCCTAAGTCTTATCTTAGAGAACTGAGAAATCTGTAAGCCCTGATTTTTTTCAGGGGACCATCAATAATGTATTTCGAACATATCTTAATGGGTTCAGTGAAAACAAACACACAGTCATTATCCGAGCAGTCCTTACCTTCCTTTGTCATCTTTACAATTGACAATGCCACCACCAATGGTCCCAATGAGTAGCGACGCACAATTTTCATGATCATTGATTCTATTGAGAAAACAGGTTTGCAAATTGGAACTCTCCTTTAATAAGTCACTCATTTCATAAACATACATCCTTTCCCCCTGGTTGTACTTCTGACTCAACAAAGCCTAGGCAACAAGTCTACATCAAGGGCTACTGTCAATGTCAGAGGCTATATGCTTCCAATGCTGTGGCACTCAGTTCCTGCACAGAAAAATATGCATAGAGGAGGGAGTTTGCACCTGCGGATATAAACTGTACCTGAAAAGCTCTTCCACAAGTTATGACGAATGCATATAGGGGGCCAGCAAAGATATGTGGGCACAGTCTTTTTTTTTACGTTCTCCCTGTGTATAGCTCTGGCACACAGCTGAGGATTCACATTCAGTAAAAACTCTGGCAGGAATCTGACTGAAGTGCTTTTCTTCTCCTGATGAATTAGAAGCTAGTTTTATATGAATCTGAAGAAGATGTAGTGTTCAAATGTCATTCTTTATTCCTAAGCTGCTCAGTGCAAGTAAAGATTTTAAGCAATACTAATACTGCCATTTCTGATGGGTAAAGTAAAGGTAAAGGGACCCCTGACCATTAGGTCCAGTCGTGGCCGACTCTGGGGTTGCGGCGCTCATCTCGCTTTATTGGCCGAGGGAGCCGGCGTACAGCTTCCGGGTCATGTGGCTAGCATGACTAAGCCGCTTCTGGCAAACCAGAGCAGTGCACGGAAATGCTGTTTACCTTCCCGCCGGAGCGGTACCTATTTATCTACTTGCACTTTGAGGTGCTTTCGTAATGCTCGGTTGGCAGGAGCAGGGACTGAGCAACGGGAGCTCAGCCCATCGCGGGGATTCGAACCGCCAACCTTCTGATCGGCAAGTCCTAGGCCCTGTGGTTTAAACCACAGTGCCACCTGCGTAATTTCAGTAGGTTTTTGTCATGGGTAAATATGTATAGGATTGCAGTCATGGCGTTTGACTTTTCTTGGTATTTCACAACAAGAGATGTTAGTTCCTTCTAGTTATTAAAAAAGAGACACTGTCCACATTCACACTTCCCACTAAACCATAGTTTAGTGTGATATGTACAAACTAGAATTCTGGTCAGTTTTGAAACATGCTAACTTCAAACCACTGGCCATGAAGCTGGCTTGTTTAAACTGACCCTAATTAGGGTAAACCACAACCCCCAGTTCAGATGCAGCAATAAGCTGATTTTAAAGGAAACAGAAAGTAATTTTTTCCAAAGTTCTCCTTCCAGCTACGTGGGAGAAAGAAGGGTGGCGAGGAGGATGCAAGCCTGAGGCTTATTCTAGAGCCCATGCATGCCGCACTAAGTTTAGTGTGACAAGTTAACATGGCCAGTGTGGGGAGGTAGCGGTAATGTTATCCAGCACATCCCCGGCAAAAGTAAAAATTATTGGTTCTACAGAGGACTTTAAACTGTTTCTATTTAAAAGATCAGAGCACAATGTGAAATCTAGGAACATAGCATGTAACAGAAAAGCTGACAATCAAATCCGAAAATTATGGTGGTGCGTTCTCAAATACGAACACTATAATCATTTCTATATTATATTTATTGACGTGACAGAGTGAAGAGTTCATAACACAATAATTGACAAGCAGGGGAATTAGGCAGGGCTGTGACATTCTGTAACCTTTATTCCTTTTGTCCTCAGAGTGAACTAAACCCGCATTTATGAATTTGCCCTAATTTTAGTTAACACTTCAAATGCCTTGAGTTTATTATGTGACAAGTGTACATTCCTACACCAATGATTTGAGAAGGGGAGCATTTTAACACCAGACAAATATATGTATTTTTGGGCGTGATCCAAGGATATCGTCTCTAGAAATTTTCTGCTGCTGTCCCTAGTTTAGCTTGACCTTCCGTTAAAGCCACAAGAAGTGAGCTTTGATGCAGCCGTTTCTACTTACACAGCACAGTGCAATGGAGAGAAAGGGTTCCCGATAAAGTTGCGGAAAGGTTTCTGTTCCAACAGTACCTCTATACAGCCTTCATTACCTGTAACAAATTGGGTGATTTCATGTTACAAAAGTGCTTCAGGATTGCTTGCAACTGAAATAGCTTATATAATGCAAATTAGCACTTCAGCAAACAGTCGTACCTTGGTTTTCAAATTTAATCCATTACGGGAGTCCGTTTGGCTCCCGGAACAGTTCAAAAACCAAGGTGCGGCTTCCAATTGGCTGCAGGAGTGTCCTGCAGCCAATCGGAAGCTATGGAAGCTGCGCCGGACGTTTGGCTTCCAAAAATCATTCGAAAACCGGAGCAATCACTTCCAGTTTTCGATCGGAAGCCGAAACGTTTGAGTTCAAAGGCGTCTGGCTTCCGAGGTTCCACTGTACTAAGGTGCCTCATACAGAGTCAAACTGCTGGCTCATCTACCTGTATTCAGATTGGAACACAGCTATCGCTTTGATTATGTTCTCCGAATTTTCTGATGAAGCCTTGGTTCAAAAGATGCACATAAAAGTGCATACATTTGCATGGTGAAACATGTAAAAATGAGTGTTTTAGGGGAATAACTGGATATAAGTGCAAGTTTTGGTGCTTTTGAAAAAATAGAAATACCTTTAACATAGAATTGTTCAACCCCCTGCAATGCAGGGATAACAAAGAGACAGAATGGAGCTATGATTGAGTACATGCTAAAGTGACACGGAACAAGCTGCTCCATCCCTCCTTAATTCTGCTTTGTGTTGTGATTATTAGAACGTGGTGCCTGGCATTTATTCACACTTGCAGTCTCACACCTACATGCTTGCCTGACTGCTCTTCTGAGAGCTTAGAAAAGCCATCAATCCTGGCTTCAACTTTACTTTGAACTCCACACCAACCTTAACATAGTACGCTGGGGGGGGGGGAGAGACTTACCATTATAAGAAGCCCAGTGCAAAGGTGTATAGCTCTGATTATCTTTAAAATTGTAGTCCCCTTCTGAAAGCGCCAGCTGCAACAATTCACTCAGCCATGTGGCATGACCACGAGCTGCTGCATAATGTAGAGGTGTCCTGCCTCTGGCGTCCTTACACATTATCAATGCTTCTTGTTCCAACAGCATTTGAACACACTCCTCATGCCCTGTCATAACCTGATTTAAAACACACATGCATAAATATATGGCGGGGGAGGACATTCAGAAGAGAACTGGATGGGGAGACGTAAGAAAAACATTTTAAATTGGTGTTTGCACAGTTAAGGGGGCAGTTTCGTGAAGAGTGTGCTCCTGAAATTCAGTCAAGAGGGAAACTAAATGAGAATGATGGAGAGGTTGCAAACAACTTATTTTCATATGTGGTGGGAAGAGTCCAGTGGTGGGTGGATTTCTGGGGCAGGCCAGAAATCACAGCAAAAACACATCAATTACTCACAGAGACATGCCTGCAATAAACCCAGAACCCAGATGCCAACTTTGCTGCCACATACACCCGGACAACACCATTACTGGCCCCAACAACATCACACATACCATCTCGGGACTATTTAATTGCTCATCGTCTAACATTGTGTATGCCATCAGATGCCAACAGTGTCCTTCAGCTGTCTATATTGGACAAACAGGCCAAACCTTACGCCAAAGAATAAACGGACATAAATCTGACATCAAGAATCACAAGACAGAGAAACCAGTAGGAGAACACTTCAATCTCCCAGGACATTCTATACAAGATCTCAAAGTAGCTGTTTTACTACAAAGGAATTTCAGAAATAGACTGGAAAGAGAAGCTGCTGAATTGCAACTCATTACCAAACTTAAAACCATGGAGAGACCTGGTCTGAACAAAGACATTGGATTCTTATCTCATTATACATGACAAAGCCATTTTTCACCTTCTCACCCCTTGCTTTTTCCTGTAAGACCTATTGCAGTCGTTAAGAGTCGTCAACAGGCTCATCACAGCTATCTGCCAATCACCCATTCCCACCACCCTTCTGAGTAATACCCCTCCCCACCTTCTCACTATATAGAAGGATCTGGCAACTTCTGTTTCAGTGTATCTGAAGAAGTGTGCATGCACACGAAAGCTCATACCAAGAACTAACTTAGTTGGTCTTTAAGGTGCTACTGGAAGGAATTTTTTTGTTTTCACAGAGACCCTTAAACATAGACCCACTTAGTATGTTTGAAAGATGTAACAAATCGATTTTGTCCAAGAAGTAGTGGCAGCATGGTTAGAAATGGCTAATGTGATATGTATTGATGGCCATCGCATGCAATCCAGTTCTATATTCCTGTTCCATTGTTGTACATCATGTAAGAAAATTAATTTAAAAATAAAAGGAAAGATCCATCATAGCAAATGTAGTGGTGTGGCATACACAAATAAGCCACCCGTTGCCCATTTGTTTCACATGCATGGAAAACATGGCTTTCGGCTTTTAAGGATACTACTGCCTGACTTAAAGAGCTCAATGCAAAAGAAAGCACCATGACTGCATTTCTGAAAAATCATATCCCTGGCTTCTTTATAGTGTTGTTTATAAGAGTACACCCACACTTTACACGAATTGTGTCGCCAGTGAAGTTACCACTTCGCTTGCCTAAATGAATTAAATTGGTAGCATCAGCCACACCACATGGTGACTCAACACAGATCATTGTGGTTACCACCTCAGAGAGTGGTTACCACCTCAAACAAGAGATCACAACACAACAAGAATGTTGAGGGTAATGCACATAAAACATTTCTTAGGGACAGGAAATGCTGGGACTGTGTTCCACAGTGTCAGAACCAAAACAGCAAGCCCCCCAAGCCCACTTCTCAAGAGCATACTGTTACATGTACACATACTGGGCGGGAGTCAACTCATGTATCCTGCTAATGGAAGTGTGCGCAATGGGACTCTCGTTCTTGCCTCCCCTGAGCCACCCACTCCCCCAAAATGGCTTGGGGGGGGGGCTCAGGGTAACCTTGAGAACAGCATACGGAGGGAAAGAGAGAGGGCAATTCCATCTGGCATGCTGAAAAGCTTGTGCTGATGCACAATTGCCATGGCACTATGTTGAATTCCTCCCATAGTTTTTGTTACCTTTTATTCTCTCCTCCAGTTAAAAATGTTGAAGCTTTTAATTGTCAGCAATTTAAGCAAGCGCGCGCGCACACACACACACACACACACACACACACACACCTTTCAATAGAAAACACGACTTGTGGAGTTTTTTGTTTAAGAAGAAAAGTTCATTTTACTACATATATTCCATATCCCTGATTGTTGTTTTTTTCCTTCTCATGGCAATTCTCTTTTCAATAATTGCCTTGGGTTTTTTTATTAGAGCATAAAAGTTGCTTGGCTGAACTGGACCCAGATGCATCTGGAAGATCAGGAATGAGGAACCTATTGTCCTCTAGAGCAGTGTTTCCCAACCGTGGGCCTCCAGCTGTTTTTGGACTACAACTCCCATCATCCCTAGCTAGCAAGACCAGTGGTCAGGGATGATGCGAATTGTAGTTCAAAAACAGCTGGAGGCCCAAGGTTGGGAAACACTGCGTTGGTACTCTAGTTGTTGGGGTGATGGGAGTTGATCCAACAACATTTATACTTTAATTTGGTGGTCTGTACTCGTTGAATACTATTATGTATGTTTCAGGCAGAATTTCAAAAGGCATGCAGCAGACACATAGGACAAAATGTTCTAAAATTAGCAGTTACCCCTCGATGTAAAGCAGTGCATCCCAAGGAATCAGCTGCATCCACTGATGCTTCTTTTTCAAGTAACAAGGCGACGGCATCTATGTGCCCATAAGCCACAGCTAGCATCAAGGGAGTTCTAAGAAACGAGAGACAACAGCAGTTTTAATCTTACTTCTGTGGGTTTTTTTATTCAACATGCTATCCAAAAGGACCTGCCGTTTTCACCAGACTTTGCAATGATACTCCCTCTTTCCAACATTCTTATTGCATCACATACTTGCTACACATAATTCCAGATATCCGATCCACAGGTATTTCTAAATTGAGCAGCTAGTGTAGCCTTCCACAGACTACAGTCCCCAGCATTCCTGGCCTCGTTGCCTGGGGCTAATAGGTACTGAAGACCAACAACATACAGGGCCATCGTATTGGGTTACCCCTGCATGGTGTGGTGGTTAAGAGCAGTGGACTCGTAATCTGGTGAACCGGGTTCGCGTCTCTGCTCCTCCACATGCAGCTGCTGGGTGACCTTGGGCTAGTCACACTTCTCTGAAGTCTCTCAGCCCCACTCACCTCACAGAGTGTTTGTTGTGGGGGAGGAAGGGAAAGGAGAATGTTAGCTGCTTTGGGACTCCTTAGGGTAGTGATAAAGCGGGATATCAAATCCAAGCTCTCCAAACCCCAAACTCTAATAATAGTCTGTTTGTTCAATCAGGAAAACCAAGTGGTGAAGGTATTTCTACACTGCAACAATTTCAGAGTTTTACTGATGTTGTCCCATGGGGGTGTGGGGGAAGAGAAACAGGCTAAACCCTTTCTCCCTGGCATGTTATATTTCCAAGTGTTGGGTTTTTTCTTTCTTTCTTTCTTTTCACAGGGCAACATTTGCACATAAATTTCCCACCACGCCAGAGCCTAAAGCAGCACATTTCAGGAAATTACTACATATGCTCACTGAATAAAGTGGCCCCAAGAAACAGATCAGAGAGTGGAGAGCAGGCCATCACTCACACAAACTGCTCTGCCTCCAACCAAAAGCCAGGAGGCTCAGGAGGAAACGTCAGAAGTGATGCCATGGCTGCCTCACTTTCCCCAGTGTCGGAAACCTCACTCAGCCTAATGGTAAGGGCCAGCCTTGGAAACAGATCCCAACTACGTCAACAACATCCTTCAATGCACCCCCTTACTCTTGCCTCTGTACGTTCCTAATGTGCAAAAGTAAATAAAGCATTGCCCTCGGGGAGTCTGTTGCAAAAGGTTTACCACCTGCACCCCATTTACCAGCAGTGGCCTGGTCTCCACTGACAAAAGACCACACAGAGAGGTTGTAATAGAGATGCAAGAACAGTACATGCACTGCATCACTCTTCCCCCTTGGGGTCTCGGCAAAATCCACACACACACACGGGCTTTTCTGCCTGTTGCAATCTTTGCTGGTAGCTTAGCTTATAATAATAATAATAATAATAATAATAATAATAATAATAATAATAATAATAATAATATTTATACCCTGCCCATCTGGCTGGGTTTCCCCAGCCACTCTGGGCGGCTTCCAACTGAATATTAAAAACAATACAGCATCAGACATTAAAAACTTCCCTAAAGAGGGCTGCCTTCAGTTGTCTTTTAAAAGTAAAATAGTTGTTTATTGCCTTGACATCTGCTGGGAGGGCGTTCCACAGGGCAGGCGCCACTACAGAGAAGGCCCTCTGCCTGGTTCCCTGTAATCTTACGTCTCGCAATGAGGGAACCGCCAGAAGGCCCTTGGCGCTGGATCTCAGTGTCCGGGCTGAACGATGGAGGTGGAGACCCTCCTTCAGGTATACAGGACCGAGGCCATTTAGGGCTTTAAAGGTCAGCACCAACACTTTGAATTGTGCTCGGAAACGTACTTCAGAAGCAGGTTGTCGAGGTACTGCCCCCCTCCCCAATCATTTTCAGCGTGGCTGTTTTGCCAAAGTCTGGAAAGGTCAGAATATCCTCTAAACTCGGAATTAATCTGTGTGCTTCCAAGACCGAAATAATTAGTGCAAAATGCACAATTCCAAACCCAAAGCTGCTTCCATGCTGCAGCTAACTTTATAAGAAACAGAAGCAGCGACTCTCAAGAGTCTATTACATTATTTTGATTTTGATCTAAATGCTAAGGCTTAAGGTGTTCCCAATATCACACATGTCACGCAAACAGATAAAAAACAAAGTCGACTTACTGTCCTTTCGCATCGGTCACATCAGGGTTATCTGCTACTTCTAACAAAAGCCGCAAACACGGAGTGTGTCCATTGATAACTACAAAAAGGGAAAACATTTTAGCATTCTGAAAATAAAGCCTAGAAGCTCATGCACTCTTACATCTAGTTATTCACAGCTGTCCCAAATTCTAGGCGTTTTCCCTACTTAGCACTTGAATATATGGATTTATATCTAGTGGGAATCAAATGACCAAAATATCAGTTGGTATAGTGCAGGGGGAACACATATGGAGGGGAAACGAAGGCAGACAAGGAGATATTGTAGAGCTGGAAAAGGAAATTTGGGGGGTGACTGAGGCAGGGAGAGGGGGCCTGCTGAACAAGAGGGCACTCCCCCAGTAGATATAGGTATAAAGGTAAAGAGACCCCTGACCATTAGGTCTAGTCGTGGCCGACTCTGGGGTTGCGGCGCTCATCTAGCTTTATTGGCTGAGGGAGCCGGCGTATAGCTTCCGGGTTATGTAGCCAGCATGACTAAGTCGCTTCTGGCGAACCAGAGCAGCGCACGGAAACACCATTTACCTTCCCGCCGGAGTACCCATTTATCTACTTGCACTTTGACGTGCTTTCGAACTGCTAGGTTGGCAGGAGCAGTGACCGAGCAACGGGAGCTCACCCCATCACAGGGATTCGAACCGCCGACCTTCTGATCGGCAAGTCCTAGGCTCTGTGGTTTAACCCACAGCGCCACCTGCGTCCCAGATATAGGTATAGAATGTACCTATTTGTATATAGTGGGTCAACACAACTGCCTGAATTTTTTGACTGTCCTTGGTGGCATAGCAATGGACACTTCTTGTGAGGGACAAGCTCCTGACATCAAAAAATGTTGCATTGTGCCACCAGTTGTAATAAAGAGAGCATTAAAATGTTGTGTGCCTGCACATACACACATGCAGCATGCTCAAACCCGGTCTGAGTGAACTGATATTAGCATACACTAGCGGCAAAAATTGTGGAAACCTTTTGGAGAAAGTGTATTTCTGAGGTTTGATGGCTCATAACACCACTTTTTTGGGGAGTAATACCATAAAATTATATACCAATGGAAAGATAATTTAATGAAGAATGTAATTCAACAAGGTTTCTTCAATTATCTGTATTCTATCAAAAGTTATAGCCAAATAATCAGAAAAAGGAGTGTTTAGAGACCCAATCAGGTGTCATCTTGTTTTGGCAATGATGGCTCATAGCACCACTTTCGGGGGGGGGGGGAGTAATTCAATAAAATTATATATCAATGGAAAGATAATTTAATGAAGAATGTAATACAATAACATAAATAAGGAGGCCATTTGTCAGTGTGTTATGTGATTGCTATCAAGTTCATTGGGGTTTCTTGTTCTTTCATTTAGTGAGCTTGTAAAACGTAATAAAATTAAAGAAATGGCGCAAAGAGTTGACTGGTCACCCAGAAAGTGATGTAAAATAGTAATATTAAGTGCACAAGGCTACAGCTATGAATAAATTAGAACAAAAATTGGTGGAAACTTAACCAGAGGTGGCATTTCTAAATTTCTTAAGAGGTATAAGGAGACTCAGTCACTACAAAATCAGACTGGTAAAGGCAGGAAAAGGTGCACAACAGCAAGTGACGATAGAAGAATTGAGAGACTGTGCCTATGTGATATAAGAAAATCATCTGGGTGTATACAAGATGACATGGCGCAATGTGATATGAAGTTGCGTGCAAGGACTGTTCGGCGCAGACTGCAGGAGTATGGTCTAAATGCTAAAATTTATGAGCCATCATTGCCAAAACAAGATGACACCTGACTGGAAATACACTTTCTCCAAAAGGTTTCCACGAGTTTGGCCACTAGTGTATGGTGTACAAATTTTATTCAGCCAATAGAGGTCTCTGTCAGACCATGTTGAGGTGCTGCAACATGTCAGTACAAAAGATCGCACTCGTCCTGTTTGTTTGGTACCATGCAGATAAATACACTGGAGAAACAGCAGCTTGCATTCCATACCAAACCAGAATATAGGAAAAAGTAACATGTCAACACTTAGTCATCAATTACAGGTGAGTTTGTGTGAATACAGAACGGACTGCTTCAAAAAAGGCCTAATAGCCAGTTCAGTAAGTAATGATAACTGGTGATAGTCTCAAGGGGGTAAGGAAGGAGTACAATTTATTGAAGATCTTTGATCAAGATTTCTATCACGGGAAATGAAGTACCGTATTTTTTGCTCTATAGGACGTACCAGACAATAAGACACACCTAGTGTTTTTTTTTGGGGGGGGAGGAAACAAGAAAAAAAAAAATCTGAATCCCAGAAGCCAGAAGAGCAAGAGGGATCTGGCTTCTGGGATAGCCTCTTGCTGTTCTGGCTTCTGGGATAGCCGCTGAAGCCTCTCCCGGGCAGAGGGATGAAGGCTCCCCCTGCCTGGAAGAGACTGCGCGCGGGTAAGCTGCCCCCTGTACCTTCCCCCATCTCCCACAAGAACCGTGCGCTTTTTAAAGGGAGCACGGTTCTTCAGGGCTTTTCTGGGAGTTGGGGGAAGGGACAGAGTCGCGTGCTCTCTCCCTCCTCCCCCCCTTCCCGCAAGATTCACACAAAGCCTCCGCAGGACAGCGGGGAGCCTTCGTCCCGCTGCCCTACGGAGGCTTCGGGGGGGGGGGGCTATCCAAAAGCCAGAATATCTAGAGGGAGCGCTGCGCAGTGCTCCCTCTCCCTGTTCTGGCTTCATGCTTAGCCGCACAGCCTGCATTCACTCCATAAGACGCACACACATTTTCCCTTACTTTTTAGGAGGGAAAAGTGTGTCTTATAGAGCGAAAAATACGGTAGTTTCAGTCTATGTTACTACTGGAGGGGGCCCAACCATAGCTTCGGTCTCTGCTGCATGGGACCTTCTGCAAGCTAAGTAGCTGCACTATCACCAGGCTACTACCCTGCCCCATTCTTCTCTTCTCTGCATGCAGTTTACTTGCATTGCAGCCAACACATACAAATCACAGCATCTCACTGACCTGCGGCATGAAGCGGAGTCCGTTGGGTGACGTTATCTTTCACCATAACAGAAGCACCCTGGTTGATGAGCGCTTCCACACATTCAGTGTGTCCCTTAAATGCAGCCAGGTCCAAGGCAGTATGTCCTTTCTCATCCTTAATATCCAGGTCTCCCAGAGACTGGAGAAGCACCTCCAAGGCTTGATGATGACCATTATAGGCCTAGAGGTCAAAAAATTACTACTTCAGGCCAAAGCACTTCATAAGCATTTTACGTATGGGAGATAGTCCTTATTATAATAATCAAAAATGAACACAGTGAAGAAAAGCCCCACCTCACCCTCCCACTATGTATAAGGGTCTGGTGACTTCTGTTTCAGTGTATCTGAAGAAGTGTGCATGCACACAAAAGCTTACACCCGGAACAAACTTAGTTGGTCTCTAAGGTGCTACTGGACAATTTAATTTATTTCGACAGTGAAGACAAGTCATTATACTGGCGATATAGCTCATTTAATGGTTTTTTGTCTTGAAGCATCCGGTTTCATTGCATTTAGTATTTACCACACCAACTTATAGTTTCTAATGCTTTTATCTGACACGACACTATTGCATGAAAAACTGATTAAAATCATTATGCAGTGACTTGGCAAAAACTGGGTCGTAGTGATTACAGGAAACACATCAAGTTACAAATGCTCTCTTCTAGAAGCGTAGGTATGTACAATTGCAAACAATCCACATACAAGTTATGAGATCTATGTTGCAAGAGATTTAGGTTACCGTATTTTTCGCTCTATAGGACGCACCCGACCATAGGACACACCTTGTTTTAGAGGGGGAGAACAAGAAAAAAAAAAATCCCCCTCTCTGCTCAGCGCTCCTTCAGCGAAGCGGCAGGAGAAACGGAGCCCCTTCCATTTCTCCTCCCGCTTTGCTGAAGGGGCGCTGCGCAGCTCTCCCTCTCTGCTGAAGCCAGGAGAGTCTTGATCTCCTGGCTTCAGCAAAAGGAATGCGAAGCCTTCGGAGCGCAGTGCAAGTTCCTGCTGTGCTCCAAAGGCTTCAGGGATAGCCGCCTGAAGCCTTCGGAGCGCAGCGGGAACTCGCGCTGTCCTCCGAAGGCTTCAGGTTCCTTTTGCTGAAGCTGGGAGAGTCTTGCTCTCCCGGCTTCAGCAAAGGGAACTCGAAGCCTCCGGAGCGCAGCGCGAGTTCCCGCTGCGCTCCGAAGGCTTCAGGCTTTAATGAAAGCACCGCGAAGCCTCCGGAGCGCGGAGGGAGTGCTCCCTCTGCGCTTTGGAAGCTTCGCATTGCTATCGCTGAAGCCAAGGAGCCTGCATTCACTCCATAGGACGCACACACATTTCCCCTTAATTTTTGGAGGGGGGAAAGTGCATCCTATAGAGCGAAAAATACGGTATATAATGGCCAATTCTGTATTATCTTGATCAACTTTGGGGTTAATTTTAAAAATATATACAAAATGGGAGATGGTCAGAAGCTAAACAACAGATACTTTAACAGCACAATCCTGTGCTTGTCTACTCCACTATGTTCAATTAGTCTTACTAATCCTATGCAATCCTATGTTTAAGATTGCAGCTTAAGGGCACCTCCAGACTTCCAGTGTTTTGTAGGTGGGATCCAAGCACATACCAGACTTCAGTTTTACACAATTAAAGTGCATTAATTGGCTCTGTCACCCTAGCACAACAGATACACTTTTAAAAAGGAGCAGACTTTTTGCAGTTAGGAAGGTGACAGGGAAAGTGTGGGATGAATGAATAATGGGAAGACATCCTGCAAGCAAATCAGGATGGGTGTGGGGTGAATGCTCATTTTCATATAGCCACCTAGCAAACAAATCAGAAAGAATGCTCAATAAGGAACGGATGCAAATCAGAAAGAGTGCTCAACAAATGGGTTACCTATGGGAGCGTTTAGTGGAGCTGCTACTGGAGCTTAGTTTGCATGCAGTTGTGGCTAGATAGAGTTTAACACAATTTTTCTGGTTCTCAGTTGAACAAGAACAATGCTCCTTTACAGACATGAAAATTTGTGAAATTATCATTGAAATTCACGTATTTTGTTATCTGACGTTTCAACTCTCATTTTAAAAGGGTTTTTAAAAAATGAAATGCTCACTGCATACAACTGCAGCACAAGTGTAGATGAAGATCTCTTATGAAAATTAAATTTGGATGTGTATTCTCTGCATTTATCCAGGGTAGCTTGTAATTGTAGTGTTGTTGTAATTTTGGGTTTGTCCGTTCAGTTGACAAAATAGGGCTTTAATGCTGAAGAGGCAAATACAAAATTATTTCTATCTTACATTCATTCTAAAATCTTATTTTCATCAAAGCTAAAAGCTGCAGCCTTTCAAATAGGATTAAAAATTCTAATTATTTCATTGATGTGCAATTCCTATGAATGTTAATGAGAACAGAATATGCAGGAAGGTATGCATTAAAATTCATATTGAATTTTATGTTTTAAGCATATGAGATAGACTGTTGGTTAAAGATGACATGTGTTCATGCTCATATCCTTTTCTGGGGGGAAGTATATTCATATTAACTCAATTTACATTCCTTTATTTCAAGTAACGACATAAACTAGATGAAAACGAAAATGAGGCCTTCAATGTGATAATAGGGTATTAAAAATGTGCAATCTGATTCCCAGCACCACCTGAGATTAAAATTAATTTTTATTTTAGGGCTGCATCAAAACATTTGTAGCCTTGTTTGCAGGCTGCAAAACGGGATACCCCCTTCTTTGTTGATGCTTAAGAGGGCCCTACAAAGCTTAGCATAGTGTACTCATTGTACAGAGGAAGGAATTGGACTACAATTACCATGAGTCCCAGTGTCAGGAGTCCAGGTTCCCAGCTTGATGACACAGTGAGCATAGCTAATTAAAAAGGAGGATTTAATTGCAAAAACAAACAGATAGCTCCGGACGGCTCTAACAAAGCCTCTGGCAGCATCACTCAAGATGACCCTTCTGAAGACTCCTTCCGGTGTCGACAGAAGATACTGAATTTAGGACCCTTACATCTCTTGTTTAGCTTCCTATCTAGCAGCCCTCCCATTCGCCGACTCTTCAGACTTAGTAGATCAGCTCCAGCCTCTTCCTGTTCAGAAAGACTGTCTCTTGTTCACACCTGTTTGTGCTTCCTGAGAGCTTTGGCTGTGTTCCAGCCTGCTCTCACCTACTGCCTTATCAGTTTGCCATTCAAGTTCAGGAAGAGCCAAAGTTTGCAGCTGTCGGCTCTCTCCCGCCTGAGTAAAATCTAAGCTTCTCTGTTCCGGGCTGCTTTCTGTAGTTGGCTGCAAACCATTGCTTGGAGCTGGCTCATTCCTGACACCCAGCTAGTATGGTCGGTGGTCAGGATAGCTCAGTTGGTACATGAGACTCTTTATCTCAGGGTTGGGAGTTCAAGTCCCACCTTGTGCAAAATATTCCTGCATTGCAGGGGGTTGTACTAGATGACCCTTGTGGTCCCTTCAGACACTACAATTCTATGATTCTATGACCATACACAAAAGGAACACTGGGGGAAGGGGCATTTTGAGTACCTCATTTAGTATCCTCCTTTTTCTTTCCAGCAAGAAATCCTATATATTGATGGCAAATGTATTCTCAAGTGCATGTGTGCTTCTGTAACCAAGACGGCACCGACCACGTACTTGAGAAAGGGATCAGAACCCCCAAGGTTTGTAGAAGTACAAAAAACAAAATATTGGCGGGGGTGGGGTGTGGGAGAATCCTAAGGGGGGGGGGACCCAAACACCTTGTGAGTTGTTATTTGAGTTAGGCAGCAATATAATACTGAAACTGTGTACTTACAGCTAAGTGCAAAGGGCTTTTTGTAGCTGTTGAATCGGATTCCTCAAAAATGTGGCTCGTTTTCTCCAGAAGCTACAACAAATAAAGAAGTGACAGGGCTTTGTACCTCTGCTGAAATGATAATGCACATGAAAGGGGATGATCGACAAAACATGCATGTTTGGGGGAAACGGGCATATCAGAAAAGATTAATTTTATTTAGTCTTTAGGCATGTCTCACACATACCCCCCTGAGTTAACGGAAAACACCAAAAATGTTCTTTTTAAAAAAAAAAAAAATAGGCACTACCATTATGAATGGTTGAAAGGGACACAGTTCTTACTGTTCATGAGGTAAATGCTAGGCACACTGTTGCATTCATTTTATTGTCTGTTACATTGATTTTGCTGTTGTTGTTGATGCTGCTGCTGTTAGGATTACTCACCTCCGTCACTGGTGTTGTGCAATGCCAGGTCTATAGGCAACAAAACCGCCACCCTGCGAGATTTCTTCATCTCTCAGGGGGCCGACCTGGCTTGTGTGACGGAGACCTGGGTGCGCGAAGGGGATACTGTTACCTTACGAGAGATGGCGCCCCCGGGTTTCTCCGTCCTCCACCAGTCGCGGACTGTGGGCCGGGGGGGAGGGGTGGCATTATTAATCCGGGAAGATTGTTCTTTCAGGGCTCTACCATCGCCATCGATCCCTGGCATTGAATGTGTTGGCCTAGTGTGGGGCTCCGAGGTGAGCTTGGCTGTCTGGCTGGTGTACCGGCCACCTAGCGCACCAGCAGCCACCCTGTCAGGCCTGCTGGAGGCGGTGGCCGGCTGGGCCTTGGAGTTCCCTAACCTATTGGTATTGGGGGACTTCAACATCCATGCTGATGCCACTCCCTCCTCACAGGCTCTGGACCTGGTGTCTTCCATGGCGACACTAGGGCTCTCCCAGTTTGTTTCGGGCCCCACACATCAAGCAGGCCACACGCTGGATTTGATCTTTGGCGTCGGTATAGATGTGATCATGTTTCCTTCGATGAAGGTGCCATGGTCTGATCACTACGCTCTGAAAGCCAGGATTGACGTTCCACCCCCACCCTGCTTGGGTGGCGAGCCGATTTGGGCTCGCCCGCGGAGGCTCATGGACCCTGATAGATTCCGTCAAGCCTTGCGGGACCTTGCTCCCCCTGGCGACTCATTGACTGAGCTTGTTGAGGGCTGGAATACCCAGCTCCTGGCAGCCATCAATGAGATCGCACCTAAGCGCCCTCTGCGTCCCCGCAGAAACCGGGCTCCCTGGTTTACCGAGGAGCTCCGGAAAATGAAGCGGGACCTCAGACGGCTAGAGCGAGTATGGCGGGGTGCCCGTGACGGAGCTTCAAGAACATCCTATAGAGTTTTTATGAAAACCTATGAGATGGCAGTGAAGGCCGCTAAGAAGTCCTACTTCTCGGCCTCCATTGCATCCGCTAGCTCTCGCCCGGCGCAATTATTTAGTATAATTCGATCTTTAACGTCCCTCGAAGGACAGCCAAATTTAAATAACAATTGGACACACAGCTGTGAGGCATTTGCGAGCTTTTTTGCGGAGAAGGTCCTGTTGCTCCGCCATGACCTCCCCGCCAATTTCGATACAATAAAGGAACTGGAGGCCCCTCGACTGTCCTCGGGTCCAGTATTGGACCACTTTGACCGGATATCCCCAGCCGATGTGGACAGACTCCTCCGAGCTGGAAAGCCCACCACTTGTCCTCTCGACCCGTGCCCGTCCTGGCTGATTAGAGCGTGTCCAGACGAGGTGCGGGGCCCCCTGGGGGATATCATCAATCTGTCCCTTGGCACCGGGACATTCCCAGGGGAACTGAAGGAGGCGGTGGTGCGTCCGCTCTTAAAGAAAACATCATTAGATCCCTTAGATCTATCCAATTACCGCCCGGTCTCGAATCTTCCATTCCTGGGTAAGGTGATTGAGAGAGCGGTTGCTGAACAGCTTGGTAGGTTTCTGGACGAAACATCTGCTCTGGATCCATTCCAGTCCGGCTTCCGCGCTGGTCATGGGACCGAGACGGCTCTGGTCGCCCTAACAGATGATCTCCGCAGGCAGCTGGATCGAGGTGGGTCGGGGCTGCTGATTCTTCTAGATCTGTCAGCAGCCTTTGACATGGTCGATCATGAACTCCTGGACCACCGCCTTGCCGACGTGGGGATCCAGGGCACAGTCCTTCAATGGCTGTGCTCGTTTCTCTCTGGTCGGGGACAGAGGGTGGCGCTTGGGGGGGAATTGTCATCGCGCCACTCGGTGTGTGGAGTGCCTCAGGGTGCGATTCTCTCCCCGATGCTTTTTAACATCTTTATGCGCCCCCTCGCCCAGCTTGTCCGGAGTTTTGGGCTGGGTTGCCATCAGTATGCTGATGACACCCAACTCTATCTGTTGATGGATGGCCATCCTGACTCGGCCCCAGACACACTGACCAGATGTCTGGAAGCTGTGGCTGGATGGTTACGTGGGAGCCGGTTGAAGTTAAATCCTGCGAAGACAGAGGTCCTCTGGCTGGGGCGGGACGATATGGGATCGAGGGGGCAACTCCCATCTCTTGCGGGGGTGCAATTGGTGCCAGCACCGTCCGTTAAGAGTCTGGGTGTAATCTTCGATACCTCCCTCTCTATGGAGGTGCAGATTACAGCTATAACAAAGGCAGCATTTTTTCATCTCCGCCAAGCTAAGCAGTTGGCCCCTTATCTCTCTCGCCCTGACCTAGCCACTGTGATCCATGTGACGGTCACCTCCAGACTGGATTATTGTAACTCGCTCTACGTGGGGCTGCCCTTGAGACTGACCCAGAAACTCCAGCGGGTACAGAATGCCGCAGCGAGACTCCTTACGGGGTCCTCGCTGCGAGATCACATTCACCCGGTGCTATACCACCTGCACTGGCTCCCGGTGGAGTATAGGATCAGGTTTAAGGTGCTGGTTTTAACCTTTAAAGCCCTATATGGCCTAGGACCCTCGTACCTACGGGACCGCCTCTCCTGGTATGCCCCACAGAGAAACCTACGGTCTGTAAATAAAAACATCCTCAAGGTCCCAGGCCGCAGAGAGGTTAGGCTGGCCTCAACTAGAGCCAGGGCCTTCTCGGCTGCGGCTCCAATCTGGTGGAATGCTCTGTCACAAGAGACTAGGGCCCTGCGGGACCTGACATCTTTCCGCAGGGCCTGCAAGACAGAGTTGTTCCACCAGGCCTTTGGTCAGGGCGCAGCCTGACTCCCTCCTCTGGCAACCTGCACAGTATTTTGGTTGCCATCAATTTGATTTTAATTAATTTTTATAATGAAATATTTTAGAATGTGTGATTATTCAACTATTTAGTTATTTGATTGTTGTTAGCCGCCCTGAGCCCAGCTTCGGCTGGGGAGGGCGGGATATAAATAAAATTTATTATTATTATTATTATTATTATTATTATTATTATTATTATTATTTTATATTGTATTTATACCAGTTTGATAAAGCAGTTTAAGCTGCTTTGGGCTAAGGAAAGAGGAGTGCAAGTACCTAAAAATAATATTTTTTAAAAATGTATAAAATAAACCAAAACCACACAGACAACTGGATTTAAATACTACTGACTTCAGTGACAGCAGGACAGAGCCTTTAATCAGCTTATCTCGTAATGAATCTTCACTGTTAATGGTGACACTTTTCCAAAACAAAAAATAAAGCCAGCGTTACAGTTATACTCAACACTAATGTTATTGTTATGAACTTTTTGCCTGTGTATAAGCTTCATTCCTATAACCATTTTGTGATGGGATAATGAGCTGCTTGTGCGTAAAATGCAAGTCCCTCAGAGTTTGATCAGGTTCTCAAACCTCTGCCTGTGACGGAGCCCCTCCGGCATGGCTGCGTCAGTCGCTAGCAGAGTCCGAAAGTGGTTGCTTTCGGAATCTCTTCCAACATAAAAGCTCCTTAACGGAAACACGTCTTCTGGACTCTCTGCGTGACAGTTTCCGGCGAGGAGTGGGTGTCCCTATAGGAGGTCCTGAGACCTCCCCACTGTTTTCGCTGGAAGCGTCTCTGAGCCATCCCTCCGACTCACTTTCCCTTGGAGTTCCTTCTCTCCCCCTACTGGTTCCCTCTTCCGCTGCTACGTCTCTCTCAACCTCAGTGAGCCTTTCCACCTCCTGTCCTTCCGATGGCAGTTCCCTGACACATTTCCTTATAAGTTACCACACATAGGAATGCTGTCTACTATTCAGTGAACTTTACGTCTTCAGCTAGAATTGAGAAAAGGAACACACACATATCACAGAGACAGGCAGCCAGAGCCATGGATGGAGGAGAAATTTGCTTTCTTTAGGATTTTAATGCAAACATACACAATTTGCACTTCCTGAAACAATATCTGAAACCCAGCTATCCTCTGAAATCTGTGCTTCTCTGAATTTTGCCAACCATACCAACGTACCAAAACGTGTGTATAAGGGGAAAGTGTGCCTAAAAATGTATAACTGATAATATAGAATGCATCACATAAATCGCTTGCAGAAGGGGGTGTATCAGGCAAAATTGCACACAAAAATGTGTGTATCAGAAGAAATTTGCACTACAATCCAGTCAGGTTTTCACAAGGACTTTAAAAAATAATTCGCAATCTGAGTCAGAAATGTATAGAACTCAGCATAAGGCTGGAAGAATGAGAACCTGAGAGAAACCAAAATTGAGAAGGTTTGCCCAACTCGAGCCAGAGTTTTCACTGAATAAATAATAATAAGATGATTACATATTATTATTATTATTATTATTATTATTATTATTACTACTACTACTACTACTACTACTGATGTTCCAACTGTATTTCTGGCATCGCTAGCACCAGCATGCTTGTTCCTAGATCCCAACCTTTGAAAAAAGTGAAACAAAGGCTATATGCTTAACCTTTCGGAATACTATACTATTTGTCACTATTTTTTGAAGTTACATGGTTCTGACTCTCATTGCTTTATAGGCTATTTGACTCTGATTGCAAACCCTTGTTAGTCCCCAAATTTAACAAGTATTTTCTTTCCTGTTAAAATCCTTGGCAAAGCTGCCCTCATCACCAACCAGACAAGCGATTAGATTTTGCCTGTATGTAAGCAAAGGGACATGGGTGGCGCTGTGGGTAAAACCTCAGCACCTAGGACTTGCCGATCGTCAGGTCGGCGGTTCGAATCCCCGTGGCGGGGTGCGCTCCCGCTGCTCGGTCCCAGCGCCTGCCAACCTAGCAGTTCGAAAGCACCCCCGGGTGCAAGTAGATAAATAGGGACCGCTTACTAGCGGGAAGGTAAACGGCGTTCCGTGTGCTGTGCTGGCTCGCCAGATGCAGCTTGTCACGCTGGCCACGTGACCCGGAAGTGTCTGCGGACAGTGCTGGCTCCCGGCCTATAGAGTGAGATGAGCGCACAACCCTAGAGTCTGGCAAGACTGGCCCGTACGGGCAGGGGTACCTTTACCTTTTTTAAGCAAAGGGACACGGGTGGCGCTGGGTTAAATCACAGAGCCTAGAACTTGCCGATCAGGGGGTCGGTGGTTCGAATCCCCGCGACGGGGTGAGCCCCCGTTGCTCGGTCTCAGCTCCTGCCCACCTAGCAGTTCGAAAGCACATCAAAGTGCAAGTAGATAAATAGGTACTGCTCCTGCGGGAAGGTAAATGGCGTTTCTGTGCGCTGCTCTGGTTCGCCAGAAGCGGCTTAGTCATGTTGGCCACATGACCTGGAAGCTGTACGTTGGCTCCCTCGGCCAATAAAGCAAAATGAGAGCCGCAACCCCAGAGTCGGCCACGACTGGACCTAACGGTCAGGGGTCCCTTTACCTTTTTAAGCAATTGACCACTTGTCTTCAACTACATGGGCTATGACAATATCACTCTCTAGTGGGCACATAAATAAAATGACTGTAAACTGTATTCTCTTTGTCATCTTAGCATGCACTTCTTCCAAGAGGCCTTCTGAAATGAAACGTTAATTTTATCTCAAATACCAAGGTGATAACATTTATCAGCGCATCACCCAATCGCTCAAAGATTAATGCAGAAACTTGAAAACTATTTCCCAAGCAAAGCAGCTAAAAGTTCCTTACTTTAGAGTAACTGGGGAGACGGCAATTTGAAATATAATGCGGGTGGGGAGTTTATTATTTAAGAAAAGGCAGGGAGTGGCGCTGGTTTTTAATCTTAACCCTGATTAGAATGCCGGGGGGGGGGGGGGGGAAGGAAACGAAAAGCTAATGAGATTACTACCCAGAATGCTGAATTCCTCTGCTCTAATGTCAACACAAAATTTGCCAGCAAAACTGATAGCTCTCTAGCTTACAGTACTTCTTGCCAGGCGTAATTCTTCGTGCTAATTGAGGATAAATTACCATGGGGATTTTCTATAATTATATATTGCGCCAGAGAAACAGACACGGTGGAGAAATGCTTATATCTGTTACTATGCAAATGCCTACAAGCTTCCAGTCTATACAGGGTTCAACACTTGCTGGTAGTATATTATCACTATTGCCACATTTGATAGAGGAACAAACAGGTAATGGAATAATGGGTTGCCTTTAGGGAATGCAGCTATGATTCTAACTCCTTCCACGACATCTGATTCTCAAATATAATGACACTAAAATTAATTATCTGTATTAAGACTATGTTAAAATTGTCAGATTGGCTGTTTCAATTAATAAAACCTGCATTCCAATTTTCTAAAAGCGGGTTTTTATGAGATGGGTCCTTGCTAACACATTTTGCCACTCCTGACAGTTGTGGATTATAGCCAATGACGGGGACAAAGGTATCAGCCTCTTTATCTGACCAGTTCTCTCAAACTTAGCTTCCAAAGCACCTAACAGGGCTGAGCGATATCTGATTTTCTACATCGTGATGTATCGAGCCATGTGAAACACCCTCCCATCAGACATCAAGGAAATAAACAACTATCTGACTTTTGGAAGACATCTGAAGGCAACCCTGTATCGGGAAATTTTTAATGTCTAATGTTTTACAATTTTTTATGTGCTGTAAGCCGCCCAGAGTGGCTGGGGAAACCCAGCCAGATGGGAAGGACATAAATAAAATTATTATTATTATTATTATTATTATTATTATTATTATTATTATTATTCCCGTTAAGTCCAATGGCACTGTGTCTAATGTATACCTGAAGGAGCGTCTCTTCCATCGTTCTGCCCGGACACTGAGGTCCAGTTCTGGTGGCCTTCTGATGGTTCCCTCACTGTGAGAAGTGAAACTACAGAGAATCAGGCAGAGGGCCTTCTTGGTAGTGGCACTCGCCCTGTGGAATGCCCTCCTATCAGATGTCAAGGAGATGAGTAACTATATAACCTTTAGAAGACATCTGAAGGCAGCCCTGCATCAGGAAGCCTTTTAATGTGTAATGTTTTATTATGTTTTTATATATGTTGGAAGCCACCCAGAGTGGCTGGGGCCACCGTCAGATGGGTGGGGTATAAATTTTATTATTATTATTATTGTTATTATTATACTGCCCTATACCTGGAGGTCTCAGGGTGGTTCACAGAACAAAATCAAAATATAAAACCAGAAAATACATAATCAAAATAAAAAGAACCAAATAACCCCCCAAACCCCCACATTTTAAAAGGGTATAGGAAATAAAATAATATTTTAAATAAAATTATTATTTTCATTATTTCTCTAGTCAGTGTGTTTTAAAAGTGCAGTGTCAAACACGATCCTGTTCTTCCCCTTTTCTCTAATTTTGTTTTCCCTTCTTCTCCCCTTTCTCTGAACATTTCTTCATTTTGGCAGTTGGTAACTAGACTACTTACTACATACTTTAGCAAGCAAATAAAAAAATATAATTAAAAAGTTTCAAGGCCAATCTAAATTTGCTTAGTTAGCCACGTACATCGCTCATCCTATCCTAGGGATGTGGAGGGGGGGGGATTTGACTCAGTTCACACTTAAATGTAAATCTACATAATTTGCAGTTTTGAAAATATTATGTGGACTGAAATGTCCAAATCACAGCTCAACAAACATGGTTGATTTACTAGCTGACAACTGATTTGATTTAGATTTAGATTTGATGCCTCCATCATATTGTCCCAAAGTCTTGACTGTGTTTCAGCTGCACTTTCTTTCTACAAGAGCAAAAAAAATTGGGGAATTATATGTCATGAAAGTATATTATAAGTTTAAAGGTAAAGGTACCCCTGCCCGTACGGGCCAGTCGTGACCGACTCTGGGGTTGTGCGCCCATCTCGCTTAAGAGGCCGGGGGCCAGTGCTGTCCGCAGACACTTCCGGGTCACGTGGCCAGCGTGACAAAGCTGCTCTGGCGAGCCTGCACCAGCGCAGCACACGGAAACGCCGTTTACCTTCCCGCTATAAAGCGGTACCTATTTATCTACTTGCACTTAGGGGTGCTTTCGAACTGCTAGGTGGGCAGGAGCAGGGACCGAAAGACGGGAGCTCACCCCGCCGCGGGGATTCGAACCGCCGACCATGCGATCGGCAAGTCCTAGGCACTGTGGTTTTACCCACAGCGCCACCCGCATCCCTATATTATAAGTTTATTTATACTATATTGACACAGAAAATATAGGGGATACAGGGCAGGAGAATAAGTACCGTATTTTTTCGTGTATAAGACTAGGGTCCCCCCCAAAAATGTAAAAATCAGTGGGCGTCTTATACACAGATAGTGCCAAGGGTGGATTGGCAATTGGTTGTTGCCCCAATTATACACGGGGGTGTCTTATAGACGGAAAAATACAGTATGTCTGGTAGGCCAGCTAAGAAGCACTGCAGAAAGACATTTATTTTATACACAATGTTTTATCGGTTCAATAGCCTTCCATGTATCATTTGACAGCAATCAACATGTCATACTTATCAGACTTATAATTGGATTTTTCTTTGGAATGGCAGCTTAGGAAAAACCCAATACAGTTCAAGGATGTTAATCTTATCACAACCATGAAATATTATCAAATGATCTCAGTTTCTATTTCTGATTAATGAAGGCTCAAAAGAATTAGCCCAGAGAGGAATGAATACACTAGGGGGAAAGGCTATTTTTAGTATAGCAAAAGCAGGCGGGAATGATTGGCACTCACTTATCCATTAATACTTGGGACTGTCACTCAAACGCTTTATGAATGGTTGACCACAGATAGAGATGAATGAGACCCAAGTATCTGCATCACTCCTTTTCCTTTTGTGACATGTTATTTAAGATGGCGTCACTGCCTCATTTACTTCCCAGACTACGCAAAGTCTGGTAGACAAAGCCTTCTCGACACTTTTTATATTAAAACTGAAGTGCCGTGATAACAAATGCTGTTACTTGTGAAACTCTGCTAAAGGCTGCATCTGTCAGTATTTTAAATATCACCGCTTCCCTACTGAGGAACAGCAAAACTTAACGCAGAGAAGACAGCAGCTTGCTTTGGGGGGGACAGGACTGTGGCATGGAAATGAACTGGTTTCCCCACCGCAATGAAGCTTATTATTCAATTAGTTGCATAGATAGCATGGTGCATACCACATTTATGGCAATGGGGACTTCAACACGTGCTCTGTGACAAGGAGCGTTGAGGGAAGACAGTCATTACTGTGTAACTCAAGAAAACAAGTCTTCCCCTCCATGTGCCTTTTACTATAAAGGGGTAAGGTACCATTAGGTCCAGTCGTGACCGACTCTGGGTTTGCGGCGCTCATCTCGCTTTATTGGCCGAGGGAGCCGGCATACAGTTTCCGGGTCATGTGGCCAGCATGACCAAGCCGCTTCTGGCGAACCAGAGCAACTCACGGAAACGCCGTTTACCTTCCCGCCGGAGCGGTACCTATTTATCTACTTGTACTTTGTGCTTTCGAACTGCTAGGTTGGCAGGAGCAGGGACCGAGCAACGGGAGCTCACCCCGTCCCGGGGATTCAAACCATTGACCTTCTGATCGGCAAGTCCTAGGCTCTGTAGTGGCCCACAATACCTAGCCCATCCATGAAGAGTCATGGAATCAACAACCCTATATGGAAAACAACACTTAACTTTCAGCAGCTGGTATGCCAATGGTACTGTCAAACTACAGAAGCAGTTGTTGACTGTGGCCATCAATCAGAGGAGTTGGCCTCAGGCATTTCCACTCAGCGTCTGCAGTCTAAAAGGGTTTTGGAGATTTCTTGCTGATTAGCCAGCCATTTATCTCCCCATTTCCAAGCTCTACTTTATGAGGATGCAGTCTTGAATTCTGTCCGTTCTGGGGAACCACCCTTCCCTAACCCCATACCCAATATGGACTCAATAGGACTCAAATAGGACTCAAAAACAACCGCCACAGCCCTGCAGAGTTAAGAACATGACAAACTGTTTGTCAGAAGCTAACATTTGGCATGCAGCATCTCAGTAGCAGTCACGGCCTACTCACCAGTTCTAAACACTGCCGGTGTCCGTAAGCAGCAGCATAATGCACGGTATTGTACCCATCTTTGTCCTGGATTGACGGATTGGCTTCATTTTGAAGAAGGAATTCTAGACACCTGTGGAATATTTGCAAGTATAAATGCTGAGCTGTACCAGCTGATTGGACATAAAGACTGATGCCAAGACGACGACATTTCCTGGTGTTGAGTATAAACTAGCTAGCTTTTTCATTGTGCACAGAATCTTGCACCTGTTATATGCTGGCTTTTCTTTCACATTCACTTTGATTTTGTACAGAAATAACCAATGTTCTGGGAAATAGCAGTAGTAGTAATAATAATAATAATAATAATAATAATAATAATAATAATTTATTTATGCCCCATCCATCTGGCTGGGTTTCCCCAGCCACTCTGGGCGGCTCCCTGTAAGGATTCCTGCTCCGTGCTTGCAGTCATGGGATTGTTTTCTATCACATGACGTTGTCTGTTTTCATTCCACATAGTGGGAAGTAATGGAGACAGGATGTTTATGTTACTGTGTTTCCATGATGTGGGACTATTGTCCTTTGTTATTTCTCTTTGCTGTCTGATGAGAAAGAGGAAGGAGCTAAGTCAGAATGCTCCGAGTGTATTATATGTAAATAAAGAAGATTAGCCAAAATGCTGCTACTGAGTTTGTTACGCAAACTGCTAACACTCTGTAGGATCCTTAAGCGTGCTAATGCCACTTGGGATCAGTCGCTGTGACGTTGGGGCTGGAGAAAGCTTTTGAAGCTCCCGACCGACCAGGAGCGAGAGAACATGCCAGTCGGGCATGTGTCTCTGCCAGGGTCCTACATGCGAGTAGGACAATCCTAACACTCCCAACAGAATATTAATAATAATAATAAAGCGATAAAATAGCAAACATTAAAAACTTCCCTAAACAGGGCTGCCTTAAGATGTCTTCTAAAAGTCGTAAGTCATAAGATCCTTTACGATCAGCTCTACTACTGCTCCAGATTCTAAAACCCATTCTTTTGGAAGAATCAGCTGCTGTAGTAGAGTCGCTGCTTCAACTACAGAACCCCACACATTCTAAATGTCAACCTATGCATTTATCAAAACCAACAGCTTTCCTCATGTTGTCTATTTACTTGGGAACAGCTCCATAGGAAAGAGAGTCGATGACATTTTCTGTGTCACTTCCTTGCATGCATATTCTACCTCGTTGACAATCGACACAAACACTACAACAAAAACCACGGCATAAGGAACATCAGCTATGATTATTAAATTTGTGAAGGACATATATTCCTTGCAGCATATTATCACAACGCACTTGATTTGGACAACAGCACGCCACGTTTAAAATGCCTCGGAACGCTACAGCGGCAGCCAGAACGGAAAAGTTAAAAAGACACACAAACACACACACACATACACAAATATCGATAGACCATAATTCAAAGGTTAGCGCTTCATTGCCTCAGCAGTTGTATGCGGCAGCACAGCAGGTGAACAAAAATAAGGAACGCACATAACTTCAACCCACAGAAGCAAACGCATTATACGGAGATGGAGTCAAACTGCTCTATTGACACCAAACTTACAATGCAGCTGCTTTTTCCTTCATTTCATTGGCTCTTTCAAGTTCTTCAGCATTCTCATGGGAGTTACCCAAAATATTCTTTCTTCTTAACATAAGGGACAGAAAAATGCAACTCATTTTGAAAACTGACACTTCAGAGATTCGCATAAGCGACCAGCCATCATTTTCACTTCAGAGCAGTGTACATACTTATGGGTGCCACCAGGAACCCTTAATAATAATAATAATAATAATAATAATAATAATAATAATAATAACTGACTGTCTGACCTATGGACAAGGCTAAGAGTAACATCAAGCTTCCATAACAAACGTTCCAGAAATTTTGCAAAGTTATTGTCACAGGGCAGATGTTACTGTCATGTTGGCTGTAACTGCCTGCACAACTGTTTCAATACCTCCAGGTCTTTTGGGACTGCAGTTCCTATCAACTTCTGCCTGCATAGCCAATGGTCAGGGATGAAAGGAGCTGTAATCCAGCAACTCCTGTCTGGAGAAATATGTGTCTCCTAGAAATGTATCAGCTGGTCAACCAGCTATGCTATATCAACCACTTTAAACTGATGTTTCACTGAGGTTCGTGGGCTAGATGCACCATGGGTTTGACTCCCTAAGGTTGCTTTTGTATTCTTCATGTTTAACTGAGATCTACCGTATTTTTCTCTCTATAAGACGCACCAGACCACAAGACGCACCTAGTTTTTGGAGGAGGAAAACAAGAAAAAAAATATTCTGAATCCCAGAAGCCAGAACAGCAAGAGGGGTTGCTACGCAGTGAAAGCAGCAATCCCTCTTGCTGTTCTGGCTTCTGGGATAGCTGTGCAGCCTGCATTTGCTCCATAAGAAGCACACACATTTCCCCTTACTTTTTAGGAGGGGAAAAGTGATTCTTATAGAGCAAAAAATACGGTACCTAATCTACCACTGGTGGACTTGTTCCTGGCCTTTTCCATTCTTAACGAAGATTCACAAAACAAGAACGTTAAACTCTATGGCAGCTCATGATGCCACTAGCAGCAAACCTGTTCTAACTAGACTCTTCCCTGCGAGTTCAGAATGTTCCTGTTCTTAAAATAGAATGGAAGAAATGAGGACTTGGGGTTTATCACTATTAAAATATGAATGCATTCTGTTTCATTAGCAGAAATCCTGAACGCAGCCCAAAAGCATTTCCTCATACATAATTGGCTCCCTGTCCAGGAATATCGTTAACGAATCAGGTCAGTAGAAATGAGAAGCTTGGTATGTCCATTTTTATAAAGAGAGACAAAAGAAGAAAAAGCACAAAAAGTTCAGCACTCCTATTTTCAGAATTGTTTCTCCAAAAAGTCTGGTCTTCTCTCTTAAGGACCCAGTGCTGTTGTTTGTGGCATTTGCCACTTCAGTAGCTGGTAAGAACCTTATTCATTATTAAATTTATATCCCACCTTTCCTCCCAAAGAGTCTAGGGCAGCAAACAACAAATGATAAAATTATAGAAACATATAAAAAGCATATCCAATACAATGCAGAAAGGTAGATATCTGAACTTAAAAGGTCTGTTGAAAGAGGAAGGTCTTCATCAGGCGCCAAAATGACAAAAGAGGTGGTGCCTATCTAATATTTAAGGGAAGTGAATTCCAAAGGGTTGATGCCACAAAACTAAAGGCAGCAAACACTTGAACCATACCAATCAATCAATCAATCAATCAATCACAGTGGAATGTTTTAAATACCGTACCTGAGGAAAGAATTCTGCCACAATATATACCTTAACATTTTAAGACCACTTAAAATATTTCTGTTTGCAAACCCTTGACTGGAGAAAAATGACTATGTCCAGTTTTTAAGGCCCATCGCAACTTGCCCCCCCCCCCTTTTTACAGCTATACCTAAAACATTTTACAATGTCCCCATGTAAGTAGCATGCACAGGTACAGCGCACACTGATGTTTTCAGATATGTGTGTCGGACATTTACATGTGCCCGGGAACTGGGACTGGCTAAACCTCTTGCTTGTAAGTACAAGTGGTACCAATACTTGCTGTATGGAGCCAATTTTAAAGAGCATTAATCTTATCCTTTCCTTTCCCCCCTAAAAATATTTTCTGTCTCTACATCATGGAAATCTATTCCATCAGGTCCCACCCCATCCCCCTTTTTCTTTCTTTGATATTCATAGGCAGTTCAGATAGATCCATTCCTTTGGCATAGCTTTTGAGATTATCTTTGCTGGAGACTTTAAGCACAGGGTATGTCCCCAGCTGCTATGGAATCTGTAGCAAGCTAGGTAGAAAGGAATCATGTTACAATGACTTGGGTATTACAGGAAGAGAGATTATAATCACATCCTCTGGTACCAATACATCATGGCAGGCTACAAAGGTACAAATTCACCCAGCTGTGACTATTATATGTGGTAAATTACACACATACACACACGAGGAGGAAGAGAATTCAGGAAGCTTTAAACACCAAGTGTTTAAAGCACATCCAATGCATGTTTAGAGCACATGACACACACCCCAAGAAGCATGGGAACTGTAGTATACTAAGGTTGCTGCGAATGGTAGCCCTGTGAGGGGAAAACTACAGTTCCCATGATTCTTTGAGAGAAGCCACATGCTTCAAATGTGAGTTGGATGTGCTTTAAACGTGTGGAGTGGACCTGCCCTCAGTCATTGGGCCAGGAGATTTGAGGAAGAGTAGTATTCTGGGGATATTTTAATTTCTGTCACAGTGCAAGGTTACTGCCTAATCCTTCTGCCATCTCTTGAGTGCATGGATATGATGGGGCCCTATGACAGAATAGTCTCAATGCCTCCCCTAATGCATGTTTCATCTGATAGTTCTGTATCTCCAGGTATACAAAAAAATGTTCTAAATTGCAATGGGTTCTTAGAATCATAGAACCATAGGGTTGTAGGGTTGGAAAGGACCATGAGGGTCACGTAGGAATTTATGGCCTAACACAGGGCTCGAATACATGAATGATCAAATGACTGAATCATCTTTGCTGCCACACACTTGAGGCCCTTTGTGTTCTCTCCTTTTGAGAAGAGCAGCCATATACCGCAAACCCACCTACACTTTTACATCAGGAGGACAGAAACTTGAAGAACGGCATCACAGCAACATTACCTTAGGGAGAAAACATCTACAGTGCTCCTCTCCAGTAAACAGAGTCCCTCTTGTTTCTGTCTGCATGAAAAAAACGTCCTATATAACTTAGTAACTAAGGACCTGGTTTTACCAATAGGCTCATGAAATCTAAAATGGCTCTAGGTGAATTTTTTACATATCACACACAGCTTTTACCTGTGTGAGGAACTAACCTCAAGAGGGAACAATTCTATGGAAAGACGGTATTAGAAAGAAGTGAGGTAATTTTAATCTGTTTAGACAGAATGAAAAGTGAGGCAATTTCAATTTGTTTTAGCATTCTAACTTTTGTATGTATGGTTGCGATTCTTCTCCCCCGGTTTTATCATTTTATCTTTTTTTGTAAACCGCTTTGAGGGTTTTTGCTTTGTTTTGTTTTTTACAATCAAGCGGTGTCTAAATTTTATGAAATAAATAAATAAATAAATAAATAAATAAAAGTCCAAGCTGCTGCATTTGCAGATATGACGGCAACTTGAAGGGAACTGTGAGGCTTCTCAATACACAGAGGACGTAAGTTATTCAAAGTAATCAAAGTAGCTGAATGCATTCATGAAGGGGAAAGGGAATACTTTTGGTTCTGGCAGTATTTTTTTCTGAAATAAGACTGTTGCATAAAGAGACCAGAAATGACACTGGCTTAGCGCTGAAGTTGAAGCAAGGAATGCAAATAGGCTTGTTTACTTTCTGTCCATGTCTGAGGCAGCAGCATAGTGTAAAGCCGTCCGTCCCCAGTCATCTGTTTCGTTAATATTGGCCCCCGTGGTCACCAGCGTCTCCATACATTGGAAATGGCAATTTGCAGCTGCATAGTGCAGAGGTGTCCTGAAAAATAAATAGAAACGAATTAGCTCAGACACTACCTTGAGTAACGGCGTGCGTTACGTTAACTGCTCCTGACAGCAACATTACTATAGGGGGAACCCATTTCGAGGTAACAATAGCAGCTATTTAATTGAATGCAGAACATATTCTTCCTCCTGCGGTGAAGATTAGAAGTAGGCGCTCGGGATATGCAAAAGACCATGGGCTGCAGAGGGGGGTGGGGAGTATGGAGAGAAGAATTGAACAAACAGAGGGATGTGGAATGTTATTCACAAAAAAAACCACTAAAAACAAGGAAGAAACAAGGAACACTCCTGAAAGAGAGGAAGGAGGATAGGGAAAAATAATGATGATTCTTCTCCTACGCCTGTGAATTCCCTTTATAGGTTTTGCACCTGCAATACGCCAACTCTATAAGGGCATTCCAGAGCTCCAGCCAAGGAACTGGTGCTCCTCTCTATCTTGCTGAGGAGGTAAACATTATTTTCAGCACCTGTGCATTCACTGAGAGGGGAGCACCGTCCTGCTTAGTTCTGTACAGTGGTACCTTAAGTTACAGACGCTTCAGGTTACAGACTCCGCTAAGCCAGAAATATTACCTCGGGTTAAGAACTTTGCTTCAGGATGAGAACAGAAATCGTGCAGTGGCAGCATGGCGGCAGCGGGAGGCCCCATTAGTTAAAGTGGTGCTTCAGGTTAAGAACAGTTTCAGGTTAAGAACGGACCTCCAGAATGAATTAAGTTCTTAACCCGAGGTACCACTGTATGCGTACCCCTGAGTAAGGTAAAGGTAAAGCGACCCCTGACCATTAGGTCCAGTCGTGGCCGACTCTGGGGTTGTGGCGCTCATCTTGCTTTATTGGCCGAGGGAGCCAGCATACAGCTTCCGGGTCATGTGGCCAGCATGACCAAGCCGCTTCTGGCGAACCAGAGCAGCGCACGGAAACGCCGTTTACCTTCCCACCGGAGTGGTACCTATTTATCTACTTGCACTTTGACATGCTTTCGAACTGCTAGGTTGGCAGGAGCAGGGACCGAGCAATGGGAGCTCACCCTGTTGCAGGGATTCGAACCGCCGACCTTCTGATCGGCAAGTCCTAGGCTCTGTGGTTTAACCCACAGCGCCACCCGCGTCCCTACCTCTGAGTACACCCCCCCCCCCAAAAAAAAGCACTGCATGTAAAGTTAGGGAGCACTGGTTATACATACGCTTGGCAATATTTTTAAAAAATGAGTGCTGCTCGATGACCTCTTTATACATTGGCACATTAATGCAGTTGGGGGCAAAGGCAAAGCAAAAAATTGCTTATTTTTTATTTATCAAATCTATATCTCAACCTTCCTCTGGAAGGAGCCCAGAGAAGCAAATAGATACACAATTTAAGAGCAGAAACATTATAAACCAGTTAAAACATCCAAAAAACTATTGCAGTCAAAAGTAGAAGCAGTTAAAAGCATTCAAGAATCCAAACTGTATTGGGAAAGAAAGAGGAAAGAATAAGCCACTGGTGGCAGGTGATTTTTTTAATAGAAAGAACAAAAATCTATTTTATGGATTCAGTGTAGACTGCACCTGTATTTTTTGGCATTACACTTAAGGCAGCAATATACTACAGGGGATGCCTTTTTCCTATCCTGCTCAGGCAGAGATGTAAATAAGGGGCAGCCCCACAGCAAAGTATAACCACTGCCACCATCTGTCTCAGTTTCTCATTCTCATCCTCTCATGCTCACATTTCAGCCTATCAAAAATAACCTAAAACTTCAGGAGGGAAGGAGGGGAGGAAAAGACCCAGTGCTATGAAATCAGGACCGTGCTACGTACTCAGAGCCCTGAGGCAGATTTGAGATCTGGATGCAGAAGCCCAATGTTTCTCTGTGGCATTCTAGATCTGAGCAGAAATATGCCAGTGTTATGTATTGAAGTTCTCACCCTGGGCCAGCAGGGGGATACTGTAGATAGTTATGCAAATAAGGGATCGAAAGTGACGTTCAGTGATTGGATAGTTTTAGAAAATTGTTACAGTTACGTTGTAGTGGAGCTCCATATAAGCAGGCTGACTGAACCCTTCAGTTCAGTTCTGTTCTGGCCTGTGAATAAACAAGAGCTGTTTGAAGAATCGCTGTGTTGTCTGATATGTTCACCCACAACTTAACAGCCAGCATCAGGAATTGTGCTATGTGGCTTTCATCAAGGATAGAGTTTTAGAAGTCAAGGGTGAGCTTCCTTTAGTTTTGTCTGTTATACTCATGTATTGTTAAGGCTAAAGTTCTTGTCTTTCATTTTTTAATTTTTTTTAAGTACGGTAAATTACAAACCTTCCATGTTTGTCTTTTTTATTGAAATCTGCTCCACTGCTCTGCAAGAGTTTTACACAATCAACGTTACTGAAAAGACAAAGAAAGGAAGAGAAGGCATGAATTGAAATAAAACAGACACTTTGCATTGATGGAGGGGCAGGGAGTTTCTCCATTAACAGTTCGGGGACTGGGAAGAACCAGTCAAATGGTACCAGGAACATGTGAGGGTAGCCATGCTCCTTTGACAACACCACACATGCTGCTACGCCTCTGGTGGATGAGTGATCATGGGCAGTCTGATGGGAGCCATGAATAATTCTTCCAAAGGATTGGGAGCCCCAGTTAACCTACTTTAAGTCATAATACATGCCACTGAATAAACCAATGTGATTTTCTTCAGAGCATATAACAAAGGACTATTTTAAATTAATCTATACAAATTTAACCCCAACCGTTTAATCGGAAAGAACCACTGCAGCCAATTCATTTCAAAATTTTGTTAAGACATTAAAGGCACGATCTATCAAGAAGTTCTCCTTCACAACCCTCACTGTGGTCAAGAAATCACAGTCCCCATTCATTGTTGCAAGTTTATTATGTGCAGGAGAACTTCCTTCAATGTGGGAGGTGCCTTTAGTTTGCTAAATGGGTATCTCATGCAGTGCCCTTCAGATGACTGCAACTGCCATCATCTCATACCATTCAGCTCCCAGCATTTGGGGCGCAGTATGTTGGCTCCTCCAGTATTGACGTTTGTTGGATGCAGGGCTTATTATGAATGGAAGAGATGGAATTAAGCTGACATTCTTTTTCATTCTGTCTGTCTCTTAAACATCAGAACTGTACCAAACCCCTTGAAATCTGTTGCCCGTTTAGCCTCTCTCATGCTAAAACCTAAGTCCTGATATGCACAAATGTGGGAACGGTGGAAGTTAAGACTTGTTTTACGGCTAGTCTTTGATACAAGGGGAGGGCACAGTCTGTTAAAATGAAAGATTTGGCTACAGAATTACAGGATGAGGATTGCTTTCCCCTCTTTCTGGCAACTTGCCTTCCAGGATGGCAATTTAGTTATTTGGCCTGTATGAAAAAAGAACAAAGTGTTCACTTCTTTGAGTTGGTCTGGTCTGGATAAGACAGGACAAAAAAAATCTGCTCAGGCAGAAGAGGTAGTAAACAACCATCTAGTGCAACTTGTGCTCTCTAACACAAGGCCACTTATTATTAATTCTCATCCAGGTTTAAATCAACCTTTAGGGTATTTAAGTATGGTATAGCAGAGGGCCCAGGTTAAACTATGGTTCCTTGTCTAACACAGTAGACATAGGAGACATGCTAGGTCTCACATAGTATTAAATAGATCAGGTCATGGTGGCAACTCCCTTGTCATGGAAGGAGTAGCTACAGTCATACCTCTGCAAACGTCCGCCCCTTCGATAGTCCATTTCGGTGGACTTCCGCAGCAAACCCGGAAGTACCGGAATGGGTTACTTCCGGGTTTGCTGCTTCGCGCATGTGTAGAAGCGCAAAACCACTCCACGCGCACGTCCAGAGCGATGCTCTGTCTAGCGACACTTTCGTCAAGCGTCCGGGGCTCCAGAATGGATACCGGACGCTCGACGAGGTACCACTGTACTGTTCCCCGCTGAGAGAGAAAAATGATGTATTAAATTAGCAGTCAGCCTGCTAAGAAGCAATGCATTCTATGCTGTGGTTTAGGATTACAGTGGTACCTCAGGTTACATACGCTTCAGGTTACAGACTCCGCTAACCCAGAAATAGCGCTTCAGGTTGAGAACAGAAATCGTGCTCCGGCAGCGCGGTGGCAGCTGGAGGCCCCATTAGCTTCAGGTGGTGCTTCAGGTTAAGAACAGTTTCAGGTTAAGAACGGACCTCCAGAACGAATTAAGTACTTAACCCGAGGTACCACTGTACAGGATATGGTGCTCTCTTTTCTGCAACTGGCATGTATGGACAAATGGGGCAGGGAGAAGATGGAATTTCATGTAGGCCTTGGATCTTTTAATTTAATGCTGCTCCCACAAAACCCAATTTATTGCGAGGGCCACACGATTCATTTGCAAGATTAAGCTTTGCAGATGGGATTTCCTACATGATAAACCACAGCAGTCACATGAGTGCTTAAGAATACAATGACTCAGAAGAGAAGGGAAGACTCAAATGAGGGCTGAGCAATCTATGATAGGAGAACGGTGGTGTTTGCTTAAACAGGCACAGAGTTTATTTTTTCCTCAAGTATGAGTTTGCATGCGTGAAACACAAAATACCAATCCTCGGAAACGACGTTTTTATGCAGTCTTTCGCTATTCCTTATTTGGAACCAATTTATTTTGCGGAGAGGCCACAGAACTGAAATTATATATAACTTGGCAGTTACGATTTCAAAACCACTTACCCTCCTGCAGCAGCGGCATGGAGGCACGTTCTTCCAAATTTATCTGGGGTGTCTATTTCAAAGCCTGCAGACAGCACGTGCTCATTACTAAACATGGATACTATGCTATACTTTTGTCCTAGTTAAACCGCAAGAAACATTGCAGAGACAGAAAAATCAGTTAGTCAGAAAAAAAACCCAACAACACAAAAATTAGAGAATGCAGACACAACTGTAGTCAGCAAGAGGTTGTCATGGAAACGGACAGGGGCTGCTCAAGCTTGGCAGCTGCATAAAGAAGAACCGTAAAGTCAGAAAGAATCTATTTTCGCATTCAGCCCTGTGCTATATAAGTATTTAAATCATGCAGCAGGCATTTATGAGGCAGATTGCTATCGAGAGAACTGACAGCAGGGCACGAAGGCAGAGAGCTCTGCAAAGGAAACAAGGGAGTCACAGAGATTGCCTCAGCAGGCCTCAAATAGGATTTTTATTTATTGATGGCTTCAGATTCTGTGTCGGGGGCGGGGGGGAGAAAGGGTGACTTTCTAGGAAAATACGAACGCTTTATATGGAAAACAGCAAAAGTTTATTGAAGCAAGGGCATGGTAAAAAAATCACCGTTAAGTTGTGGAGGGGATGGCTATTCTTTGGCAAAGGGAGAAAGGGATTGCGATTATTTTTCCCTAAGGGTGCATACGGACAATACATCCTCACATATGTGGAAATATTTCTGTCTGCTTTGTTTTGTGCATCGTGCACATGGGTTTATTTATTTATTTCCTATTGCTGGGAGAAAGGTTTTTGTCCTTTTTTACTCCTTGGAAAGGGTTTTTGTTTGTTTGTTTGTTTGTTTGTTTTTTGAGGAGGTGCCTAATAAAAATCCCAAACAAAGCTCAATTGGTGCTACTGTGGAAAAAAAGATGGTACGTTTTCACTGTTACTGTCCTTGTCATATTTATATGCCTGTGACACCATATTAACTGATGAGCGGACAATTCCTTCTTACGCCTGAGCAGTTTTGGAACTATTTTTGGAAAAGTTGCAAACTGATTTTTTATTTTATTTTTTAAGTTTAGTAGAAGACTAGTGTTTCTTCAGTGATTGGGGGCGGGGGGGGGGAGGGCAGTAAAAGGCTACACCCAAGCACAATAATAATCATACTACTGTTACCACCTCTATAAAGAATATACTGTAGTAGTACAGTTGTACAACATATGTTTGGCATCCCAAAAAAGACTCCTGTTTGTAAACCGCTTTGAAGGGTTTTTTTTTAGTTTTTTTTACAATCAAGTGATGTATAGATTTTATGAAATAAATTGACACAGCCACTGTCAATCAGTGTAGACGCTATTAAGCTAGATGAACCAAAAGCCTGTGTCAGTATAAGGCAGCTTCTATGCTTCTGAGTCACCGATGGGCTCGTCCACACTTTCGCTTGCTCGGCCACTTTCCCACAGGGAAACCTTAAACGGCTTAAAAGCCTTCAATAGCTCAGGATACCTGAAGGACCACATCTCCTCATATAAACCATCTTAATCTGAAGCCCTTCTTTGTGTCCCTCCTCGTCCACATGTGGCCCAGAGGGTGACAAACATGGCCTTCTCTGTGGTGGCTCCCCATTTGTGGAATGCTCTCCCCAGGGAGATTCGAATGGCACCTTTGTTATATATATTTTAGGCGCTAGGCGAAGGCATTCCTCTTCAACTAGGCCTTTGGCAGATTAATATTCCACAGCCTTTTAAATGGCTCTGTAGGAAGGGCGGAGGGGGGTTATTAATTGGCTGCTTGGCTTTACTTATTTACTCGTCTTTATCCTGTATTTTATTCTGTGAACCGCCCTGAGATATTATGAAGGACGGTATATAAATCTAATAAATAACAATAACAAACCTAGAAGATGGTTAGAAATTATGATATATGTAAACTGCTAAAGATGAAGTAAAATGAAAATCAGATAGGCGGGACTTGGGGAAGCCCACTTAGCAATGTTTAGAAAAATAAGGATATGACAAGAATTTGTTCGTATTGTTTTGTCTTTTCTGTGTTTTGTTTTATTTTGTTTTACCACTGAATCAGAGCAAACATCAATAGGGTAGAGTGACATTTGCTCTGATTCAGCATTTGACTGGGTCTCCCTGAAGAAAGTACGGACAATCCCTAAGAGATATGGAGAGGTGCAATCTTAAACCATGTTTCTAATACTCTTGCACTACTCTCCTAAATTTGGAGGTGCAGCTGCCCAGTTACGCTCTGCCAGTGTGGTTCGCTCTAGTATTGGTGGCCTTAAAATTAAGCAGACAGCTGGGCTGCTAAAAATGCAAGGACAAGGAGTGAGAGTGGCTTATCCTCCCTCAGCGCAGCAGCTTTAAAAAGGAATAGTCAAGTCATAGAGGTGGCCTCTTCAGCAAGCTGCCATTGTACCTCAGATTAAACAAAGCACTTCTATCCATGCTTAGGAAGCGGGGACGTCAATGATTCATGCTGACAAGTTTCTAACCATACACTGAACAACATGTGGGGCGTTTTAAACGACACGCTTTTCCCCCAGAGGGAAGGGAAGCTCCGTTTTCGTAACGCAGGGGTTGTTCCCACATTACAAAATGGCCTACTTCCCCAATATTTTCGCCACCGGAAAATGTAGAACACCCGTGGCCTAGTCACCAGGAAAGAGAGGCCGCTGTCTGTGCAAACATTTTGGGTGTGGAGCTGGATGAAACCATATGTAATCACATTTGCGTGGCACCAACTTTCTGTATGCGAAGCCAGTAGTGTGGCTTATGATTTTTTGAAAGGGCTGTCAGAAATAAAAGCCCGAATGGCAGTTCACGATGCCATTTCCACACCAGTTACTGAACCTTTATGTTCAGAAGCAATGCCCTTAGCAGGGGCTGTCCTACAGCAGCATTTGAACCTGCCTCGACTAACATCATCATCATCATCATCATCATTTATTATTTATACCCCGCCCATCTGGCTGAGTTTCTCCAGCCACTCTGGGCGGCTTCCAATCAAGTGTTAAAAACAATACAGCATTAAATATTAAAAACTTCCCTAAACAGGGCTGCCTTCACATGTCTTTTAAAGAGAAGATAGCTGCTTATTTCCTTCACACCTGAAGGGAGGGCGTTCCACAGGGCGGGCGCCACTACCAAGAAGGCCCTCTGCCTGGTTCCCTGTAACTTGGCTTCTCACAGTGAGGGAACCGCCAAAAGGCCCTCGGCGCTGGATCTCAGAGTCTGGGCTGAACGATGGCAGTGGAGATACTCCTTTAGATATACTGGACCAAGGCCGTTTAAGGCTTTAAAGGTCAGCACCAACACTTTGAATTGTGCTCGGAAACATACTGGGAGCCAATGCAGATCTCTCAGGACCGGTGTTATGTGGTCCCGGCGGCCACTCCCAGTCACCAGTCTGGCTGCCACATTCTGGATTAATTGCAGTTTCCGGGTCACCTTCAAAGGTAGCCCCATGTAGAGCGCATTGCTCTCTTCTCCATTCCATTTAAATTTGCAGCCAAGTGCAAAAAGCAGGAAACAAAACTAAGATTCAAGAACTATTTAGATTGGCAAGAGGGGTTCAGTTGTTTTAGTAATTTTGAGGAGAAGGAGTAGTACATTGGGGGAGGGGGAGCTGAAAATGGTGGGGCATCTGAAGCTGCAGCCCGAGATGTGGGGAGCCAACACATGAAGACACCAATAGTGCTAATGCTAATGAAGGAATTTTGTTAGACGTGGTAGAAAGGTGGGGATATTGGCTTGGGATAGTTGGGGCATTTTTAATAAAATTTAACCAAGTTACTGCTTCTATTACTGGCCTCCACTCACACATCAAAACTGATGGCGATGGATTTGGTTCCCACCCAATGCATTTGAGCTTAAGACTCTTGATTTATGCAGTCAGGGACATTAAAACTGGTACAACACAAGGTTTCTATATCCTTTTAACCACTTCATCTATAAATAATATTAATATTATATAAATAATATGGATTATAATATTTCTGAGTTCTTACCCATGCATAAGATAATAATAAAAATTGTATTACATCCAAATCAGAAATCTAAAATATGATAAAGCGCTTTTTTAAAAAAAGGCAGCAAGGGAAAACCAATTTCCTAATCTTACAATGCACCGAAGTTTTATCATTCACTCTGAAAATACAAGAGCAACATGATCCTATACTTGTCTGCTAAGGTGCTGAGAGTTGTGAAAGGTAAAGGTACCCCTGCCCGTACGGGCCAGTCGTGTCCAACTCTAGGGTTGTGCGTCCATCTCACTCAAGAGGCCGGGGGCCAGCGCTATCCGGAGACACTTCCGGGTCACGTGGCCAGCGTGACAAGCTGCATCTGGCGAGCCAGCGCAGCACACAGAAACGCCGTTTACCTTCCCGCCAGTAAGCGGTCCCTATTTATCTACTTGCACCCGGAGGTGCTTTCAAACTGCTAGGTTGGCAGGTGCTGGGACCGAGCAACGGGAGCGCACCCCACCGCGGGGATTCGAACCGCCGACCTTTCGATCTGCAAGTCCTAGGCACTGAGGTTTTACCCACAGCGCCACCCGTGTCCCGCTGAGAGTTGTTAGGAGACCCCTAACTCCCCTCACTGAGCTGTGATTCCCAGAGTTCTCTTTGGAGAAGGACTGATTATTAAGCCACTCTGATGATTATAGCTCTGTGAGGGGAACAGGGGTCTCCTAACAAGTCTCAGCACCCTGAAGAAACTACAATGCCCAGAATTCTTTGGGGGGGGGAGCCATGGCTGTTTCAAGTGGTATGATACTGCTTTAAATGTGCAGTGCAGGTGGGGCCTAAATCCAGTGAGATTTACTTCCAGATTATGTAGATGCAGAATTGAAATCTAAGCCTTGGATCCCAAGCTGCTGTTCCATTGCAGGTTTCCAATGGCAGGGAAGGGGGGTAGCAATTTTTTCCAATTTCTCCTCCTTGCAGCATGCCACCATGCTCTTGGAGCAGGTTCTTCCAGCCCTATGGAGCAGATTTTCAGGCTACTGCAGGGTGAAGTCTTGAAAATTGCTCCCCCTCCACCACCAGGAACATACCATAGACAAAAGTTCCTAATTCCCTATGGCCATCAGGGAAGAAAAAAGCATACATTGTGCTTCAGACACAAGCAGTACAGATGACAGGAATTCATACGCATGCACATAGGTAGGGGTTTGCACAAATAAGCACGTGCAGCTAGCGCCACAAACACGAAACAGGAAATGAGGCCTTTAAATTTTAGTAATGTGAGCACACAACGCTAACCAAAAGAAGGACCCACAAGCAGCTCACTTGCAAAGTTAACTGAGCTTTGCATTTTCTTCCTCCTTTGCTTACCTGATGACAGCAACTTCCTACAGCAGTCGGCATGGGCATTTAGTGCTGCCAAGTGTAAGGGGAACATTCTGTGGACGCCACATCTGAAAAACACAAAGGAACCTCTGTGCAAACCCTTTCAGAAGGAAATCAGGTGGACCCATCTCAAAGTTGTTTTTTTAATCTACTCAAGAGGGAAGTTATTTAAGTGCTGGCTGTCATCTCAGGGAAACCTAGGCAAATTCAACAGTCAGGGAGTAGTATTCAACTACTGTATTTTTCGCTCTATAAGACGCACCAGACCACAAGACGCACCTAGTTTTTGGAGGAGGAAAACAAGAAAAAAAATATTCTGAATCCCAGAAGCCAGAATAGCAAGAGGGATCGCTGCGCAGTGAAAGCAGCAATCACTCTTGCTGTTCTGGCTTCTGGGATAGCTGCGCAGCCTGCATTCGCTCCATAGAACGCACACACATTTCCCCTTACTTTTTAGGAGGGAAAAAGTGAGTCTTATAGAGCAAAAAATATGGTAAATGGTTGTGCCAGAACTAAAACAACTGGAATTTGTCCCTCTCCTCTCCCCAGACATGCCCCCCTATTGTCCTCGAATCTGCTCTGCAGAGTCAGGGGAATCCCCAGAAGAGATTTAGGGGGTGCACTGGAGGAGGAGAGGGGGGAGATTATTCTAATATAAAATCTGGAATCCTTGCCTGGACAGAATGATCTGCTTAATGCTAGGTTGAATGCAGCAAACAAGCACCGTGAGTTTCCTAATGGTGCCTTATTCGGCTCTGAGTTTAATAGACCACTTTCATGATAACACAACTCCTAGCAAGAAGCCTGCCATATCAAACACTTTGAAATCTCTGTGACACACAAATATGAGGCCAGACAGGCTGGCAAAACCATTGCAATAATCTGCAGAGCTCTTCCATGTGTTGCAAAAAATAAATAAATGGTCCAATGCAGCTTCTGTCTTCTGATAGACCAGCTATTGCATAATTTCTGTCTACAGCCTAAAAATATTCCCATCTGAATATAAACCGGTCTTTCTCCTGCAATGCGCTCCCTCTGCTACACCAAGGATAATCTGATGACCCAGCTGTCCACGTCTTGATTTTATCCCCTATCCCTTTATAACACATAACTATCTTAATCAATGACCTTCTGCTTTGTTTTCTGCTCATTCCACAGCAAAATCCCTACTGCTCGACATCTACTTAGAAGATCACAATAGGATCTTGACAAATGGGCGTCTCAGAATTTCATTCGAGATCCCAGGCAACTAATTTCCTTCTATAATGGCTGTCTTCTCAATACTTCCAAGCCGGCTTTTCACTTCACTGGCCATTTCAGCCACAGACAGAGGTGTTTTATTTGATCAACCTACAGGTCACTGAAGCGTGTAATAGAAATTTTGAGCAGATAACCCAGATTGCTCAACCTAGTTTTCATGCTGGCGTTCTTCTCTCCCTTTTTTTTTTTACCTTAAACACTTAGAAAAGGAGTAGATTGAAATTTATAAAGGAAGAAGCCAAAAAGGTTGCAGTTCTCAAAATGGTCATCTCCCAACCCCCTCGCCTCTAAATCTATATAGAGCAACGATCTAAACACTATATAATTTTCAGTTTTCCACTGCAAATAGAAGCATAAAAAGTTCTTAAACTGTGAGATCCAAAAGACAACGACATAACTAAATTAGCGTTGCAAATGTTAAATACAGTATAATCCATGGGTAGGCAAACTAAGGCCCGGGGGCCAGATCCGGCCCAATCGCCTTCTAAATCCAGACTGTGGACAGTCCGGGAATTAGCATGTTTTTACATGAGTAGAATGTGTCCTTTTATTTAAAATGCATCTCTGAGTTATTTGTGGGGCCTAGGAATTTGTTATTTTTTATTTATTTTTCCAAAATAAATATGGCCCCCCACAAGGTCTGAGGTTACAGTGGACCGGCTCCCTGCTGAAAAAGTTTGCTGACCCCTGATATAATCCAACCAAAGTTAAATACCCTTTTTAATTCACAGTGGTTTCGGTAAAGATAGTTAAGCATATGCTGTTCCGTCCCTTCTGTGGTTTTAACAACATTTATTTGGTATCAGCCAGGAATTAGGTATCTTAAAAAACAAGAATTTGCAACCGCAGAATCCATATGGTTACATGTTGAATGAGCACTTATGTGCTAGCACAGGGGTCAGCAACCTTTTTCAGCCACTGTCCCTCAGACCATGTGGGGGGCCGGACTATATTTTTTTTTTGGGGGGGGGGGAATGAACGAATTCCTATGCCTCACAAATAACCCAGAGATGCATTTTAAATAAAAGCACACATTCTACTTGTGTCAAAACACCAGGCAGGCCCCACAAATAACCTAGAGATGCATTTTAAATAAAAAGACACATTCTACTCATGTAAAAACACGCTGATTCCCGCACCGCCCACGGGCTGGATTGAGAAGGCGATTGGGCTGCATCTGGCCCCCGGGCCTTAGGTTGCCTACCCCTGTGCTAGCATATTCACAACAAACCTTATACAGTCAGTCATTGCTAAACCATCCAAAAAATGTATTTCTTCCGCAACTTACCTGGCAGCATCAGCTCCACTGGTTATTAGGGTGTTAATCAAAAGCTCGTGTCCATATCTTGCAGCCACATGGAGTGGGGTGTTGCCATCCTTATCAACACAGTCAATTTCACCTCCTGGAAATGACATTTTTAATGCAGAAATGACACGTAAGGATCAAGTGCAATTCAGCTACCAAAGATTTCACATTACTCACTAGGAATATAGGTCACTCATCAACACCAGCCTGAAGAGGTGATGCAAGTTATTTTAAGTCTTCTCACTAGTCACAATATAAACTATTTCAGGGGCAGGGTAAGCTAGGCATTAGCCACGCACTCACTGTGTTCCTACAGCAGAAAGAATGAGTGAGTGTGTGATGTTATATTATACAGACACACCAGAAAATTATTGCCATGCAATTGTGAAAGTTTACTTAATAATTCCCCTCTCGCTCATATAAATAGGGCAAATATATCTGTTCAACTTCAGAGCATTTAATAATCTCTTTCGATAGAAAGCTAACATACTTTTAATGATATATGCTAAGTTTTGAATGCAGTTAGCAAGTTCACCTCTAGCTCTGTCTTGCAACTTTCTAGGTAAGATTTCTTCTTTTGTGGAAGTTATTTAGCTGTGTGTGTGTGTGTGTGTGTGTGTGTGTGTGTGTGTGTGTCACATTTCTACCAAATAGGCTGAAATATTTTATTCACGTTGCTTCTCCAGTAAGTGTCAATACATTGGTAACACATCTTATGGTACATTATCATTCCTCAACAACAACAACAACAACAACATATTCTACTCACCAGTAAAGGATGCTATAAAATTTCTTTTTCAGATTTAGGCAAAATGAATATCTAGGTTTTTTGTCTTAAATTTTCTTTGGCAGAAAATATTTTTTGAGGGCAGAACTAGGTATGATGGCTTTAATCTAAACCCCCAATCTACCATGGAGGGCACCAAGTCTGGAGACGCTGACCTACATTGTCCATATATATATATATCATAAAACTCATTCTTTATCATGCCCCTCGGCAGCTTTGTCAGACGACGAACTGACAAAATTAGAAAGAACCACCTCTGTCATCTGGTTTGTCTATGGCCAAGCCTGCATACAACTAAACCATCAGGCAATAACACTTCCATACCTGGGTGTACTATCTTGTTAAACTGACTCCGATAGGCCTGTACTGACTGTATTGATTCACAACTGTTAAGAGGAAGTGGCAAGATAAAGCAAAGCAGCAGGTAGAAGACTGCTAGAATTACTCAACTGGGAAGGGCTTATGCTCTGTATTAGAAAATAAGACTGCATGTCATCGCCTACGAATGGAAAGCATTCCACAGTCTGCTGCTGATAAACGGTCACAACAACACAATCCAATATACAATCATTCTACTAATCTGTGGGATGCCCTACCCGAACAAGATATAATAATAATAATAATAATAATAATAATAATAATAATAATAATAATAATTTATTATTTATACCCCGCCCATCTGGCTGGGTTTCCCCAGCCACTCTGGGCGGCTTCCAATAAAACACAAATACAATAACCTATTAAACATTAAAAGCTTCTCTAAACAGGGCTGCCTTCAGATGTCTTCTAAAAGTTTGGTAGTTATTTTTCTCTTTGACATCTGGTGGGAGGGTGTTCCACAGGGCGGGTGCCACTACCGAGAAGGCCCTCTGTCTGGTTCCCTGTAACTTGGCTTCTCGCAGTGAGGGAACCGCCAGAAGGCCCTCGGCACTGGACCTCAGTGTCTGGGTAGAACGATAGGGAGCCACCAGCTCTTTCTTAATTCAGGAAGGAAGTCAAAACTTGGTTGCTCAGTAGGGTTTTTAGGGTGATCTTATATATGTCTACTCAGAATTATGCCCCATTGAATTCAATTCCCAGGAGAGTATGTATAGGGTTACTTTTGTAATGTGGTGATTTAGCTGCTTTGAGTTTTGAATTGTAAGAGGCTTGTCTGAAAAACTTAAAAGCTGAAGATCATTCAGTTTTATCTGCAGCTTCTGCTGTGTCTTTTGGCTGATCTGATTTGAGCTGGGAGGGAGTTGTACACCGCTTTGAAAACTTTTGCAGAAAAGCAACTTATAAATAAATTCAAAGTAATTGAAACTCAATGAATCCCCCCCCCCCCATTAATGCTTTCTTTGGATCAGGAAGAAAACAGGAAGAACCTTCTTACCATTCTGAATGAGAGTTTGAGACCGCGTAAACCTCCCATGAACGGCTGTCATGTGCAACGGACTCTTCCCATCTTTACTCTGTCAAAAACAAAACAAAATGCCCCAAATTGACCACTGCCATTTGACCACAATTCAGTTTAATCATAAGAACGGGGTTGCAAGGTGTCAAGAAATGTTACGAGTTGTTAGTAAATCCAGCCATTCTTCTTTGACCACCTAAACCAGGCTCCCTCAACCTCAGCCCTCCAGATGTTTTGAGACTACAACTCCCATCATCCCTGACCACTGGTCCTCCTAGCAAGGGGTCATGAGAGTTGTAGGCCAAAAACATCTGGAGGGCCGAGTTTGAGGAAGCCTGACCTAAACTCACTATCAGTTTGGAAGTGAAAGAGAGCCACCCAAAAGTAAGGTAGTGGTTTCATTCAGAGGTCTCCCTAGGTGTGCAGAAACACATAAGTTTGTGTTTTATTTTATTTTTAAATTAAAGGCACCAGCCAAATGGTATTGTGTGCTTCCAGGACCTACAGAATGTTGAGGGCGCAGAGATATTTCCTGGGAAGTGCCCTCACCTTTGCTGTAAGGGAGAATACCGAAGCTACGATAAAATCCTGGATTTCTCCATTGTTTTCTACAGGCAGCTCTCACTTCTACCCAAAAGGGATAAAAAGAATCACAGGCTGGGCAAACTATGTGAATCTATCAGCTACAACTGACTGAATCCTGGAAAGACAGAGGGGCTGTGACAAGAGGTTTCTGGGCCCATAACCTGTTGTTGGGATACTGCCAGGGAGTCCGAGGCATCGGGCAGCCTACAGGCGGTCTCTCGACTCCCATTGGCACAGCATCAGTCAATTAGCGACATGAGCCTCAGATGCGTTCCAAGTCTCATGCACGCCCTTTTCGCAGAGTTTCCACAACGGAAGATTCACCCAGGAGAGCATATTTTACAGCTTTATTCAACGTTGGTCAGAACAAAGGAAAAACATGACTGCTCGAGGAAACAGCCAGAACAAAAAGCTATATACAAAACGGAAACTCCCTGTGTGCAGGAAGTACGCAGGCTTGTGACACACAACAGCCTGCTCCCTTCTTAAGGTGGAACGGAAATATCCTAACAGTGGGTGGGTGGTTCTCAAGTCTGGATAATTGGTCAATTCCCTACTTTAGTTAAGGTCGTATTCTCCCTGAAGGAGGGGGTTCCTAATCCCCTCTCTTTCACTACAGACCCCTGTGACCTCAGTAGCTACGAGTGCCTTTCCCCAGCTTTGGCCAGAAAGAAAACTACGGCTGTTTCTGGACCGGGATGACCTCACCACAGTCATCTACGTGGTGGCAATCTTCAGGCCAGATTACTGCAACGTGATCTAAGTGGGGTTGCCCCTGAAGTTAGTCCATAAGCTGCAGCTGGTACAAAATGAAGGGCTCAACTGCTCACTGGAGCAGAATATTGCCAACATGTCACCCCACTGTTGAAAGAATCGCATGGGCTGCTAATGAAGCACCGGGCTAAGCACAAAGTGCTGGTTGTGGTGTATTTACGGATACAAGTGAGGTGTAGCGGATAGGAAGCATGGAGAAAGGGGACAGTCTGTGCATGAGAAAAACAGGCAGTTTCAGACATGAACTGCCCCACTGGTGTGGATGGGATACCATGGACGTAAAAACATAAAATGCAAAGAGGTGTGGATGATGGTGTGACTATCCCATATTCTGTTAAAAGTGGAATGAGAAGGAATGCAATATGTGGAAGCATCCCAAGAGGTAGCGAACAGTTGCCTCTGGGCTTCTGCTTCCATTTTCACCCAGTTTGCAGAGATCAAGTTCAGGCAATTAAAACTAAAGGTGTCAAATCTATTGTTTTACCTGAATGTTAACATCTGCTCCATTATTCACTAACAATTCCAGACAAAGAGCTCCATGTGTAGAAGCAGCAGCAAAATGCAGGGGAGTGAATCCACTGTTATTAGGTTGGTTGACATTAGCTCCATAGTCAATCAGCTCGTTAGCCACAGAATCCTGCCCGTTATAACAAGCAATATGAAGTGCAGTGTTTCCGTAGACGTTCATTTCATCAATCTGCAACAAAACAAGGCCAATTTAATTAAATTACAGACATCAGATCCCTTGCCTTGCCTAACCCACCGCTGACTGCATGTTGACATAGCAGGAGGGTTCCTGGACATGATTTTTTACTGTATGCAAGAGATTTCATTGACAAAAATACTCCAGTAAATAGCAATTAATTAGGTATGTAGTTCCCTTTAGACAAGAGAAAGAGAGAGAGAGAGAGTTCCCCGTGGAAAATAATAAATAAATCAATGTAGCTATGAACTAGAAAGCTTTTAACTAGACCCATAAATAGGGGGTGGGGGAGGAGGTTCCCCCCCCCCTTCAAAATCTATGTGAAATGACAGTGAAGAATAACAAGCCTTAAGTCTTGAAAATTTTCTAAGTGGAAGAAAGCATTATTTCAAGAAAATAGGAAACCAACACTAGGAAATAGGAAAATCACACTACGAAATAAATGTGATAATTGTAAAGAACTTACTTTGCTAGGGGTGTCAAGTCCCATTGTTCTGGTTTATTTCCAAATGAGACAATTGAACTTTAATGCCCCTAACAAGAAAATATTTCTTCTGAAACCTCTCTCTTTTTATTCGAACCTTTTATTTCACGATGCAACTTTTTAAACAAAATCCATTGTGTTGCTTATCTTTTTTGATGGAACGTGTGTCTTCATTGTTTTGATGGAAATCATCAAGGAGAATCTTTAGACTGCCTGATCTTTTCTGGCATTCAATATAAATTTCGAAGAAAAATAATTAGAAAAAAGAGGTTTCCCTGTCCTCACACTTCATCTAGGTAAAAGAACTCTAGCTCATTGCTGAATAGATTATCTACATGGTCGGATGAAGGAATGACACTGCAACATATGGAAAAAGTCTGCCCATCAACATGGAAGTTATTATCCTCATTTTCCAGAAGTACAACTGGTATATATAATAGGTTTCAGAGGTACCTCCCCCTATGTATGTATCCACCCACACTCTGAATTCCTATTTTTATTTCAAGCCTGGTGGAGAAAGGAAGGCAAGATAATCACACTTAAACACTCTCAACTGCTATGGTATATTAGCATCATGGGCAAGAAATATGAGAAAACCAATAACTCAGGTGACAAAATGGGTTCCTCCATAAACCTTACCAATGAGAGAATAAATTTTAAAAAGGCAGCGAGAATCTAATTTCATAGCAGGGTGAAAATTCCAGCAGGAAGGAATTATACCGATTAAAATCACAGTGTGCCCTGTGTTCACTAGCCTGTTAAAAAAATATTATTAATTGCTTCTTACCTCCACACCAAGATTGAGAAAGTGTTTCACCACACTGATCTGCCCGTTCGACGCAGCGGCATGAAGTGGAGTGTAACCCTTCTTATCTTTACATGTCACCTCCGCACCGTGACTGATCAGCAATGCAACAACTTCCAAGTGGCCTTGGAAAAGAGAAATGGGGCATTACTCGTAAATCAAGTAACTCAAGGTGATCATGTTAGCATTTCAAGCCCTAAACGACTCAGGTCCCCAAACCCTAAATTTCCACCTCCTTCCCTGCACGCCCTTTTGGGTGCTAAGATTGGCAGAAGGGGCGTACCACCACTTATGTGGTCTACCACCCATTTGATTGAAACAAGAATTCCAGTGGTCCACCACTGCATTTTTTTAACTCACAAAGAATAGATCTATAATAATAATAATTTTTATTTTTACCCCGCCCTCCCCAGCCAAGGCTGGGCTCAGGGTGGCTAACAAGCAATAATAAAAACAAGTTGGATGAATACAACTTAAAAGCAAGATTAAAATACAACATTTAAAAATACAACAATTAAAATATTGAAACATTAAAATATTAAAATGCAGCCTCATCACAGGAGGAGAAAGGAAAAAGAAAAAAGAAAGAGGGGGAGGGAATCAAATTGGCTCCAAGCCAAAGGCCAGGCAGAACAACTCTGTCTTACAGGCCCTGCGGAAAGAAATCAGATCCTGCAGGGCCCTGGTCTCAGGAGGCAGAGCGTTCCACCAGGCTGGAGCCAGTGTTGAAAAGGCCCTGGCTCTGGTTGAAGCTAATCTAACTTCCTTAGGGCCCGGGACCACTAGGGTGTTGCTATTTGTGGACCTTGAGGCTCTCCGTGGGGCATACCGGGAGAGGCGGTCCTGTAGGTATGAGGGTCTTAACAATTAAGTTACAACAAACTGGCAGCCTCGTACCCAGCATTACCTGGGAATTCTTAGAAAACAAAAAAACAGTGCAGTTTTGAAAGTTTCAGTCTGCCATCTTGATTTAAAATGGCATCCAGTTATATCCAAGCAGACAAAAACTTGCTCCTTGATCTCAGGAACCACCATACAAAATTTGGTTATGATATGTCAAGAGCTGCCCAAATGTACAGGGAGCAAACAACCTTCCAACATGCATAGCAGATACAATTGTGATCCTTTGTATACATTGCTGCTTAAAATCTTTCTTTGAGGTTATGTCATGGCTCTGATCAAGGTCCTCCAACGTAACAAAATGCAAAAATCTGTAGTTACTAGATAATCCATCAAAAATTGTATTGTGGGTCACTGTTGGACCTTCTCCCTTCTACACAGTCCTGCAGCGAGAAACTTCAAAACGGGGGCAAATATTTTTAATAAACACACTGTATTTGCCTTGGAGAAATGTCAAACCACATTCTAGACTAGTGTGTTCACAGGTTGACTAGGAAGCAAGCTGAATGTATTTCCCATTAGCACAGATTGTAGAAGTCATGGAAGGGCAGCAAATTCTTCATTGTTCGTTTTTTTTCTTATTGTATTTTTACTGCCAGGGAGGGAGGTTTTCTGCCTTAGATGTCAAAATATATTCACTAGCATTGGGAACTATGGTCCTTTCATGGAGAGAGATGGGAGGGAGGGAGGGAGGGAGGGAGGGAGAGAGAGAGAGAGAGAGAGAGAGAGAGAGAGAGAGAGAGAGAGAGAGAGAGATTTGCTTCTCTGTCTAGGGTAGTGAAAGACTTTGGCCAACTCTATTAACACAAGATTGGGGGGTGGGGTGGGGGTGTACACCAGACATAGAAAAAATAATAATCACAGGTGTCATGCCTTGTCTGGAGGGTGAGAGGGGGACACAGACCCATAGAGCAGGTCTATATTACCCAGTTCTTCCATATTCCCTCTGTTTATTTTGCAGACAATCTTTTCTTACTTTTCCCTTTATTCAATGGGCCAGTGACAAATCAGCATGACAACGTTAGGAGGCTCCAAAAATAGTACATTATTAATATCATCTATTGAACCAGCTGCATGAATGGCATCAGTCAAGACAAAGACACTTTTGTAGACCTCTCTCTTGAACAGTTTTGTCTAAAGGAACTTTCGGTGGAATGAACATGGAGAATCCTAAGCCAAGAAAAAAAAGGGGTGCAAAACCAACACGTTTCAAAGAACTAAAACAGGTATTCCTATGAATGAGTATGTGAATATAGAAATATAGAAATAATTTTAAGTAGCTATCTATTGAATTCTACCTTCAGCTTTGCTTCATGTTTCAATGCATCTCAGATTCAAGAACTCATTCATTCAGACAAAGAAACGTTCACAGCTGGTTATCATTAACTGTGTCTTTCTGGTTTCAGCCTCTCCTCAAGTCACATACACAACACAGAACTATCCCAATAATGAGGCTTTTCTTTTCGCGTGCAGAAAGTCTATTCACGACAAGGTCCCTAAAAGCTTCAAACCTCAATCAAAACACCCTCGCTGTTACCAAATATTCCTAGCAAAATACTTGGATTATTTTTCTAATAACGGCAAGACTGGTAACATATGGCCTTAACAGTAAAACTGCGAGGGAATGTGCTGAACGCACAGCTGGAAAAGTAAAGATTTCAGAAAAGGATTACTAATGACTCGCTTTTGTTCTGCTAAATTTCACAGTGCACAGATATAGAGGGTTTTCATTTTGTTTCTTGTTTTATTTATCGACAATGCTCTTGTTAATTACAGCTAACCCTGAAAGGTTGGTTACTGACTGAGTTCCCTAGCATTCTAAAATTAGAAGCGTTCAAAGGATGGCAATGATTTTGAATTAATGGTGCATTTCCAGTGTTTCTGTACACTAGCATATCTTTGACATCCACCTAGTTGCTGGCTTTGTACCCGCTGAGCCCAGAAATAAACTACCACAGAAAGTGGAAGTCTCCCTGGGAGACATGCGCACATTTTCTCTGAAACAACCCAGCAATAATGGACAAATGATCATTCCCACTGTGAAGATTGCTCTGTGCCAGTGAGGAGCCAGGTAGGCTCACGACAAGTCCTTAAGCAGCGAATGCTGTCCCTGCTGTCCACATACACTGAGATTAGCTGGTCCAAACAATGAGTGCAAGTGCTTTTTAGTATGGCTGCTGCACTGATCAACTAGCAAGACTGAAAGACCGAATTATGAAACCATCTCTGAAGGTCTGCCAATGAATAAAAAAAATGTCCAGTAGCACCTTAGAGACCAACTAAGTTCGTTCCGGGTATAAGCTTTCGTGTGCATGCACACGAAAGCTTATACCCAGAACGAACTTAGTTGGTCTCTAAGGTGCTACTGGACAATTTTTAATTTTTATTTATTTATCTTGACTGCGTCAGACCAACACGCCTACCTACCTGGATCTGCCAATGAGTGAAAGCAGAACTGAACCCAACAATAAATATAAACATTCCACCAAAAAGAAAAGGACATCCATGGACAAGTTCCACCTCTTCTGTGTCCACTGTGTCCATAATATATAGTTATAGATATGTGTGATATGACATCACCATGTTAAGATCCAGGAAGCAACCAATAGACGAGAGCAGAGGCGATGAAATGCAAAAGGTAACTTTTACATGATGACATCATACAAGTACACATTATGGGCGAACGAGGGAAAATTGCTCTTTTTGCGGCAAAACCCACATTTGTCGTTGCATCTAATTTCCGCCCTCACTTTGTACCTGCCCAGATTATGCAGAGACGTAAGTGACTTGCGTTTGTACAATCTGTGATTTCTGACCGAGCCCCAAGCCGAGCATTGGCAGAACCAACATGTTCCTTTAATTCAGGGGTCGGCACACTAAGGTCTGTGGGCCGCATGTGGCCTACTGGGCTCGTCAATCCGGCCCGCAAACCTTGCGGACCCTGACGCCTGCTCAGTCAGTCCCTGGGCTAAACCGGTGCGGCAGCCTCGCCATGCGAGGACTGACTTCTGCGATGCTGGCACGGCTTTGGATGGGCTGCAGGAAGCTCCTGCGGCCAATCCAAAGCCATGGATGCCTCTGGGCGACGCCCCTTCTTTCCCGCTGAGGCGGCTGCGTATGGCCAAGAGCCGAGCGGGAGGAAGCGGCGGTGGCGGGGAGGCTGCCTCCACTGCCCAGGCCAGCGGCAAAGACAAGGCGGCGTTGGCGGCTGCAGGGTGAGTGGCGCAGGGGGGTCCTTTTAGGAGGGGGGGTCATTTCGGGAGGGGGTGGGTCTGGCCCCCCACAAGGTCTTAGGGAGAGTGGACCAGCCCCCTCCTTAAAACATTTGCTGACCCCTGCTTTAATTATTAACCTTACAAACTTAACTTGCTAACATTCACATAAGTACAGGGCAGCTGTCACAACATTCTTCCATCTATCGTAACCTGGTTGCTCTGTCTCGACAGTCCTCAGCCAAATGTGTTAACTGTCTCAATTGAAAGATACTGTTTCAATACCTTTGTGCTTGAGCTGGCATGAAATAATAGGAAAATTCAATTTGTGTGGAGTAATCTACGAGGACTCATACAAGTCCGCACATGAGGCTACAGTCAACAAGTAATGAATGTGTATGAGTGATCCATCCCTAACCCTACTTCCACATTCAAATATCACTGTGGTTCAATGGCTAGAAACTGAAGAATCAGATTGGGATCACTATGAAACTATCCAAGTCAGATGATGGCCTTAGAGAAACCATCATGTCCGTATCATGAACTGCAGTGAGACATAAACAGTGGAAAGCGCGAGAAATGTGCTTATTAAGTTCAAGAAAGAAGAGTTGGGATTTTTTTTAAAACACAACTGCATGAAGGCTCAACTGACAGCTGCTCAGTAGTGTCCATTACCATCTTTCTTTTCATGCTAAGGATTTTTCCTAAAGGAATGCAATCCACGTTTTCCAGCTGTTTTGGCTAGTATATCGATGGTGCAAATCCTCAAGAGCTTGCAACTTTCAATCTGCATTTTTCTAAACGGGTTTAAAAGAATCTCATTGCCTCTCCTGTTATTGCCATTTTTGTCAAAGAGTTAAAAAAAAGCTCTTACCCATGTACGCAGCCCAGTGCAAAGCTCTCCGGTCCTTTTTGTCAAAGGCATTGATGTTTGCCGCTTTAGCCAAAAGCAAGTTCACCATCTGAAGCAAGGAAACAAAGGAACGTCAAAAAAAGGAAGAAGCAAATATCACTTGCTGTGGACAGTACAGGAATCCATTTAATGAAGACTGCTATGTCATAGAGGTGCTTGTGATGTAATGCTCTGATGAAAAATAGCTGTGAAACATAATATCAATTCTCATAATATAGTATTCAATCGGTTCTTATGAGCAAAATTTTAGAGCATCCAATCAATCTTAAATGAGGCTTTAAAAACTTCTAGAAAAGTGCAGCTCAACTGTGTTATCTGTTGACTAAAGCTTTTCCTGTAAATAAGCCAAACCTTTATTGCAGTTAAATAATAATAATAATAATAATAATAATAATAATAATAATAATAATAATTTATTTATACCCTGCCCGGGTATAAATAAACAAGACTGGGCTCAGGGTGGCCAACAACCAATAATAAAAACAAGTTGATTAAAATACAATTTAAAAAAGATTAAAATACAACATTAAAACATTAGGATGCAGCCTCTTCACAGGAGGAGAAAGGAAAAAGAAAGAAGGGAAGGGAATCAAATTGATTCTAAGCCAAAGGCCAGGCGGAACAACTTTGTCTTACAGGCCCTGCGGAAAGAAATCAGATCCCGCAGGGCCCTGGTCTCGTGAGGCAGAGCGTTCCACCAGGCCGGAGCCAGTGTTGAGAAGGCCCTGGCTCTGGTTGAGGCTAATCTAACTTCCTTAGGGCCTAGGACCTCTAGGGTGTTGCTATATATGGACCTTAAGGTCCTCCATGGGGCATACCAGGAGAGGGGGTCCCATAGGTATGAGGGTCCTAGGCCGTGAAGGGCTTTAAAGGTCAAAAGCAGCACTTTAAATCTGACTCTGTACTCCACTGGGAGCCAGTGCAGCTGGAAAAGCACTGGGTGAATATGCTCCCATGGCAGAGACCCTGTGAGGAGCCTCGCTGCAGCATTCTGCACCCGCTGGAGTTTCTGGGACAGCTTCAAGGGCAGCCCCGCATAGAGCGAATTACAGTAGTCAAGCTTGGAGGTGACCATCACATGGATCACTGTGGCCAGGTCAGGGCGGGAAAGGTAGGGGTTCTTTCCCCTCTTCATTCTAGAGGAATATTTTGAGATTCCATTGAGAGTTTCTATAACTTCTACTTCAAGCTCATCACAATTTGTCATTGGCCAATTATGACCAAATAGAGCAGATGTATTATTATTATTATTATTATTATTATTATTATTATCCCCTGCAACAAAGTTATCCCCTGATCCTAAACATGGGGAGCGATAAAATAATGTTGGCACTCAACTTGGGGCTAACACCACAAATAGCAACTAAGAAAAATGCTTGCCTTCCCACGCACTGACATGAAAAGGTCCCGAGCTATAGCAGCCCAGGCTATTAAGCCCACTCACTTCGACATGGCCATTCAGAGCTGCATGGTGTAACGCGGTCCGACCCCCTCTGTCAGAGACGTTGACGCCGCTCAGAAGCGGAATGATCACTTCGGCACACTTCACGGCTTTATTCGCAGCTGCTACATGCAGGGGTGTCTGCCAGTTCTTGTCCCGGGCATTCACATCAGCCGAATGTTTAATCAATACTTGCACTGCTTCCTAAAAAGGCAGCACAGTTAAATTCTTACAAGCAAGCATTTATTATAAATGCAAATCAGACGTGCAAATCTCCTGCACTGTGGCCACATCATTCCACCGCTATTAAAAAAACACAAAAAACCCTTTGGTATTTGAGATATCGGCTGTGCGCACAACCCATTCACTTTGCATCCAATGCACTGGGAAGCCACACGATGTGAGCCACAATCCATATCTATCCTGTATCTATCCTGTCATTTCTCATCAAATGTTGCATTTTGATGTGTGGGGTCCCCCCTTCCACCACCACCCAGCTTCGATCCGAACTGAGAAAAAGGACCTAGCTGAATTTTGAGTTACCGTATTTTTTGCTCTATAGGACGCACCGGACCATAGGAAGCACTGGACTATAGGAGGGGGAGAACAGGAAAAAAAAATTCTCCCCCTCTCTGCTCAGCGCCCCTTCAGCAAAGCGGCAGGAGAAACTGAGCCCCTTCCATTTCTCCTCTCGCTTTGCAGAGAGGGAAAACTGTGCAGCGCCTCTCCAGCGAAGCAAAGCCTGGAGAGCAAGAGGGATTGGTGTGCACCGACCCCTCTCGCTCTCCAGGCTTCAGGCGGCTATCCGCAAGCCTTCGGAGCAAAGCGGGAACTCCTGCTGCGCTCCGAAGGCTTGCGGATAGCTGCCTGAAGCCTCCGGAGCGCAGCGGGACTTCCTGCTGCGCTCCAGGGGCTTCAAGCAGCTTCAGCGAAAGCAACACAAAGCCTCCGGAGCGCGGGGGGAGCTCTCCCTCTGCGCTTCGGAGGCTTCGCGTTGCATTCGCTGAAGCCAAGGAGCCTGCATTCGCTCCATAAGACGCACACATATTTCCCCTTAATTTTTGAAGGGGAATAAGTGCGTCTTCTAGAGCGAAAAATACGGTATGTGTACACAGTCTCTAGTTGTGTGCCACCACCACACATCAAGCACCTTAATATTGATGGATGTTTGGTGGGACAGGCCTGGGGAGCTGTGCGACCTCATGGACCGGGAGAACAGCACGCCCAACCATCCCCCACAAGGAGACTGATAAGTGTACATGAATGCATGTACTGAAAGGAAGAAGGCTATGCCGGAAAAACACTCCTCCTAAGGTGTGCACACAACAGGAGTGCCAACTTAGCCCCGCAACTGTGGGTGCCCTGGGCCGCGGGTGCCGTGCAGCGTGCAGAGCCCTGGCGCTGAAATTTGTGGGTGCCCTGCCCCTTCATGGGGAATTTTGTGGGTGTTCGGGCATCCAGGGCCCCAGGGAGTTGTCACCTATGTCACACAATGTGCATTCCACATCACTATTTTAGTGTTTCACAGCAAAGGGAGGGTTACACTTCAGAATCAATATATATTAAAGGGTTTACAAATCCATCTTGTCAGCCAGACTGTCATATTAAATCGAAATCATCAGCTCTGAAACAAACCCAGTAGGTTGCAATTCTGGGTCATAAAGATAATAGCTGTACCTCTTTGCTTTTTATAGCTGGATGTTTAACCTTTGCTATTAATGTGTATAGACCCTCCATCTCTCCCCCCCCCCCAACTTTCATTTCTTTCCAAGCATTTGTATTCCATTAGAGATTTCTTTCACTGGACTTTTGTCAGAAGCCAGCAGCTGGGAAACTCCAGGAGTGACCTGACAGTCCTCGACTTCAGAAATGAGCTCCAAGGATTTGTGCCTCCAGGCTTGGCAAGTGCTCCAGTGGTTGCTGAAGCAATTCCATCCATCTCTGGAGAAAAGCCAGCTTGCAACTTTTTCAAAAGAAGACACACTCGGCAGCCAATTCACCGGCACGCATTGCCTCGACTCAGTGTTTGGATGATGAAAACGCAAACACAAAAACGACAGCTTAGAATGAGAGGATGGAATCATTGAAAATTCCGTCCTGCTTGGTTGTTTTGTGTTTTTCTTAGGAATGGACAAATCTGTCCAGTTCAGTTTCTCTCAGCCTCTCATTTTTCCCAGTCTTAAATTCAGCTTCCTCCATTTCCACTTCACTTGTGAACATTTTGTTTTTTTTAAGTTCACATTTGTATATGTATTGCTCCTAAGATATCACTTTTTTCAGGTCATTTCCTCCTAATGTAACACATTTACGTATGCTGTTTTACTAACATAAACATTTTGTGCCCACTTCCCCATAATATGCTTTTTTTGTAGACGTTTACACATTTTGCAAAATTTAGAGAAAGGAAAAATTTAAAAGGAAAGCATAATTTTGGTTCATGCGTTGGTTCAGGAAGTACAAATAAGGTAGGTTCACAGAAATAATAATTTAATATACAGTGGTGACTTGTGTTCCGTATCCCTCTGGATACGTAATCTTCGGGTTGCGAACACGGCAAACCCGGAAGTGTATACCTCCGGGTTTCGCTGTGCGCGCATGCGCTCAAACAATCTGCGTGCAGCGCGCATGTACACAAGAAATCTGCATGCAACGTGCATGCACAGAAGCGATCTGTGCCGCGCATATGTGCACAGAAGCGTTCAATCGTGCCACGCACATGCGCAGAAGGACGCCTCTGTTTACAGACTTTTCGGGATACGCCCAGGCCTTCAGAACAGATCCTGTCCGTAACCAGAGGTACTAATATATTTATATTCTGCCTTTCTTCCAAGCTGGGATTTACGGTGGCTTACACCATTAAAAAAATATCAGTTATAGAATACAGAGTAATAAAAACAAACTAGTTAAAAGCATGTGGCACTCATTGTTCCTAAAAGCTAGCAATGCTGATGGCAGTAGTCTTGCATGCAGCTAGACCACCTAACTCCCATAGACATCAATGGCATTTAAAGCAGTCTAAGGCTGGAGCCAGATCACGATGGGGATCGGGGTGGGGTGGGGTTCCCCAGAGTTGAAGGTGACCTGATTTGGGATGTGCACACTCAGCCCAATATCATCCTTCTCAAACAGGCTGTGCAAGATTTCTCAGTGCTTCTAAAACCAGCCTGATGACAGACAACTCTGGACAAATGAAATGCGTATGTAGGAGAACAGCTATATCATACCCACTGTCTGGAAAACTGCTGTGTGCCTCCAACTGTGCACAGGGCTGCAACCTAAGCCAGCAGATCTCTAGGGAATGTCCCATTTATGTCAAGGTTATTCCAGCGTCTTATTATCTTCCGTGTTCTGCTTCCTGCTACGCTACAAATCAAGTGTCACATTAATGAAGGTCCTCTGCCGGGATGTTGGAAGGCAGTGGCTAACTATTTCTGCTTCAGTTAAAAATAAAATTTGCTTTCAGCAAAACCTACACTTTTCCTTCCTACAGCTTTTGACTGTGTGCGGCTTAGTGGCAGCGGACAGGAAAAAGATAATACAAGGTAAGTAATGGGTGACCAGCAAGCGTCGCAAAGGTTTATCTTTCTTAAATGTTCCAGCTGAAATTTTAGCAATAGCCTTGTGGCCTAAGGCCTTGATTACAGCTAATTAATTAACCAACCAGGTGGAAGCAGGCAAATATATCCCCGCTTCTGCTACCGAACCAGCCGAGGTCTGGGACATTCTGGTTTGTTTAGATCAGTTGTCTGGGACCTTGATCCCTGGACAAGAGAGCACTATGACCTCCAAAAGGCAGCAATGTCCAACAACATCTGGAAGAACAAAGGTTTTCCACCCCTGATTTAAACTATATTGAGTAGTCCATTAGCAGCTGCACAGCTTTCATCACAAACATATTCACAGATTTAATCAACTTTGCTAAGCGCCTACTTGCCATTGGTTTTTATTCTCTTCCCCTACACATTTGGACATACTTGCTTACAATATCTACCCTGAATCTTGATCTTTCATAAGAAGTGCCTGCTAGACTTACATTCCAAGGCAAGTTGAATTAATTGCCTTTCTAGTACAATTAGGAGCAGCACTCATACACCAAGACCTCACTCATCAATCCTGAGGAGCAATTTCAGTTACCCATGTTAAAGGTAAAGGTAAAGGTACCCCTGCCTGTATGGGCCAGTCTTGACAGACTCTAGGGTTGTGCGCCCATCTCACTCAAGAGGCCGGGGGCCAGCGCTGTCCAGAGACACTTCCGGGTCACGTGGCCAGCGTGACATCGCTGCTCTGGTGAGCCAGAGCCGCACACGGAAAGCCGTTTACCTTCCCGCTAGTAAGCGGTCCCTATTTATCTACTTGCACCCGGGGGTGCTTTCGAACTGCTAGGTTGGCAGGCGCTGGGACCGACCAACGGGAGCGCACCCCGCCGCGGGGATTCGAATCGCCGACCTTTTGATCGGCAAGCCCTAGGCGCTGAGGCTTTTACCCACAGCGCCACCCGCGTCCCTTACCCATGTTAAGGCTTACTAAAAAGGGTTCTATGGAGCCATGTTTGATGGGATACAAATAAACAAGAGATCCGTTTTTTGCATCTCATTCATGAAAGCCACAGATTGTTTTTGTTTTGACCCAAGTTGGTCTCAGACAGGAGTGACCAGGAGGTCAAAGTATGCAATGCAATCAACAACCAGTTTCACCTTGGGGAACACCTGCCACGTTTCTAATTATATTCTAAAAGTTGAATGCATGAGACTTGCATAACCAGCACACCACTAAGCAGAAGACAGCTAACTATCTACAGATTGTGGCTTGCAAGCAATCTCTCTGTCTCTCTGTCTCTCTGTCTCTCTCTCTCTCTTTCTTTCTTTCTTTCTTTCTTTCTTTCCAGTCTAAGGCACACAGCAAAATAGGAGATTCATCAAGTCATTAGCAAGCCACAATACCTGAGTGGTGGTTTGCGTTTGGCCTGGCCAATACCAGCAACTTAGCAAAGACAAACGTGATCACAATTGCCAAGCCATATGGCCGCAGATTGGGCAGAGGGTCCATGTTCCTCCCTCCTCTTCCCCTCAGTCTATCACATTCTGAGCTTTAGGATGCTTCTAGCTTCATGGTGATTTAATAAATAAAATACATTTATTCAGCTATTTTTTTTAAAGAAGCATTTCTAAACCACTTAATATTTTTAAAATATCTAGGCATGTCTACTCCTTTTACAAGTACCGCAAGTCTGTAGCGTTATTAACTGATAGGTTTTTTTTAAAACTGTACTTCGGCCCACAACTCTTTTCTAGAACACAGATGGGGGGGTCAATACTATCCATAAATTATTTGTTTTGTTTACTTTGTCAATGAAATACATGAAACCGGCGCTTCACAATATCTTGGATATATAAAGCTAAAAGGTAAAGGACACCTGGACGGTTAAGTCCAGTCAAAGGCGACTATGGAGTTGCAGCGCTCATCTCGTTTTCAAGCCAAGGGAGCCAGAGTTTGTCCACAGACAGCTTTCCGGGTCATGTGGCCACCATGACTAAGCCACTTCTGGCGCAATGGAACACCGAGACGGAAACCAGAGCGCATGAAAACGGCGTTTACCTTCCCGCCACAGTGGTACCTATTTATCTACTTGCGCTGGTGTGCTTTCGAACTGCTAGGTTGGCAGGAGCTGGGACAGAGCAACCGGAGCTCACTCTGTTGCGGGGATTCGAACCGCCGACCTTCTGATCGGCAAGCCCAAGAGGCTCAGTGGTTTATATCTATATCACTCACTTCGCTCCTTGAAGCAACTGCTCGGTGCAGTGGGGTCAGCCACATGTTGTCCTTGGCATTGACACGTGCCCCTGCAAATAAAAAGGGAAAGATCTTTCAGACCATCTGAAACAAAACTGGTAATAATTCCATTGCACACATGCAACTTGGGGCGCAGAACGATGCAGGATTGCGCTCCAGACTTTGCAGCTTCGTTTTTAACATCAACAGGGTTGATAGCAAAGCTAATTTGCTCTCAGGGGATCCTCTGTAGAGAATTCAACTAGGAAGAGCTCAACAGAAAAGACGAACAAGTTAGATTGGTTCCCCCGTCCCTAATATAAGCGCCTCCTCCTGGAGATGAGCATGTTTGTATCCGTGTGGTGGTGGGAAGACAGAAGGAAAGAATGGTTGAGATCCGGGGAAACCTTCATGGCCCAACTCAAGTTGAATGATTGCAAAGACGTCCAAAAAGCTCGTGCTCCACATTTTAAGCAATCTGAAGAGGACTGAGCAGCTAAGAACCAACTGTTCCCTTGGAATGCTGCATGGGAAGCTCAGAAAACAGCGTTGTATCATTATTCTTGCAGGGGGTTGGACTCTATGATCCTCAGGGTCCCTTCCATCTCTACAATTCTATGATCCTAGTAAAAGTAAAGGTAAAGGGACCCCTGACCATTAGGTCCAGTCGTGGCCGACTCTGGGGTTGCGGCACTCATCTCGCTTTATTGGCCGAGGGAGCCGGCGTACAGCTTCCGGGTCATGTGGCCAGGATGACTAAGCCGCTCCTGGCGAACCAGAGCAGCGCACGGAAACGGCGTTTGCCTTCCCGCTGGAGCGGTACCTATTTATCTACTTGCACTTTGACGTGCTTTCGAACTGCTAGGTTGGCAGGAGCAGGGACCAAGCAACGGGAGCTCATCCCATTACGGGGATTCAAACCACTGACCTTCTGATCGGCAAGTCCTAGGCTCTGTGGTTTAATCCACAGCACCACCCACGTCCCTTATGATCCTAGTAGTCGTTTATTTATTTATTTATTTATACCCCACCTTTCCCCCCCCTGACAGGGACTCAAGGCGGCTTACAGATAAAACAGGAACAGCTAAAAACAGGGCTGGAAACAATAACTGAAGACCAAATAAACACAGAATAAAAAAAATTATAGAAATGTGAAAGAACTGTTAAAAACATGCAGGCGATTACAATAAAAACAGCACAGCACCAGCCATTTCAAAAAAACTAGTCAGTACCCAAAAGCCTGCTCCAATAAGAAGAGGTCTTCACCTGCCGATGGAAAGACAACAAGGGAAAGAGCCGGTCTAACTTCTCCAGTGAAGGAGCTCCAAAGTCTGGGAGCAGCCACCGAGAAGGCCCTTGGCATAGGCAGCCTGAATGCTCACACAGCTAGCAAAGTTGCTCTTATTATGTGGCCATCCGTACCTGGGGCCAGGCGACTGGGCAACAGCAGAGAGTGTTCAACCCGCACCACTTTTTGTTGGCTGGATATAAAGCGAATGCTTTAAGGCTAACGCTTTAAGAGGTTGAACACATGCTGCTTCTACCACTCCCACATAAATATGTACATTTAACCCTAGGTGCCAACTCCCTGGGTGCCCGAGCACCCACAAATTTTGGTGCCAGAGCCCTGCACACCGCATGGCACTCACGACTGCAGGGCCAAATTGGCACTCCTGCATCTAACGTTTTTATAAAAGTGCAATATTATCCTCTACCCCACCTGTTAAGAAAAGCCCTACCATTCTGTGGGTTTTATTTTATTGTGTATTTTTTTTAACTCTTCTCGGGACTGTTTCCAAGAGTTATTTACTGCCTGTATAAAGCACACTGCACTGTATGCTTTCCTTCACCACAGTGAATTCAGGGTGGTTTTTGTTGTTTAGTACTGAATATGAGGGGGGAGAAATTACCCATACCATAATCCCCTCCTCAAACCCTATGTGCAAACTGAATAGCATGCTGTTGTCTTTGAAGAGGAATTTGAAGACTGCCTTATAAGGTGGTTGTGACATTCGTTTACTTATCATTTGGTAGGCCCTCCGAAAAAAACAATAATAATAAGTTCAAAGTTGGTTGCTGCAGTTCTATTGCCAAAAAAGAAAACAGGTTACCGTATTTTTCGCTCTATAAGACGCACCAGACCACAAGACGCACCTAGTTTTTGGAGGAGGAAAACAAGAAAAAAAATATTCTGAACCTCAGAAGCCAGAACAGCAAGAGGGATTGCTGCGCAACAAAAGCAGCGATCCCTCTTCCTGTTCTTGCTTCTGGGATAGCTGTGCAGCCTGCATTCTCTCCATAAGACACACACACATTTCCCCTTACTTTTTAGAAGGGAAAAAGTGAGTCTTATAGAGCAAAAAATACGGTAAACTATAACAGTCAAACGACCACAGTCCTGAAATAAGCTACTACACTATCAGTTTCATCGCATTCTGGCTTCCACATCCTCTTCCTTCACATTTTGCAAGGTGCCGTTTACCTAACTGAGAGAAATGATCTGCACGTTCAATCGACATGTATTTGTAAAGCAATTATTATAGCCTATGAAAAATTCAGTCAAGCACAAAAGAAGCATTGCAGTTCATTACCACCTTTTTTAAAAGCCAAAGAGGTCCCTTGACCCTCATCTTAAGATCTGCAGCCTCACCAATCACTTGAGCCAACATTATCCTTACTCAAAGCAGACTCACTGAAATTAATGGACATAAAAGGATGTATGTACAGTGGTGCCTCGCAAGACTCCGTTCCGCGAGTCTCTTCGTCTTGCGGTTTTTTCGTCTTGCGAAGCAAGCCCATTAGCGGCTTAGCGGATTAGCGCTATTAGCGGCTTAGCGGGCTTAGCGGATCAGCTGATAAGCGGCTTAGCGGATCAGCTGTTAAGCGGCTTAGCGGATCAGCTGTTAAGCGGCTTAGCGGCTTGGGGAAAAGGGGGGGGGGGAAACCCTGCAGGAACTCGCAAGACATTTTTGTCTTGCAAAGCAAGCCCATAGGAAATTCGTTTTGCGAAGCACCTCCAAAACGGAAAACCCTTTCGTCTAGCGGGTTTTCCGTCTTGCGAGGCATTCGTCTTGCGGGGCACCACTGTAGAAGATTGTTATGTCCACTACTGTCCATGGGTTTACTCTGAGTAGAGCTAGCATTGGACACATCCTATGAGTGGTAGTCAACACTGGTTCTACCAAGACTCCTTAGAAGTTAATGGACATGGCAAACTTAGATTCATAAATTTAATTTGCCCAGAGGAACGTGGCCCATTGAACAAGGCTATTTAAGTAAGAGTTTTAAAATTCAGAAGATCTATTTATCACTGGGTGTGCTTGGATGTGTTTTACCTTCACTGTATGTTTCAGGAATAAACAATAATAATACATTTTATTGTCATTGTACAACCTGTCTACAATGAAATAAATTAAACAACTGAACACTTAAAGCAAGAATACAGCAGAAGTCATAGGAACGTGAGAAAAGTCCTGCTAGATCAGCCACCAAAATCATCTGGTCCAGTTTTTACAGTAGCCTTTGAGAAGTCTTCAAGCAGGATGTGGGCACAACAACCCAAAATATATCTTCATATATTTCCACCACTATCTGCCTCTGTTGCTCACACTCTCTTCCAGATGATAGCAGAAAAGCATTCCTGTGGGAAGTTCAGGTGTTGATCAGGTACACTGAAAGCCCATAAGAGTACTATTATTGAAAGTAAGCGAGTCTGCTTTGTAGGCAACCATGGCGTAGACATTCAGACATAAGACTTAACCGTGGTTATGTTTCCATAGGACCATTACTGTTTTGAAGGTTAATATTTATAAAATCTCTTTACTAGGCTTGCGGGAAACTTCAGCGCATGCTATGCAACTGATATTCCACAGTGGTTTCCTTGTGAATTCACTCGAGACTTGCACCTCTCTTCTGTTTCTGCATGCTTTTGATATGAGCAAGCCCAGGATTTGCCACAATAATGCGAAGAAAGGATGTAGCCATAACAGGATAGTTGCAGTCATAAACCATGCCTTTTCGTCTGACTTCGCAACGTTCGTTCGTGAACGGCTTTGAAGAGAGGAAGCAGAACTACTGCTTTGCACTACTGACCTGCGTGACTATCGTTCAGAACTTCTGTTTAACTTGATAACTTCTTCACATGATTGGTTTACACACGGGAGACTGCTTAGTATAGCAAAGCCATCCTCACTGGAGAGCTGGGGTGGTAGTTAAGAGTTTGAGCTTCTAAGCTACTTTCCTGCCCCGACCTGGCCACAGTGATCCATGCGACGGTCACCTCCAGGCTTGACTACTGTAATTCGCTCTACGCGGGGCTGCCCTTGAAGCTGTCCCAGAAACTCCAGCGGGTGCAGAATGCAGCAGCAAGGCTCCTCACGGAGTCTGTGCCATGGGAGCATATTCACCCAGTGCTTTTCAAGCTGCACTGGCTCCCGGTGGAGTACAGGGTCAGATTTAAGGTGCTGCTTTTGACCTTTAAAGCCCTTCACGGCCTAGGACCCTCGTACCTACGGGACCGCCTCTCCCGGTATGCTCCCGGTATGCCCCACGGAGAGCCTCAAGGTCCATAAATAACAACACCCTAGTGGTCCCGGGCCCTAAGGAAGTTAGATTAGCTTCAACCAGAGCGAGGGCCTTCTCAACACTGGCTCCAGCCTGGTGGAACGCTCTGCCTCATGAGACCAGGGCCCTGCAGGATCTGATTTCATTCCACAGGGCCTGTAAGACAGAGTTGTTCCGCCTGGCCTTTCGCTTGGAGTCAATTTGATTCCCTCCCCCTCTTTCTTTTTTCCTTTCTCTGCCTGCGATGAGGCTGCATTTTAATGTTTCAATGTTTTAATGTTGTATTTTAATCTTGTTTTCATTCAATTTGTTTTTATTATTGCTTGTTAGCCGCCCTGAGCCTGGCCTTGGCTGGGGAGGGTGGGGTATAAATAAAAATTATTATTATTATTATTATTATTATTATTATTATTATTATTATTATTAAGTCCCTCAGGGACGCGAGTGGCGCTGTGGGTAAAAGCCTCAGCGCCTAGGGCTTGCCGATCGAAAGGTTGGCGGTTCGAATCCCCGCGGCGGGGTGCGCTCCCGTTGCTCGATCCCAGCGCCTGCCAACCTAGCAGTTCGAAAGCACCCCGGGTGCAAGTAGATAAATAGGGACCGCTTACTAGCGGGAAGGTAAACGGTGTTTCCGTGTGCTGCGCTGGCTCGCCAGATGCAGCTTGTCACACTGGTCACGTGACCTGGAAGTGTCTTCGGACAGCGCTGCCCCCGGCCTCTTGAGATGGGCGCACAACCCTAGAGTCTGGCCTGGAGAGCGAGAGGGGTCGGTGCGCACCGACGCCTCTCGCTCTCCAGGCTTCAGCGAAAGCCTGGATTCGCCCCATAGGACGCAACACATTTCCCCTTCATTTTTGGAGGGGAAAATGTGCATCCTATAGGGTGAAAAATACGGTAGTTAAGTGTTTGAGCTACTAAGTCCCTCACTCAAGACGTGGGTCGTTCTTGGGACAAGGTAGACTGAACTCAAGTAGAGTAGCAGCTAGCATCTGTTCTCCACCCTCTGGATTTCTGCAAAGTAATTTTGATTACTTTGGAGCAGAGCTGTAGATCACTAGTCCCATGTTAAACGGTTTGAATCTCTAGGTGTTGTTGGTTTTTTTTAATAAAAAAGATCAGGTAGCAGATTGTGTCTAGACTTCTGCCGGAGGAGAACTGCTGATACCGCCCATTGGAGAAGTCAATATTGGGCTACAGGATGGATAGCAATCCTGTGGCACTTCAAATGTAAAATAAAGGGACCCCTGACCATTAGGTCCAGTCGTGACCGACTCTGGGGTTGCAGCGCTCGTCTCGCTTTATTGGCCGAGGAAGCCGGCCATGTGGCCAGCACGACTAAGTCGCTTGTGGAGAACCAGAGCAGTGCATGGAAACGCCGTTTACCTTCCCGCTGGAGCGGTACCTATTTATCTACTTGCACTTTGATGTGCTTTCGAAATGCTAGGTTGGCAGGAGCAGGGACCAAGCAACGGGAGCTCACCCTGTCACGGAGATTCGAACCACCGACCTTGTGATCGGCAAGCCCTAGGCTCTGTGGTTTAACCCACTGCGCCAGCTGGACTACAACTTCCAACATCCCTGACCATTTGCCATGATGGCAGGGGCTGGTGGTAGTTGACGGGTCCAAGGTTACCTGCAGATCTCCATGGCTGAGTAAGAATCTGAACTTGGGTTTCCACAATCCTACACTCTAATTCAGGGCATCCAATACGATGCCGTCCAGAAATTGCTGAACTACGACTCCCTATCGTCCTTGACTACTGGTCAGGCTGGCTAGGGCTGATGAGAACAGGACTCCAACCACATCTGGAAGGACACACACGTTCTGCAGTCCTGCCTTAAGCTTTTTAAAAAATGTTCCTTTCGCACAAGGAGTCTACATGCATGGATAGAGTAATAAGTGGGTGGGGAACGTGTGGATGTCAGGCACATTCAGCACCACCGTGCATTCATTCAGCACCACCGTGAAGCTCACTGATCAAAGAAGCTGCTGCTGCCCAAACCTGCGAGTGTCCATTTGTAACATTGCTCACTGCTTGCGAAAGAGGAAACTGACACCAGGAAGCAGCTTATGAACTGGCCTTTGGCTGCTGCACCAAGTTAACTTCCAGGAGGCTGTTGGAGAAGGACAGGAGCCCTTTTCAAACACTAAACATGACTAACATGCCACTCCTGACTTCTGCAGAGTTTCCCAGATATGTGAATAGAGTTTTCTCTACATACATGCCCTCTACCCCGCATGCATCCTATGGAGGGCGGAGCCCATTGCTGCAATGCCACCCTCTACACAAGTTATTAGCCTTCTTAAAACTCTCTACCGCCCTCTAGTTTGTGGTGGGTGTTGTGCAGTGGATCTCAAAAAATAGATAACATGTACTTTTAATATGTGGGGATTATATTTGCCCACCATCTTAGATAATTAAGTAAGATGCCTTCATTTCTTTATTTAGGCATGTTTTTGAAAGCATAAGGATTAGAAAGGTAATGAAGATTATTTCAAACATAAGGACGCCTGGACACCTTTTTACCAGCGACTTTGACAAGAGTGGCTGGGGAAACCCAGATGGGCGGGGTATAAATAATAAATTATTATTATTATTATTATTATTGGTGTGCAGAGCACTGTGTGGAATTCGGGCCTGAATGATTCAGCTCCTTTGTGAGCAATAAATATGACACAATCATGTTTTATGAGGCCTTGTGCAAAATAGCGGCTGGGACTGATGCTATATATTCTCTGTGTGTTTCCTGGCTGCTGTTTTTTAAAAAAACCTCTGAAGTATTATTTCTCACACAGCACATTGCTGCTCATGCCCCTCTGGAATACCACCAAGGTTATATGACTTCTAAATTTATTTGCTGCAGCAACCTGTTAGATGAGAAGCAAGCCCTCTCTATCAAAGCTGCAGTCAAATTTCTTTCTTTCTTTTTAGGCTTAGGCTTTCAACGATGCTTCAGAAAGGTTGGAAATGGATGAATGTGGCAAGTGTGAACAGCAGGCGGCATAACTCTCTGCATCTTTTGTTTTTTAATTTAGAGGGAGCGCAAGAAAGATTTACAACCAGCAGCGATATTGTCGGCGGGGCTAGACGCTGCAAAAAGAATCAGCCCATTGAATTTCATACAAGGCTCAGGAGAGACGTTCTGTGAAATATGCTCATAGTTAGACTTGTGGCACATGAACTGGTGGCAGTACAAATAAACATAGCATCTAATGAATAAAGCATATGTCCTGTGCACTGAAACATGTCAGGAATGGGCCTCTAGGTTACCATTAAAAGAGAAATTAGTCAGGGGTAAAGTAGAAGACCTGCGGCCAGTTGTGTGGAAATGGCACTGTGAAAATGAAGTCACTGTGGCTATGTGAGTTCATGCTGTCTGAGGGTCTTCTATGGCCTAGTTGGAGTGAAATGATGAAGTAGGGCAGGAAGGGAGGGGTTTGTGGGGGTTTTTTTAAGTCCTGTCTATATGTACGGCTAAGTGGCAGAAGATGTGTGTTTCACGCAAGAGATCCCAGGTTCAATGCCTGACAGTTTCCAGTTCCTGAATACCAGTTCCTGGAAACCACGGGATGAGAATTCAGCAGCCAGGTTGCTCACCGGAGGAAGACAATCTGAGCATATTACACCGATCCTGGTCCAGCCGCACTAGCTACCAATTAGTTTCCGGGCCCGATTCAAAGTGCTGGTTTTGACCTATGAAGCCTTAAACGGCTCAGGACCACAATACCTCAAAGACCACCTCTTTCCATATGAACCTCCCTGGATCCTGAGATCATCTTCTTAGGCCCTCCTTCGTGTGCCTTCTCCTCAAGAGGTTCGGAGGGTGGCAACACGAGAACGGGCCTTCTCTGCAGTGGCTCCCCGTCTGTGGAATGCTATCCCCAGGGAAGCTCACCTGGTGCCTTCCTTATACACTGTTAGGAGCCAGGCAAAAACGTTCTGTTGAATAGTGGGTAGACATGGCAGACGACACAGCAATTTCTCCAAAGCAGCTCTTTATTTTGTAAGCTGGAACAGAACAGAACTGAACAGCAAACAGGTCAGCCGGCCTGCTTTTATAGGCAGCCGGCTGTCAACATTGTAGCAACAACAACCCAGGGTTTCCCGCCTAAAATAACTGACGTGGACCTGAGTGAAAACTATCTACAGTATCCCCCTGCTGGCCCAGGGTGAGAACTTCAGTACATAACACATTCCTTTTTAACCAGGCCTCTGGATGATTTGATTTACACCCTATGCCCTTTTAAAATGTGGGGATGGGGGAGGGAGTTATTGGGTTGTCATTTTTATTTTTATTATGTATTTTGTAGTTTATATCTTGATTTTATTCTGTGAACTGCCCCGAGACCCCCAGGTATAGGGTGGTATATAAATTCAATAGATCGATCGATAGATACCGTATTTTTCGCTCTATAAGCCGCACCAAACCACAAGACGCACCTAGTTTTTGGAGGAGGAAAACAAGAAAAAAGATATTCTGAATCTCAGAAGCCAGAACAGCAAGAGGGATCGCTGGGCAGTGAAAGCAGCAATCCCTCTCGCTGTTCTGGCTTCTGCGATAGCTGCGCAGCCTGCATTTGCTCCATAAGACGCACACACATTTCCCCTTACTTTTTAGGAGGGAAAAAGTGAGTCTTATAGAGAAAAAAATACGGTAGATAGATGATGATGATGATGATGATGCTCGAGTCCGGCTTGCAGGGTTCCCGCAGGCATCTGACTGGCCACTGTGAAAACAGGATGCAGGACTAGTTGTGCCATTGGTCTGATCCAGCAGGCCCTTCTTATGTTATATGAACTTGTGTGGTGTTAGAATAACGTGACGGCACAGATCTAAGCTTGAAGGTTCAGATTCTAGCCTCGTGTAACAGGATGCTCCAGAGATTGCCTCGACCCAGAGAAATCTCATCCCCAACATTCTGAATCCTTCGGGGGGGAGGGGATGGTCACAGTGTGGCAGGGATCCAGTGTTGTAAGTGGCTAAGTGCCAGTTCGCAAACCACATGAAGATGCGACTAACTGCCTCCTTTTTCCGTCTGTCCTGGATTTCTGTTTGCTTCTACTTAAAGGGTCAAATGAGAACCTTCCCCAGCAGGCTCACAGTTGAGTTGGCTACCCACTTGATCCCTCACTTGATCCACCCCCCTCCCGCCAAAGGAAACGACAAATCAAGCCAAGAATAAGTATCCTGCTGTATACTTCGGGCCAGCCATTAGGAGAACCAGACAATATGAGCTAGTCTGACAGTAAAGAAAGCAGGCCTGGGGGGGGGGGGATATATTGCAAGAGGCAAGCAAATAAAAGTTACAACTAATAATAGTTTTTCAGAAGTCTACTCTGATTTGCCTGCATATTTTACAAGTTTCAGTAAATTATTATATTTGGTTATTATTTAACAGCTGTAATTTATTTGCTTCCAGACTTTTGCGGGTGTTTGTGTTGGTAGGATCGGACATGTGTCTTATGAGATGTTTCTGTTTTCGAATATTCCCGTAATTTAAACAATAACTATAACGTAGGTGTGTGACTCTCTGACATTCAAGATCAGTCTTCTGCTTATAATTTTGAGCATTTGATCTTATGTTACTAGGAATAATAGACGACAACACATACATTTGCCTATGTGTGTGTCGAAATCCTTTAAAGAACACAACACATCCTGGGTGCTCCACCAATTTCATAGTTGCTGTATTCTATTCTAACGTTTCTCAAAATTTATGTTTCTGTCACTTCATGCCCTTCCAGTCCATTTTTGCAGCTAGGCTCATTGATGAAGTAGCAACAGCTGGAATATATATTTTTTTATAAAGCAGATAGAGATTGTCTTTAAGCTTTGCAGATAATCCCACTGTAATTGTATCATGAAAAATACTGTTTAAAAATTAAAGCTTTCAAGAAACAGGAAATGTTGTACATTGCCAAAGACACTACACATTTAAACATGTTTTATGAAGTCTAACAGCATATGTTTAAGACCATCACTAATTGTCAAAAGGCTTTCTCACATGTCCTTGATTTCTGTACAAAGGATTTGACAGGGAGGGGAAATAATTGTTTCTAACACCTTCAGTAAAGAAAACATGGCCCTTGTGTTGTATTTCTGCATTGCACATCTGATCCCCACAGTTTGTACTGGTACAATAGCTGCCGGCTTCACTGTCTCCAACGCTTAGATGTGGTCATCCACATCTTCAGATCCAAGCCATGGTGCTACAGACAGTGTGAGACAAACAATTCCATGCTAATACATGCATCATGCCCATATGAAAGAAGACCCCATGCCAGATGTAGCATTGCCACCAGTGTTTCAAATTACCACCAAGGCTTCAAAGGGTATGAAGTTAAAAGTTGCCTTGCTGAACTGGACTCTACGCCCTGTGCCCAGGGATGCCTGGTGGCATTAGGAGCAGTACAAGTTGGTGTGGCTTGGCCAAAACACTATTGCAAGCCAATTCAGAAGGCTTGGCAGGCCTCCTTAGGCCTGAGGGCTGGAGGATTCTCACCCCGAACTAAAGGATCTCAAATGAAGATTGTGTAGCCCAGGCAGGACAAGGCCTTCGTAGGTAACAAGCAAAGAGAGAAGGAGGAAAGGGCCGACTCAGCAGAATGAGGAGGAGGGACTCCAGACTTACCACATTTTGCAGCAACCGAGTTAATACACATACCACCTAAAGAGGTGGTACATACGAACAGTAACTTCAAAGTCCAACATTACTTATACCACTGCTCAGAACAAAGACTTTGCACCAGCTCTGGGTTTTCCAACAACCTATTGCAGTGTTTCCCAACCTTTTTTGGGCAAAGGCACACTTGTTTGATGAAAAAAATATCGAGGCACACCACCATTACAGCCCCGTGACGTCAGCGCGCAGCGTCACGCCGGGAGGGACGCACGAAAGTGTAACTTTCAATTTTTTTCCCTCCCCCTTGCCGGGGAACCTCCAAGCTTTGGGGGTGGGGGGGGGAGGAGGCAGCAAAGCGAGGGACTGAGGGACCCTAACCCTAACCCTAACCCTAACCCTCACCGATCACCCGGGAAAGCATGCGAAAGAGGAGCCCCCGTGTCCTGCTCCCGGCAGCGGACGGCACAAAGCGAGGAGGCCTGGACAAGGCAGCACGCTCCCCGCTCTCGCTGCATCGGGGCTTTTCTCCTCCAGGCCGCTTTCGAAGTCCCCTTCTCCGCTCCCAAGAGCCGGAGCCGCTGCTTCCAGGCCCTGTCCGAGCCCCGACTTGTGGCCTCACTTCGAGGAGCGCCTGTTGCTGGGGACGGGGCTGCATCCCCCTCAGCCGCCGCCTCGCTTCCTTCCAGGAGACCCGACGGCTCCCGCTCGCCCTCCTGCGCCCGCAGCAGACCGAGACCTCCCCACCCCCGCCCGGCTCGGCCCTACCTGGGCGCCTCCAAGCCTGGCCGGCTCCGCGTCGCGCTCCACGCCGGGCAGCTGCAGCAGGGGCTGCGCGGGGGCGCGCAGCGGCCCGGCTGAGCGCGCCCCGGAGCCGCCGCGCCGTCGCTCGCGAGTCCCTCCGAGAGCCCGCGGGACTGACTCCGGAGTCGCGAGGCAGCGCGTCGCCCAGGGAAGGGGCGGCTTCCCACAAGCACGACGACCGAAAAGAGCCCAGCAGAGCGCGCGCCCCGGAGGACTTGGGGGGGGTCTGTAGGGCATCAGTGGCCCCCAGAATTCTGCCCGCCCCTCGTCCCATTTGATCCAGATTTACCCTCTGGGAGAGCGAGCCCCGGCCCAGCAGGGGGCGCCCTCGCTCCGTCCTCCGGGAAGCAAACGCCCTCGCCCGCCTCCCTCCAGGCAACATCTCGCGGCACACCAGGCAACATCTCGCGGCACACTAGTGTGCCGCGGAACACCGGTTGGGAAACACTGACCTATTGGAACACCAAAATCGGGAAAGGCTAGTGAAGAGAAGGGGAGAAGTCTGTTTGCCCCTTCTTGGGTGGGTGACTTTGCGGGCAGGCCCCCAGGCCTCCTCTGTGAACTGGCCGATTGCAGGCCGGATCGTCCTCCTGCCGCCAAATTGGCCAATGGCAGCAGGAATTAAAAGGTGTTCCCCGGGGCGCGGGACCAACTGGCCAATGGTGGTGCTTGGCCTCACACGCCCAGAGTAGGGATAATTTCCCAGCCTGCTGGGCCCTCCAGCCTTTGTCTCTCGCCAAGAAATGACTGAGGAGGGGAACAAAAGAAACTCAGCCTGAATATCAAGCTCCACCTACTTGTGTGGACAGTGACCAGGAGATGGGCAATGAATATTACGACTTATGGGACTATCACAGCTGATGGGACAAGGTGCTGAACATGAACACAGAAAACTCAGATCTGAATGACCTGTTTGTGATATGCAGCCGACATCTACATGCACCCATAGCCATTTTACTTTCCTAATGGTGACACAGGAACTACGTACCTGACAAGATTAGAAGCTCGATTATCTCTGCATCCCCCAGGAAAGCAGCAACGTGAAGAGGGGTCCTCTTCTCAGTGTCCTAAAAAGCAAAAGAGACAGAATTACTAACCAAAGGCCAACAGGCTGCCGTTGTAGCAGGTGTGTGGGCTGCAGCCACTGAGGGAGACAGTCAAGGCCACTCCTGGGAAGCTCCCTCAATGCAGTTCAAGATACAGGGATTGCCAGCAGACGGTCATCAAATTTTGTTTTGCTTCACCCTCTACTGCTTCCGGTCAGGGTGCCCCAAGTGTGAAGATGGGGCAATTGCTGCCGCCTACAGAGTTGGCTCTGGGACTTGAGGGGGTAGGGGTCTTTATGTTAGGCACACAAAACAGAGATTTCTATCATGCCACTTCTGAACTCCTTCGATCCTCCATGCAGTGTGAATATGGCAGCATTCTTGGGACAGCATTGGGTCTTTTGTAAAGATTCGCAAATTTGTCAATTTGGGTTTCAGTTTCTCATTTTCCAACTTTATGCTCGTTTCCACACCAGTTGGCATTTTTTCTAAGGCCTCGTGGAAATTCATTTCTCATACCATACACATTTTTGTATGCAATTTTGCTTAATACACAAGTGTTTGCAATGCAATTTTCCTAATATAATGCATTTGTTTATATGTTTTTTTTTCCACCTCATTTTCCTTTCACATTAACTTTGGCTGACATCAAATCCAAACCTGCTCTTTTTGGGCCTCTTGCACTTTTGCAGATGGGAGAACAGATTTGTCAGCAATATTTTGCTCACAATACAGCCTTTTCACTTTATGACTTAAAACTGTAGAAGTCTGAGATCCAATGGGGGGGGGGCATTTTTTAATAGGCTTTTTACATTTTGTAATTCAGGTTGCCCCCTGACCAACTTTTGATTAGTCACACCAGATTGGTTCCCTTCTGACCACTTATGAAAGCGGGATCTACATTGAAGGAAACAAGAGTAAGATGTGTGGGATATACAGGAGTGATATTTAAATTTATCATGAATACTGTATTTCCCTATGAGTAAAGGAGACTTCGCTTCCACATCCATGAACCTCCTAGCATTCATCCACACCGGGTCTCGTTTTTTAAGTAGCAATGATCAGCATTAGCTAGGGCACAAAATTTCAAGCGTTTGCCAAAAGGTTTCTGCAATTATCTGCATCTCACTCTCCACCTGTATTCCACCTAGACATAATGATAATTATGATAGCAGAATGGTAATTATGAAGGGAAAGGCAGCAAGCAGAAGAGAAATAACCGCTTATGAAGCAGTGCGCAAGTAGACATGATTTCTGGATAAACCTTTGTTGCTGTTGATTTAGGCAAGGTTCTACAGCATGGTGCCTTGTGACAATGGTATTAGCTCCAGGGTTTGGGGAGGCAAGATGTCCTCAAACAGATACCTCCCTAAGTGAGCCCAGCTCCTCCTTGCTGTTGTCTGTTTGGGAGCTTCGGGAGAGGGCAAAATGAGTGGAAGTTGCTGCTCCTTCTTCTTGTTCCTTCTACTGTGAACTCACTTGGAGGAGACAGGTGTGCAGGCAGCAACAGTATGGAGAAGGAACGACAGAGCCAGGGGCCCCGAAGGGTTGGCAGTGGGTCCCCTGCTGAGGTGTGGGCCTTAGCTGGTGCCCAACCATACCCACACCTGATGCCAACCCTGCTGTGCAAGGAGAAAGGCTCTCCTGAAAGCAGTTGGTGGCTACAACAAGCAGCAGGAGATATTGATGTCTAGGTCTGCCACACTGTCTTGCTCTCGCTATTAATCTCGTGCAAACAATTATAAAGGACAACCAACAAGTAAGATCCTGCTGGATCAGCCCAAAGTCCAATCTAGTCCATGGTCAAGCAGTCAATGGTTCATTCCATAAACTCAGTTCTGTGCATGCACGTTTACTCTGAGGGTTGCAAAACTTCAGGCATTCAGTAGCCATCAGAACCCAAAAAAGTTAAGTCTGGCAGCTGGGAAGTTGCTTTCCCCCTTCTCTAGAATACCTCACAATCTCCAAAATAGTGCAAACATTTTCCTTCCAGCATAAGAAGGTGATTCCACCAGATAAATGACCCCCCCACACACATACAAAAAGGTCTAAAACAACAGAAGGAAGGACTGCACATGTTGTTAGTGTAAGTAGAGCCATGTTTCAAGTATACAGTCCTTTAAAAAACGAAAAAAAAGGCCTGTCCAGGACAATAGATACCATTAAACAAGGCTAAATATATAGTTGTTGAAGGAAGAGGCAGGATTAATTTATCTCTTGGCCTCGCTGAACTTTTTCATTGTTCTGTCTCAAGACTGATGCATCACAATGACTATTTTTCTTGCTGACAATAAACAGTAGTGAAAAGCAGTTCATGAAAAACAGCATTTGTACACTTTCTTCTTCTGAAAGGTAGGCAAGTCTTTGATTAGCCCTGCGCCTAACTGTCTAATTGTTTAATTAGAACAGTAATATGTGCAAAGACAATCAGTCCTGCCATTGTTTCAAGCAAGGTGTCAACAAACCAAGAGAATTTCCAAAATGGAGATTTCTCGATGTCGTTTTTAAAATTAGCTGTAGAACGAGAAACTCTAAGGTTACTAGCTAAATGGCTACTTCATTATTTTCATTTTTCCAGTCATGGCTGGGGAAAATAAACCTAAATCTGGCACAATCCACAAAACTATATTGAGGTGGCAATTTTCAGGGCACAGCCAACAACAAAAATCATTTTGTGATGACGAGTTGGGAACTAATCACAAGAATGCTCCAACACATGAACTGCGTTTTGGTGGTTGGCTTCCATCAAAATGGCTCAAACTCAGCACCTTTCATACATTGTTCTGCATGCCAAAGAGGGGCACTGCCAGTTTGACACATCCAAGAAACTGAATGAGCAGCCACTATATGCACACAAAATACCTAATTTGTGTTCTCTCAAAAACACAAAATGTTTTTTTGAACTTGCATAGACTCTGCACCTTTAAAGCACATTTCTCCCCACAAAAAAATCAGGGCACTGTAGTTTGATATAAAGGGCTGATGAGAATTGTAACTCTGTCAGGGGGAGACTAAAGCGCCAGAATTCTTTGAGGGAAATAATTTGTTTTAAAGCTATGGTGCACATGCAGTCTATGTCAGACTGGGAAAACAACAGATCAGAAAATTGGGTCTGTGATACTGATAAAGAAGGTTAATGTAGCCATGAAGCATTGGTTCTTTAAGATATAGGACGAGATGTGGTTTAATTAGGCTAGCTGGCAGTCTTCACAAAGTCAGGGAGTCTATTTAGCTGGCTCCCTGAACTATCCACAATATTTAGGTTGGGCACAAGACAATAATGCTCTACAAAACTCGATAACAGGAATTCAAAACTTCCTTGTAGCTGTGGGCAGTGGGCCAGTGAAGCCACATGCAGGAACAGTGTGTTTACAACGACGAGTGGACAGATAAGAAATCAACAATGCCATAAACGAAAACCAGCATCTCATTTCTCCTCAGTAAGAAAAATGGAGCAATCGCCGTCTTAACTGTATGAACGAAACAAGTGGTTTTCCAAACCCCAACAAGTATGTCGCCGAAGGAGAAGTCTGTTTTATGTCCACATACGGTAATATTTTTAACCCATGCAAGCAGATTAGGGAGAATAACAAAGAATTCTGTTCCAATTTCCCCAAGGCAGTCATGCACATTAAGCAGCAAACATGACAATGGCCACTCTAAAGAACCAAAACGACACACCACAATTATATTGTATTTTTAAACCGTACAACAGTTCTTCATCGGTTATAATAATAATAATAATAATAAATTTTATTTATATCCCGCCCTCTCCAGCCGAAGCTGGGCTCAGGGCGGCTAACAACAATCAAAATACATTCATTATAAAATTAATTAAATCAAATTAATGGCAACCATCAAGCAAAATTCTGTGCAGAATGCCGATTGCCAGAGGAGGGGGTCAGGCTGCGCCCTGACCAAAGGCCTGGTGGAACAGCTCTGTCTTGCAGGCCCTGCGGAAGGATGTCAGGTCCTGCAGGGCCCTAGTCTCTTGTGACAGAGAGTTCCACCAGATTGGAGCCGCGGCCGAGAAGGCCCTGGCTCTAGTTGAGGCCAGCCTAACCTCTCTATGGCCTGGGATCTTCAAGATGTTTTTATTTGCAGACCGTAAATTTCTCTGTGGGACATACCAGGAGAGGCGGTCCCGTAGGTACGAGGGTCCTAGGCCGTATAGGGCTTCAAAGGTTAAAACCAGCACCTTAAACCTGATCCTGTACTCCACCGGGAGCCAGTGCAGCTGGTATAGCACCGGATGGATATGATCTCGCAGCGAAGACCCCATAAGGAGTCTCGCCGCGGCATTCTGCACCCGCTGGAGTTTCTGGGTCAGTCTCAAGGGCAGCCCCACGTAGAGCGAGTTACAATAATCCAGTCTGGAGGTGACCGTCGCGTGGATCACAGTGGCTAGGTCAGGGCGAGATAGATAAGGAGCCAACTGCTTAGCTTGGCGGAGATGAAAAAATGCCACCTTTGTTATAGCTGTAATCTGCGCCTCCATAGAGAGGGAGGTATCGAAGATTACACCCAAACTCTTAACGGACGATGCTGGCACTAATTGCACCCCCGCAAGAGATGGGAGTTGCCCCCTCAATCCCATATCGCTCCGTCCCAGCCAGAGGACCTCTGTCTTCGAAGGGTTTAATTTCAACCGGCTCCCACGTAACCATCCAGCCATAGCTTCCAAACATCTGGTCAGTGTGTCTGGGGCCGAGTCAGGATGGCCATCCATCAACAGATAGAGTTGGGTGTCATCGGCATACTGATGGCAACCCAGCCCAAAACTCTGGACAAGCTGGGCGAGGGGGCGCATAAAGATGTTAAAAAGCATCGGGGAGAGAATCGCACCCTGAGGCACTCCACACACCAAGGAGTGGCGCGATGACAATTCCCCCGCAAGCGCCACCCTCTGTCCCCAACCAGAGAGAAATGAGCGCAGCCATTGAAGGACTGTGCCCTGGATCCCCACGTTAAAGGAACAGCAGCCTTTTCTCACATGGCTTGAAATGACAAAGTTTTATTCTGTGGTGGCCTGGCTGCCAGGAACTTGGGAACCTCACCGTGGAATTTAAACAACTGGATCGTCCCACTCACCTGTCCGATCCAGGAGAAAAGCTCCCCAACCCTGCTTTACTGGACTATCAAGAAAATTGTGCAGAAAATTCCTCACAGAGAGGAAAGCAGAAAACCAGTAAAAACAGATCACAGGTGACAGTCAGAGCCAGACACATGAAAATGGACGAAAATGATCATCTCATCTTCCACTCACACTTTCTAACAGGGCTGTTGCTAGACTTGGAATTTGAAAATCATGACTTAAAAAATAATAATTAGATAATTGCATTTCTCAGCTGCTGGTTAAGTACAACAACTAAGTCTCTCTCTCTGGCCAACACCAGTGGGAGAATTTCATACCACTTGGGATTATTCCTTAGGCAAGCCACTCCTACATAAATCTCTCCAATTAAAAAAAGCAGGGAAGGAAGAATTGCCATAGCTTGTCTTTGGCATCTGTCTGTCTCAAGAGACAATGGAGTCTGCCTTTGAGGGTGAAGTCAAACTGCTGCACTGCCAGCACCGAAGTGACTTTTCAAAGTGCACAAGCCTGGGCAGTGTGTATGGAGGTCCTGGCCTGCCCAGACAACAAGACCCCCACCCCACCCCGCTCGGCCTTGCTGGTGTGGTCCAAAGGAAAGCACAGCAATACGTTTAACACCAGCTTGGCTGCAGGAGTTGCCAGAAGGAGGCATACAAGATGTCATCCAACCATCTTAGGGACTCCACTCCGAATTTGTGTAGAATTTACTCTTTAGCCTTTTCTTCTCCCAAAGATGTCCCACAAGGCAGAAGAGGTTTAGGATCAGAGTTTTCCTTCTCCTAGATAAGGTACCTTCTCAGATTGACGAGCCTCATCTGCCCCTCACTTCTCTCTGCAGCACGTGCAGAAACCACCTGCTTGACTGTTGGTCCCATTAGCTATTAAGGTATAAATGTGATCCCAAGTGTACTTTATTGGGGACGGGGCCCAAATCTTGAGAATAGGCCTCTAGACTTTGGGTAGAGGAAGGACAAAGTTCCTCTGCACCTCAAAATAAAATATGAATCAGCATTTCTGCTGGTCAAATCTCGTAAGACAAGGTTTTTTTGGTGGGGGGATTAGACACAGTCACTTACCAGAGCATTGACATCTTCTGTTTTGTAGATCAACATACGTATCTCATCAGGATCACCATTGAAAATTGCTTGGACCAGCGGGGGCTAGAAGAGACAAAAAATAAGAGAAGGGGGAATGATTTAATGTCAAACCCATTACATGCTCCAAGATATTTCCAGCCATGTTAAGCGTCGTATTTACACTAGACTGGCCTGAAATCTAAATCAACTGCCCGCTAGTCGGTTGAGGATTAGGGGCATTAAATCCAGCTGCTTTGGCCACACACCCCTGTTTCCTGCAAGGGAAAGAGGCGGGCAGCCAACACAGGATTTAAGCTGCTCTTCCGCCCATCAGATGGCATGGTTTTGATATGGCCTGGTTTATTTACCGTATTTTTCGCTCTATAAGACGCACTTTTTCCCTCCTAAAAAGTAAGGGGAGATGTGTGTGCGTCTTATGGAGTGAATGCTGCGCGAAGCCTCTTCAGCGCAGCGGGAGCATTCCTCCCACTGCACTGAAGAGGCTTTCTGTTGCTTTCGCTGAAGCCAGAACTGCAAGAGGGGTTGTTGCGCAGCAATCCCTCTTGCTGTTCTGGCTTCAGGGATAGCCGCGCAAAGCCTCTTCAACAACATTTGATTCAGAATATTATTATTTTTCTTTTCCTCTTCTAAAAACTAGGTGCGTCTTATGGTCAGGTGCATCTTATAGAGCGAAAAATACGGTATATACTGCTTTTTAGTGCAAATCCTTCCCCCCCAAAAAAGCAGTGGGCAACATTGTACCATATTAATACAAAATAAATATACAATGAAAGTGCAAAACATACAATACACCAATGGAAACAATAGGACATTGCAAGTGACATCAACTGATGGTTGGGTGGCTTGGGGGAAATGGTCTTGTGAACCAACTTGAACCCTCTAACAGTCCAAGATTGACTTACACCAACAACCCTCTATGCGCTACTATCTCAGCTGCTAACAATGGTTCTTTATAACTGCCTGCTAGATTTCTGAAAACTGGTCAACATCCTTCCGCAACTTTAAAAATCTATGCACTCTGAAATACCATATTCTCCTGGCTGTCTGCTAACAAAGGCCAGAGAAGGGAGGGTGATTTTGCACTGGAGTAAGAAAGGGGGCACTTGAACCCATAGCCTGTCCCCGGAGAAAAAGCAGCCTTTGCCTTTGCACAACACACAATGTTCATATGTTTCTATGCAGTGGAAGGGCGCTTGGGAAACTGACATCATTGCTGTCGCATTCATGGAATCTAGGATATAGTGTGAATGGCTAAAGCAGGAAATAATTAAGCAGCTGGTCCTTCAGTAGTTGGAAAATATTACTGATGAGACTGAAAGAAACATCTGCTCCGAGAGTTCACCATAAGCTGCCCCTTTCAGTCTATATTTAGAGGCGAGATCTATCCGTGGTTCTTAACATCCTTTAAACTTATTTTAAAGCATGATCATAAAGCAGAGGTGGGGAACTGGCTGGGGCACCAGATCCTTATCTCCATTCACCCCCGAGGACCAAGTCTGGCATATGGGCAAAGCCACCCACATACCATTTCACTTCCTGCCCTAATGACATCAGGTAACATATTTTTGCCTACAGGTGAAACTCGGAAAATTAGAATATTGTGGAAAAGTTCATTTATTTCAGTAATTCGACTTAAGAGGTGAAACTAATATATGAGATAGACTCATGACATGCAAAGCGAGATATGTCAAGCCTTTATTTGTTATAATTGTGATGATCATGGCGTACAGCTGATGAAAATCCCAAATTAACCATCTCAGAAAATTAGAATATTAAACGAAATCAGCAAACCGAGGACTGCAAATAGAGCAATATTGGACCTCTGAGAAGTAGAAGCATGCACATGGACTCAGTGCTTGGTTTGGGCCCCTTTTGCATCAATTACTGCCTCAATGCGGCGTGGCATGGATGCTATCAGCCAGTGGCATTGCTGAGGTGTTATGGAAGACCAGGAAGACCATAGCAGCCTTCAGCTCTTCTGCATTACTCGGTCTCATGTCTCTCATCTTTCTCTTGGCAATGCCCCATTGATTCTCTATGGGGTTCAGGTCAGGTGAGTTTGCTGGCCAATCAAGCACAGTAATCCCATGGGCACTGAACCAGGTTTTGGTACTTTTGGCAGTGTGGGCAGGTGCCAAAGTCCTGCTGGAAAATGAAGTCAGCATCCCCATAAAGCTCATCTGCAGGAGGAAGCATCAAGTGCTCCAAAATCTCCTGGTAGATGGCTGCGTTGACCCTGGACTTAATGAAGCACAGTGGACCAACACCAGCTGATAACATGGCTCCCCAATACTCTTTTCTGATGAGAGCAGCTTTTGCATCTCATTTGGAAACCAAGGACCCAGAGTCTGGAGGAAGAATGGAGAGGCACACAATGCCAGATGCTTGAAGTCCAGTTTGAAGTTTCCACAGTCTGTGTTGATTTGGGGATACAGTGGTACCTTGGGTTACATACGCTTCAGGTTACATACGCTTCAGGTTACACACTCCGCTAACCCAGAAATATTGCCAGGGATGTAAAATGTATTATTAAAGTCATCTAATATAGTGGATCACTGAAGTCACCTTGGTACCTGAGTGTCCTGATATCTTCTGGGGAGTCCCTCCTTAAAGTCCCACCTTTGGGTGTTACACATTACTTGGTGACACCGGACAGGGCCTTCTCTGTGACGGCACCCCACTTGTGGAATGCCCTCCCATCTGATATTTGCTTGGCAATAACCTTATTCAGTTTGGTGCCTGGTTAAAACCTGGTTATTTACTCAAGCTGCTTGTAACTGTTCATCTCACCGCTTAACTTGCAATGGCTGTCACTTGCATTTCAGGAGCAGCACTGACCCCCTAATCTAAAACCACAAATTGGCTAACAGGGAGCATGATGTTCATCGCTTAGTTGCTGACGCACCCTTTACACATACACAAAAGTCTTTAAGCCCTTAAATAGCAAGCCTAATAATAAGACCTCATAATAATAGGTCTTGAAGCCCTATAAATAACATTATAGATCTTCAGTCAGGTTGCTCAGTATGTTAGAGGTGTACACTGAGTAAATACAGATTTTCCCCCTTCGGCTTTCTGAGCTAATTTTGGCCAGAAGCTTGGCTTCAAAATGGCTCATTTCCATTTTTCTGTGTATAACCAGACTCCTGCCCTCAGAATTGCTAATGTTTCCAGGTGAAACAGAGGCCAATTCCTGCACTCTCCCCCTGGAACCTGGCCATTCTCCTACCGCAGAAAATTGCAACAACTGAGCTGTGTGTGTTTTGACAACAAGACGGACCTACATTTTTCAAACCAAGCGGGTGGGGTTCTGAAAATAGGCATTTTTGAAATGTGTGTGCCACTTCTGAAAAGGAGAAAGAGCAGAGATGAATTTCCCTTCCATTTTCAACTCACTCTTTTTCATGGTGGCAATTCCAACCCTCTCCCATAGTTTATGGTAGTTCAATAGGCGGTGGGGGTGTGTGTGTGATTATGATCCACTCTTCAAATATCATCTCCAATTCTAAAATCTGTAAGGGGGGGCGGGGGGGCGGACCTCAGAAAATTCAAAGCAAATATTTTAGGGCAGTTAATTCCAAACTTTTAACAACAGAGAGAGAGATTTATTTGACATGATTTATATACCAACTTGGTTGTGAAGCGGTTCACACGCCAAAATTTGAAATTATCAAGAAAGCACAGTGAAAATCAGGTATTTATAAAGCATTCGAGACGAATTAGAATCCGAAGTACAGTACAGTAACCAAAAACAGAACTAAGCAGCTTTGGGAGGATGTCATTCTGAACAGAGAAAAGGGGAGGAGGAAGGAGGGGGCGTTTAATCCTTCTACCTCCAGCTTCTTTTTTTGCTTCAAATCTGCACCACAACATGATCCACCTTACAGAAGCAAAATGTCAGCTCAGGGGAGGGTGGAGAGATTTTGAGGGGAGAAGTCGCAAGCAGGGAAAATCTCTCTCACACACATACACACAGCATCCCCTTCCCCCAGAAGAAAATGGCTGGGGACACCATACATGGTTTTGGGCTCGTGAGAACCTTTAACTGTACAATTTATTTTTTAAAATACAACCCAGGCTTACCTGGGAAATGAATGGGCTAACTAAACCTAACATGCCCAGCTTGTTTAACCTGTATTTTTCCCCTTTCCTTGCCAGGCCTCACCATCCACAACCAGCACTCTGGGACTCCAATATCCCCAGAGTCCACCCATAGCCTTCCCTGGGTAACTACGAATAGCATTTTAAATTGCTTAGGATTTTCCAGTATGCCCCAGAGCAACGCAACAGTGGTCGTCCTGAGGCGCTGTGGATTTTTTTTTTAATTTAAAAAATGGCTATCTACCAATGTCACCAGTTAAGCCCACAGCCAAAGCCCACCCCCAAAAGCGGTCCATGTCAATTCTGCTCTTCCGACAGCTGGATAATGAAAAGCAGAGCGTTTATGGCCCAGGCACTTTAAGGAGTAAAACTCAGGGTCTCTCCCCACCCACGATTTCTTGTTTCCCAGGCAGGGGAATGATCCACCAAGTATTATCAGCAAACACAATATAAAGAACCTTGACGATGACAACAACACAACACTCTGCTTTCCTCCTTCTTGAGATAGCCAGTCTTTTGGCCATGAGAATCATTATCCTCTTTTCTTCACCAGGAAAATGTTTCACTGGACATTTTGGCTGGCCTTTCCTCACAAGATTTCCCAACCCTTTTTTTATTTTAAAGCCACCAGCTTTGTTAATCTCTTGCTAATCTCTTTTAAAGCTACCAGCCTTATTAGGAGCTTCGAAGGATGACGGCAACAGAATCCAAAAGGAAAAGGAAATAAAAGGACACTGGAGCATGAAAATCTAGTTTCCAAACTCTTACTTAAATGCACAAACACACACACCCCTCCAGAAACCTGTTTTTTTAATCATTCGTCCTGCTTGGCTTGCAAAAAACTTACACAGGGGTTAGACTACCGTACATCTGATCTCTATTAAGTAGTCGTGTACAATCATGTTCATTGTGAGATTGTTGTAGATTTAAAAAGAAAAAAAGATAATGGGTTCTAGCCAACTAAGCCCTACTCATCGAGTAGACCCACTGAAATTAATAGGCCTAAATTAGTCATGCCCAGAGACTTCAATAGGCCTACTCTGACTAGGCCTGGCAGTAGCTACAACCCTAAGTTGCAGGATGTCTGAAATGTTAATGTATTATAGGATTTCCCCTCATTTCTGCATTTGTTGTGTATTTTTCTATAATGCAAGCTGCTTGGAAAGCTTCGGGTGACCAGTGAACTAATAAGTTTTGTGTTGTTAAGTCGTTTAGTCGTGTCCGACTCTTTGTGACCCCATGAACCAGAGCATGCCAGGCACTCCTGTCTTAATAAGTTTAGTCAATATAAATAAATAAACCCTAACAGTTTCGTTTGCCAAAACACTCTGATTCAGCAGCCAACACAAGGCAGGCTAATAGGGAGAAAATGAATGCAATGCAATGTTCAGGAGCTAAAGATGAGGAGGGGTGCTCAGGTAATGGATCCTTGAAAGTGTCTCTGTAAAACTTTGGATGGTACGGAGAGTTTAAAGGAAAGGCAAGTTGAAGTGAATAAGAGAGTTGTGATACACAGCACATCACATCCATCTTGCCTTCTTCACAAGTGCAGACTATTGCAGTTAACTAAAGTGCATTGTGCTGCGTCTATTAACACGATCTGGAAACCTCTCTGTCTCTCTCTCCCCTCCACCTCCTCTCTTTAAAGGGTAGGATGTAAACATTTTGCTCTCTAGTGACCCACTAAAAGCCAACAAGAACATTTTCCACTTGCTTTGCCAGAAGCAGGAGAGGCACTACAGTCCGAAGGCATAAGAAATCTCCTCGGCAAGGCCCGTTTGCACTGAAATCCCCCTGTGGTCAAGTTGGCTTTCATCTGCTGGGTTTAAAAGCACGTCGGCTGAGAAAGTCTCTTGGGAAATAGGACCGATGGCAAAAAAAAGGCTTTAACTTCCCTAATCCTGGGCTTCCTGTTGTTATAAAAATGTGTTGCTCTAACTCGCAAGCGGTCCCCTCCCCCCCAGCGAAATCTGCAAACTCAGGCGAGATTCGTTTACACGAATCGGGAATACGGGATGCTGTTTCGGAGGTTTTATTCATTTGCTGGGGCAGGAAATCCCAGACCATTTCAGCCACTTTCGCTCCTTTCCATTAATGGCGTGCTCCTGCTGCCAGCTCCATCCTGTTTCCTTTTCCACAGTAGTAATAACTATGGGTTGCAGCTGGCCAGAGCAGCACTTGTGCCAAGGGGCTCTCCTATTCCTCCTCACCATTCCAAGTCCCTCCAACCCCCCCGAAGAAATGAGCAAAGACAATTTCCGCAAACATCCGGTCTTTTCAAGAGGGCACAGGGAGAAGAGAAGGGAATATATCTTGTACCATTTCTGACACGACCCTGTGGTATTCAATTAAATTGCCAATTATATCAAGATGAACATGAACATGAGGGACACATTATCTAGGGACTTTTCATTTATTGTAAGCCTACTGAATCTTGGATATAATTTATATGTATATGTATTATTATTATTATTATTATTATTATTATTATTAGGACTTTTTTCAGCCGGAACTCGACAGAACTTAGTTCTGGCACCTCTCAGTTGGGCGCCATTGCCATTATAAGAGAACAAGGGAGGTGTTCCTGGTGAATTCCAGCCCCTCTTTTTCAATAAAAATAGCACTGATTGTTATTATTATTCATTAAAGTTATATCTATACAGTGGTACCTCTGGATGCGAACGGGATCCATCCTGGAACCCCGTTCGCATCCTGAAGCGAATGTAAGACGCGACTGCGCATGCACGTGACGTCATTTGCGCATGCGCGAGTGGCAAAACCCAGAAGTAATGCGCTCCGTTACTTCCGGGTCGCCGCGGAGAGCTACCCGAAAATATTTAAGCTGAAGCGTATTCATCCCAAGGTATGACTGTATAGAGATCGCTATACACTGAGAGAGAGAGAGAGAGAGAGAGAGAGATCACACACTATTTTTCCAATAAAAAAATAAATAGAGAACAGTAGACTACATATCTTAGATACAGAAAATGTATATTTACTTCATTGGGTAAAGTGCTAGACTTGGAAAAGGTAGATTCAGATCCCAGTTCAGCTGTTATCTTAGTGAGTTGCTTTGTGGTTATCTGTTCCTCCTCCTACAAAAGAGGCTCAGTATTGACCTTCCTTTCAATCTCAATAATTTTATTCTGCTTTTTCTTTCTCATACCAGTCTGGAATATAGGTGGGCTACAAATGGAAGCAAATAATGAATGCAACTTGAGATTAGTGCCGAGAATGAAGAAGTTAAAAAAATAATAATACCAGTAACATGTTATCTGTAAAGCAAACAAATCTCAAAGTCTAGAAGAGCTGTCAATAATATTGAAGGGAATTATCCTGTCGTGAATAAGACAAGTTCATTTTTCTTGGAAGCCGCACTCCCCAAAGAAGTCTCAACACTCACTCCTCTCTATAATTTCTTTTAAAACTCCCTATATTTTTTTCTTTTATCTACTGTGCTGAGCAGCAACCTGACAGACATTTTTAAAAGCCAGGCCACAGATATTTGGCACATATGGTTCTCTCAGAATGTTTCAACTCCGGAAACTAGGAACCGATGCTTCACTCTTCTCTGCTTAGTTCAGTGATAACAGGAAATTAACGCAATGAGGTTTTCTCTAACTAAAGACTACAAGCTGAGCATTTTAGTTTTACACTAATGCCATATGTATGGCTTTTCTCTCAGCAGTGGTATTTTTAAAAAAACCTCAACCACCGGTCCATGTTTAAAATGCATGTGCAGAGGCGGAGAAAGATTGACTGAAGCATTAAAGCAGCTGTATTATTATTATTATTATTATTATTATTATTATTACTACTGACTACTTAACCCAATCTCCAAATGGCAGCAATTTGGGAGAATATAGTTTCTGTTTATTCCTTAAGCATAGCACATTTAGGCAGGAAATGAATAGAAGTGGAGAGATTTATCGTAATTTTAACGTACACAGGCCTTGAGCTTGGTTGTTAGAACTCCAGAAAACTCAACAATCGGCTCACATCAAAAGTTAATGTACGGCAGCTACTTTGAAGTGTCCTACTAGTGTCTTACTCACAGGAGTCATGGAAATGTAAACTGGGGGCAGCGAACACCTTACACCGAAAGCAGAAGACTTCCTGCACAGAATCCTGGGAACTATAGTTTGCTCAGGGTGCTGGGAGTTGTAGCTCTGTGAGAGGTAAACTACAGTTCCCAATATTCTTTGTGGAAGCCATGTGCTTTAAAGGTTTGGTGCCCCCACTTGAGGAACCCACTCATTGACTTGCTTGTAAGAAGAATAGAAAAGGTAATGGGACCCCTGACCATTAGGTCCAGTTGTGGATGACTCTGGGGTTGCGGCACTCGTCTCGCTTTATTGGCCAAGGGAGCCGGCGTACAGCTTCCGGGTCATGTAGCCAGCATAACTAAGCCGCTTCTGGCGAACCAGAGCAGTGCACGGAAACGCCGTTTACCTTCCCGCCGGAGAGGTACCTATTTATCTACTTGCACTTTGACGTGCTCTCGAACTGCTAGGTTGGCAGGAACAGGGACCGAGCAACAGGAGCTCACCCCGTCACAGGGATTCGAACCGCCGACCTTCTGATCGGCAAGTTCTAGGCTCTGTGGTTTAACCCACAGCACCACCCGCACCCCTTGTGAGAAGACTACAACACCCTATAAACCTCTTCGACAAGCTTTTGATTTTGAAATTTAATAGCAAATGGGTGCAATGTGATTTTAACAACCCTATACCCAGGAAGCACCCGGCTGACGTATAGCTATAATTTTAAAATATCCTACATGGTTGCTCTGTTAACCCATACGTGGTGAGGGTCACCTGCAGTCTCTGTGGCGAAGCTGACTCAGTGCTTGACCAATCTCCTCCCTCCCCACTTCTTCCTCAGAGTTGCAAAGGGCATTAAAAAGACTAGCAAGCCTCCATCCAACCAGCTTTCCATGCTTTGTGCTACAGACATCATGGAGAATGTTTGCCTTTGAGAGCAAATTTGTGAGCAACAGGTGCAAGTGCGATCTTGCAACACACTTCCGCTATTTACTTGGGGCCGTTATAAGAATTTTAAGGTCTCAAATATAGAATAAATATTCATAAATGCACACATATCTAAATATATAAACCAGGGGTCAGCAAACTTTTTCAGCAGGGGGCCGGTCCACTGTCTCTCAGACCTTGTGGGGGGGGGCTAACTATATTTTGGGGGGGGGGGAATGAACGAATTCCTATGCCCCACAAATAACTCAGAGATGCATTTTAAATAAAAGGACACATTCTACTCATGTAAAAACACGCTGATTCCTGGAACGTCCGCGGGCCAGATTTAGAAGGCGATTGGGCCGAATCCGGCCCCCGGGCCTTAGTTTGCCTACCCATGATATAAACCACGTGTCTGAAATAGTACAGGAGAGCAATCCTGAAGCCATTTTGACTCTCCCAATGACCTCAAATATTCCTCTGCAGTAAGGGAGGCAAATGGGGAAAGCCTTCCCATTGTCTTTTTGCTTACCAATCCTGTCTTAAGGGCATATTTGTGTATGAATAAAGTGAGTCTGTGACCTGGATTCCGGAACTAAAGTATTAACCATCACAAAAAAATGGCCAGGTTGCCCAGGTAATGCAATTAGTGACCATTATCAGGTATCCTGGCAGACAGGATTTCTGCTGTAGACCAGCTCCTATGATGTATGTATGATGATTTTGGGGTGGTCTTTGACTAAGGGGGTTGGGCAGTGTTAAAAGTCTTTAAAGGTTCCTGCACACTTTTGTTCAGGGCCGCTCCCTCCTTTGAAGGAGGGGAGGGGACTCTGTTGCAATGCAACAGAAAAATAAATATCTTCCTTGCTTTCAACTGGATCCTGCCTCCATCCATTCTTCTCTGACCAATCATGGACTTAGGGGACTCAAGAGTCCCATGGGGAGTTAGGCAGCAAAAGCAAAAGCCCAATTTTTACATCAGGGCTCTGATAGAACGAGGAACATTCAGCACCTAAACCCACAAGAAAAACTACAATGACAAAAACCAATTAATGCAGCAACAACACAAGCAGCAGCAACACAGGGAGATCTCTCACCGATAGCTTCTGCATCCAGCCGTCCTACCCATTTTCGGCATTCCCCAGTGGCAGCTATTCCTTAATTAGCAAAACACCCTTAACACATGGGTCAAGGACACCCACTAAGACCCATCGCAACTGGGGCACGTGGGGGAACGTATAATAAATTTTGTATCGCTAAATGTTGTGCTTTATCTTTCCCCAAAGGAGCAAATGAGAGAAAGCAAAGAAGTGTACTCCGGGGCACCATTTTGGAGGGGTATAACCTGACCCTGATGACCTCAGTTTTCTGAAAGAAGGACAAGTTCCTCTATCTTGATAGCCACTCGCAGCCCATTTAATTGGTCCTCTACAACTCAACGGAATCTACAGTGGTACCCCGGGTTACAGACGTTTCAGGTTACAGATGCTTCAGGTTACAGACTCCGCTAACCAGAAATAGTAACTCGGGTTAAGAACTTTGCTTCAGGATGAGAACAGAAATCGCGCAGCGGCAGTGGGAGACCCCATTAGCTAAAGTGGTACCTCAGGTTAAGAACAGTTTCAGGTTAAGAACGGACCTCCAGAACGAATTAAGTTCTTAACCCGAGGTACCACTGTACTGAGAATTGAGTCTCCCTCCCCTCCCTTTAATGGCAAACCCAAAACACAAATAAAGAAGAATGCAAATGCAAGGCCGGCCCTATCATTAGGCAGAGAGAAGCAGCTTCCTTAGGCAGACAGATAGGGGGCAGACAGAGCTGTATTGGGCAGTGTGCCCTGTGTCCCCTCAGCTACATTGCTGCCCTCTTGTACAGTAGAGGCCCCTGTCCCATCATCAGCATTGAAGCAATTGCCAATGTAGTTGGCTTTTGCACATGGGATGGGGGAAGGCACCATCCTGATCTCTGCCTCAGGCACCAAAATGTCTTGGACTAGCCGTAACTAGTCATTTTGTGGAGGAAAGAATTTGGGGTTCCAATCTTAGCTTGGGGGGGGGGAGGGAGAAAAAGTAATTGAATGGAAAGCAGCAACACATAACTAAGTTTTTATTAAAAACCTTTCAAGACGAAATTCTGCACTGGACTCATGCCGTAAAACAAATCTTATACCATCTCTGAGAACACCTGGTGTCAATTTGCCCTACATTCAATGAGAGGGGAGAGGGGAGTCATAAAGAACACCAGTTCTAACAAGATTCAAATGTAGAGATTATTTTGCAAGCGGACAGCTTTCTTTCACACCAAGAATGTGTGCACCACAGCTTAATGAGATATGTCAAGACTAATCTCTTTATTTGCCCATTAAGCTGCCTGGTCCCCATGCAGACCTAAGTCATTAAATAAGATGTGTTCACACACTTTGGGCACCGCAAAGCCATAGAGAAATTATAAACAATACTACAGCTCATGTGTGTTGTAGACTCGCATGACTCCAGCACAGCGTTGTAAACTTAAGCTCTTTGCAATAACACTACTAGCAGCCTCGTACCAGGCATTGGGTCAGTTCTACCAGATGTTACTGAGGGGAAAGAAAAAACAGGTGCCATTTTCAGGGGTGGCCAGGCATTTAGTGCCGCATCTAATTTAGCCACGGAAGTAGTAACTTTTCATCCCAGGATGCCTCAATGCTGAAACCAGGAAACCACCACCTTGCAAACTGCCCAGCTTGCAATCACCTCCAGGCAGGAGACCTTCACAGCTCCCCACAAAACCTCTGGCCAAATACACTACAGGGATCAGATGTACTCAGCACAAACAGATCCCTGAAAAAGAGTTGTGCTGGTGTTCGGCTGAGACTGAAAATCCCATTTTGTCTTTTCTCCGCCATTCCACTCCTAGCAAAAGTTTCAAGCAACATTATAGAAAATATACATCGAAAAGCTCACCAGCTGGCTCTGGGATATTCGTGAATTGCAGCAAAGCTATTCTCTTGGGGGGATCTTGTGCAGTCACTGTTACATTTTTACACAGCGGGGTTCCAATCCTGCTCATTCTCCCCCAGGACCTAGCAATACAGTCGTACCTCGGAAGTTGAACAGAATCTGTTCCGCAAGTCCGTTCGACTTCCAAAATGTTCGGAAACCAAGGCGCGGCTTCCGATTGGCTGCGGGAAGCTCCTGCAGCCAATCGGAACCTGCGTTGGATGTTTGGGTTCCAAAGAACGTTTGCAAACTGGAACACTCACTTCTGGGTTTGCGGTGTTCGGGAGTGAAAGTGTTTGACTCACAAGGCGTTCAACTTCCGAGGTACAACTGTATACACATTCATTTTAACTTCTGCATGAACATAAATACAATGGCACCTCTAGTTATGGACTTGATCTGTTCCGGGGTGCCATTCACAACCCGAAAAGTCTGTAACTAGAGCGCTGCTTCTGCACATGCACGCGGCACAATAGAGCACTTCTGTGCACACATGTGCAGCGAAACCCGGAAGTATACACTTCTGGGTTTGCCACGTTCACAAGCCAAAAAGACGCAACATGAACCTAACACAACATGAGGTATGACTGTATGCAAAATGTTCAATATGGAAATTTACTAAAATATCAAGACCGGGTATTTCTAGACTGACTGCTGTGAACTGTAATTGACAGGATTTTATGCAAGTCATGAAATTGTTACATACATTAAAGCAGGGGTGGGAAACCTGTGCTCCTCCAGAGATTGCTGAACTCCAACTCCCATCAGCCCCAGCCCGCATGGCCAATGATCAGGGATTATGAGCGCTGTATTCAACAACTGAATGTATTCAAGCCATAATCAATGGCTATACAGTGGTACCTCGGGTTACATACGCTTCAGGTTACATACGCTTCAGGTTACAGACTCCACTAACCCAGAAATATTGCTTCAGGTTAAGAACTTTGCTTCAGGATGAGAACAGAAATCGGCCTCCGGCAGCGCAGCAGCAGGAGGCCCCATTAGCTAAAGTGGTGCTTCAGGTTAAGAACAGTTTCAAGTTAAGTATGGACCTCCGGAACGAATTAAGTACTTAACCCGAGGTACCACTGTACTGTGTTACAGCACAGAAATAGAGCCAATGAGAAGTTGCCATCCTACCATTCTGATTGGTGCTATCTCTTAAAGGCCTCTAGTTATTCAAAACCGAACGCATGAAATCAATTTATCACTATTGTAAATAACTTAAAATATAGTACAGAAACCTGTGTCCAAGCTGCAAAGGGGGACTGGTGCTCTTATTGCCCTCAGCTGTTAACAATATTACTGACACACATACCCCAACTCCTCGTAGAGATTTCTTCTCAGGAAACTCTCAAGAAACTCTGAGCGCCGGATCTCACACTTCTGTGTGCCTTTCCTTCTTCCCACACAAGACCTAAGCCTTGTCTCAGATCATCAAACCTCCGTAATCTTGCATTTGCACCAAGTGCACCTGATGATACGCTGCAGCCCTTTGTAATTAGAGCTTGTCAAACAGAGTTAAAATGGAGGAAAGGTTTTATCCACTTATCTGAGCTTTCCTTGTAGTAGAGGCCACGCTGGCACAACAGCCACATGCACAGGGACAAAAGCCCCAACTGGTATGGTGGCTGACGGAGCCTTATCACAAATGGGGAATACTTGACAGAATCAGGTCCCTGAGTCCAATACAGCATGGTCACAACAACCACAGAGAGAGGACAAGTATTTAAAGGGACACATTGCACTTTTTGCCCCAGTGAAATGTCACTGTGACCACACCAAGTCAACTCTTAAATTGGGCAAGGTGTATACAGGTCAATGGAGCATGAAACATCTCTCTCTCTCTCTTACACACACACACACCAGAACATTAATTGCTGAGCACCTCATGAATTGTGGACACAACACCTATAACACAATCCTTGTCCTTGTCTATAGTAAAGGTAAAGGGACCCCTGACCATTAGGTCTAGTCGTGGCCAACTCTGGGGTTGCGGCACTCATCTCGCTTTACTGGCCGAGGGAGCCGGTGTACAGCAGGAACTGGGACCAAGCAACGGGAGCTCACCCCGTCACAAATGCAGCATAAATCTTATAGAACAATTAACAAATCATCGGTAAAACAATTACAACCTATATAAAAAGCAACAACTTAAAAAAATAAGCTACGGATCACAATTAAATCAAAAGATACACTCCTTATTGTGGCGTGTACAGCCCTCTCTTCCTGGAGTTATCAGACGGGTTTAAACATCCCTGTTTTCATTGGTGCGGCAGCAGCAGGAAGCCCCATTAGCTAAAGTGGTGCTTCAGGTTAAGAACAGTTTCAGGTTAAGAATGGACCTCCGGAATGAATTAAGTACTTAACCCGAGGTACCACTGTAGTTTGCTGCCATTCAGGTATTTATCCAGGCTTTTCAACATTGTACTCTAGGCTAGGGTGTTCCTGGAAGTTCCCTTCATATGACCTTGGAAGTTCCCATTCTCCAAACCATCTTTAAACAGTGCAACATCAAATCCTCTGCTGGATTTTCTTAAGGGTGGTGATGTATCAGGAATTTTGTGGGATGAGGAGAGAGAGAAAGAGACACTCCGGCAGACTCTAAATGGCAGTGCTGATATTTTTTCCTTTGGAAGAGAGTAAAGAATAGAGGTAAGTGGGAGGTTTTATTCTCCTGCAGATGGAGACGGCACATGTGGAAAGGAGTTTGGACTGAGCACAGGAAGGAAGCCATAATGAGAGGCAAATCTGGTCATGTGGCTTGTGAGGTGGCAAAATGATAAAACAATGCTTGGGAGAGACTAGTTGAAAAAATCTTGAGGCCCCTTCAGACTTTCTGGAATCCATCCAGCATTTGTGGCAAGCATGTGTTATGCTTAAAAAAAAACCCCCAAACACCCACACACAGCCCCCATCATGAGAATTCGTTTCTTAAAAATGAATCTCATGAGGTCTTTACCATGCAGAGAGAGAGAGAGAGATTATTATCATTCTTGGCTCTTACATAGTTGCTCTTTTACAACCTATAGCCAAATATTGTTCCTATTCCCCTTTCTGCCTTTCCAAAAAGATTTGCTAAATAAGCCAGCATGTTGCAAGGAGAGTTGCCGGTGGCTGTCTCTCCTCGCTTAATGGTTTTAACCTCAGTAGATTTAATCCTGGAATAAGTTAAGTGGGAACACTACACAAGGCTATGTAATAGTGCAGTACAAGTCATACCTCGGGTTACAGACACTTCAGGTTGCGCGTTTTTGGGTTGTGCACTGCGCCGAACCCGGAAGTACTGGAACAGGTTACTTCCGGGTTTCGGCATTCGCGCAGAAGCGCTAAATCGCGCTTTGAGTATGTGCAGAAGTGCCGAATCGTGACCCATGCATGCACAGATGTGGTGCTGTGGGTTGCGAACGCTGCGGGTTGCAAATGTGCCACCTGAACGGATCACGTTCGCAACCCGAGTGTCCTCTGTATTCGCTCTTCTCTGTCCAGAAAGAAGTTCTGGAGACCTGTTTTTACTAGTTTTCTTGAGGTTGGGGGGAATGGGTGGGCTGGGGGGGGGTGATTATTACACGCTTGGGGGCCATTTAGAATGGTGTAAAGGATTTGGAACAGTATAAAAGGTAAAGGTAAAGGGACCCCTGACCATTAGGTCCAGTCGTGGCCGACTCTGGGGTTGCGGCGCTCATCTCATTTTATTGGCCGAGGGAGCCAGGGTACAGCTTCCAGGTCATGTGGCCAGCATGACTAAGCCGTTTCTGGAGAACCAGAGCAGCGCACGGAAACGCCATTTACCTTCCTGCCGGAGCGGTACCTATTTATCTACTTGTACTGGCGTGCTTTCGAACTGCTAGGTTGGCAGGAGCAGGGACCGAGCAACGGGAGCTCACCCCGTCACGGGGATTCAAACCGCCAACCTTCTGATCGGCTAGTCCTAGGCTCTGTGGTTTAGACCACAGCGCCACCCGCGTCCCTCCCTTTACTTCCATTAAAAACACAGGCCACGGCAGCTTTGGTTTTTTATTAGATGATCGGGCTGTGCTTGACTTTCCTCATTTTCTGTCTCTATGTCAAACACAGCCAGTACAAAATGAATTCATTTTTCTTTCTCCACTTTACTTGTGCACCACTTACTGGAAAGTCATATATATTACCTGCAGGCTGGATAGCCAGAGTACAGCTGGAAGGTCACCCCCATCAATTTCAGTTGCTCTCATTAACACAAGGCCCCACCTTTGTGAGAAGAGGAGCTCAAAGAAAGAAGGCAAGATCTAGCTGTGGTGTTAACACTATTGTTTATGAATTTGGAAGCAAATTACTATGCAAAGTCCCGGCTATTCTTATAATAATTTTCAGTCTTGAATCCAGTTTTCTGTGAGGCATAAAATAAACAATACATTCTGATATGGAGGTGACTTCTGGGTTCTTTTAAACATGCCATCTGAATCCATAAATATTCTTCATCCAAATGCAGAGGTGACATTTCTTTCAGGAATATCTTGCCAGTATATTACTTCATCTCTCAGGGTTTTTTTCCCCAAATAAGGAGAAGGTAACTGCTCCTGGAAAGAATTTAATTAGTCCTTAATGCACATCTTGGGCATACTGCTTAAAGTAGTATAAAGAGCCTTCACTTCTCCCTCTCTGTTTCCCTAATCATCTTAAAGAGAAAGGCCCTGAAAATGAAAGTGTCTGAGCAATAAACCAAAATTAGAAGTTTGCTTTCCCCCTTACGTTTGCAAATCGTATTGACAATTTGAACTAGGTTCATGTTGACGTACCACAAATGGCTTGCTAGCCTATCATGCCAAAGCTGTAGGATCTACAGAAGGTGATTTTGCCCCTTAAAACCATTTTGGCTCATTCTCTCTGTAAATATCATGGGAACGTTTCTTGAGCACTGTATTTCAAAAGGTAGAATGTAACATGTATGAGTCAATTTTATTCCTCCACGAAGGTGTGAGGAAAAGAGGTGGAGGGTATACTTCATCTCCAAAGTAGGACTAAAAGGACTGTCCCTTCACAGATGAGCTACAGGAAGGTTGCGGGTGGAGACCCGTGGCCCTTCAGATGATGTCGGAATCTCAATTCCCTTCATAGAGTTGGAAGGGACCCTGAGGATCATCTAGTCCAACCCCCTGCAATGCAAGAATATGCAGATGTCCCATATGGGGATTGAACCTGCAACCTTGGCTTTATCAGCACCACTCTCTAACCAACTAAGCTGTTCAGGGACACAGTCTCAGCCAGCATGGCCAGTGACGAAGGCTGATTGGAAGACACTTGTTAACCCAGTCTTATAGAGTCCTCCCTTTTTTTTTGACTCCTCCTCCAAAGCCGAGCTTTGGTCTTTCAAATTTCAGTGGCGCTCTGTGCAAACCCAAAATTTGGTTTCCCACCTCCTGCCTTCTGTTCTGCTCAATACACTACATCAGGTATAGGCAAACTCTGCCCCTCCAGATGTTTGGGACTACAATTCCCATCATCCCTAGCAAACAGGCCAGTGGTCAGGGATGATGGGAATTGTCGTCCCAAACATCTGGAGGGCTGAGTTTGCCTATGCCTGCACTACATAATAGCTGTGACGCCCTGTGGTGGAACTGGTTGCACTGCCCTAAATCTGCCTCTGCCTCCCCTATGCCCCTGATACATCATCATCATCATCACCACCACCATCATCATTATTATTATTTTAATGTACCTGAGGTGCTCAAAGTTATTCACACACAAACTATCTCAGAAATCTATATACCAGATTGCAGCAAGGCAGCTTATTGTCCAAGACTTGGATAAATTAACTGTACAATTGTGGTATAAAAACGTGTGGAGCATTTCGGGGGGGGGGGGGATACATTTAGTTTAAAATTAATTCAAGGCAATGGGCAACCTTTGGATTTTGTGCAGTTTTGTGGACTTTTATACAATAAGCTAATAATAATAATTTAAGTGACTTCATCCAGAAGTAAGTAAGAATGTTTGGCAGCTGTGAAAATGTAAGAAGTTGTCGTCCTGTTTGTGGATAGAATATATCTTACTGCATTGTCTTTAAACTTGTAACTTTGTTTATAGCATTTGTGCTCCTAATGATTATGGCATAATACATGTTTATTAACATCACAGCAAACCTAAAGCAACAAATAATAACAGTTATAAGAAACGAATCCCCGCAACAGGGTGAGTTCCTGTTGCTTTGTCCCAGCTCCTGCCAACCTAGCAGTTTGAAAGCATGCCAAAAGTGCAAGTAGATAAATAGGTACTACTCTGGCAGGAAGGTAAACAGCATTTCCGTGCGCTGCTCTGGTTTCGGTGTTCCATTGCACCAGAAGTGGCTTAGTCACGCTGGCCACATGACCTGGAAAAACTGTCTGCGGACAAACACCAGCTCCCTCGGCCTGTAAAGCGAGATGAGCACCGCAACCCCTGAGTTGTCTGCAACTGGACTTAACTGTCAGGGGTCTTTTAAACGTGCCTTTACCTTTCCTTTTTTAAGAAACGTAACAAAAATGTGAATTGACGTGCATTCTATTACTTGATACTGTAAAATGGGCCTACCTTCCTTATCCATTGTTTATACAAGTTGGTTGAATTTGTATGTTGCTGTACTGAGAAATAGTACAAAAATTGGGGCTCGGAATCTATGGTCCAATAAGGCAGATAATAATTTTTCATCTCTGGGGAGAGGGATGGGGTTTTGAGAGAGAACACCATATAGACATGTGTGAGTGGGGATTTCAGTTGGGACCAGCTCCTATTTCAAGCATCTAAACTCTGCAATGTGCTCAGCCTAAATGCCCATCCAAGGAGCAGGATTTATTTATTTACCTAATTTATATCCCACTTTTGAATGATAACAGGTTATTCCATGGGAGGCTGTCAAGCCAAAGTACAATAGTATTTCATCTGCTGAAATAGCTGATCTGACTGGAAAGAAAGTTTAAAAAAACCTAACCATTAAACAAACCCAAAACTTGTTTTTGAAGTAGGCTGGGATGTCTTGTCTATTTGGGAGTAAGTACTGTGGGTGGCGCTGTGGTCTAAACCACAGAGCCTAGGGCTTGCTGATCAGAAGGTTGGCGGTTCAAATCCCCATGACGGGGTGAGTTCCCGTTGTTCGGTCCCAGCTCCTGCCCACCTAGCAGTTCGAAAGCACGTCAGAGTGCAAGTAGATAAATAGGTACTGCTCCGGCGGGAAGGTAAACGGCGTTTCCGTGTGGTGCTCTGGTTCGCCAGAAGCGGCTTAGTCATGCTGGCCACATGACCCGGAAGCTGTCTGCGGACAAACTCCGGCTCCTTGGGCCTACAGATTGAGATGAGAGCGCAACTCCAAAGTCATCTGTGACTGGACCTAACGGTCAGGGGTACCTTTACCTTTACCGTGGGTGAACAAGGGAAAGGAAGGCCTCTGAATGGTGTGGGCCCTCTTTGGTTTTAGGGCTTTGGCCTTCTATAAGGTTCCCTTTCCCCAACTTTTATTTTATTTTTGCAACATAGAAGACTAGCCACATAAGCCTAGTGACGGTTATACCTCCGGAGTGATGGACTCATCCTATTACAAGGGCACACATGGCTGTGAAGTTACAGAGAAGCCCTTGGAACTGCAAAATAGATTAATCAGGAGAGAATGCGTATGTAATTTAAGCTGGGGAAGTTAGCAGGTGCACTGAGAAGCAGGAATTTAAAACATCAGTCCTCTCCTTGTACCAAGATTCCAGTATAAATCCCCGCAGTAAATATATTCTCTCCTTTTTATAGCAAAACACCCACTGCCAATGGTAATAAGTAAATGCTCACTGGGAAAGCGAGACTCAGGAGGAGCAGAAAATAGCAGCTAATATAAACGCTTGCAGTGGAGCCTGTTGCTAGTCATGCTGCTCACACATTCATCATGGACTGCCTTTGGGTGATGTTCCATTTGAATGCATTTTAAGGATTAGTGACCTATCCCCCCCCCCCAACAATTAGTGGTGATGGAACTAGGGAGGTATGTGGGATTTCCCCATCCAACTCTGCCAACAATCTGGCTTGTATCATCTATGACCCATTACGTTGAATGCTGCCCTACCAACAACAACGTATTGTGGACCTGCTATAGACTTGACAACCCCATTGACGTCCTCTGTTAATACATAGCTGTCAACCGTCCCTTATTTGGCGGGAAAGTCCCTTATCCCAGCACTGTGTCCCGCTGCTGTCCCTTATTGATGATGTCCCTTAAGTTTCCCGGGTTTCAAAGGAAGCAGCTCCTCTCCCTCTCTGCCTGCCGGCCAGGGAGGAGGGAGGCTCCAACTGTGTTGCTTGGCTGCACTGCTCACCTGATAAGGAGTCTAAGAACGACTGGGGGGTGGAGCTTGCATGCCTTGCGCCTATCAAATCAGCTGCATTGCCTGGGGACTCGCTTTTGCTCAGCGCTTCCCAGCGGAGAGGTGACGGTGGTTTTCCTTGCTGCATCCCCTTTGCCGGGTTGCTGTGCTGTGGGAACCACCGCTTGAGGCTTCATTTGGCTACTGGCTGGGCTTTCTGCCTTTGGCTCGGAGGGGCTCAGAAGCTGAACTGGAAAATCCCTTATTTTGGCTGCTGATCCCTTATTTTCGAGGCTGCTGGTCCCTTATTTTCAAATCTGTAAGTTGGCAGCTATGTGTTAATAGTCAGAGGCCTCCGTTTGGGTTGGTCGATCACAGGTTGTACAAGCTGGTGTTGCCTCCTGATCTGCAAGGCCTCTGCCTTCCTCCCTGAAGACCCCCCCCCCAACACTTCCTTGAACTAACCTTGTTTTTGCTAGAGCACAGGTCTTTCATTCCTTGTATGTGGTCACTAGACATCTCCATGGAGTTGCCTTTTATGTTAATACAAAAGGCTCATGCTGGTGTGATTTACAGAATTAGGTAGCCAGAATTGTGCAAACATTTCTGAAGGTTAAATGCAGGTACTCTGCCATCCATGCAGAACCATGAAATTAATTTTACTGGTGATTGTCGATTCTTTCAGGTATGGCAGGCAGGTGCAGCAATATATTGCTGTAGTGCATTAATCTTGGTTGTGACTGCATCCTTTCAAAAACTTGTAAATACCTCTGACTGTATTCCTGAAACTTAGTATATAAAAGCTAAAAATAATGTGTATTATTTTTAACAGAATTCATGTACAGTGGTACCTCGGGTTAAGTACTTAATACGTTCCAGAGGCCCGTTCTTAACCTGAAACTGTTCTTAACCTGAAACACCACTTTAGCTAATGGGGCTTCCTGCTGCTGCCGCACTGCTGGAGCACGATTTCTGTTCTCATCCTGAAGCAAAGTTCTTAACCCGAGGTGCTATTTCTGGGTTACCGGAGTCTGTAACCTGAAGCGTATTGTCAGGGAACTGCCATCGGAAAGACAGGAGGTGCAAAGGCTCACTGAGGTTGAGAGAGACGTAGCAGCTGAAGAGGGAACCAGTAGGGGGAGATCAGGAACTCCAAGGGAAAGTGAGTCGGAGGGATGGCTCAGAGACGCTTCCAGCGAAAACAGTGGGGAGGTCTCAGGACCTCCTATAGGGACACCCACTCCTCGCCGGAAACTGTCACGCCGAGAGTCCAGGAGACGTGTTTCCGTTAAGGAGCTTTTATGTTGGAAACGATTCCGAAAGCAACCACTTTCGGATTCTGCTAGCGATTGACGCAGCCATGCTGGAGGGGCTCCGTCACAGGCAGAGGTTTGAAAACCTGATCAAACTCTGAGGGACTTGCATTTTACGCACAAGCAGCTCATCATCCCATCACAGCAATCCGAAAGTCCCCGAAAGCCAGCTTGTGCAGGGAGAGGCATCATGAGCGACCCAGCCGGAACCGGAGGAGCAGGAGCAGCTGGAGGGGGTCCAAGCCTGGAAGAAAGGTACAGGGCGTTGGAAATCCAGCTTGCCATGCAAACGGCGAGGCTTGAGGAGAGGAGGGCTCAGGATGCAGAGAAGGGAAAGGAGAAAACCACCCCGCTCGCCAGAAAGGTGCCAGGATTGGTGCAGAAATTCGGGGGGGATCCCAGAAACTATCATGCCTTTAGAACAGAGATGCAATACGCTCTCAACCTGCAGTTTGATGACTTCCCCGACGAGGAATCGTGAGTGGCTTTTGTAATTGGCCATCTCGAATCGGGGGCGAAGGACTGGGTTAGACCCCTGATGGCAGTGAATAATGAGATCCTAAAGGACACAAGGAAGTTTTTTCGTGCCATGGACCTGATGTTTTCCAGCGACATTGAGCAGGGAGTGGTGCGAAGGCAGTTAATGGCTTGCAAACAGGGGAGCCGATCTGTCCGTGAGTACTGGACTGAGTTTACTATGTTGATTCATAAATTGGGGTGGGACCTATCGGCGGAACCCATCCAGATGCTTTTCGAAGAGGGGCTTTCTTCGGCCGTTAAAGATGAACTTTCCCGGGGGCCCAGGGCGGAGTCTATGGATCAGCTGACCAAATCCGCGCTGGCCATAGGAGCGCGCCAGGAAGCGAGGGCTTTGGAAAGGCGGGAAGGGAAAGGAGAACGTTGGAGGGATTTCCGCATTCCAGACATTCCAGAGCCACCTTTCCCGCCGGCAGAGCCGATGGAAGTTGGAACAGCGCGGGCGCGCGCAGTTTCAAATCCCAGTGAAGGGCGGAAGAAGGAGGGAAAGAGCGCCAAGAAATGTTATCTCTGCCAACAGCCAGGGCACTTTGCCAGAGTCTGCCCACAAAGAAAGGAATGGCAAGGGATGGCAGGAGCTGTTGGGGAAAAGGAGGAGGAAAGCAAGGAGCAAGTAAAAGCCAACGCCTGGCTGCCACCGTCGGGGCACAGCAGCCAGGCCAAAGAGCAGCGAAAGTGCCCACGCCAGAACCTCCCAGACCTGCTTTAGTGATAGAGGTGTTGCTAGAGCTGCCAAACGGACACCCACTACAGATCAAGGCGCTTTTGGATTCAGGCAGCTCCTGTAATTTCATGAGTAAGGAGTTTGCAGCTGAGCACCAGATACAGACCATCCCTTTAAGTAACCCCTTGCAGGTGACCACGATTGACGGCAGAGAGCTGTTGGGAGGAGAAGTTAGCCAACAGACTGTCCCGATGATAATGAGGGTGGCAAGGCACACCGAACGGATAGCGTTTAATGTGGCCACCTTGGGAGGAGCTCCCATCATTTTGGGGATGAGCTGGCTGGCGCTACACGATCCGCTAGTGGGCTGGCATCAGAGGGTGGTCTCCTTTGGGTCAGCGCATTGCCTAGAACACTGCAAGCAGGGGAAGGTTCCGGGAGGAGCCAGAGTCACCCTAGCCGGGATGGAAGTAATGGATAAAGGGAAGGTGCCCCCGCAATATGCAGATCTGAGCAACGTATTCAGCGAAAGGGAAGCAGACAAACTGCCGCCGCATAGACCCTTTGACTGTCAAATCAACCTACTCCCTGGGGCCCAACTCCCAGTGGGCAAGCTGTACGCCATGTCAGACAGGGAGATGCAGGAGTTGAGGGAGTTCATTGACAAAAACCTGAAGCGAGGTTTCATCAGAGAGTCCAGAGCGGTAGGGGGCAGCCCAGTGTTTTTTGTGGACAAAAAAAACACAGATAAGCCGAGACTTGTAGTGGACTTTAGGGCCCTGAATGCAGTGTCGGAACCCCTGGCTTTTCCTATGCCCCGAATTGATGACATTTTGACCAGGGTGAGGAAGGGGAAGATTTTTACAAAACTGGACCTGCGGGGGGCGTACAATCTGATACGCATAAGGAAGGGGGATGAATGGAAGACCACCATGTTCACCCCTCTGGGAGCCTTTGAATACCTCGTTATGCCCTTCGGTCTACAAGCGGGCTCGGCGTGCTTTCAAGCTTTTATGAACCACGTCCTGGGACCTTTGCTCTACAAGAATTGTGTGGCCTTTTTAGACGACGTGTTGGTGTATTCGGAGAATGAGGAGCAGCATGTGAGGGACGTTCGAGAAGTGTTGGGCAGACTGCAAGCCAACCAGCTGTGGGTGAAACTGGAGAAGTGCCAGTTTCATACCAAGGAGGTGGAATTCCTGGGGTACCGCTTGTCAGACAAGGGATTGGCCATGGATCCAGGCAAGGTCCAAGCGGTACTGGAATGGAAGACACCGAAGACCAAGAAGGATGTGCAAAGATTCCTGGGGTTTGGGAACTTTTATCGGAAGTTCATCAAGAACTTTGCACACTTGACGGCGCCCATCACCGACTGCCTCAGCAGCAAGAAAAAATTTGTTTGGACGGCGGAGGCGGAGCGAGCTTTTGAAGAACTGAAAAGGGCTTTCGCCTCGGAAGAACAACTTCTGCATGTGGACTTACGAAAGCCCATGAGAGTGGAAACTGATGCGTCCGACCGGGCGATCGGGGCGGTACTTCTTCAACCGGGGAGGAATACGTCGGAGTGGAGACCGTGTGCCTTCTTCTCGAGGAAGCTGAATAAATCCGAGAGGAACTACACGGTGTATGACAGGGAACTACTCGCCATTCACGAAGCGTTCCGGAGGTGGAGACATTTATTAATTGGGGCACAACACAAGGTGCAAGTGTGCACCGACCACAAGAATTTAGAGTATTGGAGAACAGCTCGAGTGCTCAACCAACGACAAGTGAGATGGGCACAGGAATTCTCCAAATTCCACTTTGAAATTTGTTATGTGCCAGGCCCAGAAAACGTCAGAAAACGTCTCTCACGCAAACCAGAGTATTTGGAGGGGGAGGGGGCAATCGAAGAGAGACATGTCATCCCTGAAGACCGCTGGGTGTGTGGGGCGGCGCTGGTGGGGCAACGAGAACTGGTAGAGGAAACGGAAAATGATGAATATGCCCAGGATAAGCTCAGAGGTCTCAGGGGGGAGGGCGAGAAACCCGGAGGTTTTGAGGAAAGAAATGGGGCATTGTATTACAAAGGGGCACTGTATATACCAGAAGGTGAATTGAGGGGGAGAGTACTCAAGCAGTTGCACGATAGCCCCACGGCGGGACATTTTGGGCAACACAAGACCATGTGGTTGGTTACCAGGGAATTTTGGTGGCCCAAGGTGAGGGAAGATGTAAAGGAGTATGTAAGAGGGTGTGACCAATGTCAGCGAGCCAAAGGGGAAAGAAGGGCGCCGGCAGGGTTATTAGAACCATTACCCACACCAGAACGGCCTTGGGAAGCGGTATCAATAGATTTTATGACAGATCTGCCGAAGTCCAAGGGGAAAACAGCCATCATGGTAGTAGTAGACCTGTTAACTAAGATGTGCCACTTTGTAGCATGCTCACATGCAGTCACAGCGGAAGAAACAGCGAAGTTGTTTGTAGAACACATCTTTAGGTTGCACGGAGCCCCCTTGAGGGTGATCTCAGACCGCGGCAAACAATTTACTTCCAGGTTCTGGAGGAAGCTCATGAGCTTGCTGCACGTGGAAGTCAATTTTTCGACTGCCCGGCACCCTGAAACCAACGGGCAGGCGGAAAGAGCAAATGGCATCCTCCAACAATATCTGAGGTGTTATGTCAATGACAGAGAGAACGATTGGGTCGAAAAGTTGGCGCTGGCAGAATTTGCCTACAATAATGCGGAGAATGTGTCCACAGGGATGAGCCCCTTTTTGGCTAATTACGGGTGTCACCCCAGGGCATTTCCAGGGGATGGAGGGGAGAGATGGAGCGTTCCAGCGGCCGAACATTTTGTAGAAGAGATGGAAGCGATCCATCATCAGCTCCAGCTCAACTTAGAAAGGGCCAAGGCACAATATAAGAAGCAGGCAGACAAGAACAGAAGGGAAGGTGAAACCATAAGGGTGGGGAATCAGGTGTGGCTGTCAACCCAAGGGTTGCCGTTCAAAGGGAGTTGTAAGAAATTAAGACCCAAAAGATTGGGACCCTTTGAGGTCATTCAGCAGATCAACCCAGTGGCTTTCAAACTCCGGTTACCCAACCACATGAAATTGCACCCAGTGTTCCACAGGTCGTTACTGTCACCATACAGGGGGGGACGTGAAGGGGAGCACGCCAGGGGACCAGCCTTGGAAGAAAGGGAACGCAGCAATCATGTAGCGGAAATCCTCGATTCTAGGTGAAAGGGAAATCAGGTGGAGTATTTGGTGGCGTGGGAAGGGGAACCGGAGTCAGAAAACACCTGGGTGACTGCAGGGGAGGTCAATGACGAGGTTTTAACAGAAACGTTCCACCAAAGATTCCCGAGGAAACCACAGCCGGTAGCAAGGTTTAGGAGGGAGTATTTCGGCACCACCGACGAGGAAGAGGAACTGGAAGGATTCGCGGAGTCGGAGTTGGAAGAGGGAATGGACTCCGATGACGAGGAGTACCGAGAGACCAGGGACAGCAACAAGTGGAGGGAAGTGTTCGAAACTTCGGACGATGAGGAAGGTTCTTTCAGGGGTTTTACCTCCTCACAGCCCGTAGGGGAGGAGACGGGAGGGGGTGAAGGGGGCCCTGGAGGGGAGGTGGATGTCAGGGAACTGCCATCGGAAAGACAGGAGGTGCAAAGGCTCACTGAGGTTGAGAGAGACGTAGCAGCTGAAGAGGGAACCAGTAGGGGGAGATCAGGAACTCCAAGGGAAAGTGAGTCGGAGGGATGGCTCAGAGACGCTTCCAGCGAAAACAGTGGGGAGGTCTCAGGACCTCCTATAGGGACACCCACTCCTCGCCGGAAACTGTCATGCCGAGAGTCCAGGAGACGTGTTTCCGTTAAGGAGCTTTTATGTTGGAAACGATTCCGAAAGCAACCACTTTCGGATTCTGCTAGCGATTGACGCAGCCATGCTGGAGGGGCTCCGTCACAGGCAGAGGTTTGAAAACCTGATCAAACTCTGAGGGACTTGCATTTTACGCACAAGCAGCTCATCATCCCATCACACGTATGTAACCCGAGGCACCACTGTATAATAATAATAATAATAATAATAATAATAATAATAATAATAATTTTTATTTATACCCCGCCCTCCCCAGCCAAGGCCGGGCTCAGGGCGGCTAACAAGCAATAATAAAAACAAGTTGAATGAATACAACTTAAAAACAAGATTAAAATACAACATTAAAATAATGAAACATTAAAATATTAAAATGCAGCCTCATCACAGGAGGAGAAAGGAAAAAGGAAAAAGAAACGTTTGTAAACTTACATGCACTTATGATATAACAACCACCTTTTTGACAACATCCTTTAAAATATTTGCATTATGCTGTCCCCTAATTCATCATCACCATTATCAGAACCAGGGTTAGAAACTCAAGATATAAAAGCTAGGCGCCAAACGGTTCCTTAAACCAGGGTTTCAGTTGCCAAGACGGAATGCCTAGTTGCCATTTTGGGGGCCAGATGGCTCGAAAGTCATACTGTATTTTTCAATAAGACTTTTGGGTTCCTGAAATTCTTTCTGATTGTGCAGATAAAAAATTGTGGATAGAATCCTGCAAGATGTGTTGCTAGTGTCTGAAAACAGTCTTGATCCAAGGATCCCCAGGCATGCACCTCCAGATGGGGGAGACATTTGGCGGCATCCTGGGGCCTGGGCGTCTTCACTTGGTTGCAAGTGGCTGATTTTGTTGTTGTTGTTTAGTCATTTAGTCGTGTCCAACTCTTCGTGACCCCATGGACCAGAGCACGCCAGGCACTCTTGTCTTCCACTGCCTCCCGCAGTTTGGTCAAACTCATGCTGGTTGCTTCGAGAACACTGTCCAGCCATCTTGTCCTCTGTCGTCCCCTTCTCCTTGTGCCCTCCATCTTTCCCAACATCAGGGTCTTTTCCAGGAAGTCTTCTCTTCTAATGAGGTGGAGTCTCAGCTTCAGGATCTGTCCTTCCAGTGAGCACTCAGGGCTGATTTCCTTAAGAATGGAGAGGTCTGAACTTCTTGCAGTCCATGGGACTCTCAAGAGTCTCCTCCAGCACCAGAATTCAAAAGCATCAATTCTTCAGTGATCAGCCTTCTTTATGGTCCAGCTCTCACTTCCATACATCACTGGGAAAACCATAGCTTTAACTATATGGACCTTTGTTGGCAAGGTGATGTCTCTGCTTTTTAAGATGCTGTCTAGGTTTGTCATTGCTTTTCTCCCAAGAAGCAGGCGTCTTTCAATTTCGTGGCTGCTGTCACCATCTGCAGTGATCATGGATCCCAAGAAAGTGGCTGATGCAAGTGGCTGAAGGCAAGATGCAAAATGCGAATTTTGAAAGCTGCAGAAGACCACAGGGAAAATTTACAATATACAACATATGTCACTACATAACACAATATCTGTACAGTATAAAATCAAACCAATTATATAAATACAATTATAATAAGTACATAATAAAATGCAATTTCTGGAACAGCAGCAGCAGAAAAAGAAGAGACACAACAGCATATATAAACTACAAGACAGCGCACAAATATCCACTTTTCTTTCAATCAGGGTTCTTCCTGCTGCAAATCTCAAACCACCAAGAACAAAACCAAGGGGATGCAAGCCAAATTGCTTCTATTGAGAGCTGCCAAGAGAAGTCAATGATATTTTATTATTAGTTTCCTACTTACACAATGTTTGGTGACATCATAAAGCAGATGCACTTTGAAGGCTATTCCCATCGTCTGCCCTACCACTGTACACTTGACGGACATAGCTGAATTTCGAGGTAGAAGATGCCACAAGGTCAGTAACAGGTCTCATGTTACAAGTGCTAGTGCGCATGACCAGATCATGCATTTCCAACATCCTCAAAAGTTGTTAGTTTTGGAGCACTTTCCACCACGGAAGAAGCTGCAATCTCACAAGATCGACTCACTGCACCAAACAGGAAGAGGCGTAATGCAACGAGAGCTTTGCTAATTTAACAAATGCCGTCTGTATGAGAGACAGAAACCTTGGCCTCAGACAAGTTCTAAACAAATAGAATTAAACTTACTGATAAATTCTGCTGCAGAGCTTGAAAAGGAGACAGCATGAAATCACTGGAGAATGGTCACTGTGCTTATCTTGCGCACAACTGAGCTTTGCATTTCATGGTCTTCTGGCCACACTGTTGACAATTTTTACACATCGTACATAAGATATATTTATATAAAACCTGCCAACTGCAGATAAGACTTCATGCTTCTGACAAAGTGGGCTGTATTCCATGAAAGCATATGCCACAATAACTCATTTCGTCTTAGAAAAATGTCGTGTGGCACCTTACACATTTGCTGCAGCATGGCTACCCCTCTGAGACACTGAAATGCCATGTTCACCAGGCAAAAGAGGTCACAGGACAGGGTGGGAACCAAACATCCTGCTTTTGCTATGCATGACAAGTAAACTGGAATAACTGAATTTGCAAAACATTAAAACGTTTTAAAAATAGCTGCAAACTGAAAAGGGAAGACCGGAGTTTTCCCAACCGTAAAATATTCTGTGTAGTTTTAGGGACATTTCCGCATTTGAGAAATAAATCCTCCACCCTAGCAGGTTGATTACTTTAAACAAAAAGATAAAGGACCCCTGACAGTTAAGTCCAGTCACGAACGACTCTGGGGTTGTGGCGCTCATCTCGCTTTACTGGCCGAGGGAGCCGACATTTGTCCGCAGACAGTTTTTCCAGGTCATGTGGCCAGCATGACTAAGCTGCTTCTGGCGAAACCAGAGCAGCGCACGGAAACGCCGTTTACCTTCCCGCCGGAGCGGTACCTATTTATCTACTTGTACTTTGACGTGCTTTTGGACTGCTAGGTTGGCAGGAACTGGGACCAAGCAACGGGAGCTCACCCCGTCGCGGGGATTCGAACCGCCAACCTTCTGATCAGCGAGTCCTAGGCTCTGTGGTTTAACCCACAGCGCCACCTGCGTCCCATACAACAATTATACCAAGGCCTTAAAAAGTCACTTGTGTCAGATTTAATCACCAGTAATAATCTTCTGGTAACACATAAATTAAAACCCATATCAAAATGCGCTGGCCCTAGGCTCTGTGGTTTAGACCACAGAGCCACCTGCGTCCCCTATTACTTTAAACACACACACACAAAACACACAAATGCAAACACTAGAGAATGCCACCAATGCTCACTCGACTCACCAATTCCACTTACCCTTTGCCAACCTCCCTTCCCTTGCGTCTGACCAACCCCCTCCTCCCTTTACACCTCACTCACCTCTCACTAACTCCACACATCTTTAAATGTGTTTCCCCTCCACATGTTTAATGGAGGGGGCCAGCACTTCACACAGCTGTTTGCTAAACTGCTATGTGAAGCACCTCCCCACCATAAAACCTAGCTGCAGGCACACTTGACAGAGGGGGAGGCACTTCACAGTGGTTCCCCCCACACACACACTGTTAAATAGCAATGCTGCTAACTTGCTTGCCTACTGCTCCTTATGCTACAGTTGGCATGGGTGCATATTGGCGGCCATGCCAACTGCAGAGTGACGACAGCCTTACATTTATATATATATAGGAAGATAGACAAACCTTGAACACTTTTCACTGGATACATTGGCAACTGAAACAGGGACCTTTCACATGCAAGCACACACACCCATACCTGATTCACGATGGCTGGCCTTTACAATATTTTAACAGTAGGGAAGGGCAAGTCTGTTTGTTTGCTATCCATGCCATTTCCACATATTTTTTACATAGGTCTATTCTGTTTCTGTATGAATTCGCTCAAAAAAATACATGTCTTCTCGTTAGAAAAACTGCCCCAAATAATCTTACAGAAACCTCTGTAAGAGCATGACATTGTGAATGGATTAATGGAATTCATTTACCAAACAATTTAAACACTGCATATAAAGCCTCATGCTACATAATTAAAAACAAATCCTTAATTCCTGATGAATAGCCTTTGGGCTATAATGCTATTTAAACAGAAAACTATCTTTAGAAAGATTTTTCCTCCAAAAGCATTTTATTTTTTAAAAATCCAATTTAAATCGAAAAAAATCTGATTAAAAAAATCAATTTTAAAAAAATATCATTGATTTTCATCCACCCTGCAACAAACTAAGGGGTTAGTACACGGGTGGGCAAACTAAGGTCCGAGGGCCGGATCTGGCCCAATCACCTTCTAAATCTGGCCTGCGGACGGTCCAAGAATCAGCGTGATTTACATGAGTAGAATGTGTCCTTTTATTTAAAATGCATCTCTGGGTTATTTGTGGGGCATAGGAATTTGTTATTTCCCCCCCTCTAAAATATAATCCCCACAAGGTCTGAGGCACAGTGGACCGGCCCCCTGCAGAAAAAGTTTACTAACCCCTGGTAGCAGATAGGCGTATAGACAAAAAAAGAAGGAGGATGAGGAAGGCAGTAAGTTCTGAATGCACATAAGCCCTTAAATCTGAACATCTACTTCATTGCCCTTAAATCTGGACATCTACTTCATTGCCCTTAAATCTGGACATCTACTTCATTGCCCTTAAATCTGAACATCTACTTCATTGCCCTTAAATCTGGACATCTACTTCATTGCCCTTAAATTGCAGAAGCTTATTTGGGTCATATAATAATGGATGTTTCAGGAAAGGTATTAAGGAAGAAACTGAAGGAGCCAATTTGCAGAACCAATTTTTCCAGACTAGCAGGGTTACTCTTAAGATTTGTGATTAGTCACACTTTAAAGAGCTCTGCTGGGGAGGTGGGGAATCTAGGGCAATCTGCATTAGATAATACAACAAGCAGTTAATCCATAGAGACCCATAGTTTGTCCTCTGAACCCTGTATAAATGGCAATTAACTTCTTCAATTAGAAAGGCTGTCCCTGAATTTGGCATTCCAAAACCTCCTTAATTTACAGGTCTATGCAAAGCGTTATGAGCTGGGCTCTCTTATTTCTATGAATAGAAGTCACAGACATAGGCTACAATTTCTTGATGAATTGGGAAGAAGTGTGATTGGAAGAAGAAAGTTAACCATCATTTTCATTATAGCCATCATTCCTAATCACAAAAGTTATCATTTGATTCAAGACATTAGAATGCTTTGGATTTTTTTTGGATTACTGGGAGTAAAAGCATTCAATATTGTTTTAGGCTGCAAACACACCATACATTTGGGAACACAGAACACGGGAATTATAGTTTTAAGGGTGCTGGGAACTGTGACTCTGTGAAGGGTCAACTTGAGTTCTCATGATGCTTTTTTAGAGGGCATGCTTTAAATGTAGGTAAAAGGGAAAGGATCCCTGGACGGTTATGTCCAGTCAAAGGCGACTATGGAGTTGCAGCGCTCATCTTGCTTTCAGGCCAAGGGAGCCGCCGTTTGTCCACAGACAGCTTTCCAGGTCATGTGACCAGCATGACTAAACCGCTTCTGGTGCAACAAGACACCGTGACAGAAACCAGAGCACACGGAAATGCCATTTACCTTCCCGCTGCAGCGGTACCTATTTATCTACTTGCACTGGCGTGCTTTCAAACTGCCAGCTTGGCAGGAGCTGAGACAGAGCAACAGGAGCTCGCCCTGTCATGGGGATTCGAACCGCCAACCTTCAGGTCAGCTAGCCCAAGAGGCTCAGTGGTTTATACCACAGCGCCACCCACTCCCATCCTTTAAATGTACCAGTGTGGACACAGCCATGCGGGGCCTCAGGTGCCTTAAAAGGCCTCCCTTCACTTCCTTTGGTCCAGTACAATCACCATCTGACAAACACTGATTAGAGCAAGTACAGAAAGTTCTCTCTCCAGCATTCTGGCACAAGAAGCATGGGCAGATTTCGGAGCGTATTACACACACACCCAGAAACATAAAATGTTTTAAGAGGTAAACAGAACATCACAACTCTCTGGGGGGGAACTCAGCCAGAACTTTACAGATCAAGCGTTCTCTGCCATTAGCGAGGGGTGGAGAGCTCATGCCACTCGAGATGTTGGTGGATTCCAGTGTCCATCAGTCCTGCCCAGCATGGCCAATGGGTCAAGGATTATGGGAGCTGCAGTCCAGGAACATCTGGAAAGCCACAGGTTCCCAACCCCTGCCTTAAGTGCCTCAAAACCGGAAACCAAAGCTGCTCCTTTGCAGAAATACAGCAGTGGACTTTGCTCTTGTTAATTTGGCAGGATGACGCCTTATCATGTCTGAAGAGTTCGGCTACAGACTCTTGAGCGGCACTGAACATGCATTTTTATTTCAAGAGGGAACTGAAGTGATCATAGCTGCTGTCAAGCAGCCAAGAAAGGGGAGAAATTGTTCCAAAATAAACCTTTCTCGCCTACTTGGCTGCAGAAAGCATTAAGGCTCCAAATGTGCACAGAAATTTGTCCAAAGTTTTTAAAGTATATGCCTTACTAATATAGAGGCGTTAAAAGTGTCCAAAGAATTAGGAACTTTTTTAAAAGCGTAGGTATTCACACCCATCAACCAAACATGCCAAATTGTCCAAGAAGAAATTCCTGGGTTGTTGTCATTATTATTTTTTTAAAAATTGCAGAACATAATGAGCAGCAGCTACAAAATAATTTTTTATTGTATTGCACTGTATAGTGTAGTGGTTAGAGCAGGGGTAGTTAACCCCTAATTAAAACTGGTGTATTCCAATCCAATTTGAGCCATTCCAATCAAAATCATCAGTTTCTTTTATTAAAGTTTGTGTGTCCATTTTATACATGCAAGTAAGCAACTTAATGGGGACGCGGGTTGCGCTGTGGGTAAAACCTCAGCGCCTAGGACTTGCCAATCGTATGGTCGGCGGTTCGAATCCCGGTGGCGGGGTGAGCTCCTGTCGTTCGGTCCCAGCTCCTGCCCACCTAGCAGTTCAAAAGCACCCCTAAGTGCAAGTAGATAAATAGGTACCGCTTTATAGCGGGAAGGTAAACGGCGTTTCCGTGTGCTGCGCTGGTGCAGGCTCGCCAGAGCAGCTTCGTCACGCTGGCCACGTGACCCGGAAGTGTCTCTGGACAGCGCTGGCCCCCGGCCTCTTAAGCGAGATGGGCGCGCAACCCCAGAGTCGGTCACGACTGGCCCGTACGGGCAGGGGTACCTTTACCTTTAAGCAATTTAATACGAAACTAGATCCTATATATCAATTTGGCTTTTCACCTTTAACCCTGCCTATACACACTTTTTAAATTATTCCAGATAATTTACACGACAATTACAGCAGATATATTGATGAATAGCTTTCCCCCTTTAAAACTTGTGTTAACACGAAGACACACCTTCTGAGATCAGAGCCCTCGTAAAAAACGATGCTAACAACCAGAAAAGCCAGACTATTGAAACCCACAAACTGTTAGTGCTTGCAGTTTTCCCCCCCAACTATGAACACATTCTTCTTTCATAGCAATGTAAAAAAAGAAATAAAGGAGCTGGCAAGGGCAAGTAAGGACTACAGGAATAAACGAAGCCATTTGATGCCATTTCCTGTAGTACATTTTGTCTTCTGACAACATTAATAATCCATTCAACAGCACAGACCACTCTACACACATTATATATATGTAAAAATCCTCAATTTGGCCAGATGCCTCGTTTGCAGGGTGCATGACCCAAGGCCTTCCTGAGCTTCTAGTTATATTGGATCTCTGAAAATAGCCAGGATTAGCAACAGACCAAACAGTGTTGACATGTGGTAGTTAGGTTGCAAACTACTTCCTCCACTGAAGCAGGGTTCTCTTTCTAAGTACTGTACAGCAAAGCAGAAAAAAAAGCAGAAACAAGGCCTGACGATCTGAGAAAAAACATCCCATGCTCAGCACCGAAAAAACACAAACCCTTTCTTCAAAAGTTGCAACATCCTCTTGCTTCCTTTTACCAATTCCTGACCATGTGCACAGGTCAGAGCTTTTTAGAGACCTGGTGGTCTGTTACAGCTATAGGGTTGCCAACATCCTGTTTCTAAAATGGTCTTTACTGGCACCTCCCCTGCTCTTAAGCGCTCGCACAACATTCGCGTGGTCCTTTCTGTCTGTTACGTTAGCTTGCAAAAGGAGATAGCATCATGGATACCCAAGTAAAGTGGTACCTCGGGTTAAGAACTTAATTCGTTCTGGAGGTCCGTTCTTAACCTGAAGCTGTTCTTAACCTGAGGTACCACTTTAGCTAATGGGGCCTCCCGCTGCCGCCACGCAATTTCTGTTCTCATCCTGAAGCAAAGTTCTTAACCCAAGGTACTATTTCTGGCTTAGCAGAGTCTGTAACCTGAAGCGTCTGTAACCTGAAGCATCTGTAACCCAAGGTACCACTGTACCAAGTCAACATGCTGTCTTCATCGAAGAGAAGGTGGGGAGGCCAAAGCAATCACCCACTTGTTGAAAGAGGCACCATAATCCAGAAGGGAGAAGAAGGGTGGATTTTGTCTTGGGAGATACAGGTTTTTAACCATCTCAGGTTTGCAAAGTAGGCAACAAGCAATCCATATGTTACAGGGATTAATGCAAACACAAATATAATTGAAAAAAATCAATAATAGTGAAGAGTGTAACAAGGAACGGGTGGACCCCCCCCCCCCCATAGAAGCCCCATAGAACTCCAGACTGTTTTGTTCCCACCTCATGGAAGTGTATGATTCCGCTTGCCTACTATTAAAACTGCCTGTTTGTCTATTATATAAAGAAAGTTTGCTCCTACGGGAACAGCATATTCTGTTGAACTCAAGCCTGATCCTAAAATAGAACATGAACTCGGAGGGTGAAGGGACCTGATTGTTTAATACTATTTCCTGTTTGTGCTCATCCATGATTTCTCTAGAGGGAGGGAGGGAGGGAGGGAGGGAGGGAGGGAAAGAAAGAAAGAAAGAAAGAAAGAAAGATGAATGGGTAGATGAAGTGTGATTAAATAGAAAGCTCCAAAGCTTCCATCTTGGGAAAGATTGGCTAACTTTCTTCCTAGACCTAGGCTTTTATCATTAAGACATTCCCTGCACATCCAAAGTTCTAAGTTCCAAATTTACAAAAACAGACACCCACACATCCACAAGGAAGTATTGGAGGACATATGCTAAATCTATTAAGGATCACGTGACAAGGCTTGTTATTCTTGCTTATAGAAAAAACTCATTGAGGACAGAAGAAGTGGTTGTTGTTTTAATTTAAACGCATTTTGGCTCCTAAAAACACCTCACAAAAACCACTTAACTGAAAAACACTCAATGGGTATTTATATAATAATTTCAGCACATTCCTCTTCTGTGTATATTCTGTAAAGAGCTCCTTTTGTGGTTTTTATCATGTAAGTTATTAGTAACATTTGTTTTACTGTTTAAATGCAACAAGTTGATTCCAACATTAAAATACTGTATTTACATGATCACAATTTTTCCCCAACCCAACAAGCAACAAACAAGATCCAGTTCTGTGGTGTTGTTGTTGTTGTTGTTACTACCAAATCAGATTTATGCCTGTTTATTCATTCACATTATGCTTGCCTATCTGGCTATCAGTAATATGTGGGGTTAAATTTTTCTATTGAAAGGAGAATTCAGGGAAGGGAGGAGAGTGTTCACCTGGCTGCCTTCTGACCTTGCTGGGCTCTGCTGCTTTAAGCCATTTTCTCCCTGTATTAGAACCTGGCTAAAAGATAACTGCTTAAAGCAGGGCAAGAAGTGGCCATACTGTGCTTATGTACAATTATTTAAGTTTATTCCCTACACCTATTTTATATGCTGTCTTCCTTCTGTTAACCAGACAATCTGCCACACTGGTTGTTTCTGACAGCCAGCACACCCTGACATGAAGACCTCTTGTCCCTCTGCTTTCCCCCCAGGGAAAACTGCTCTTTAGTGCTCAAAGGAAGCAAATGGCAATTCAGGTTTTCTCCAGATTGTCGTTTACTCCGATTTAGCAGTAAACAGCAGGTTTTTCCTGGGAAAGGAGCGGGGCAAAGGGAAAAAACGTTCAGATCTGTGCTTTCTAGCCACAGGACTAGGGCTGAGCGATATCTCGATATATCATCCAAAACCGGTTTGAAGTTCATATTGTGATATCAGTTTCATAGTTTTTGACCTGGCAACATATTGCAAATCATGATGTGTTAGGGCGATATACTGCCAGTCCCTGTCCACAGGTTTATAATTTTAAAAAAATTATGCACAAAGGAAAAAGGATGGAGAGGGAGGAGAAAAAGGGCAAACTCAGGCACCTTTTAGGGTAACTACCTTCCCAAGACAGCTTCCATACAATAACGTCCACAATAATAAAACACAAAACAAACTAAACAGGGGGGAGGGACCAAATGGTAAAGGTAAAGGAACCCCTGACTGCTAGGTCCAGTCGTGACCGACTCTGGGGTTGCGGCGCTCATCTCGCTTTATTGGCCGAGGGAGCCGGCGTACAGCTTCCGGGTCATGTAGCCAGCATGACTAAGCCACTTCTGGTGAACCAGAGCAGCGCACGGAAACGCCGTTTACCTTCCCGCTGGAGTGGTACCTATTTATCTACTTGCACTTTGACGTGCTTTTGAACTGCTAGGTTGGCAGGAGCAGGGACCGAGCAACGGAAGATCACCCCGTCGCCAGGATTCGAACCGCCGACCTTCTGATCGGCAAGCCCTAGGCTTATAGTGCCACCCGCGTCCCTATAACCAAATGGTATGTGTGTATAAAATCGTAACAAAACTTGCTCAGACCAGCATAATCAGTTTAAGGCCAGTTTAAGACCTTAAAGATGAAAACCCTGTAAGGCCACAGAATCTTAAAATCCACCTGAAACAGATGCACCTCCACTGCCCACTTAAAGGCTTGCTCCCAAACAACCCACTGAGATGGGAACAGTTTAGGCAGTCTGATGAAACAGCTGCTGCGGGGCAGCCGTTGACGGAAGGTCGAAAGGCAGCCGGTTTCTCAGTAAAGGCAATTTAATCTTGTTCTAAAATATCAGGACGGGGGGAGCCTATATCACACAGCAGGCCTTGGGCTACAGATGAGTCCCTGTCCCCCAACTAGATACCCAGACATGCAACAGAGAGGGCGAGATGCGCACACTCTGTCCTGCCCCATCACAGATGTGATTAACATCAGGGGGCTGCGTAGCTTAAATTGGGCTTCAGAAACAAGGGCATTGCTCCCTCCTGTAAGCCTGGCATATTAGATCCAGGCCTCTCTGTTTAGAGAGCCTCACGCAGGGCTGTTAGCCCAATCTATTATTTATACCGTTCATTATTAAAGAGTCGCTGTAAGACAAAAGCGCCCGAGCAGCAGGTAAACATATAAAATATGTTCCATATGTACGAAATACAGAAGGGCTCTCTCTTCAAAAGAGAGCAGGCCTCACAAAGCACAGCGTTATTGGCAGGGCAGAGACCTCGTTTCAAGCAGGGCCCATTCAACTGTTGCACACAGGGCAGCCTTTGGGCAGAGGAAATTTGGCAAGCAGCCTCGGGCAAGCCACTTTAGACAAAAACACACAAGAGCTCTGAAATGAAACTGAGGTATGAGCTCATTTTGGAGCCAAACTCGACTACTAAACAGCATTGCTTAAAGTGCTGATGCCGGGTTTTTATTGTGGTTAGATGACTGCTATGAGTATGTGAGTTGCTGGGTTTGTCAGGGGTTTGTTACTGGGACCACAGTGCATGGGAGGGGAGAGGTTTAAGTCTTCTCCCCCACCGCGGTACCGAGAAAAATAGCTAACAGTCAGCCTATTAGCATCGCCTTCTGGGATTAATAGCTGCTGCACTGGGTAATTTTGTTTTGATGTTTTGCTTTCAGTTGCTGGAAAAGCAACGCAATTGTTCTTTGGGAGCTCTGTTATCAGATTTCTGCAAAACAGGAATACAGTGGTACCTCGGATTACAGACGCTTCAGGTTACAGACTGCGCTAACCCAGAAATACTACCTCGGGTTAAGAACTTTGCTTCAGGATGAGAAGAGAAATTGTGCTCCGGCGGCGCGGCAGCAGCAGGAGGCCCCAATAGCTAAAGTGGTGCTTCAGGTTAAGAACAGTTTCAGGTTAAGAACGGACCTCCGGAATGAATTAAGTACTTAACCCGAGGTACCACTGTATTGCTGCAGGCATGCCACCTTGACAATTCCAGCCCCAAATAATTCCTGCCCAGAGTCTTGGAATTGACCAAAGAGTCTGGAATGGTCAGGTGATGTCCCTTAATTCAGTAGCACCACGTGGTTAGAATTGCATACAGGACGGCAGGGATGATTAATAACCCCACACGATCAAGGTTTTCAATTTTATGAGGAGCTTCCTCAAACAGTGGAAGTTCCTTGTTGAAGACCTTTGCCCTCCAGCACACGACGGAACAGGGACATGATGTAGGGGACGGGGCAAAAGAACCCACATTTGCCACGGTCGTGTGGGCCCTTCTACCCTGATCCGCTTGACATCACCACAATGGGAACATCTCACTGGATTGGACCAAGGTATGTTGTGGAGACATTTCCTAAACAAGCCGCACACCTCATGCAAAACCATAGCAATTAAAAATCCAGGCATATACAGTGGTGCCTCGCAAGACGAAATTAATTCGTTCCGCAAGTTTTTTCTTCTTGCGAGTTTTTCGTCTTGCGATGCACGATTTCCCATAGGAATGCATTGAAAATCAATTAATGCGTTCCTAGGGAAACCGACTTCAGACCAGGTCCGGGGACAGTCTGTCCCCCGACCTCTTCTGAAGGCTGGGGGGGGGGACAAGGGCTTTTCTTCCCACCCCCAGCATTTTAAAAAACCCCGGGACAGTGGAGGGCTTCTCCGCTGTCCGGGGCGATCTTAAAATGCTGGCGGGCGGCATTTTAAAATCGCCCGGGACAGCGGAGGACTTCTCCGCTGTCCGGGGTGATTTAAAAGCCCCTGGGAAGGCAGGCAGGGGGGACAAAGACTTTTGCCCCCCGCCAGCCTTCAGAAGAGGTCCTGGACCTCTTCTGAAGGCTGGCGGGGGGCGAAAGTCTTTGTCCCCCCTGCCTGCCTTTAAAAGCTCTCCCGGGAAGGCAGGCAGGGGGGACAAAGACATTTGCCCCCCGCCCTCCTTCAGAAGAGGTCCAGGACCTCTTCTGAAGGCTGGCGGGGGCGAAAGTCTTTGCTCCCCCCCCCGCCTGCCTTCAAAAGCTGTCCGGCCAAGGCTTCGCGGACCTCTCCGCAAGCAGCGGCAGCGCTGCCGCTGCTTGCGGTGAGTTGCCGGCATGCCGAAGCCTGCGCGCGCTGAGATCAGCGCGCCCAGGCTTCACGGACCTCTCCTGCCTTCAAAAGCCGTCCGGGATAGCGGGAAGCGCTTCCCTGCTATCCCGGACTGCTTTTAAAATGCTGGCGGTGAGGAGCAAAGCCTTTCGGCCCCCGCCAGCCTTCCTGGACCTCTTCTGAAGGCCGGAGGGAGGGGGAAAGGCTTTGCTCCCCACCGCTAGCATTTAAAAGAGGTCCCCGGAGATTTCCCTATGGGCTTTCGTCTTGCGAAGCAAGCCCATAGGGAAATTCGTTTTGCGAAGCGCCTCCAAAACGAAAAACCCTTTCGTCTAGCGGGTTTTCCGTCTTGCGAGGCGTTCGTCTTGCGGGGTACCACTGTATAGTCTTCACCAGTGCTATTTTTCTAGAAAAAGAGGTGCAGGGACTCACCATGAACACCTCCCTTGCTCTCTTATAATGACAACGGTGCCCACCTGAGAGGTGCTGGAACTGAAATCTGTCAAGTTCCAGTTGGGGGGGGGGCCTGGTATTCACAGACCTTTAAAACCTATTATTATTATTATGTATGGAAGTGAAAGCTGGACCATAAAGAAGGCTGATCGCCGAAGAATGTATGCTTTTGAATTATGGTGCTGGAGGAGACTCTTGAGAGTCCCATGGACTGCAAGAAGATCAAACCTCTCCATTCTGAAGGAAATCAGCCCTGAGTGCTCACTGGAAGGACAGGTCCTGAAGCTGAGGCTCCAATCCTTTGGCCACCTCATGAGAAGAGAAGACTCCCTGAAAAGACCCTGATGTTGGGAAAGATGGAGGGCACAAGGAATAGGGAACGACAGAGGACGAGATGGTTGGACACTGTTCTCGAAGCTACCAGCATGAGTTTGACCAAACTGCGGGAGGCAGTGGAAGACAGGAGTGCCTGGCGTGCTCTGGTCCATGGGGTGATTAAGAGTCGGACACGACTAAACAACATTATTCAGGGAGGTTTTTAAAGTGTGACATTTTACTGTATTTTTGGTCTTTGTTGGAAGCCGCCCAGATGGGCGGGGTACAAATAATAAATAATAATAATAATAATAATAATAATAATAATAATAATAATAATAATTAAAGCTATGAGGCAGATCCCATTTTGGAGAAGCAAAACAGATTAGCAACGCAACAGATTAGCAATGCAAGCCCTACAGGAGCATCTCCCAGCAGCCTGCGTGCTTCTACATACTTACAGCATCAATACCGGATTACAATCAATGCTGTTGTCGTAGTGTGGCAGACATACCGTACACAGTGCCCCCTTAATATTAAAAGGCAGCAGCATTCTGCCACAGTGATTGATTCCTCCAACTAAATGATGGATTGTCCCATGAACTGTAAGCAGAGATACGCTATGTAACTGAGCAACGTAATCAGTGGTTCAGAGATACACAGGGCTCTCCTACTGACCCAGACTGACAGCCAGAAATGGGAACGTACATGAGTTGTAAGTGACTTGTCAGTTCCTAGCAGTGAGCATTGTTTACATCAAAAAGAGCCAAATGTGGACAAACCAAGATTCAGATGCAGAGGCTAAAATCTGCTGTGCCAAGACCTCTCATTCCTTCCCCCCACAAGGCCAATTATTTCCCTCCTCAAGAAGACACATTTCTCTCTACCCACCAACGTGTCCTTAATGGAAGGTACAGCAACTGCCCCGCTGTTGCTCATGTTCTTCACCTGTGTTTGAAATTAGCCAGGCGCCAGGCGCATTTTGCACCTGGCTATTGGCCACTTGAGGGACGCAGGTGGCGCTGTGGGTTAAACCACAGAGCCTAGGACTTGCCGATCAGAAGGTCGGCGGTTCGAATCCCCGCGACGGGGTGAGCTCCTGTTGCTCGGTCCCTGCTCCTGCCAACCTAGCAGTTCGAAAGCACATCAAAGTGCAAGTAGATAAATAGGTACCGCTCCGGCGGGAAGGTAAACGGCGTTTCCGTGCGCTGCTCTGGTTTGCCAGAAGTGGTTTAGTCATCCTGGCCACATGACCCGGAAGCTGTACGCCGGCTCCCTCGGCCAGTAAAGCGAGATGAGCGCCGCAACCCCAGAGTCGGCCACGACTGGACCTAATGGTCCTTTACCTTTTTATTGGCCACCTGCAACCAAGGGGAGATGCCTGGGCGCCAGGAGGGCGCCAGACATCTGGAGGTGCATGCCTTGGGGATCAGTTATATTTTATCTGCACAATCAGAATGAATTTCAGGAACCCAAATCCTTTTTCTGTGCATATATTTGCCCTCTCTGTGGGCTCAGTTGGAAGCAACTGGGCTGGAAGGCTGTGGAGAGCAGCAACTGAGGCCCCTGCTGGGCTCAACAGGTGCCCAAGAATGCCACCCCCTGGTGCTAGCTCCAGCCAATTCTATAACTTTATTCTTTCAAATAAAGATAATTATAGGTTTGACTTTCTGGATTCATATGTACTTCTGCTATATGTACTTCTATAGCAAATGGCAGGCATTAGCGGATTTTCTCCTTATCTTGACAACCGCCTCTCCAAACAGCTATCTCTGCAAGTCACAAATAATGCATTTGGTCACGGTCGCCTGAACCTGTGCAAGTCCTGTCATCATCCTACCGATAATAAAAGCCTATCGGCTACCGAGAAGGAGAGGTCTGCTCTCAATGTCAGTTTTCTCCACCGTTTGGAGCTTACTTTGGAATTACCAAAAAGAAATCCGATATTAAATTTTCTATTAACTCGCTATCGGCACCCAACATTCCACAAACACACAAGAACTCATTCATACACTGCAAAAAAAAGTTGTTGGTTTCTTCCATCATTGACATTCCAGAGTTCTCTGTAATAGATTATAACACAGACACACATTTGGGTAGCCTTTCTTTCCTACTTTGTCTTTCGTCTTCTTAGTAAACTAGGATGTTAGGTAACACCTATTATGTAACATAAGGGACACAGGTGGCGCTGTGGGTTAAACCACAGAGCCTAGGACTTGCCAACCACAAGGTAGGCGGTTCGAATCCCCCCAACGGAGTGAGCTCCCGTTGCTCGGTCCCTGCTCCTGCCAACCTAGCAGTTTGAAAGCATGCCAGTGCAAGTAGATAAATAGGTACCGCTCCGGCGGGAAGGTAAACGGAGTTTCCGTGCGCTGCTCTGGTTCGCCAGAAGCAGCTTAGTCATGCTGGCCACATGACCCGGAAGCTGTACGCCAGCTCCCTCGGCCAATAAAGCGAGATGAGCATCGCAACCCCAGAGTCGGCCACGACTGGACCTAATTGTCAGGGGTCCCTTTACCTTTACTTTTATTATATAACATTAATAAAAAGAAAGAAACATTTAAAAAAGAAACCAAATAGTATTCAATAAGGAGTGTTTCAGTATAACCTTCCTGGACTTCTTGTAGTTCGGATGTTGTTAAACTTCACTTCTTGTCAGTCCCAAACATTAAAGCAAATGGTCAGGGATAATGAGAGATGTAGTCCAAAAACTGAAGACAATTGGTTGTGGAAGGCTGGATTAGCAAGTTGGCCCAACGTGGGGCTCAAACCCACAGCCCTGAGATTAAGAGCTTTATGCTTTTCCAACAGAGCTATCCCAGCACACAAAACAAGATAGCAGCATGATTCAAAGGTTCTAACTGGCTGATCGCCAGCACACCGCAAATGTGAAACCAAAACCATGCAAATATATTGTACGAGCACAATATCCTTTCTCAGAGGGCCCTTTGCAAGTTACATTTTACAGATCTGCATGCATTGGATATCCATAAAGTTGGAACCTTGCAGGAATACAGGAAGCCAACTTATATAGACTAACTCCGCGCTGTCTACTCTGTTCTGGCAGTAGTTCTCCAGGATCCTGGACAGAAGAATTCCTTTTACTGGAAGAGATTTGTGAGAATGTAATGGGAAGTCAAGGGATGCAGGTGGCGCTGTGGGTTAAACCACAGAGCCTAGGACTTGCCGATCAGAAGGTTGGCGGTTCGAATCCCCGGGACGGGGTGAGCTCCCATTGCTCGGTCCCAGCTCTTGCCAACCTAGCAGTTCCAAAGCACGTCAAAGTGCAAGTAGATAAATAGGTACCGCTCTGGCAGGAAAGTAAACGGCGTTTCCGTGCGCTGCTCTGGTTCGCCAGAAGCGGCTTAATCATGCTGGCCACATGACCCGGAAGCTGTACGCCGGCTCCCTCGGCCAATAAAGCGAGATGAGCGCCGCAACCCCAGAGTCAGCCACGACTGGACCTAATGGTCAGGGGTCCCTTTAACTTTACCTTTTTAATGGGAAGTCAAAGGAGTTGTGCTAACGTCATACAAGAAATGTATTTCTGTATGATCTTTGCTGCATCACATTTCTACAAAGCTTCAGATTCTACATGCGGCAGAAGATTGAAGGTGCTCTGGAGTTTGCAGTTCTGCTCTCTGAGTTCATTACTTATATAAAACTGCACCCAGGGAAGTATAACGTTAGAGACATAAGTGTCCTTTGTCAGAGTGCACGATGGCTTTAAAAATACATTGTGAACCATCAGTCAAAACTCAAACGAGTTAAAAAGCCATTTATCTCCATTTGTCACCAGTAACATAACGAGTTTAATTCATTTTGCTCACATTTAGGATGGAAAAGTACTATTTCAGAGGATTTGTACATGCTCAGGGCCACTTCTCAGGTTAAACATTTTTAACCCTTACCAACTTCTCTGTCTGAAATATCCTATCACACCCTGATATTTTACTCAACATAGCAACTTGCAGGATGAATCCCTCAAAATGAGAACTGCAACTTGCAAGATGCTCCTAAGCCTCTCTGAAGCAGGAAACTTGGTGAATCAACGCCTCTCTTCTCCACTGTACGAAACCATGTTTAATGTTTGCTCAACACCTGGGGGAAATTTTTTATGCAGTCTGAGTTTAAATAATCTTGGCCTAAAAAAATTCACCTCTATAAAACTTGATGTCAAATATTCTGGTATTTTCTCACAACGGGAATATCTGCTGCATACTCAAGGATGATATAGTATCTGTGTTTCGGAATTGGTTATTTAACTTCAAACTTCATTGACCAACATAAAATTTCAATGTTCTGACAGTTGGTAAGCAGTGATGTTTATTATGTAGTGGCATTTAGTATTTATTAACAAATTTAGTTGCTTGTCTGTTGAAAAAAATACTCTAGCACTTATTAAAAATCAGGCGCTCCAAAGCAATACACAAATTCCTATTTGCCAAACGCAAAATAGGAAGAGTCAACCCATTCAGCAAAGTCCAACATGGTGGAAGCGGACTTCTTGTGATGGGTTAAGTGGTTGCCATACCTGGTTCCTTTCAAAGTAACTGCTGGTTCACATCTCTGTGTTGTTCTCTTCTGCCAAAGCATCTACACAGGCTTGATCCCTACCAGTTTTTTAAAGAGGTAATATGGGGAAGGGGTTAAGCAGAAATTTCTTGCATATCTCAGGGTTCCTTCCCCCCAGAGATGTCCCAACTGCATGCGGACGCCATGTGTTGCTTCCTGTTTGTGGATGTTATTATGGTGCTGCGCAAGCAGAGGGTTTATGTTGCAATACCGAAAGGTCTCTTCATGCTCTTAAGCACAAATGCCATACAGTGGTACCTCGGGTTACATACGTTTCAGGTTACAAACGCTTCAGGTTACAGACTCCGCTAACCCAGAAATAGTACCTTGGGTTAAGAACTTTGCTTCAGGATGAGAACAGAAATTGTGCTCCGGCGGCGCGACAGCAGCGGGAGGCCCCATTAACTAAAGTGGTGCTTCAGGTTAAGAACAGTTTCAGGTTAAGAACGGACCTCCGGAACGAATTAAGTACTTAACCCGAGGTACCACTGTACTGGGTTTTCAAGCAGTTATAGCAACACAGTCTATTTCACCAGTCACTGGGGAAGTTATGCTAGCAACTTTTTGGTTCCTGGCCTTAGACTGCATGCACTTACCAAGGAAATTGGAAACATGCATAAAACCACACTGGTTAGTCACTTTTATGCTGCTGCTAAACCTGTCCTGACGGGATATCTATACAATTGTTTCTTTATTATCATTTTTTATTTATTTATAGAATTTATACCCTGCCCTTTAGCTCTCAGAATGACTTACAGAAATCATTCCTAAGAAGGTCTGTGGCACAAAGGAAAAATCTCTATAAAGATTTGGTGCATAAGGGAAAAGGAAGAGTAGGGGAAAGCCATCTCAAACAGAAGTTCCTGAAGTTACAGTTCTTACAGCCACAGCCGATATTAGCAGCAATTTGTTTGCTCCTGGAATTGTTTACAGCCGTGATCATTTAATTTTATCAGGTTCACATAGATGACTGCTGTTAAAAGATAACATGGTTAGTTTAATGATGCTGCTATAAGCCGTCTCAATTAGGAGTTACTGGAGTGAGCCGTGTATTTATGAACACAAGTTTATTTGTAGAGTATGTTTCCTAAGCATTGGAAGAAGTTCATTATCCCAATATTAAACTGATCTAATCAGATGCTGCTGACCCCAAATAGACTGCTGTCACCACCACCAGAACAAGGTCCCGGGGGAAAAATACAGTCGTACCTTGGAAGCCAAACAGAAGCCATTCCGGAAGTCCATTCAACCTCCAAAACGTTCGGAAACCAAGGTGCAGCTTCCAATTGGCTGCAGGAAGCTCTTGCAGCCAATCGGAAGCCGTGCCAGACGTTTGGGTTCGAAAAGAATGTTCACAAACCAGAACACTCACTTCCAGGCTTGCGGCATTCAGGAGCCAAAACGTTCAAGCGCCAAGGCGTTCGGAATCCAAGGTACGACCATACTTCATTCAGACTTTCTTTGCTGGCAAGGGGGGGCGGAGAATAAATAGGAAGTAAAGCAGAACTGACTCCCCCCCCCCCCCCCCGAGGGATTAGATAACAAGTCACAACGGATCCCTTTCAGCAGTGCCAGAAACAACCTACGCAACTTTCACTGTTGGTTCAAACTGCAACGGGATAGCTTGGAAAGGTACCGTTCAGAGCTCAAACCCTTCGAGGAACAAACAATTAGCCTAATAGTGGAATGTAACCAGAACCAACCTGCAATAATCCATCAAGGAATGCCAACAATGGTTTCAACTCCCAGCATGTCGGACCATTGACCTTGCTGGCTGGGCCGGATTAGAGTGATAGAGTGTCAGTTTGCATTTCTTGGTGCAGAAAGTATTGATCTGATGTGTAGAGATCTTTCCTATTCTAATAATTCAAGAGGGTTCTGGAAGCTTCTCTGTGTGAAGGAGCAAGCAGAAGAAGGTTCAGGGTGTTTGGGTTATTCCTTCAGAGAAGCTGAGCACAGCTGGCTTAAACTGGTTCTCTTATCTCTTCTGTCAAGGTCATGTTGACCATAATAGTAAGGCCAGAAGGACCCTGGGTTTCACTCTTTTCTATCTCTCTTTCCTTCTGGTGTGGTGTTATGTATATAGTGTTAAGGTTTAGACTTATTATAAGTTATTGTAAGTTTAAGTTAAGTCTGCTGCAACTGGACTTCTTATGGACAGTGCCAATCCTGAATGTACTGGATTTGTGACCATTTGCCTTCAGTAGCAGTAAAGCTCTGCTGAATGAAATATAATTGCCTCTGGTCTATTTTTTGGGGAATCCTGCAACTTGTTTAAGTTTTACTCTGCTAACTATACATTGGAATCTACTCTGGATCAATATTGAGTAGAATTTCAATGACATGGAGGTCTTCAGGTTCCACTCCTCTTGCACAAAATAATTCTTATTATCCTCTTTAGCATTAACCAGCAAGATTCATTGACGAGTCCAATGGGGCTGCTGCGACCAGAGTAGCATGCTTCTCACAGGAAGAAGTGCAATACAGTGGTACCTCGGGTTAAGTACTTAATTCGTTCCGGAGGTCTGTACTTAACGTGAAACTGTTCTTACCCTGAAGCACCACTTTAGCTAATGGGGCCTCCCGCTGCCGCCACGCCGCCAGAGCACGATTTCTGTTCTCATCCTGAAGCAAAGTTCTTAACCTGAAGCAATATTTCTGGGTTAGTGGAGTCTGTAACCTGAAGCGTATGTAACCTGAAGCGTATGTAACCCAAGGTACCACTGTATCAGGAAAGAGAGGAAGGCCAATATCCACAGTACCACAGGTGAGGGAAGGAAAAGTGTGAGGTCCTGACATAAAGCAGGAATGGTAGCAGGTACAGATCTGAAATTGTGACCAGGGCATCCCTGTGGGTGTTCCCGATCATCATGCAAAACAAAAGCATTGCCTGCAAAGATTTCTCTCTTGGATTAATTGCATTCGCAAATAATTTCTGCAGACTGTTCAGCAGCTGGCATGAGTAATAACAGCAGTCGTGCTGCCTCCCCTACCTCTCTTGAGGAGCAAGGACTGCTGTGGAATTAAAACAGCAAACCGCATATTTTGACCCAAATTCTGTTTAATCATAATATTGTTCTGAAACTGCAGACAGCCTTACTGAATCCCACAAAGCTCAAGGATTCCTTGGCACATTTTCCAGGAATAACTTTATTAGCATTTCGGTTCCAGAACAAAGCACACTCTGGAGTCGCACAGTATTTTTAAACCCCGCTCATGACTAATGATGTCCTGCAATGTTCAACGATAGCATATTTCCATCTCAAGATGGAATTTCAACGTCTAGTAGTTATTTAATCCCCAATGTTACTGATGCTCCATTGTTTCTCGTGTAAGGGCAACAACTTGGACGTACTCTTTTCCTGGCACAGTGTAGCCAACTTGTCAAAATATGCACGTGTGAGAGGATTTAGACTATGTGGGCAGCTTCAAGACAACAAGCAAACAAGGATGCAGGGCAACCACAAAGGAAGAAAAGCAACACAGCCAGATGTGGCAACATCTGGCTCCTGCTATTAAGTTGAACCGAGAAAGCAATGGAATTGTGACAGAAATGCAGCTCTGGGTTACAATGGATTGAATGACTTTGCTTTACTGCTATGGCTAAACCTTCCATAAAGCCATGGTGAAATAATAATTCCCATCATCCCCTGTGGAAAGTTATGGGCCCCCTGCCCCCCAGAATTGAACATGCAGTTAGATCGCCATCATTCGCTTTATTGGGAGGTGGGTGAAAAGTCCCATGCAAACGTTGGACAGAATGAACTTTTAAACTAGAATCCTTCAGAGCTCAAAGCTTAGTTAATCAAAACGTATTTATTCAGAAACCACTGCAGGGTGTGTACAATAGCCTCTAAAAGAAAATACTGGAACCTTGCAATTCTGGCTATTCCTACTAGATCCAAAGTTACGGTAAGTTGCGTAAGGAATTTTCAAACTTGGTTTTTGTTCATTAGCTACCCTCGATTCAGGTAACAGCAGCTCATTTCCTTTAATTTAAGAATGTGCCTCCTTGATTATTGGAAGGCTATTGATTCCTGGAATCATAACTAGGTCATCTAGTTATGCTGGAGCAGTTAGAACAACCTTAGAGGAATGACTTACTCTTTGTTTGGGGTTTTTATAGGAAGTTAACTTAGAAAGCCAACACTCCTCGGACAGGAAAACAAGCCAGCAAACGCACATTTTAGCATATGGACAATTATTGTGTTCGCTTTATGGAGATATATTCGCGGAGTAATGAGGCCCAAACTTCAAAAGCCTCTTGGCCATATATTGAGTCATGGAAATTCTCCAAGGTATTCAAGAGAAGATCCTTTCTACCACTTAGTCACTGATGAAAGTGCTGAGTACTGGATTTGATGTGCAAAATTGTTCCAGGCTGTCCGGCGACTTACTGCCAAAAGCCGCACTGCAGTCTGTGGTGATGCCATGCCATCCTATTACGGTAAGCAGGGTGCATGGCCAATGGTCAGGGCTGGACCAGGGAGGTTGTAGCCCAACAACATCTGGCTGGACACTGCACCCTGTTTTAACCGAAGCTGCATTTCTCCAAGTCCACAGAGTTCAACAACAAAAAGCTGTCCTGTTGGCAGTGGGTCTCCAGAATTTCATTCACAAAAGACTCTTGTAGCCCTACCTACTGGTGACTGTGAGCGGCCGCCAAGACCACATAACACCAGTCCTGAAAGACCTACATTGGCTCCCAGTACGTTTCCAGGCACAATTCAATTGGTGCTGACCTTTAAAGCCCTAAACGGCCTCGGCCCAGTATACCTGAAGGAGCGTCTCCACCCCCATCGTTCAGCCCAGACACTGAGGTCCAGCTCTGAGGGCCTTCTGGTGGTTCCCTCACTGCGAGAAGTGAGGTTACAGGGAACCAGACAAAGGGCCTTCTCAGTAGTGGCACCCGCCCTGTGGAACGCCCTCCCATCTGATGTCAAGGAAACTATCTGACTTTTAGAAGACATCTGAAGGCAGTCCTGTTTAGGGAAGCTTTTAATATTTGATGAATTATTGTATTTTAATATTTTGCTGGAAGCTGCCCAGAGTGCCTGGGGAAACCAAGCCAGATGGGCGGGGTTTAAATAATAACTTATTATTATTATTATTATTATTATTATTATTATTATTATTATTAGGACGCCAGGGATTGAACCTGCAACCTTCTGCATGCAAAGCTGACAACTCTACCACTGCCCTGCAGCTCAGGCAGATACACATCTACACAGATAATTATGTACAGAGTCTCCCCACCTAAGAATGAGCACACATGGCCAGACAGTGTGTGTGTCTCTGCACCCGTAAACAGTTCTCTGTGCTACATTTGCGGCTTGAAATCTAAACTATGCCTACCACATATTGAAAGCAGATTACTGCAAGCAGATGTCAGGCAGCCGAAACTTGTGTGCCGAGTGTATTGCTAATATTGTCTTTACAAATTGTAAGAGGGACGGGGTAGAATCCATTCACCTGTGGTGTGTGCTGTGCTGCAAATACGTCGCCCGAATTACAGCCTTTTTTCGCATCAGTGCACGCTGTTTCAAACCTGTTCCTTGACACACGCGTGGCATAGTTCTTCCTATTGTATTTTATTTCTGGCTTTCCTTTGTTACAACAAAGCCCCCCAGGAGGCCCCACACATCCCTCTTTCAGGTCAGCAGGTTTTAATATACGGTGTAAAAGAATCAGAGAGAGATTCCAATTTCACCGCTGGCTCTGGGTGGTCTCTGCAAAAGGTCCAGGAGCCATATGTAAACCTCAGCATTTCAATCAGGACAGAGATACAGAGGATATTATCGGCTGCGCAGAACAATAGCTTGCACTTTCATCTCAGTGGAAAGTTACATCTATATCTGGATGCACCACTGCTAGGGTTTACTAGAGGAGCATCACACTGGTTTCTAAGCGTCCATTCTTGGCAAACGACAACACTACCTGAACTGGTGATGCAAGCCAGTCTTCTCCAAACCAGCACCCACCAGATGCTGATCTACACCCATCAACTCCCACCATGTCTGACAACAGGCCTAGGTCTAACAAGGGTAAGGCAGGGCTACTGCTTCCCTAGGTAAAGGTAAAGGGACCCCTGACCATTAGGTCCAGTCATGACTGACTCTGGGGTTGCGGCGCTCATCTCGCTTTATTGGCCGAGGGAGCCGGCATACAGCTTTTGGGTCATGTGGCCAGCATGACTAAGCCGCTTCTGGCAAACCAGAGCAGCGCACAGAAATGCTGTTTACCTTCCCACCAGAGTGGTACCTATTGATCTACTTGCACTGGCATGCTTTCAAACTGCTAGGTTGGCAGGGGCAGGGACCGAGCAACGGGAGATTACCCGTCGCGGGGATTCGAACCAGCGACCTTCTGATCAGCAAGTCCTAGGCTCTGTGGTTTCCCTAGTCTGCCATAAAACCACCTTCTGGAACTTATTTTAGCTGAGATTCCAGTGTTGCAGGGGGTTGGACTAGATGACCCTTGGTTCCCTTCCAACTCTACGATTCTACGATTTAGGATTATATCCCGTGGAAACGGTCTATGATGAGCAAGGGGGCAAATTTTCTTTAGAGAGCCTTGTCCGTCCCCACCCCCCAACCCAGCAAGATTAACTTGAGAGGTCCAAGGGGGCCGCTCAGACCAGAGTAGCATCCTGCTCAGAGGAAGAAGTGCAAAATCTGGGAGAAGAGGAAGGTGACATCTGAAACTAGACAAAAGCAGATGTTGATTAGCAGCCACATCTGCAGGGCACAGGGCTGGGGAAGTCCACACTGCACGACAGACTGGCTCATACATGCATGGAACACTGTTGTCTGGGTGGGGAGGGATGCCTTATAAGCTAGGATTATCAATTGCTAGGGTTACCAATTGGCTAGCTAGGGTTACCAATTGACCATCACCCTTTCCTCTTTTGCAACTGCTCACCCAAATTATGCCAGCCTCTCCTCTCTTGGTTTCTGTGCTGTGGAGTGAGGAAGAGGCTCCCTTTATTATACAGTGGTACCTCGGGATGCGAACAGGATCCGTTCCGGAGCCCCGTTCGCATCCTGAATGGAACGTAAGACGCGACGGTGCATCAGCACATGTGCGGGTCACATTTTGCCGTTTCCGCGCATGCACGTGACATCATTTTGAGCGTCTAAGAGCGGCAAAACCCAGAAATAACGCGTTCCATTACTTCCGGGTTGCCGTGGAGGGCAACCTGAAAGCGCTCAACCTGAAGCACATTCAACCCGAGGTATGACTGTACAGTGGTACCTCAGGATACATACGCTTCAGGTTGCAGACTCCGCCAACCCAGAAATAGTGCTTCAGGTTAAGAACTTTGCTTCAGGATGAGAACAGAAATCGTGCTCCGGCAGCATGGCGGCAGCAAGAGGCCCCAATAGCTAAAGTGGTGCTTCAGGTTAAGAACAGTTTCAGGTTAAGAACGGACCTCCGGAACAAATTAAGTACTTAACCCGAGGTACCACTGTAAGTGGTAACTCGGGATGCGAACAGGATCCGTTCCGGAGCCCCATTCGCATCCTGAATGGAACGTATGGTGCGTCGGCGCGTGCACAGGTCGCATTTTGCTGTTTCCGCACATGCACATGACGTCATTTTGAGCGTCTGAGAGCGGCGAAACCTGGAAGTAACGTGCTCCATTACTTCTGGGTTGCCGCGGAGGGCAACCTGAAAGCGCTCAACCTGAAGCACATTCAACCCGAGGTATGACTGTACTGCATTCTAGGAAACCTTCCATCTGGCCAAGGAGACAGAGAGAAAGGGGGGGGGGGAGAGAGAGACTGTGTACATAACACCATTTACTCTGACTTCAGTGCACTCCCACTGAAGGTTTTTGAATCTGTGCACACATGTTGTTAAGGGACATGGATGGTGCTGTGGTCTAAACCACTGAGCCTAGGGCTTGCCGATCGGAAGGTCGGCAGTTCGAATCCCCGCAACGGGATGAGTTCCCGTTGCTCGGTCCCTGCTCCTGCCAACCTAGCAGTTTCAAAAGCATGTCAAAGTGCAAGTAGATAAATAGGTACCACTCCGGCAGGAAGGTAAACAGATTTTCCGTGCACTGCTCTGGTTTGCCAGAAGCGGCTTAGTCATGCTGGCCACATGACCTGGAAGCTGTACGCCGGCTCCCTCGGCCAATAAAGCAAGATGAGCGCCGCAACCCCAGAGTCGTCCGCAACTGGACCTAACAGTCAGGGGTCCCTTTACCTTTACCCATGTTGTTACCCGCCATGCAGAGCTATCCTAGTGTCTTGTGAAGGGCTGCAGTGTGATGGACTTCCCTCCCCTCGAAGCAGCTTTGATTTGACCTGGAAACTTAAAGGCACATTCACGTCACAGTTCAACTGAGGTGTGTACAGTTGAGAGAGCTGCTGCACGTGTGCAGATGAGACGTTCGCTAATAGGAGTTCCTGATGGATTACATCCCAGCCCCCTCTGCATCCACTGGTTGCGGACAGAAAGTGAACAGGCACATCAAACCGTACTGACGTGTTCAACATCATGCAAATCTGACTTGAAACCCAGCAGGAGATGCCAACCTCACAACATTTTATGCCAGTAATGCACACACAGCAATAGAGGGGGTGGGAGCAGGGCTTTTTTTCAGGGGGAACTCACCAGAACTCAGTTCCACCACCTTTCAGGTGGGCGCCATTGCCATTCTAAGGGAACGAGGGGAGGTGTTCGTAGTGAGTTCCGGCACCTCTTTTTCTAGAAAAATAGCACTGGGCAGGAGCATAACAGAAATTCTAGTTTGCCTATCCATCCATATGAATGAAGGACCAAAGATGAATATACAAAGAATCCATTCGCTTAATAAATTTAGGATTAAAAAAAAGAAGAAAGAGAAAGGATCCAGGGCGGAGATAATTAAAATAAGCTGAAGGCATAAAGCAGAGTCACGTAGGATCTTTCGACTTCTGCTGTTTCATTTGGTTTCGTCCAGCTGAGAAATACGCAAGCTATCAAGTCAGCCATCGTTCTGCAGAAGGGAAATTAAGAAGCTGTGGTTTAAAAAATCTGTAAGTGCATAAAAGAATCCGTGAACAATGGGGAGGATTCAGAGCATTAAACCAGGTCTTCATGGCTACAGACACAAACTCAAGGTAAGTGAGATCCTTACTGTGCAAGTCATTAGTGATTTCTAAATAGCTTCACGCTATTCATAACCACCTCACAATGGCTGCTTTTGATGAAATGGCCTGTGACATACAGTGTTGTCGTGTCCTTGCTCATCTTTAAGGCATCACAAGACTTGGGGTGTTCAGAGAAACTCACTTTGACAAAATGTTTTTGCAGGACCTCGACTTCCTCTTTTACACTTGCATACCAAATTATCTTTTTGAGGAAGCAGAAAATGGTGGGTTTTTTGGGTGGGGAGGGAGGAAATTCTTAGAGCTTTATATAACTGAGGATAACTGGCACAGTGCTGACTTAAACTTAGCTTCTGTTGCAAGACCTGTAAGTGAACTCAATTTACCAACGCGTGAGATTTGGGTCAGCTTTCACAACACTTACCCTACTATTTCACATCAAATGACTTTAGAGGGGGGGAAACCATCTTGGCCAATTAATGGAGTTGATTAATTCATTAGGAACATTCGGATTGACTCAAAAGATAACCCCAATTAATTAGGAAACAGATTTTTTGAAAAGCTTTTTTTATAATATAATGATGATCGTGGTGATGATGGTGATGATGATGCAAGGACTTATTAAAACTGCAGGTGGAAGCACTATGTCAAAAGATTCCTTCTCCCATCTCTCTTTGAAAATCCCGCCTCCCGCGACATGTGTGTGTTTCATTCTAAAACCTAAGCTGGTGAATCCAAGTTTGGGGAGTGGGGCTCATTCAGCCCCTACCCCAAAGCAAATTTCTCAGGACCCATAGAGCTTTACTGACTTTGGGGGCAGCAAAAAAAAAAAAAAGAAAGAAAGAAAGAAAGAAAGTCAAAAAGCTAGATTTTTGGCCACACACACACACAACTGATACGTGATTCTTTGAGGATTAGCTGATAGTGAATGAGGCCCTTGTTGTTGTTGTTGTTTAGTCATTTAGTCGTGTCTGACTCTTCGTGACCCCCTGGACCAGAGCACGCCAGGCACTCCTGTCTTCCACTGCCTCCCGCAGTTTGGTCAAACTCATGCTGGTAGCTTCGAGAACACTGTCCAACCATCTCGTCCTCTGTCGTCCCCTTCTCCTTGTGCCCTCCATCTTTCCCAACATCAGGGTCTTTTCCACGGAGTCTTCTCTTCTCATGAGGTGACCAAAGTACTGGAGCCTCAGCTTCAGGATCTGTCCTTCCAATGAGCACTCAGGGCTGATTTCCTTCAGAATGGAGAGGTTTGATCTTCTTGCAGTCCATGGGACTCTCAAGAGTCTCCTCCAGCACCAGAATTCAAAAGCATCAATTCTTTGGCGATCAGCCTTCTTTATGGTCCAGCTCTCACTTCCATACGGAATGAGGCCCATGGACCCACCCAAAAAACGACGAACCGGGCGTTTTGCACCTGGCTACCAACCATTTGTGACCAAGTGAAGATTCCTGGGCACCAAGATAATGCCTGATATCTCCACCGTCTGAGGATCATTGGATCTGGACTTCTCACATGCTGTACTCTGACACTGTAGAATTCTATCATTTATATTTTATCTCCACAATCAGAATGTATTTCTGAAACCAAAATGCTTTTTCTGTGCAGCCTGAGAAGGAGCAGTCGCCATCAAGAAAAAGAGGTCAGGGGTAGGCCAATGTATATGTGAACTGTCCTTGGATCAAGCGACTTTTCTTCTCTAAGTTCTCAAAGCTCTTGACCGAGCTCAAGGAGGACCTCTGAACTAGCCAGATGGTTAACTGATAACCACCGTCAGTCCATCCTTTGAAAAATAAGACTTTGGAGCAGTTTTGCCCCAAAGTGGTAAGTAGACATTCCATTTTAGCAATTGTAACCTTGGTTTAAGGAGCCATCTGGCGCTTAGGTTATATATCTGAGTTCCTAACCCTGGAAGTTTTTGTTATGGCCAACCACAACAGGACCCAAACGCCACTCTCCCCTCCAGCGACTGGTATTCTAAACATGCTTCCTCCAACAGTGGGACATAACCGTCAGGGTTAGCAGCTAGTGATAGCTTTATCCTCCACAAATTTGCCTAATCCTCTTTCAAAGCTATCGGTGGCCATCACTGCTGCCAAGTGCCACCAATGGTCAGGGATTTTGGGAGCCGTAGCAGGCTGCCCCTGACTTACAGACGCCCCCAGAGCCTAGAGAAGAAGAGTTTGGATTTGATATCCCGCTTTATCACTACCCTATGGAGTCTCAAAGCGGCTAACATTCTCCTTTCCCTTCCTCTCCCACAACAAACACTCTGTGAGGTGAGTGAGGCTGAGAGACTTCAAAGAAGTGTGACTAGCCCAAGGTCACCCAGCAGCTGCATGTGGAGGAGCGGGGAAGCGAACCCGGTTCCCCAGATTACGAGTCTATCGCTCTTAACCACTACACCACACTGGCTCTCACCACTACTCTACACCACTACTGCCAAGGTCTACCGTTGACCCAGACTGGCACAGCTGAAAGGAGAAGTAGAACATTCTCCTCCACCCTGCAATCCCCATGGTTTGATTTTCAAAGGGTCAGGATGTACTGCATTCTTCCAGAAGAATGAGCCTTGGACAAAGCAGGAATAAGCAAGCTTTACCTTTCTGCCCCGGTCCTATCCAACATGCACAAATCCTAAGGTCAACTATGACCCTTAGATCACCGCTGGGCAGCTATGAGCTTTCAGGCAGGACAGAGCTCCTGTGTCACCATGACAACCATGTCCCTATTTTGTAGTTGAGCAGGAGAAGGTTGAAAGCCACATGTCATGCAGAGATGAAATACCACACCTTGAGAAGCATGTGGTTTTGCTGGATGCCACTCATATTTCAAGGGCCAGTGAAACCTCATGACATACACACCCAGGGAGACTTAAGTACGCAACATAACAGATTTGTATAGATCACTTTTCCTCCCCATTTGTCCAATTATAACTGTTTGGGGGGGGGGTTCATACGGTCGCTTTCTGGAAGAGGCATATCTCCTGGTTCAATTCCTTTTGGGATAGCCATTGTTTCCACACAATGACAGCTTTAATTCAGAGCGTGGGCACAAATCATAGTGGGCACAAGTAGCAAAGATGGTGACAGAAGCCTTCTTAGTTATTACGGTCGCCAAACTGCAGGAAACCCTGAAACTAGAACAGACTGTGGTCTGAAAAAGTAACGAAGACAAAGAAAAGTTGTGTTCCTGATAAGGTTGCATGGCTATTATTATTATTATTATTATTATTATTATTTGCACAAACAGTTCCGTGACAGCAGCAAAGTGCATGTTAAAATGAGGGAGAAAGAAGGGTACGTTTTTTCCAAGTCTGCTCCAAGACATTCTGCTCTGCAAGGTTCAGGACAAGCACCTCCTTTCATGTACAGAAGCCAATTGGACCACCTGTATATTCCACACCATCATTTGGCGCCTTCCACTGTGCCTGGCTTAAGGAGCGCAGCTCATGTCCTGCTCTACCAACTTTTTGCCACTGCTTCTCACTCCTAATGGGTCGGACTGTGTCATGTGGGCCATCAGGGAAACATGACTTCTAGTCTGTACCCGGGCAACAGCTTCTGTCTAACAATTCCAGGCCCCTTTGGCCAGAAGACATCTCCAAGCCCAAGAGTACAAGTCACTTTGGACAACTCCTGGACAGTGTTTCAGGATTAGGAGCATTGTCAGCCTCAGGGTGTGTGTGTGTGTGTGTGTGCGCGCGCGCGCGCCGAAATTTGGTTTCTGTTTTTTTAAAAAAGATATTTATTAAAATTTCAACATTTTACAAAAATAAGAAGAAAAAAGAAAATACAAAGTAAAAACAGTTAAAAACAGATCAGTTTTTCCAAATCTTATCTTTCATTTGCTTGTTTCCCTGACCTCCTCACACCTCCCTTTTTTGTATTCCAGTTCAATTAGTTAGCTCAGCAAATCCTTTCCCTCTTTGATTTTATCTTAATCTTTTATCTTAATATATTATAGCTTTATATTATCACCTATTAACAAACCATTTTATATATTCCTTTATAACATTGCTACTAAAAACTGCTTAACTTCAATCCAACATCATTCTAACATTCATTAATTTTGCAGTGTTTCTGTAAATAGTCTTTAAATTTCTTCCAATCATCCTCCACCGACTCTTCTCCCTGGTCTCGGATTCTGCCAGTCATTTCCGCCAGTTCCATATAGTCCATCACCTTCATCTGCCATTCTTCCAGAGTGGGTAAATCTTGTGTCTTCCCCGAAATTTGGTTTCTGAAGCAGAAGATCCAGCTATCTTTATGTCTGATCCACAGAGTAAGCTTGCCAGCTGACCAGGAGGAGAAGAAAAAGGCCTACCCTGGGCTTATAGCTGTTCCCGAGCCATTAGCAGGGGTCTGATATGCAGAAAGCAGGAGGTGACACTTTCATGGGCACTGTTACCTTGCTAATTGATGCCACTCAAACTGCAGTTAAAGGGGCAGCTGCAGAGCACAGTTCAAAAACCATGACACAGAGCAAGGACTGCTCATTGCTTTCTAAATTATTATTCAGACTAGGAATGAAAGGGCTGGGGGAACAGAAAAGTATCACGTGCACAGTTCTACCTGAGAGTGCACACGCTTGCACACCCTGTGTGCAGAACTGGTTGTCCTGTGCACGAAGCTTGTGCCTTTGCATGCAGAAGGGGACTTCAGGAGGTGGCTCGATTTCACTTCTGCAACTGTCTGCTCCGCATGCGGAAGCAGAAGTGGAACCTTTTGAACATGGAACACGGCCGTTTTTTCAAAACATGAGTGAGTAAGCATACTAAACAGCACTAACAGAAATGAGAACTGCTGCAAGCTTCTTTAATTTATACACCTCAAATCCTGTCAAGCTATTCCCCCCCCCCAAAAAAAAACCCCAATGCATTGTTATGACAGAGCTGGAGAAAAAGAAGATTTATTTTCGCTACTCCTTCTGCGAAAGAGCTGAACTGAATTGCATCAGTTATTGCAACATGCAGCAGCCACGTGCTTTACTACTGTCTGAAATTTCTCCTGCACTTTAGGTTCACCATATAGTGTCCAGGGGGCAGTGGGGCGAGAACGGGATGGACTCTTCAGAGGAAAGGGAGAACACTAGTAACCACCGTTTATGGATGCAATCAACCTACTTGGGAAATAGAAATGACCAGCATTTACTTCTCAGTAAACATGCACACGATGGTGACAGCAGTCACGAAATTAAAAGACGCCTGCTTCTTGGGAGGAAAACAGTGACAAACATAGACAGCATCTTAAAAAGCAGAGACATCACCTTGTCGACAAAGGTCCGTATAGTTAAAGCTATGGTTTTCCCAGTAGTGATGTATGGAAGTGAGAGCTGGACCATAACGAAGGCTGATCACTGAAGAATTGATGCTTTTGAATTCTGGTGCTGGAGGAGACTCTTGAGAGTCCCATGGACTGCAAGAAGTTCAAACCTCTCCATTCTTAAGGAAATCAGCCCTGAGTGCTCACTGGAAGGACAGATCCTGAAGCTGAGACTCCACCTCATGAGAAGAGAAGACTCCCTGGAAAAGACCCTGATGTTGAGAAAGATGGAGGGCACAAGGAGAAGGGGAGGACAGAGGACGAGATGCTTGCACAGTGTTCTCGAAGCTGCCAGCATGAGTTTGACCAAACTGCGGGAGTCAGTGGAAGACAGGAGTGCCTGGCGTGCTCTGGTCCATGGGGTCACGAAGAGTCGGACACGACTAAACGACTAAACAACAACAACATTTTCATCTGTGACTTGTTGGAAGAAATGAATTTTGCAGATGCTTTGGGCTTCACGACTGAACAACAACAAAAACCTGCACACAATTGCGCCGCAAGCCACGTGCCTGAGATAAAATTCAGACTGTTCGCTTGTGGAGCAGAGAGGGTGAAGTGTCTTGTTTTGCATGGAAACACACATTGCTGTAACCAGTGATTAGTCACAAGAGGGTTTGCGTCAACCTCCGCGCAACAGCCCACAAAAGCAGGATGTTTGCAGAAACCACTTGTCCTTCACCCTCAGCAAGAAGCAGAAGTGGGTTCTAAGACTGAGCCCACGGCTTCTAAAGGAGCCTTGCAGCACAATCCTGCGCTTCTCACTGTTGAATTCAGCAGGGCTAGGGCTACAGCCTTCAACCTGACACTTGACTCAGCTGTGCTGAAACAAACGCTGAGCAATCAAAGACCAGATGCCTGCGGCCCAAAAAAAGCACCTGATGAAACCAGTAACTTCAGCAAGATTAAAAGATGCTGACTACCACTAACAGTAGCTAGGAGCCCCGAGGGGCCGGTTGACACGTATATGTTCGCCGCTTGTTGAATGTGGCATGCATTCATGTCTCACACATGCAAATCATAAGCCATCACAGACTAATAACTCTAGGTAGGTCTTTTCTATTGCGCAATGTGATGTTAGCTCAGTGGAAACACGGACTGCCTGCCAATTACAGAAATCTTGGTCGATTCACAGTATGAATTTTAGCCGATTCTTCCTTGAAATCCCTTTTCATTTGCCTATGAAGGAAATGGACTGCTTTGAGAAGGAAAATATGCCTTCTTTGGGGGTTTTTTGGGGGGGGTGATGCACATACACGTCACTCTCCCACCCTCTCATATGTATTATGTGGTGGGGAGGGAAAGAGAGATGGAGGGGGATAATGATCTTTCTGTCAACGTCACATGGACAGGTCCTTTATGTGAACCAGTGTGGTGTAGTGGTTAAGAGCGGTAGTCTCGTGATCTGGGGAACCGGGTTCGCGTCTCCGCTCCTCCACATGCAGCTGCTGGGTGACCTTCTCTGAAGTCTCTCAGCCCCACTCACCTCACAGAGTGTTTGTTGTGGGGGAGGAAGGGAAAGGAGAATGTTAGCCGCTTTGAGACTCCTTAAAGGGAGTGAAAGGCGGGATATCAAATCCAAACTCTTCTTCTTCTACATTTATTTATTTTTGTTGGCATTGCTAGAACGTAGTTGGTTGCATTCGGTTGGTCACTGTGTGGCTTGTTTGTATTAGTTGGGGCATTGTTGAGTCAGATTAGCCATATCAATTTGTATGCTGTTGTGCTGTATATGTGATAAAGGGGAGCCACACTGCTGGTGTGTGTGTCCTCCTTTACTTGTCCCCGTGCCAGTTCAAGTTTGTTAGTTAACTTTTCTAATAGGGTGGCTTCCCATACATTTTCGTACCAGTTGTGTATGTTCACTCCTGATAGGTTTTTCCAGTGTCTAGTTATGATGCTTCTAGCTTCTGAGAGTATGTGACTTAATGGGTTCCTCGTTGTGTGAATGTGCGTTGTTGTCCTGGAAGATCTTTAATAGGGCTAATTCTGGAATTGCTTCTATTACAGTGGAACCTCGTGTTACGGACGGGATCCGTTCCGGAGGCCTGTCCGTAACACGGAACCGATGCAAGCCGAAGCACCGCATCTGCACGTGGCGCAATTTAGCGCTTCTGCACATGCGCGAGCGGCGAAACCTGGAAGTAACCCGTTCCAGTACTTCCAGGTTGCTGTGGGACGCAACACGAAAACACGTAACCTGAAGCGGACGCAACATGAGGTGTGACTGTACTTGTTTTCTTATTTTGCAGATTTTCTGCAGCACTGATATGCAAAAGGATTTCCCCCCATGCCAATTCTATATCAAAATTTGTATGTGTCTATTATGTGATTAATTATACTGATGAAGTACTGACGGCGCATGCGCACAAGTATCTGCTTGTACATCTTGTTTTTTTTAAACAATTTCCCTCCACAGGAAGTGTGCATAAGTACACAGTCAGGAAACTGTTAATCTGCTTTTGCAGTTTTCTGCTTTGGGGCAAATATGAGAGATCAAATGAATATCTATCTATCTATCTATCACTATATTCCTGGCACACGCTTGCTGGCACGCTGGAAAAGAAATGACAACAATTGTAAATTCTCAGCGCACACTTTTCAGATTGCTGCGCAATAAATCTGATGTAGACTTTTTTTAAAAAAATGGTTTGCTTGTGCAGCTTTGTGCAAAACTAAGGAATCAAAAGAAAAGTATTCTTCAGGTTCAGGAGCACACAGGAAACTGTTAAAAGCACAGCTGGAAAAGAAATGGAAGCACTGCAGAATGAACAACTATCTGGCTTTCAGAATACATCTGAAGTTGTTCATTTCCTTGACATCTGATGGGAGGGCGTTCCACAGGGAGGGTGCCACTACCAATAAGGCCCTTTGCCCAGTTCCCTAGGAACCGCCAGAAGGCCCTTGGAGCTGGACCTCAGTGCCTGGGCTGAATGATGGAGACACTCTTTACGGAGCGGATTGCAGCCCAATTTCCCCCAAATTATCATATTATCCCCATTATCAGGTAGACCCAAATTTACACAGGGATAGCATAAAGATTGATATTGAAGGTAACATCATGTGGGCTGCGCAAATTTGAACAGGAATGCAAACAACTGCAAAACCACTGTAAAATCCAGTGCAGACAAGCCCAGTGTCGATAATGGCCAGTAATTAATTTCTGTTGTAGTGCAGTCTTAACAGAGATAGAGCTACAGGGGCTTTCAGCGAGAGCACCTGCATTTCTTCACTGTTCTGGGAACTGTAGTTATGCAGCAGCTAGACTGGTGACTGGGAGCGGCCGCCGAGACCATATAACACCAGTCCTGAAAGATCTTCATTGGCTCCCAGTACGCTTCCGAGCACAATTCAAAGTGTTGGTGCTGACCTTGAAAGCCCTAAACGGCCTCGGTCCAGTATACCTGAAGGAGCGTCTCCACCTCCCTCGTTCTGCCCGGACACTGAGGTCCAGCGCCGTGGGCCTCCCCCGCTACGAGAAGCCAAGTTACAGGGAACCAGGCAGAGGGCCTTCTCGGTAGTGGCACCCGCCCTGTGGAACACCCTCCCACCAGATGTCAAAGAGAAAAATAACTAGCAAACTTTTAGAAGACATCTCAAGGCAGCCCTGTTTAGGGAAGCTTTTAATGTTTAATAGGTTATTGTATTTTAGTGTTCTGTTGGAAGCTGCCCAGAGTGGCTGGGGAAACCTAGCCAGATGGGCGGGGTATAAATAAATTATTATTATTATTATTATTATTATTATTATTATTAGGAAACTGTAACTGTATGAAGATTCTCCTAACAGCCTTTCACAAACCACAATATTCTTTAGCAAACTTCCAGGATCCTTTGGAGGAAGCCAGGACTGTCAAAATGGTAGGAGAGGGTTTTAAATGCATGGTCTGGATCATGCCTCCTTACACCTGGCTGTCTTCATAGCTTCCATTTCCAACAAGGTAAAAAGGTGGGGGAAACGATAATCCAAGCAGGAAGCTGGCCAGTCGGCTGACAGGAGAAGGGGCACAGGGTTTGCCCTACAACATAGGCCTCTTAACGCAGAAGCAAAGCCAGTTTCTTTCTATCACGAAGTGTGTCAGAAGCAAATTTCATTTCCTCTCTTCTGCTCCCCCCCCCCCCCAGGTTTAGTAAAGGTTTAAAACCTTTAGAGCCGTAATTCCCCAGAGGACTGCACTGAAGACATGATTTCAGGCTAAGACTTTAAGCGCTGCTGAAACGCCGCACTTTATCAGCCAGAGCACAGACACCTCCAATATTAACTGCAGCCCGGGTGTTCAATTTGCAGAGCCTACCTGGCTCTTCTGATTTATGAGGCTCTGTGCTACCCTGCAGAGCACAGAGAAAGTCTCTTGGCGTGAAACAATTTCGCCATTAGTGAGAAGCATCAAATATGAAGACAAGGCGGCATCAAGGGGCATGTGCCACAGAGAGCGCTATAAACATTGCTTACTGCACAAACACACATCTGGCTATTAGAAGACAACGCAGTCTGCTTTCAATACCTGCCTTTATTTTATGAGATCGAAAGGACACTTTCCATTCCAAACTTTCCACGCATGGCAGAAGCAACGAAACAACGGATTTCAGCAGGCAATATATTTTTAAAAAGCACGAAATTGAGAAAGGTGCATCACAGTGGTCTTTATCTAAGAAGAACTTGATAATCCGTTTAAGAAGCAGTGGGGGATTTCGGCTGATATCCATGCTACTGATTATAAACAGACCAAGTTAAACCAAAATTAGCAGATTAAACCAGGCAAGCTTGAAACAGTTGGTACAGTCAGTAGATAAATGAGGCCACTATATATAAGAGCCACAATGTCCCTTTTAAATGCTTTGTGCTATTAATGGTAAGAGATTTGCAGCGCAATCCCACACGCGCCTAACCGGAAGCAAGACCCATTCAATTCAATGGGTAGGTCAAGAGAGAATTGAAGCCTCGGTAAGAACAAAAGTGAGCTATGGAAGTACCGGTTCAATCAAGATATGCAGTGAAGGAGTAAGCAATAAAATCCATATGCCTTCTGAAGTGCTATTCACATCCAAAAACAGCTACAAAAACAAATATTGTTTGCACAGTCAACAACAGAACTTTAAAAGACACCAGGAACACTTATAATGCGGTTTTCGTATCACATTGCAGTATTCATCCTACTCTGCAAATTTAAGAGGGTAATTTGCAATCTTAGAAATAACTGTAAAGGGTTATGCCCAGTGGCACACAATACTCTCAAGAGGAATCTTACTGCAAGGTGCCAGCGTAATAATTAAAAGTACACATATCAGCATTGTGGAACATACAGCGAAAGCCGATGAAGAGCTGACGTTCTCCATTCCATGATGTAGCCCGTGAATTGAATAAGGAGCACCTATCTCTGACTAACTCACTGCTTATACATTGTGATAAGCAATTTAATGGGCCTTCCTGCTAGGTATCCCACACCAAACGCACAAATCCTGCTGCTCAATTTTTCTTTTTTTCTTTTTACGGGGAAATAAAGGAGCAAGGCTGTTGATCTTGTTGCGATAACACTGTTCTACGAGTTGGAAAGCAACAAGCACCCTCCAAAACACAAATATTAATACAGTTTTATCCCCTTTGTTTTTAAGTGAAGGAGAGGGTTTCTCCAACGCCACTAAAACCCAGTAGTCCCAGGCTTGGGGGATTAAATGGATCCAACAGTTCCGTGGATTGGTTAAACAAACAGCCTATTAGAGGCTCCCCTTTGGAGTTCTCGCTGATAAAAGGCTGCATAAATATTTGAGCTTCTCCAGCGGCTGGGGACCGGCCCTGATTGAGCAGCCAATTAAGAGCCCTGAATGCAGCCAGCTGTAAAGTGTCACGTTTTAAAAAGGGGGGAAGCGGGGGGGGGGGACAATGAGGGAGGATTAGAAACCTCGGGCGAAGCCAGCCATGCCAAAGGATGGCTTGACGGGGCGCTGCAATTGACAGCATCAGTCTCTCTCTCCTTGTCGCGCGTTTAAACCCTGACATCCGCACCGCCACCTCCCTGCGCAGGTAAATCGTGGAGCAGGAGGAGGAGGAGGAAGAGGGACCAGGAGGAAAATGTGGCGGAATCTCACGTCCGGGGGGGGGGGCAACAAATGCCCCCGCGCCGCAAAGCAGGACAAAAGGCCTCGATGGCTGGGCGATGCGATTCCAAAGAGCCATCTCTCCTCCTCCGAGAAGAACGGCAACAAAAACCACAAATGCACGGATGTCGTGAGATTCCCCTCCGCGCAATAACGAAACCTCCGAGTATTTTGACAACTGCTCGTTTCTCCCCTAAGACAATGAGAAACTTGACTCTGTGTGTATGTGTTTGCTTCGGAGCAAAAAAATAAACCCCAACCATGTCGCTTCTGCAAAAGGGCCTTTTGAAAAGAATAATCCAGAGCCGCCACCCCCCGGCCTTCCTTCTCTCTCTCTGGATTTACATTAGACAGAAACGTGCAAAAGGGGGAAAGGCCTTTGCAAAACAACAACAATGCAAAACCGCCTGGGAAAGGACAACAGGACGCGACGCTTGCAAGGAATGAAATGCAGGAGAGGAGAGGGGCGGGCAGGGCTGGCGCTCAGTTAAATGGAAGGAGGGGAATCCATGCCCCCCCCGGCCACTCTCTTCTCCTCTCCGGCTCTCGACAGCAACGGAGGGCAGCCGATCCCCCGCTCGCTGCTCGCTCCTTGGCTGCGGCCGGGCTCAGCCGGATCCCCTCCCCGCCACAGCCTCCCATTGTGGCTTCTTCTCCCTTCGCCTCTGCTCCTACCTGGTCGGCGAGCTTGAGCACTGCCATTCTCTCGCTCCGGGCGCATGCAGATCCGCTGGGTCGAGAGGGTCCAGAAAGGGAGACGCGAGAGCCGGAGCTGGACAAGCCGCCTTCTGCTGCTGCTGCTCCGGCTGCCGCTTGTTAGATCAGGAGCAGAAAAGGCAAGCCCAGCCTGCTCGGATGCAGGAAGTGCTGGGTGCACAAAACCCGGCGAGCCGCGGGCGCGCACCGATGCGCGCAAGGCCACCCCCTGCCGGCCAGAGCCGCGAAAAGCACCTCTGGCCGCTTGCACCCTTGCCTCCCCGCTTTCCCTTTCGTTTCCGGAAATCTGCTGCCGCCTGCTGCTCCCGTTCTCTGTCCTTTGTTCCTCTCTCAGCTTTCGCCCCCTTCCCCCCCAACCCCGAAGCCTGCCCTTTGCATTTTCCATCTCCACTGCTGAAGCTCCTTCAGACAGCTATAGGTATCTCACACATGCAAAAGAATAATTATAATATATATATAATATAAGCGTATATACAGTGCTTTAAAAAAATTGTTTGGGGGTCAGTTTTGGCTCAAGAAAATCACCATTTTATAGTCCAAACCGGGGGAAATAAATATAGTAAATGGACAAAAGTACAAAGATGCACAAAATGTTTAGGGGTTATGCATAGCCCTGCATCGCCCCAGAAAAGAAAACACTGCCTCTATCCATCTATCCATCCATCCATATATATATTTCATATACTGTAAGCTCAACAATGGGGGTTTCTTTATTTTATTTTTAGACACTGCAGCTTACAGCTCGGTCCTAATCATGCTGATTCTGAAATCTAAGCTTGATATCAGAATCCAGTGGTAAACTTTGGTAATATATCGCCCTAAGCAAGGCCAAAATTTGGCACCCTCAAATGGATCTTCTTAACTATGGGTATTCTCCATTTTGCACCCCTTCAGTTGGTGCCCTGTTTGGGGGCAGGGGGAGGTCCACACACTGCCCTTAATCTGGTGCTAAAGATTTCTAAATTGTAGAGTTCCAAGGGACCACAAGTGTCATCTAGTTCACCCCCCCAGTACAGGAATCTTTCCGGCTCGAACCCGCAATCCTGAGATTGAGAAGTCTCTTGCTGTATCGACTGAGCTATCCCAGGTCAGTGGATCTAAAGGCTGCAATAGGATAATTCCCATTTCATTGGTTTGCATCTGCAGAATTAATAGTAAGAATGGTTAGTAATCCAGTGCACGCTTACTTGGAAGTAAGTCGACTTGAACTGTTTTGTCATTCTTCATTAAATACTACATGCAACACACAGTGCTTGCCTGTTACTAAGGCAAGCCAATGCCCCATTTCACTCATGTACTTCCCTGGGGGGGTTCACAAATATTCACCCCTGAAGAACACATAGCTGTCAACTTACAGATTTGAAAATAAGGGACCAGCAGCCTTGAAAATAAGGATCCAGCAGCCAAAATAAGGGACCTGCAGCCTCACCTGTTCCAGGCACTCCAGTCTTCCTGTCCTCCTGCAGTCTGGTCAAACTCATGCTGGTAGCTTCGAGAACACTGTCCAACCAACTTTGTAACCAGAGGTTCAACTGAATAGAATCTGAATCACATGCACCACAAGGCCTATGCAGCCTCAACTTAAGATGGCTCCCTGGCCTGGCTTTCCACTGCAAAGTTTGCAGCAGCACGTGCAACAAAATGGCGTCCAGCATTCAAAAACCCGTTCAGCTTGCATTAACTAGCCACACACAAGGCATGCAAGCTCCACCCCCCAGTCGTTCTTAGACTCCTTATTGGGTGAGCAACACAGCCAAGCAACACAGTTGGAGCTTCCCTCCTGCCTGGCCAACAGGGAGGGAGGGAAAGGAGCTGCTTCCTTTGGAATTTAAGGGACATCATTCAAGGGACATTTAAGGGACATCCATCAATAAGGGACAGCAATGGGACATGGTGATGGAATAAGGGACTGTCCCTTCAAATAAGGGACACTTGACAGCTATGAGAATATGGGTGAAGCAGCCTAGCTGGTAGCTTATAGGCAGAGTCTGGTGCCAGGAACCTTTTATTAAATCAGAATTCCAGGCCAAAAAATAATAATTGTAATCTTTTCTTGGGGGGGGGGGTGGGGATTAATTACATAAAAAACCTAGGCTGTTGCCACAGGGGCAGGTTGATTATATTCCTGGTTTCAGCTCAAGGGGAGGTTAAAAGCACTGTGTAAAAAAACACTGTGGATCTGAAACAGCAAACTCCCAAGATACATTTAAGGTTGCCAACTTACTTGGTAGTTCTGCCGACCATCCTTTCCTCTGAACTCCGGACTAGACGCTCCAAAGTTTGCAATGGAGCTACTACAGACCAGGATATGATTTGTGTACCTTGATTTATGTACAAGCAGTTTTCACACCCATTGACTTAGGGAGTTAAGCAGTCAGAACTCCAGCTCCAAATGTAGTGAGGTTCACAGCACAATTCTAACCTTGTCTGCTCAGAAGTAAGTCCTACTGTAAGTGGAGTTAGGAGGAGGTATAAAAACTGGGAAGTTATTGGGTGATAAGCAGAGATCAGACTAGCATCTTCCAACTTCCATTCCCATGGAGAAGTCAATGCCATGCATTTTTCTTTGGCAATAACTCATAGCCGTGTAAGATTGTCTTCCATGAACACCAAGCTGTTCACCTTACCTAGGAATGGAAGATTCGAAACCGGGCGGTAATTGGATAGATCTAAGGGATCTAATGATGTTTTCTTTAAGAGCAGGCGCACCACTGCCTCCTTCAGTTCCCCTGGGAATGTCCCGGTGCCAAGGGACAAATTGATGATATCCCCTAGGGGGGCCCGCACCTCATCTTAACAGTGACTGTGGAGGTCAATTCTGGATCCACACGTCCTTCCACAGTGGGGACATAGGTTTCCGGGTGGGAGTTGATCACGGTGAGGGTTTGCCAAGCGTGCCTTCCTCTTAACACGTTTCTCCCTTTCGTCCTGAGTTCGAGTCTCTTCAAAGCCCATGGCACTTTTGGTAAAGGCTGTTCTCCAATTGGAGCGCTTGCAGGCCAGTGTTTCCCAGTTGTCGGTGTTTATACTACATTTTTTTAGATTTGCCCTGAGAGAGTCTTTAAACCTCTTTTGTCGACCACAGGCATTACACTTTCCATTTTTAGGTTTGGAATAGAGTAGTTGCTTTGGAAGACGATGATCAGGCATCCACACAACAACATGAGCAGTCCAATGAAGTTGATGTTGAAGAATGGTAATCTTTGCATTGGGCACAAGACGTTGGACACAATATTATGTTCGCTGACTGGGAACAGTTATGGACCACAGGTATGAAGTTTACGGCATGTAATGCCTTAAGAGAGAATATTATGAAAATGATATACAGGTGGTACATGACTCCAGTCAAGCTTGCAAAAATCTATCATTTGCCCGATAATAAATGTTGGAAATGTAAGGAAATTGAAGGTACATTCTTTCACCTTTGGTGGACGTGCCCAAGGATTAAGGCTTTCAGGGAGATGATATATAATGAAATGAAAAAGGTATTTAAATATACTTTCCTGAAAAAAACAGAGGCCTTTCTCCTGGGCATGGTCGGCCAATTGGTGCCAAAGAAGGATAGAACTTTCTTTATGTATGCTACGACAGCAGCAAGAATACTTATTGCAAAGTATTGGAAGACACAAGATCTACCCACTCTGGAAGAATGGCAGATGAAGGTGATGGACTATATGGAACTGGCAGAAATGACCGGCAGAATCCGAGACCAGGGAGAAGAGTTGGTGGAAGAAGATTGGAAGAAATTTAAAGACTACCTACAGAAATATTGTAAAATTAATGAATGTTAAAATGATGTTGGATGAAAAGTTATGTGGTTTTAGCTATAACGCTATAAGGAGTATGAAAAAATGGGTTATTAATAGTTAAAAATTTAATGTTACACATTATTTTAAGATTAAAGATTAGGATAAACAAAGAGGGGAAGGATTTGCTGAACTAACAAATTGAACTGGAATACAAAAAGGGAGGTGTGAGGAGGTCCGGGAAATAAGCAAATGAAAGAAAGTGATGGAATTGTTTTTTATCTATTTTTATTTTGTATTTTTTTTCTTTTTTCATATTGTAAAATTCTAATAAATATCTGTTAAAAAAATAAAATAAATAGTGATCTTTGCATCTTCCAGTACACTGGCATTAGCTTGCCTGTCTTCCCAAGTAATGTGTAAAAATTTTGACAGGCTCACATGATGGCCTCCTTTCCAAAGCAGCTTCAACACAATTTCCATGATTCTTCAGAGTTTTGTTCCTGTTTGCCACCAGCGTTTATTTGTTTGTTAAGCACTTATATCCTGCCTTAAATATGGCCCTCACAAGATGGCTTGGTCCTTCGCTCTGGCTCCACCCAATTCAAAACTGCAAGGCCTCAGCAGGACCTAGCATACCGAAAAGCTTCAAAGAAAACTGAACCAAGTCAAGAGCCTCCACAATATTAAATACAAAGAAAATTTCCAGCATATTTTACAATAACCATTTTGCCACAATGGTCTCTCAGGCGCCGTGAAAAACAACAACATGGCGTCTGAAAAACAACAAAGTCTGTGGGAAATTAGTGACCGCTTTTTTGTTATGCCATAAGCTTTCGTAGGCCGGAGCTTCCTTCATATGTAGATATTATTTTGTTGAGTTTTAAATAAGAAGACTTTACAAATAAATAAGCAATAGGAAACAATTGTTTTTGTTGTTTGTGTTATTCTTTTTAGTCTAACTGGAGACATGTGTCATCTTGAGATTGTTTTGAACCTAAGCTCTTGTGCTCCTGAGCTTAAAGACTTTGCGATTTGTAATTGAATAGGCAGGAAGTTGAGTCAACTATATATCCACCTGGTTTGATTCTTCACTTACGGCCTGTGGAAACATACGCCTTTTTAAAAATAAACACACATAATCTTTGAACTGTCACAGGTGCTTCATTTTTTTCCTTCACAGCATAGCCTACCAGGGTTCCCAGTCCATATATTCCCTCATGTAGAGAATGCCTGGTAACTGTTTGTCCTCTGTGCATGCAATGTACATCTGGAGATCTTAAAGTCACCACTGTAAAAGCAAATTTCAAAGATGGAAGACCACAGGAAATACAACCATAGCCACTGGTCTGCATCCACCTTTCCCCAGGTTTGGCCCAGCCTCATTCCCGGCCTGCGATCAGGAAACAGGAAAGTCCTTGGGTCAAACCAACAATATCACGAAAAAAAATAATAAAAATGTAGGTTCTAACCAACTTACACGTTTAAGCTGCAATCTCACACTTTATCTGGGAGCAAACAAAACTGAACTCAATATAACTTAGCTTTTCAGTAGATAACACATGGGATTGCTTTGTTAATATTCAAAGCTAGGGTTGCCATATTTCAAAAAGGAAAAACCAGGACACCCCAAAAGTTGTTGAGCTTTCTTTAGGAGGCCCCCCAAATTGTTGAGCTGATTTTTCTTTTCTTTTTTACAAAAGCTAAAAAAAACAAAAAAACAAACAACAATTTTTCTATTGACTTGTCTAAGAACCAGGACAAAATGCCACCTTTCAGACGTCACTTCCGCCTAATGTCCAGGAAAATCTGGACATATGGCAGTCTTATTCAAAGCAGTATCTCAAGTTTCCTTCTGGAGATTCCACCTCTATTGCCTATTCCACACCTGGGGAATACTTTCCTTTTTCACCTATCCTTTTAACTGGAGACTTTTATTCCTGTCTGTATCTGTATTGGATTTTGCTTGTTTTATCGATGAAATTGTATTAATTATTTTTATTGTTTTGATTTTGGTATTGTTAACTACTTCAAAACGTTTAAACGGACATAATTCATAAAATGAAATTACTGTATTTTTTTCCGTGTGTAAGACTATATTTCCCCCCAGATTTTTTAAGTTTAAAATTGGGGGTCATCTTATACACAGAATGTTTAAAATATTTATTTCTTAATTTTAGGCTCAAAAAATAGGAGTCGTCTTATACATGGGGGCGTCTTATACACAGAAAAATATGGTAATTGATTTTGGAAAATCAGGAAGTGTCAGCTTGGATGTCCAGCGCAAGACAATTTTCCATACAGAATTCCTAATGTGAAGCATTTGACATCAGGGTGAAGAAAGGCGAGGGCATTTATGTGTCCACCAGCAACATCAGGAAAGGTGAACAGTTGGATTCAATGTCTTAGGACCAGAAGTGGGAAGGGCAGAATGAGCTGATAGTGGGGCAGCAGAGCTGAAAATAATGCCAATATATTTCACATCGGGCAATCAATGAGCCCCTTTGGTTTCAGATTCTACATGAGTAGATGGATCTAAAAAGCTCCAGACACAAATTTTCAGGGCCCTCTAGAGGCTATGGTGGCTCATTTATCAGAAGTAATGTCTTTAGTATTAACTCTGAAAGCATATACTCAATTCCAGCCAATCTCTCTCTCTCTCTCTCTCTCTCTCTCTGTGTGTGTGTGTGTGTGTGTGTGTGTAAGAGAGAATATGCAAAAATCTGTGGATTTTTTGTAGATCAGCCCAGGGTTTAATAATAGCAACAACAAAAAACTTATTCTATGCTGCCCTGAAATGCAGAGTTTGGGATAACAAGGAGTGGTGGAGTTTTTTTGTGTGAGTTCCATTCAGCCCTGGTGCTCAAAACAAATTTCTGAGCTCTCATAATTTTTTTTGCATTCTAGGTACGTATCTTTTTGTACATGCCTCCATTTGGTGGATCTCAGGGTTCAATTAAAAAAGTAGCGCTGTGGGTTAAACCACAGAGCCTAAAACTTGCCGATCAGAAGGTGGGCGGTTCGAATCCCCTGTGACGGGGTGAGCTCCCTGCTCCTGCCAACCTAGCAGTTCGAAAGCATGTCAAAGTGCAAGTAGATCAAAAGGTACCGCTCCGGCGGGAAGGTAAACGGCGTTTCCGTGCGCTGCTCTGGTTCGCCAGAAGCGGCTTAGTCATGCTGGCCACATGACCCGGAAGCTGTACGCCGGCTCCCTCTGCCAATAAAGCAAGATGAGCGCCGCAACCCCAGAGTCGGCCACGACTGGACCTAATGATCAGGGGTCCTTTAGCTTTAGGTACGTATCTTTTTCTACGTGCCTCCATTTGGCGGATCTCAGGGATCAATTAAAAAACCCAAAAGTCGCTTCTACAAACCTGAAGTTTGCTCATTCCCTAAGTTAGATGACATTCAATGGACACTCTTTTAAGTGGCTGGGGAAAATTTAACTGAGACAAAACTCCTGCACAGATCTTCAGACCACTCTGTTGAATAAGAATTCAAGCCCTGCGACCTCTGGTGATGAATTTCCCAATTACACCATGTGGAATATTCTACTTAATTTAGATAATCCCACACAGTGTCTTCATCTCCCTGCTGGTCGCCCATTATCTGTTAATTTCTAAAACGAACTGCTGTTGGGGGGGGGGAATATAATACTATCACTACACACGTTAAAAAGTTAAAGGAGAGCAATACACTCCCCTCCCCGCCCCATCCCACACAGCATTTTAGCTAAAGAAGGGAATAAGTAACATGAGGCACAAAAAGAGTTTGATCCAGAACTAGGAATGTAAATGTTTTACAGATGCCTAATAAGGATGTTTCAAAGAAAGGAAATCAAAGTGCTTTCCTTCAGAGCGATTGTATCCCAGAGCAATACAGGAAGATATGTATTATTCCCGATACCTTAGTCTTTCTTTGCCCACAAAGTTAATATTTAATTTAAAATATAAAAAGCAAAATGTAAGAAATAGTAGGCCAAGACCAGTGTTCAGTATTAAAATTTCCTGGTTCCAGCATTTATTGCTATTATTAGGTTCATTACCTGCCTTTCTCCACAAGGTCCTAGGCTGTGGTCGTAATTTAAAATACAATAAAGCCATTAAGAAAAGAAAGAAATTACAATCACAACTACTGTGGGTCCTAAAAATATGCTCTCTTGCACGAAAGATGTTACAGGACAGTGCAAAGATTGAAGAGAGATGTGGATGCCTGCACTGTAAAAACCCTGGACAAAGAGAAAAATATATTGCCCGAGTTAAAATACAGTAATGGAATTTCAGTTAAAACAAGGGTGCCTTCCTTCACTTCACTGGCGCTGTGTTCCCCATTTCACCTCCTTTCTTTCTTATCTGCTTAGCTCTGGTCCAGGATTATCTTTATCGAGCATGAGCTTGCGGATGGTGAATCACTCTTTAAATGCAGTTATATGATGGCCAATGGAAAGCAGTGCAATTGTAGTTCACTGCCAGTGAAGGATGGAGGCAGAATCTGCAAAACTCACCAGATTTGATCCAGGCAGACCATCGCCTGCATCAAATCCTGAGTTCTTAAGAATCCGCAGTCCTGAGGATGCTTTTATAAGGTGTCTGAGGGTTGCAGAACTGCCTCCCTGATAAGTTTTTAAGGTTTCTTTTTTGCTTTTTACAATACAGTCGTACCTTGGATCCCGAACGCCTTGGTACTCAGACATTTTGGCTCCTTAACGTCGCAAACCCAGAAGTGATTGTTCCGGTTTGCGAACGTTCTTTGGAACCCGAACGCCCGGTAGGGCTCTCCGGCTTCCGATTGGCTGCAGGAAGCCGCGCTTTGGTTTCCAAACATTTTGGAAGTCGAACCGAGTTCCGGAACGGACTCCAATCGACTTCCAAGGTACGACTGAACTCCAAAATAGCTCATCCAGCTACCCACAGCCTCGAGTGGCTAGCGCACAGGGCTTCTTGCTTCTGCCCTTTGAATATAGCAGAGCAAGTGGCCCTCTCAATCACTGAATGGTGCACAAAAAACATGGCTGCCCTATGTAAAAACTCAAGCCACCACCTCTTACGTTTGAATTAGATTCAGAAATTGCAAAAGCCAACCTAATTATAAGTGAAAAGACAATGATGTAATGCTCTACTAATACTTCAAATTCCAAAAAGGGGGGGGGGGTGTTTTGGTGGCAGCAGTTAGGTGAATCAGCTGTGCTAAATAAAAGCTGGTCCTCCACATTTTAAGGAGAGGTAAAGGGACCCCTGACCGTTAGGTCCAGTCGTGGCAGACTCTGGGGTTGCGACGCTCATTTCGCTTTACTGACCGAGGGTGCCGGCGTACAGCTTCTGGGTCATGTGGCCAGCATGACTAAGCCGCTTCTGGTGAACCAGAGCAGCGCACGGAAACACCGTTTACCTTCCCGCCGGAGTGGTACCTATTTATCTACTTGCACTTTGACGTGCTTTCAAACTGCTAGGTTGGCAGGAGCAGGGACCGAGCAACGGGAGCTCACCCAGTCACGGGGATTCATACCACCAACCTTCTGATCGGCAAGTCCTAGGCTCTGTGGTTTAGACCACAGCACCACCCACGTCCCTATTAAGGAGAGGTAGCTCTCTGCAACCACTATCATGATGTTATGCATATTCATTCAAATTCCAGGGTGCCAGATCATCCCCCAAATTCATAGATTTAGTGTTATAATTAATCAAAGCTTGATTAATCTGTGCCAATCACTAAAACCCCTGGATTTATTTATGCCTACAACCCAGGCCAACTTGGCATAGCTGCTAAAATGGACCATTAAGCAGGGGACAAAGTCTGATGATGAACCATCAAAAGGTGAGATGGCCAGACAAGGTCAAATGGGCTCCTCCTCCAGCTGTGCGTGTTAGTGGGCAGGGGAAAGGTTTAGGTTTCAGCTTGAACGTAGGCTGAAGGAAATCTGTGCAAGGTTTGAAAAGCAGGGGAGAAGGGAGGCCTACAGAGCTTCTGGTGGGCTGGCTGGAACAAAGAGACAGGCAACAAGACTAGTTCCTGCTGCTCCTAAGACAGGAGCCAAGAATAATATTGAGATGTGAATGCTGGAAACCCTTCCACTGTCGACTCAGGTTGTATTTATATATGTAAATAAACCATAGTTCAAAAATACAAGTCTCTGCTGTGCCCAAAGCAAACACAAACTCTGGGAAAGCGCCAAGACCCCTGGAATCTCACTTGTTCACAGCTATGGCACACTGAGTTGATATTTTAACAGAGATAACCACCATGACACCAAGATCTCTTTCTGGGTTAGTCACTGCCTGGATCCGATAAGATCCAGGATGCTGTGAACAAGTGTCTACTTGAACAATGCGGCTTCTGCTGCTTCTCCTCTCCTTGAGGGTCAAAGGACCATCTGAAGCAGATTCTGACAGCATAGAAGGGAAGGGAGGGAGAAGAGAAACTAAACGTCCCTTTTTGCAAGCGGCCACACCCACATTGGATATCATCTCTATGCATTGAATCATGCCAGTGTAGACTAAAGGATAATTTGTTTTTATGCTTACAAATTGAAGTCACTATTCACCTGGAACACATTTTCTACACTTCTCTTTTGCTGGATCTACATGCTGTATCAAAAACAAAGGGCCTGTTCTTTCATAGTGTATTTCATACACATTTATGCTGTTTACTACAAATCTTGCGAGCAGATGAAAACTATAAATAATATAACTATAAATTTGCAGAACTCTACCTTGGCAAAAACTAGTACAGCGGTGTTTTGGTTCTCGAACGGCTTAGTTCCCGATCGCCGCTAACCTGGAAATAACTGTTCCAGTTTGCGAACATTTTTCGGAAGCTGAACATCCGACGCGGCTTCTACTTGAGTGCAGGAAGCTCCTGCAGCCAATCAGAAGTACGAGAACCAAGGTACCACTGTAATAATTTATTCTTTGTCTCGGCAGACTACTGGCCTTTTCTCTATATCAGAGTTTTCCATGTAAGGATCAAGAGCCATCAACCAGTTTTCCCAGGCTTAGTAAAAATAACCCTCTTTTGTATTCCTAGAACATCTCACCTCAGTTTCACAGAAAACAACAGAGTAGCACAATACAAAAATAAAAAGTTGCTGAGAATAAGGAATTTGGCAAGGGATTTGGAAAAAAGAATTGAGTGAAGGAAGCCAGAAACTCACTACCGCTCAGCGAGTACAAAATCTGTAGATTTTATCGGCCACACAGCAAGCACAGGATGAAGATGCTACAATCAAAATGTGAACATTTCTCTTATTTATTCAAAAGCTAGGGTATGACAAAGAGGGTTAAAATGCAGTATGCCACCTTCTTACATAAACTGCTTGACGATCTATCAGAGACTTGTTAAAGTGTCTCCCTTTTGAAAAATGCTCACACACACACACACACACACACATAACCATTAATATTTTATACACAAATGTTTATTTCTCAAATAAACAGCCCCTTTAAACACAAGGAATGGAATCTAAATCCTCATCAAGATGAATCCAAAATGAAATCTTTCCAGTACTCTGCAAATCACTGCTCTTGGTCACTACTGGCTTTAACATCAAAATCAACAAGGACATGTTATGTAAAAATCATGCTACTGGATTTCTAAAGCTCTGCGCCTCTGATCCGCTCTACGGTGATCTGCGGTGTCTTAAAAATTGTACATCACCAGATCTGAACCAAGTGTGGAATAGCTGTGCACTAAACACAAAAAAAAGAATGAGAAATAAAATTACAAGACATAATCGAGTTCATAACGAATGTAGGTGTTCTTTTCGTCATTGTAGATTCTTGGGTAATGTGCTATTAAAGCATCCTGTGAACCAATGTAGATGGAATTGTAGATCTTCCAGTACACGTCTCTGACTTTTCTGGCAGGGTGAAACAAACCCTAAGAAAATAAAAGTAGGAGAATTAAATCACATTTCCAAGGTCGTCCCCCCCCCCCAAATTTGTTTAAAAGAAATGACAGTTTATCCATAGGGAGCCACAATCCTAGGCGTTGCAAAGGGTGTTCACAACTAAATATATACAAAATGGGGATACCTCTACCCTCTTCTAACCCTCTCTTCACCCCAAGAAACTTGCAAGCTGCTGAAGCTCAACGTTTTTAAAAACATCTTGTATAGTGGAGCACAGAGGACGGGAGTGGTGAAAGTCACACTGCAGATGCACAAAACCTCTCACATCCACCCAGAGGGCTCCCCCATCACAACCACTGTCTTCTTTAGCTTAGCTACAGCACAAACCAAATGTTACACTGATTTGTGAATATTTTCAGCTAATGATTTATCAAGGCTTCCTAAATACGATGCTTCAAGGCAAGTCATCAGGAACGAGCTATGCCCTAAAATAAAAAGGTGTCTTATAATTAAAAAAAACCCCAGCAGTCATTCTACCACTACAATTGTATTTCAATAGTTCTTAATATGTCAAAGAACTCCCTTGCCTTCATTAACTGTTTTATGGTCATGCAATATTTAACCAATGTTTTTCCTTGCCTGATTTGTTCAGGCGAGCTTATGGTGTTTGTTCATAGAAGTCACCTTGAGAATGCTGACAAAAAATGCGATGTGGGATTTATTCCAAGGTCTGCTCACAAACCAAATATTTTTACTTAAGGAAATTTACCTGTAAACAATATTGTAACATTCGGCAAGGTCCAATAGCAACCCTCAGTCCTTCCAGCGCTCCCATAACTGCTTGGATGACATGGGGCGATGTCTCAAACACATTGGGCCACACGTAATTCAGTAAGTGATTCAAAGAGTCTTCGCAGCCAAAGCCGTATACTCCAAGCGACATATGCTGTACTACAGCACTAGCGGTTTGTCTGTGAACAAGGTCCCTGAAAAGGAAATTGCATAGACGTGTTTAGGTTTGGTTTTTGCCAGGTTGACAGAATGTATGTTACAACATGACTATACGTTGCAAGTTAACCTATTTTGGTGACATTTAGCTTCTTCAAACCACTGTCCATCCTCTTTTCTCCCTGCTGCGCTCATCAATAGATTCAACTCAGTATGTCTGGGTGAGAGCCACCATCATTTTAGATACTTACCATATTTTTCGCCCTATAGGACGCACTTTTTCCCCTCCAAAAATGAAGGGGAAATGTGTGTGCGTCCTATGGGGCGAATGCAGGCTTTCGCTGAAGCCTGGAGAGCGAGAGGCATCGGTGTGCACCGACACCTCTCGCTCTCCAGGCTCCAGGAAGCTATCCGCAAGCCTTGCACGCCCGGGGGGAGTTCCCCCAGGCGCGCAAGGCTTGCGGGCGGCAGCCGGCAGCACGGAGCATGGGGCGCCCTCCGTAGGACGCCCCGTGCTTCACGCAGGTGTCCGCAAGCCTTGCGCGCCCAGGGGAACTTCCCCCGGGCGGCAGCCTGCAGCGCGGAGCATGGGCGCACTCCGGAGGACACCACGTGCTTCGCGCAGGTGTCCGCAGCCTGCCGCCCCACGCGTGGGGCGCCCTGAAGCAGAGCACCCCTCGCGCCGGGCAGACATCAGCCAGCCCCACAAGCTCGGGGGACAGCGGGGAGGCGCAGCACCACCATCCCACTGTTCCCCAACCTGGTTTTGGGGGGGAAATAAAGGGGGGGTTTCCTTTATTCCCCCCCCCAAAAAAAATTGGTGCGTCCTATGGGACGAAAAATACGGTATACACTGCTTTGCCATTTCAGCAACTCACAATATTAATAAAAACCAACCACGTTAAAAGCAGTAAAATTCACACAATGGCGTAGAGAAAAAGCACAAAGAAATAAGCAGGCAGCTGTAATAATCGGGAAACAATATAATAAAAAATGATTAAGGGAACAATTAAACGGCAGAGGCCACTTAACCATGTGAAGCCTTGGAGAATAACCTGGCACCCAAATGATAATGCTGGTACCTCACAGATTTCCTCAGACACCACCAGCTTAATCTCTCCACTCTGAGAAGGGCCTCTGAAGATGATTTTAAAGATCTAGCAAGTTCATGTGGGAGTTGGTAGGCCTTCAAACATTCTAGCCCCAAGCCACTTAAGAGTTTCATACATTAACACTAACATTTCAAACTGTACCCAGAAACAGACTGGTATCCAGTGTTGATCTTGCTAAAAAAAATTGGTAACAGGCTAGCAGTTGGAACAGTTCCCAGAGTCCAGGAGGGGATAAATTCAGAGTGGCTTAACTACCGCCTCCCTGGGCAGATGTTAATCAACCAAAAAGAGTAGAAAAGTGGAAAGCTACGCTACACCAAGCGCCATCTTTTCCAGCCACAGCTATGTAAATGAAGTTCAGCCAAGCAATGTGGCAATTGTTTAAGCTTGCTTTATGTATACGGAAGAGAAAGAGGCAGGGATTCTAAACATCCATCCCTCCAGGGAAGGCACTTGGGATCCAGGAAAATCAGTCCCACTCCTTCTTCCCAGAACTGGTGGCTCACACAGGCTGTTTATCATGTATTCTGGTCAACTTTGCTTTTACAAATATTTCCAGTGTTTGCTTATTACATGCCTAGAAAGCAAGTCAAGTCTTGTGTCTGTCCCCCATTTAATATTCTCCAGAAGAAGTGCATCAAATGAAAGATGAAGACGGTTGCACAATTTAAGCCTGGGGAGTGGGGTTTACTTGCCTGTCCATTAAAGCATCTTCAAGCAATGGGGTTACAGCATAAATGTAGTCCTTTCCCATTTCTCCAATATACTCAAAGAGGAAGGAAAGTGATTTTAATACACCATTCTGGACATTCAGTTCTGGAACTCTGTATTCATTCATGAGCGCAGGCAGCACTGTGAAAGGGGAGCAGGTTTCAGCTACAATAGCTATTGCTACTGTTGTACACACTCTGTTTTGTCTTTCTTGGACTTTCAAATTATTTAGCAGCGTCGCCAGCACATCGTGTGGTCTGGAAGAAGAACAAAGCAATAAAAAAATGTTAAAATAAAGGAACCATGGCACCCACAGACTAAGTCCCTTGGGGTAAGGCCCGTCATACTTGCTCCTTGTAATATGTAATGCACACAGATTGATATTATCAATTAAAAAGGTATAAATGCAGCATCGAATTTTTGATGGGATTTACATTTTGTGGGTTTGTAATTGGTTCACTAAGTTATACCCATTGTTTCTCCAGTTTTTTCATTCAGATGCATAGCTCAAAAGGATCCAACTCCCCCTTTCTTTGCAGTTGTGTTAACTTTTCATTCTCCAAACCCCAGACACACATGATTGACATCGAGAAGTACTGAAATCAACAGACTTAATTACTTAAGTCCATTCATGTCAATGGGCCCAGTCGGAGGAGGTTAAAATCACCCTGTATGTTGGAAAACGGGACGTTAACACTACTTCAAAGAGAGGGAGAAGTACTGTATTTTTCCGTGTATAAGACGTGTATTTTTCTGAACACAAAATTAAGAAATCGGGCCAGAGCCTGAATTCAGGCCAGAACCACCCACACCCGAATACCTGTGCATTCACCATTTATCTATAAGACGATTTCCTAATTTTAGACTAATTTCTTTTAGCAAAAAACCCTGTCTTGTCCACAGAAAAAATATGGTAGATTGTGTTGAGCTGTGTGTTTATACAGTAAGGGACATGCTTACCCAATAGCCTTTGCAATATAACCAAATGTGTTCACAGTTGCTCTTCGGATGGCTTTCTTGTGAGCTTTTAGCAACTCCAGCAGTTCAAAGCAGATTCTCATCCACTCTCTTGCAGAAACATATTCTGCCCCCCTGGATAAAAGAGAGGGGAAAGTTATTTTTTAATGAAGAAAAGGAAGTGGAAACCTTTTACGCAAACACCTAGATCCGCAAGATGTAGTTGCACTATTTATTTTGGATTGAACATTACAGCAAATGTTGAGGTACTAATAAGTGCAAAAGGAATTACAGTGCACACATATATAAAAGATATTCTACACAATATAGACCTGAAGGTACACTTAAGCACAACAAAAAAAATCATTTACCTGTCTGCAATACGCCCAACCAGGTCAATACAATTCTCCTGCACTTTTTCATGTCTGTTCTTCAAGATAGGTGTGAGCCTTGGCAGCAAGTCTTTAATTGGAGGGGTCATTTTGTGCATACCTGTTCAACATAGAAAAGGATACCTTGAGTCTCAATTTCCGTCCTTCCAAATTAAAAACTCACTTTGTTATGATAATGATAATAATAATAATAATTTATTATTTATATCCCACCCATCTGGCTGAGTTTCCCCAGCCACTCTCAGCGGCTCCCAATCAAGTATTAAAATCAATACAGAATTAAATGTTAAAAACTTCCCTGAACAGGGCTGCCTTCAGATGTCTTTTAAAGAGAAGATAGCTGCTTATTTGCTTCACATCTGAAGGGAGGGTGTTCCACAGGGTGTTGTTTAGTTATAAAAACTACACTTACCTATGACGTTCACAATAGCTTTAAGTGCTCCGAGAATACTGCCCAACACTTCAGGATATTCTTCACCCAGGTACTCATATAATACCACACCCAAGTGTCCCATCAATTTTTCCTATGAACAAAAAAGAAGAAGCGACAACAGCTTGTAATCGAACGTCTCTAGACATGAAAGCAATGTTTAAGAAAAGTGATAAGGAAAAGTATCTACCTCCTGACAAGTCTTCATGACAACTGCAGTACGGGATATCAGGTCAGCAGCTTGCTGCCTTACTTTGGCCGACTTGTTGTTCAAACGCCACAAAACCGTACCGCAGATCTGGGGCAAGTACGGTTTAACTCTCTTGCCGAGAGCATTCACCACTGTTCCAAATCCGTTCAACATCACGGAGTCCTGTTTACAAGGAAGTTATAAAACAGAATGTCTTAGTATTGTATTGTCACTGTCAGGGAACTGCCATCGGAAGGACAGGAGGTGAAAGGGCTCACTGAGGTTGAGAGAGACTCAGCAGCTGGAGAGGGAACCAGCAGGGGGAGAGAGGGAGCTCTGAGGGAAAGTGAGTCGGAGGGATGGCTCAGAGACACTTCCAGCGAAAACAGTGGGGAGGTTTCAAGACCTCCTATAGGGACACCCACTCCTCGCCGGAAACTGTTGCGCCGAGAGTCCAAAAGACGTGTTTCCGTTAAGGAGCTTTTATGCTGGAAGAGATTCCGTAACAGCCCACTTTCGGATTCTGCTAGCGACTGACAGAGCCATGCTTGAGGGGCTCCGTCGTAGGCAGAGGTTTGCGGACTTGGCCAAACTCTGAGGGACTAGGATTTTACGCACAAGCTGCTCATCATCCCATCACAGTCACCAACATTGGAGGTTATTTGACTTTCCTAGCTTCGCTGTCTCGTTCTGACAGGCTAGGTTTTGATCCCATCTACATTTCTCATGACTTGACAGTCAAGCAAAATTTCAGGTTATCAGCCCTGAACTCTTGCATCATCATGCCAGCAGAATGGTAAAAGCTGATCTGAGTCCCAAAATGGAAACAAACAATTCTCCATTGACAGCTGCTTAATAGGGATGGATACTGAAGTGGGGTTAGCTAACACGAGCATCACAAGTACCTCAGTATCAACTCATTCAAAATCAAAGACAGGAAGGACCTTGTGGCTGCAGCCTGAGTACTTTCTTTCTCCATCCAGATGACTGTTGCCAGTCACTTGTTGGGCTGGGAATAAAATAGTGTGTGGGCTCAGTCAGATATCTCCTATGGCCCCTTAACAACTAAAGGGATAGCAACTTTTATTACCCACAGAGTCCCAAATGACTTGTGGGAATGTTTGTGCAGATGGGCTGTTTTTGAGCATGGATTATGTTACTGGTAAATTTTTAAATCTGAAGTCTACATTTTCCCTTTCCGACACAATTATTAGTCATTATTCTAAACTTAACCCCGAATAGAAATTATGAGTGTTTCCATATACCTCTGTGGTCTGTTCTTGGAAGGCATACAGGATACCATCAATAAGCTGTTCTTCCAGCTTGTGGTCAATATCAGCGGCTCCCAGATTCCCCATGATTTTCTCAATTGTCTCCATAACCATCTTCCTGTACTGCTCAGCTTCATCTTTCAGATCATCCACAATCCTGGAAATAATTTCCGCTGCTCCAACTTTGTTTGCAAGCTCCACAGTCGTGTCAACCAACTGAAACAGACAGTTTTTATTTTATTTTTTGAATAAGCAAGTTCCATACCACCCCTATTCTGTTCCACCAAAAAGAAATAGAAGTAAAACTATGTTTTAGTTAAAAAGGCTTACTCTTAAGACATATGGATAGAACTGCAGTCCTAAAATTCTATTCTTGGTGGCATTACCACTGCAGTATATGTGAGTAATTGAAACACAGCGTATCTGCGCTGAGTATCTCACAGAATAAGAACTGTCAAACTTTATGAAACTTGAAGTTTGTATTAAAACTAGCAGTAGTGGACATAGTTCTTTTATCGTTTTAACCACACTGTCCATCGTTTAGAGACTAAGGTGTGAAGTGGTACACAAATGGTTGAAATAAATAATAAGCCTTCCAGTAATCTACCCAGAATTAGCATTTATGGTTTCTTCTGAAACTGCTTTATAACTACCTATGATGGTACAAGTATTGCTTGTTTCCAACACACTTCCAAATGTTTCCAACACACTTCCAAATCTGTTCAAAGCCTTCTCCAACTAAGAAGCCAACAGTACCTGTCTGTAATTCCTTCTGTCCAGTGCCATTCTGTGCTGCCAAAAGTGCTTGAAAAATGGGGGCAGAATCTCTGTCTTAATGTAGTTTGCTTCAACACCATCCGTTCCACAGCACTGCTTTACTACCTGGAAGGAGAGGAAATAGCCAGCATGAATACCCTATTTCTTCTTGAGAAAAAGTTAGGATAAAAGTTTCATTATACCCAATTTCAAATAGACAAAATGATTCTGGAAAAGCAGTATGTTAAAAAACTGTGTTATAAGGCAACTAATTAAAAAATGCATTCAACAGCATGACCCAGGAAGCTCCTGATTCAAAGCACAGCTCAAGCACAAACTCATTGGGCTGATCTTAAGCAAGCTCCCATTTATCCTGATCTCAGTATTCCTTTCTGCACTATGGTGAGACTATTACCTTTCAGGATCCATGTCTATCTCATATTCTCTCTCTCTCTCTCTCTCTCTCTCATTCTCTCTCTCTCTCTCTCTCTCTCTCATACACACACACACACACATATGGGGTGTAATTAATATATATAGTATAAAAATATTATATAAAATATTACACTTGTTTTTATTAACAAGTTAAAATTGACAGTTACCAATACATCTCTCACAGCACGTGGAAGTGTAACTTTCTTCATGATTTGCATACATCCAACTCTTTAAAGCCTCAAATAACAAACAGCAGATATTACATTTGCGTACCTTCAGCACAATCTTTTTCATTTCTTCATCAGGAGACTGGAACTCTCTGATAAGGATCAACATTACTTCTCTGGTATAGTAATTGGCATATTCTGCATCCATAAGTGGAATAAGGTACCCGATAGCTTTTAAGAAGGCAGCCAGACCCTGATGGTACATAATTTTAGAAACATGATTAAAAATCAGTAATATCCAGGCATGTTCTCTTAAAAATGAGCTGATTGAGGCAACTCAGGCTTACCTTTCCTCTGTGCTGGCGTATACCCTTCCACAGGGGCTTTAAAACAGAGTCAAATGACTCTATGCCGTAGGGAGTTGCTGCCTCGGCTAAAGCAGCAATAGCCAAAGCACTGATGGTACGTACTTTCTGCTGCTCATCCACCAAGCCTGAAAAACAAAACACATTGCTCGTTTCATCTTGCAGAGACACAACTGAAGTGACGTCAACAGATATCAGGGCACAACAAACACATTTCAGGTGATACCCAGTTGTGGCAGTCAGCTTGCACCACAGGAGGCATTCTGTAAACAGGAGTCCCTTCTTAGTACAACACAAGTGCTGCACACAATCTTGTGCTTGGCAGAGAGACTGTGTACCCTCTGGCACAACTGCAACTCATTGACAGTTTAGCTTTGTGTGCTACCACCTGTGCAACAATGGCAACTCTCAAACCTTTTCGTGCAGACATTAAATTGGATCCCACCCTAGGCTTACCAAAACCCGCACAATTCATGTTAAAATATTTTTGGAGCTATGAAGCAATGTCTTGAGAGACCCCAACAAATCAGGGAGAATATCCCAAGTCATCTCAATCCTACAACCTAATCCAGTGGTGGTAAGCCTTTTGGCCAAGGGTGTCACAAATCTACACCTCACTCTGAAGTGTATGACTACAGTACTTGACAGGTCTTAGTATAGCTTTGTCTCTGGTCTAAAGAAGTCTTAACTTGAAGAGTAGCACAACACCAAGAGGCAAACAGGACTGCAAACCTAACTTCAGCACAGCCTCCAATCCTAGTCTCCTATACTGCAGGCTCGTCTAGCCATAACTTAACTATCTATCTATCTGTATAGCGTTAAAAGGGTCAAGACTGATATAAACTCTCAGTTAATATCTTTTTTAAAAAAAGAAAGTTGTAAAATTGATGTTCTCTCCACCACCAAGTACACACTACATTGGTATGCCAGCTGCTAAAAAGGTAAAGGGACCCCTGACCATTAGGTCCAGTCGCGGGCGACTCTGGGGTTGCGGCACTCATCTCACTTTATTGGCCGAGGGAGCCGGCGTGCAGCTGCCAGGTCATGTGACCAGCATGACTAAGTCACTTCTGGAGAACCAGAGCAGTGCACGGAAATACCGTTTACCTTCCCGCTGGTAGGCGGTACCTATTTATCTACTTGCACTTTGATGTGCTTTCGAACTGTTAGGTTGGCAGGAGAGGGACCAAGCAACGGGAGCTCATCCCGTCGCGGGGATTCGAACTGCCAACCTTCTGATCGCCAAGTCCTAGGCTCTGTGATTTAACTCACAGCACCACCCGCGTCCCTCCTATGCCAGCTGCTAGTCATTTGCAATACTGCGATAACCAGAATGCACACTTTGCTGATGGAGCTAAAAGTAAGATGCATTTTATGAATAGTCCAAATTCTCCTCTCTGCATTTTGCTTTCATAACCCAGCAGAATTTACTGCAAAGAAAAAATCAAAGGTGCTCTGATACAACACTGATTTGTTATATGACCCATTAACAGCATTCAGCTAAAAGGCACTCCCCTGCTTTAGGACTTGAACGCTATGCAATTTTACATCTACTTACCATGCTCAATAATTTCAACCAAACTCCTGAGATGAGGTAAAATGGCACAGCCCATAAGAATAGCAATTTGCTGCACAATCTTGATACCAGTGTGCCTAGCTTGCCAGGACTTTTTGCTTTTACACACGGCTTTTAAAAAAGGCAAGAGAGATGGAATGCCCAAAGCGGAGGCGACCACAGCAAAGGCTCGAGCCGTTGTGTTACGAACATATTCATCCATGTTATCGATATCAGGTCGCATAGTGGAAATCATTGTTGCCAGTCCGGCAGCCTGAAAAGACAAAATAAGAAAACAAGCTGCTATTGCTGACTTGCACAAAGCATTTCTACAATCTAAATTCATGATCGGGTAAGCCTGTGCTCGTTTTTCAAAGCCATAAAGCAACAGTATCTTGCCTCTTCAAAATATGCAGTCAGATTGGTTGATATGCTTATTATGTTATCCCAGGTCAAGTTTTCAATCTCTGCTAGTATTAGCGTAAGAAAAAGAAAGAATTTATGGTGTGTTTACCTTAGCCAAGTTGGAAATAATTTCTCTGCCTTCTACCCTGGCATAGTAGTCTTCATCAATCAGCAACGGTTCAATGACCACAAGAATCTGAAAAGGGTTAAGTGAAAGTTAAAACACTTAGGTCTTATGCAAATACAGCTTTAAAACTGTGTTAACTTCAGTAGTAGCTAAACTCAAGAATGAGCTTCATAGAAGTTGAAGGTTTCATGCTTTCCAATTCCAAAGAAGCCCTCATTTGCATTCATTTAATCCACATTGCGGGGGACGCGGGTGGCGCTGTGGGAAAAAGCATCAGCACCTAGGGCTTGCCGATCGAAAGGTCGGCGGTTCGAATCCCCGCGGCGGGGTGCGCTCCCGTTGCTCGGTCCCAGCGCCTGCCAACCTAGCAGTTCGAAAGCACCCCCAGGTGCAAGTAGATAAATAGGGACTGCTTACTGGTGGGATGGTAAACGGCGTTTCCGTGTGCTGCGCTGGCTCGCCAGATGCAGCTTTGTCACGCTTGCCACGTGACCCGGAAGTGTCTCCGGACAGCGCTGGCCCCTGGCCTCTTAAGTGAGATGGGCGCACAACCCCAGAGTCTGTCAAGACTGGCCCGGACGGGCAGGGGTACCTTTACCTTTAATCCACATTGCAATTCTCTGTTATCCTCCTACTTTGCTACCTGGCACTAATAATTTAATGCTAATAAGGACCATTCCTGCTTCCAAAAATAATATTATAGCTGTGGCAGCTAGGACTTAAGGACCTAAGTTAATAAACTGGAATTCAAAATTTAAACGCAACTATCTGAAGGGCACCAACAGTGTTTTAACAACACAGCTTTTTTCTATATTTAATTGTGGAAATAATATATTTATAGCTATGAGCCTACAACACAATAGGGAGTACAATCATCTGTCATTCTGAATATATACATCACAGGCTTACATTGAAATTATGTCATTCAGAATGAAAGTACTAAATTTCAGTGAGACAAACCTTGTGGACATATGGTCGGACCAGGTCATCTAATTTGTACAAGATTCTGTCAATAACTTTGACAAGCAAATGGCGTTCTTGGTCTTCAAGAGTTGGTGACATCAGCAAGGGTAAAATCTGGTTGAACAGCGGGCCTGCCCCAAATTCACGAGCTTTATCAGTAATCTGTCGCAAAGCAGCCTATGGAAGAGGGGAAATGTAGCATAACATTAGATACAGCCTGTTCTATTCATTTTAAAGCCCAGCAAGTCAAAAAATTAAAATAAAGAGGTATGGTATTTAATGCTCCTTGTTTTTAGACATCTTTCAAAGATTCATTTTACTGACAGGGCTTTTCTGTAGAATTGGAAGGGTCCTCTACTCCAAGCCCCTGAATTACAGGAATCTCAGCAAGATCATAAATTTAAATGACTGGCAAGCTGCATGTGCGATTTCTGACTTTAATCTTTGTTTTTATTTTTGCTGTACACCACTTAGAGGTTTTGTACATGACTCAGGTGTATAAGTATTTTTCTAAATCAACACAGCCACTCTCTTCTAAGCAGTCTTCTAAATATTTTAGTAATGATGGGTCTTGGAACCAAAAATGCTGTCCAGCTCCGGCAAGAAATTATGAAGTGAGCCTATATAACATAATAATAATAATAATAAATTCACTCATAAAGCACAGGGCAAACACAAGACAAAGTGAGTATAAACAGTGGATGTAAGAGGGGCAGCGATCTAACTTACCTTCCTCATGGGAGGGGTGCCATTCTTAATCTTCAAAAGCAATTTCATTATTTTTCTTTCTTTCTGTTCCTCTGGACTGAGTGTTGATTCGTCAACATCAACCTACGGTTAATTACAAGTACGTTGGTTAATACACATTTAACGCCAACCTCCATACAGTGTAAGAAAACAATACAGACAAGCCAAAATCTCACCAGTAGTTTATCGAAATACTGTATGTCATCTGGTTTTAGGAAAGGAAGATTTCCTGAAGGCTGGTCATTGACACTTTTCATGGTCCTGTCTTCAGTTTGCATGTGGAATCCAGTCATGCCGCCCAGAGGTGTTGGCGTCGCTGTAAGTTTACGAGCTGGAGTACGGATAGGGACATAACCCGCTGGAGGAGGGAGAACCTAAAATGAAAAAAATTAAGTGTTCAAACCAATCATCGGAGAAATTAAAATTGTGGTTTTCCCCAAAAAATTTATTGACTTTCCAAAATTTTAAACAAACAAACAAAAATCATAACTGAACTTGATCCAATCTTAGTAACATTGTTAAGTGACTTCCTCAAATCACCCTAGCTGAATTTCAGTGTATATCATTGTAAGTTTACCAAAACCAAGTTTTCTCGTAATATTAACTTAATCACTTAACATCTTTCTTTCTTTTCATTTTAACTTTAAGCATATTATTCTCAAACATCACATATGTAAATCCTAAGCCTATCTGATATTTGCAAATTTTTCCAATTAAGTTATCTTAACGTATTTAAGTAAATAGTCTTTAAATTTCATCCATTCTTCCTGGTACTCCTCCTCCTCCTGGTCGCGGACGCTTCCAGTCAGGTCGGCTGGCTCCGATTAAAATTGTTAAACACAAACAGCTATGCGCCAGCTGGCAACCATACTGTCCCCAACTGGCTCAGAAGCGGCAATTTACAGGCTGCTGTTCACCTGAGCAGCGCCACTTCTCAAGAGTCTGCTCAGGAAACAACTCTGTCCAATCTGTTGGATCTCAGCCAGTTGGCATCATCTTTCCCAGCTTCTTGGAGGAGCCCCAGAAGAAGCCTGTGCGTCAGTGTAGAGGCCTCCTTAATGTCACTGGGAAAATGAGGTGCTGCGAGCCAGCTCTAAAATCTTGCCCAACTCTCACGTACTGAATTTAGCGTGCTCATCTTCCAATTTTGTCTCTACTTAAGCTGCTCTGGAGAGGATGACACTGGAGACTCTGAGCAGCTTTGCCAAGGAGAATTCAGCACCTCAGACTGAGAGCACTGACCGTGGCTAGTGTGAACTAAAGATGAAGAAGAGTTTGGATTTGATATCCCACTTTATCACTACCCTAAGGAGTCTCAAAGCAGCTAACAATCTCCTTTCCCTTCCTCCCCCACAACAAACACTCTGTGAGGTGAATGAGGCTGAGAGACTTCAGAGAAGTGTGACTGGCCCAAGGTCACCCAGCAGCTGCATGTGGAGGAGCAGGGAATCGAACCCAGTTCACCAGACTATGAGTCCACCCTTCTAACCACTACACCACACTGGATCTCCAAAAAGAGAGAGAGTGTGAGAGAGCAAGTAATTCTAAGCACAAGGTCTTTTTAGACTGCTTCTCCCTTAAGAGCACCTCGCTCTCCAATGCAAACTGCTTTTGAAACTGAGCCCAAGTATACAAAGGCTCCTCTGGGTTAGGCCCAATAGAATCACAGAACCATATAGAGATGAAAGGGTCCCTGAGGACCATCTAGTCCAATCCCCTGCAATGCAGGAATATGAAGCTGTCCCGTATGGGGATCAAACCTGCAACCCTGGCATCAGTGGCGTAGCGTGGGTTGTCAGCACCCGGGGCAAGGCAAGTAATTTGCGCCCCCTAACCCGTGGATTTGCGCCCCCTAACCTGTGGATTTGCCCTAACCCCAGATGTTGCGCCCGGCCCCCCCTGCACCCCCCACGCTACGCCACTGCCTGGCATTATCAACACCATGCTCTAACCCACTGAGCTATCCAGGTTCCCATGGTTAAGTTTAGGAAACGGCTGGATTCCATCCAGTCTTTTGAGACCATTCATGGTAGATTTTTTAAAAGCAGGCACAAAAACTATTAGGTTACTATGAACGAAGAAGATACATCAGTCAGGTCCTGTTTCACAACATGCAGGCAATATTCAAAACATAGGTCCGTTCCTGAACAAGGCACGTTAAAGTTAAGGAAAACATTATCTAAATTCATGCTAATCCTGCAAGTGATGGCTTGGGTCCATCTGCTTACCCTGTATCCCTCAGGAAACATGGCATCCAGTTCTTCATCAGAAAGGGGCCTATTTCTCTCATCTATTTCTCTTTCCCAACGCCAAGCTTGGAGCTGTTCAGGAGTCATGCTCATGATGTGACCTATGTTGAAATCAACAAATTATGTTGTTAACTGCGTCAAATGATCTCCCTGTTCAAATGCACGGCGCAACAAGCAAAGGCATATATACATCATTATCGCACACGGCCAAATTTCAAGCTTGAATTATTTAAGCAGACAAGCATCGCACGCAGAGGGACAAGCAGAGTAAGCTTGAAAACCGCTTTTCTATTTCATTAGGTCGTTGCTGAGTTCCAGCATGTTTTACGCTTGGGCTGTTAAAAAAATAATTCCAGCATACCTGGTGTGGGGGTCGCCATGTTCATAGCTGGTGTACCAATTGGTGTTTTGCCGGGTGTCAACACAGGGGTGCTCCCCCCCATCTGGCTCGCAGGCGTTTCATCCCAACGTGATTTTCTTTTGCTTGCCCCAGGGGTTGGGGTTTCGCCAATGGAATCGCCGCCTCGATCAGTACGAGGTGTTTCAGCCCAACCACTCCCATGTCCAGGAGTATCTGTAAAACAAAACCCGCTTGCTTCAAACTGATTCCAGTGTACAGAGACAGACGATCTATTCTGAAAGTGAAAACTCACTGCAGGTTTCAAGAACCTTTTCAAAACTCGCACTTCCCCAAGATGTTCAAATGCAATCATGAACAACGTTACTCGCAAATAAGTAAAGCTGTATTAGTTATATACAGCTTTGCTGAGCGATTGCAATCCTTTTATTAGCTTTTATTTCAGAGATCAAGATTAAAATAAGTAAATAAATAAATATGAGGGGTTCCACCTGCTAAAATGGAAGATTAATTTTGTCCCCTTTGGTCAGAAGACACACGCACCTATAATAATAATAATAATAATAATAATAATAATAATAATAATTTATTTATACCCCGCCCATCTGGCTGAGTTTCCCCAGACACTCTGGGCGGCTCCCAATCAAGTGTTAAAAACAGTACAGCGTTACATATTAAAAACTTCCCTGAAGATGTCTTAAGATGTCTTCTGAATGTCAGGCAGTTGTTTAACAGAAAATTGACATTCTTCTTAGTATTAATAGTAACAAAGGAGATCGCTACCTGAGAAAAACATCCAGAACTCTCTTGACTGCATAGAACTTCTTGAGGTTCTTTGGATTTGGCCTTAGGGTTTCATGTACATTGACAAGCAAATAACAGATCAGGATGGTAAAAATACCTCTTTCTGTTTTGGGAGTCTCATCCCATCGATTTTTCCGTGCGCTGGAAGTTGCACCTCCATGGCCTGGTGTTGCATGCCCAGGAGTATCCCCACGCCCAGGTGTTGCAGCTCCTGCTGGTGTATGGCTAGGAGTTGGATCCCATATTTTAGATCCAGGTGTTGCTCCAGGTGTCTCACTACCCTTTGCACGGCCAGGTGTTTCATCCCATCGCAAAGACGGAGTATGTCCAGGGGTCTGAATAAAACAAAGAAACAGGTGTTATATTGCACTACTTGCAAAAGTACTTAAGATTGCAAAATACTTGGGAATTCACATCAACTATCAGGGTGCAGATCACTGGTTGTCTTTTTTTAACCCAGCAGGTATTTTCATTCACCTTTGTGGCTTTTATATATTCCACACTAGAGCATTACTTTGATTGAGAGGTCCTAAGGCAACCTGGTGCCCTCTATATATTTTGAACTACAATCCCATCAATCTCAGCCAATTGGACAGCTGAAAGGCACCAGGCTGGGGAACACTGCTATACGTGCAGGGCATTTTAGGCATATGCCTGGTTTGTATGAAAGGGGAGGCAAAGTGCTGGGGACTCTATCCTCTCCATGGAAATCTGTGAAATGGGTGAGCATACCATGCCATCCATACTACCTAACTGTTCTCTGTACTGTAAGCCATGGCAGTGGCCCTTGAATTCACAAAGTAAGAAAAAAGGATAGCTCTACATACAGCAAAGGCTCGTGAAACCCCAGAACTCAATGACTTGAGACAAGCAGCCACTATCATCACACCCTTACCTCGGCTTGATCCCAGTTAGATAATTTCTTCGGTGTGGTACCAGGAGTCTGGTCAGCAGTCTGATCCCAACGCCGTTTGCGTTTTGATGGTGGCTGGGACGCAGCACCATTGACGACTTTAAGTTCGCCGGCCTTAGCCTTTTCTGCTAGTTGCTGCCTAATTTCCCTCTGTTAAAAGATAAAACAAATAAATGACTTATTCCTCCAATACTGCCAGTTTAAAATAAATTCCACGCTCCTGTGCTAGTGGAGCCTTTTCAAATCTTTTGATCTACACTTTTATTTGCATTTTTGTAAACGTGTAAGCTATCCAGTTGGCTATCCCCTAATTGCAATCTTTTTTTCTTTCTTTTTCGCTGCTTTAACTTAATTCTGCAGATAAGCACCTGCCAATTATTGTCAAATAATTTAGCCAAAAATATCAACAGGCTACACTGAACAGGACGTACTCAAAATATTCCTGATCCTCCAAACCATGGCATGGGCTCCCTCACTCAGATTCCCTAACTTATATATTCCTGCTTAGTGCAAGCAATCTTTTGCCATTATGTCTGAACTGACAATAAATTGGTTTCTTCCTGCTCAACTGGATCTAAGCTTGGGATAGGAGGAAGGAATCCTTGAACCTAAAGCTTGCTCCTGGTGCTCCATACCATGGCTCGGAAGCCTGGATTTTTATTTGTGAACAGATTCAATGTTTCGGCCAAAAGAACAAGACAATTAAATGTTTTCTTCCTAAAAACATGTGCAAATTCACCATGATAACATTTGTTTTGCTGAATCCACAATACTCAATTCACTGAATTTGCACATATTGTCCACCAAGAACGTCACATGCAGTTGCACTAGGATCAGAGTTGAGGAACTCCTGGCCATCTTCAATGTCTGCTGCCTCCGTATGTGAACTTACTGGCAACAGCACTATGATCCACAGTGGGCAGTTGTGAGCCACCCATCATGTAATTTCCTCACAATGCTTTAACATGGTGTTGCTCCAAAACATATAGGAAAATTTAAAATTGTTCGCGCAATTGGACAAACAGGTCAATGGAGGATGGACAGGGAGGAGAGCCAATTCATGAGAGATCTGAGCATTGGTAGGCTCTCAAAAGCTGCCTGTTCATCAGCCTAGACTGCAACCAATTAAAATTCAAAGTGGAACTTTAACCCACCTCTTCTTTTGTCAAATGTTGTTCACGCATAACATCCATATATGTTCTCGCATTCATTTTAGGGTCAGGTGTCTTCCCTCCTGCAGAAGAGAACAGCAACAGGACAGAAGTATAATAAGTACAGGAGATTAGGAAAAGTTGGCTTTTAAAACTGCCCTACTCTAATATTACGTTATGCCAAAATCAATTAATTTTACTGTTTTGACTGAATTGTTTTTTAAAAAAAAGATTACATGTATCTTACGTTTATTCACTTTGCTGATCAATTTAACCTGTTTGAACACAAACATAACTACAACAGTTTAAAACAAATATTTTTTTAAAGGAGATAAGAATGATAAAATGACAGCACAGTTAAAAGAGTCTTCAGAAGTGATGGGTTCCTGGGTTGCTAATCCGGAATACGTACACTTTCGTGCCTTTTGTCTCCATCAGCAGTTCTGACTTCAAGCAGCAGAATAGAAGCCTAGAAAATTATCTCTTTACCATTAGTAACACTTTGGAAAGATATTTATAATCAACACATTACCTTGTTCAAGCTGATAAAGCCTATGCTATCTGACTACGAACTATTGTAAACCTAGATAATAACTCAAAATTGTTTTTTATCATACAGACCAGCGTATATGCTTCGATGAATCTGGACAACCATTCCCAGATTCTCATTTTGTGGTGACATGTTAAAGGGCTTCATTTAAAGAGCACACAATTTCTCCCCCCACTGATTCTGAAGGCACAATTATTACATTGTGAGCTGATTCCAATAAACTATATTCACTATAAGGATACTCACAGGCAAATGATTGTTTTTCCCACATCATAAGATATACCAATCTATATCTTAAATTTTATTCTAACTTTTAAATATTTTACAGAAGCCCAACTATATAGTAACAAACTTAGCAAGGATGCACTGCTCTTAATGTGCAGATTGGCTATACATGTAGTATAGCATTAATATTTAGGACAAAATAAAATTCTTAATACATTTTCTATGCTGAAGATCATTGCCCAATTGGCAGTGTCATTCTGACACTAGCTTTGATAAGGACTTTCCTTTGGGATACTTTTTCACCATTATCTACACAGGATGTGTTGAACTGCACCCTTAAGAATGCAGACAGGACTGGCATATAGCAGTACTGCTGTAGGAAAGAAATTAAGGACAGTTAGTATGGGCCTGTGAATTCTGACAATACATGTTTATATCAATGACAGTTAAGCAAGTAAAATCCATATCCCTATCAATTCATGCAGGCTGAAATGCTAATTTACAAAAACCTGCAACCAACTATAGTTTTAACCAACAGGTGCCCTTAGGTTACCTGTCAAGCTGACTCACCTGAGGAAAATTTCCATCAGGCCCACTACTGCCCCTTGCACTGACCTACAGTCTAAAATCATCAGAACAGACTTGAACTATTAAAAAGTACCAAAGCCTCTCAATGTTACTTTTGCTTCATGTAGCTAATCTTCCTACTGAGAATGAACTGCCATGTTTGCTTAGCATTTTAAAAGCAGCAATTCTCTTGTGTTCTAATTTTGGACTGAACCCTTCCAGAAAGCTGGAAGGTTCTTGAGCACTAAATATACAAGTTGCTCAAAGTATAGTATACATAACCCAAAGCAAAAAAGAAAAAAGAGAAACCTTTAACCCTTTGTGTTTCTATGGCAATGGCTCATTATTTTCTTGTCCTTCTACCTGGAAAGAAAATTTGTATTATAAAAGATGAACAAAATGGCAAACTACGATTTCAACCAACTCTTAAAACTACATAAACTAAAAATTCCTGAATTTATAAGCATGCCAACAGAAATCAAAGGGCTAAAGACAATTTTAAGGGAACAAAACTCGTAAGATCCAGTGAAAAAGAGAAAGTAAGTTACCATCTGCAAAAGGATCAAGACGCTCAGGGGAAATAATCATCATCCGCCTGCGGTTTTTGTATTCATCTTCCCGATCAGCGATCTTTTGTGGGCGATGCTCAGCAAACGGATCATACTAAGAACCAGAAACACAAAATACGGGTTTTCTTTTGTGAGCCGGCAATGTAAAAAGATAAGGAAATTTCCCCAAGGTTTTCTATTTCCTCTTAAAGGAAACACTACTTCAGCTGAATGAAAATTGTGTTCCCAATTCACTACAGTTCGTAGCTGATTATATTCCATATTCCACTTACAAATTAATTTAGCTTTTATTTTAAAAACAGTTTATCATTATTCCCTATAAAACCCTTCCAAAGCAAGACTTTTTCTTCACTGCCAACAGTAAACTTCACAGCTGGTGTCTTGTGCCAAATCACTCTTATGTTTGTTGCAGAAGGTGGAGCTGGGGCAGAATGCTGCAGCAAAGTTAAGCAGAGCACCTGGACAAGCACATATTAAACCTGCTTGGTGGGAACTACACTAGCTGCCATACAGCTCCCAAGTCATGTTCAAGGTCTTGTTGTTATATATAAAGTCCTGAACAAGAAAGGACCAGGCTACCTGCCTTCCCCTGTACAAACCTCTACGGTGACATAGATCATCCAGGCAAATTAATAAAATATTATTATTATTATTATTATTATTATTATTATTATTATTATTATTATTATTATTATTTACTCGGTTTCCCCAGCCACTATGGGCAGCTTCCAACAAGAGATTAAAAATACATTAACACATCAGTCATTAAAAACTTCCCTAAACAGGGCTGCCTTCAGATGTCTTCTAAATGTTAGATAGTTGTTTATTTCCTTGACATCTGATGGGAAGGCGTTCCACAGGGCAGGCACCACTACTGAGAAGGCCCTCTGCCTGGTTCCCTGTAACTTTGCTTCTCGCAGTGAGGGAGCCGCCAGAAGGCCCTCAGCGCTGGACCGCAGTGTCCAGGCAGAACGATGGGGGTGGCAAAATATACTATAATGTAACATTGGACATTGACCAGAAATTGAGCATTTTCTGCCACTCCAACTGTATTACGGAACGCTCTTCCCCCTGCTATACACGAAGCAATAACCATGAATTGCTTCCCTGGACCCGTAAGATTAGACCTTTTAAATTTCAATCCCCATGTTCCTATTTTATTTTTATATCAATGTTTTATTGGTTTTAGGCTGTACTTTTAATCATATTGGGTTTTTAAAAAATATTCTACACCATATAGTTTAATACTATTAAGTGGCTTCTAAATGAAGAAGTCCGGTTAAACAATACAATTAAAATTTAAAAACAATAAGTGGCACATAACGAAATGTAATCATTGCACACAATTGCATGGTTTCAGCAGCTTACAGAATAAATTACTAATTCACATGCAGTGTGTACGTTCGTGTGCACGGCCACAGGTAAAATCTCTCACACCTCTCACTGAGTATTTTGTCCCCATTATTCCTCCCAGAAATGGAAACAAGAAGCTTTTACTTCCTTATTGTATTATATACTGAAAAGTTCACCTGTTCGGTTGACTGTGGTATGTCATTAAGGAGTGCCACTGGTGCATGGTATCCAGGTTTCTTCTGGCCAAGCAAGCTTGTAGAAGAGTAGTCATCGTCATCCTATACAAACAGGAACATTTAAGATTTAATTAATTGTTCATTTCTGTATTTAAATTATGGTTTTCGGGATGGAAGGCTTTTTTGCAAACTTTAAATGGGAGCTGTAGCCGGAAATGTAAAACTTGCACACCTTTTCATTTAAGAACAATTTCAACAATATGATAGACTTTGTTTTGACAGTAAAATATTGGTGTACTTACGTCTTCTAGCTCAGTTGCTGCAATTGAAGTTACATATCCAGCGAATCTGCTATCACTCCCGCCATAGATCTCTTGGTCATAATATCCTGTAGAATCAAGGCCCACTCCCTGAGCTTCATCAAGGGCAGCTTTTTTGCCTTGGATTTCTCGAATCTGTGCTTCAATGTCTATAACAAAGGTACATTCAAATGCTTTAATATATATATATATATATACATACACATACACACAAATTGATTCACAAAGGCATGACCAAAGGTATTACTGGAAGCATTTCATCAACTTCTCCAAAGCATAACCAAAGAGCAATCTAGCAACTGTTCTACAGGGCTGAAAACACAGCCTATGTAGGAAACTACTGTATTAAGTCAGGGATAGAAGAGGAAACCTTTCTGGGACTGCAAGCAAGTGGTGGGTGGACCAATGAACGTAACCCAGTGATGGCCAAACTCGGCCCTCCCGCTGTTTTTTGGACTACAACTCCCATCATCCTTAGCTAACAGGACCAGTGGTCAGGGATGATGGGAACTGTAGTCCCAAAAACAGGGGGAGGGCCAAGTTTGCCCATCACTGATGTAACCTATGCTTTTGTAAGGTGTGACATTCCAGTCACACACATCAAAGGTTTTGAGATAAACACCACACACACCCCACAAATCCTCCATTCAGACAATCAAGATGCACTGTCATAGTTCAAGGGTGCAATCCAGCACAGCAAAAGGACTTGAAGTGGGCACAGAGAAGGGGTGTGGTCAGGAGTGAGCATATTCCTAGGAAGCAGTGTGGCTTATGTAAAGACGAAGGGCCTGACAGAGGATGAAATAACTTTCTGTTAGGAAAGTTGCAGTTGTGCTGATGAGGGAGGTGGATAACCTCCAAGGTCCCTTCCAACTCTAAGTTTCTATTATTAACTATTATTATCACTGTTCATAAAATATTGCCTCACTTGCAGGATTTGTTGGATCTGCCTACTGTAAGGTCATACTATGACAACTCTCCTGTAGGCCTTCTAAATAATGTATACCCAGATAATAAAACATGCACTAAAATGGTCATGTTTGCATGTCGCTCTAATATAACTTAACAGGAATCAGCTGTAGTGAGTCTTCTGTGCTTCCTTTCTGATCCTCCTCTACGGCTAGGAGTTGGGAGTTCTGAAAGTTTTGCTTCCACTTTTGGCTATTATTCTTATTAGGTTTTTTTATCCCCTCTTTTCCTCCCAAAGGAGTCCAAGGCAGCAAATACATTAAAAACCCTAAAAACTAACAAAATAGGCTTATATCTAATAACTGCAAAGTTACAGGAAACATATATTTCAAGATCCTTTACCCTCACATGCCTGGGTGAATACATTCTTGGCTAGAGATGTAAAATTTCCAGAAAGCTATGAAAAATAAAAATGCTCCCCTTTTGGGGGGGGGGTTAAATTTTAGTTGAAAATGAGGTGTATACAATACTTAAGTTTCTTATGCATGCTACATTTACTATATTACGAACAAAAACTGTACTGTTGGTTTTATTAAAGTATAGCTACATTAACATTATTTGAACCATCTTTACAAATACAATTAGGATAAGAGCAAGCTACTGCACTCATTATTTTCCTAGTTTGGGAAATCAATGGTTGTGTGTGTTTGTTTTCGTTAAGAACACCACTTTAGTAAACAAAATGAAGATTTCATCATTTGGGCTTCAAAACCCTATACCTGCCTCTTTTGTTCTAGTAATTTCTTGCTACAGAAGCTATTATCAAATGGGGTCCCCGGTATACAGTACATCACAACTTGCTACAGCCAAAACTGCGAAATCAAAGATGCAGCACTTAACCCCAATTGCATGTATATGTCCGACTTTGTCTTATCAGCAAAAAGTTGCACAAACCACCAGGTATGGCACAATTAGTACAAATACAAATTGTCTGCCCAGAAGATTTCCCCATTCAAAAGATATTACATACAGAATGGCTTGCAGTAAGAGGTTTAAGCAAGAGAGGAACTAATTCTTGTTAAACTATATTAATTAATTTTAATACATGCTGCTCCAGGGCTGCATCCAACAAGCCATACCATTAGAACCAAGTATTCCACCTGTGCAAAAGGACTTCATCTCTCTCCCCTCTCCCTGCATGCTCTCCAAATCTGTTCCGATGTACAGTGGTGCCCCGCAAGACGAATGCCTCGCAAGACGAAAAACTCGCTAGATGAAAGAGTTTTCCGTTTTTTGAGTCGTTCCGCAAGACGAATTTCCCTATGGGCTTGCTTCGCAAGACGAAACGTCTTGCGAGTTCTTGCGAGTTCGTTTCCTTTTTCTTAAAGCCGCTAAGCCGTTAATAGCCGCTAATAGCCATGCTTCGCAAGACGAAAAAACCGCAAGACGAAGACTCGCAGAACGGATTAATTTCGTCTTGTGAGGCACCACTGTATTGGTGGAGCTGAGAATAGATTTGGAGGTGCACAGGGAGAGACAAGAGAGAGGCGGTCCTGTTGCGCGGGCAGAAAAGCCCTTTTGTTAAAGGGGGTACTTCATTTGACTCAGCCCCCTACTTCTGAGTTCAAGTTATCTAGCCTTTTCCAGACCTGCACTTTTTTTAAATTTTAATTTAACGATAGGCTTGTCTAACTCTGAATCGTAACTATGACATAATGGAACTGGGCATACCCCAACTATTAAGAACACTCTGCCTCCAACAGAACCATCTAAAATCCATTCAGTAGTAAAACTGAGGTGCCCACATTTAATCTCCAATAAAAGTAAACTCATCCAATCTCAATAATAAAGATCACTATGTATTATTGTGATTAGGCTTACTGCACCATAAATTAATTATATATTCTTATACTTTACAAGCTTATAATTTATAATTTCACATTGAAGTTATGTTAAGAAGCCTTGCAACAACAGATGTTGCAGCAAGATCACAAGTATATATGATGGGGAAACCATGAAAGAGAAGACCGTTCCTAATACTGCAATCCAAAACACACTTACCTAGAATAATGGTTTAGAAAATGTCAATTTGACATTTTCGAGTAAATGCGTTTGAGATTAAATGCTAATCTACAGTAGTCACATCTTTGCAAAGAAAGCATCTATATATTAAACTCAGCACTGAACCACAGAAGGAAAGAGATTATGTACCGGTACTTGCTTTAGTTAGAAGAAAGGGGACATGGTTAACCCTTTTATAGTTACTGCGTTTGTGGAAAGCAGTGGAGAATTTCCTCTGCTACAGGGCTCTATCCACATCAACATGGGAATGTTCTTTGCCAGCTGCATAAAGTATATTACTAATTGCTCAGTTACAACGGCATCATTCCTGGTTTGGGGAAAAAAGACATTCCCACATTAAACTCGTTCAGTGTCCTTGTCTGGAAAGCTACTCCCTTCATAACCGTTTAAAGTAAGAAATTCATCCCTTTTGCCTTACAAAAACACAGCTGTTCAACCAGGTAGGAACTTCTAGGCCGACACCTGCTATGGTATCAAGCTTAAAGTGAAACACAAGCGCTCTTCGTGGGCTCACCGTTACCTCCCAAGGGCAAAGCCAGATTTCTCCAAACACACCAATGTGCTTAGGAAATTGCACACGCCACTAAAATCCACACACAGCTCTTGCCACAAAGCTTTCAGAAAAGCCGCTTAAGACTATGAACACCGCCCCACCTTCTAACTTGACCTCCTTTCTCACTTCTGCATCTCCTAGCAGCTTTCCTAAGTATGTTTCATGGCATTGTTGGGCCATGTGGACTGCCCCCCCCCAGACGGCGACCCACTTTAAAATACCCTCCAAGTTAAGCAATAAGCCTCCCTCCCCAAGAACCATATGTGCAACACTTTCCGCAAACTGAGTCAAAAGCTGAAAGAGCACGTAAACAAGCTTTCTTGCGCTAGCCAAAGGCCATGGGCGAAAACCATACAAACACCGTTGAAGAAACACGTATCTATAAATCTTTATAAAAACAGAACCTCTGCCTGAACCAGTGTTAGAAACTGAGATATGAAAGCTAGGAGCTAAATGGCACCTTAAACCTGGATTATGGGCACAGCAACAGAATATCTAGGCTTTTTTATAACGAGAATACAAAGCTGAACATGAATGAACTGCAGCTAAAATATGATGTCCGTTTTTCACATCGTTTAGATCAGGGGTCAGCAACCTTTTTCAGCCATGGGCCTGTCCACCGTCCCTCAGACCATGTGGGGGGCCGGGCTATATTGGGGGGGGTGAATTCCTACACCCCACAAATAACCCAGAGATGCATTTTAAATAAAAGGACACATCCTACTCATGTAAAAATACGCTGATTCCCAGATCCTCGCAGGCCGGACTGAGGTAATTGGGCGGCATCCGGCCCCCGGGCCTTAGGTTGCCTACCCCTGGTCTAATCCTTCCCTTGCCCACCCCCATAATATAATTAAGAGGGCCTCTTCTACAGTTTTCAGAGAGGAGCTGGGGGCACAAAAGACCCCCCTTTCCTTCCACTCTGCAGTACTGCGCCCAGAGCTCAGAAACTGAAATCCCGTCGCAAAAGGCGCCTAGAACAAGTGGAGCTCTGAACACGGGACTCAAAACCACCAAAATCATAAAGTGAAGTGAAATAAGAGGGAATCGTGGCCCTCTGCACGCCTCTTGCGAGTATTATTACATGCGAGGGGCCCATTTCCTTTTCGCGCTTGCCCTCCGTGGCCAGTATTACGAAACGCGGTGTTGAGCGCACGGTTTTGTACTGTCAAACTAATAAAAATGGTGTTCATTTCGTGAATTATTTTTTTTTTAGGGGGGGAGGTGGGTGTAGCGCCTCACGCTGGTTTCTGGTCCCGAGCATTTCTCTCTCTCACACACACCAACACACACATCTTCGGCTGGGCTTCATGTGGGTCTCCTGAGCCGAGGCCTGGAGGCCTCAGGAAAGGCGGGAGGCAGAGCGGGAAGGAGGAAGGAAGAGACCGCGCGAGCGACGCCATTACGCGCAGGCCTAGCCCCGGCCGAGGCGCGCGAACCGTTGGGCCGCCCGAAGAAGGCCCTCCGGCTCCCCCGAAGCGCGTGAGGCGGTTGGGGGGGAGCGGAAGAGGGTTTCAGGCCCGGAGTCGAGCCGGAGAAGAAGGCCCGGCCCAACCCTCCCCGTCCCTTACCTTCGTGAGTCTTGGCGATCTTCGCCATTTTGTGTGGAGCTCGGGACAAACACAGCGAGCGAGATGGAAGGGGCTCGCCGAGCTCCGCCCACTCGTCGACGTCGACTTCCGCTATCTGGGACCGACAGGCCGGAGGGCGTGGGGAGGGAGGGAGGCGCGAGAGTCTTGCGCAAGCGCCGGAGCAGCGCGGCTGAGGCGAGCGGGTGGGGAGCGGGGTATACACTGGCCGAGGAAACCATAGAGACGAGAACGAGAAGGCTGGGGAAGGGCCTCGGGCCTTGCTTCCGCCCAAGCGGCCCTCGAGTTTCGGTCTAGAGACGCGCGGGGTTTCTTGTGTACTGGAAAAGGCGCAGCTTCCGTTGTACTCTCAGACCCCCTGCTTGTGTTTAACATGTTTTATTAAGTTTCCACAAATTTCACATAGCATTCCAATACACAATAAAACTTTTGCTTGTTTCGTATCCCGTTCTTGTTGTTGTTTTTAAATTCCATCTCATTGCTCCACCTTATCCTTCATGCTTTCATATGGTAACCATAATACAAATAGCCTCTATTTCTGTTGCTCGTAAGCTCCAAGTTCTGCTCGCGAATTAATCATGTTACAATATTTCTTCTTTTTTTAAGTGTGAAAAGGGCTTCTAACCATTAAACAGTTATCATCAGGTTACCTTATTTTAGCAGGTTTTAAACAGTAATTTTGCTGAATCCTTCCCCTTGCTTGTCCATTCTTTGGTGGGAACTTCCTTCAACTTTTTCCATTTCTGCTCATAGAGAATCTCAGCTGAGCAGCGCTTGTGTTTAATATGGTTGCTCTCCTGTCTTGTTTTCAGTATGACTGAATAGCTCATTTTGGGGGGCAAGGTGCTTTTAAATACTGAATTCAAAACTGCTGTAACCTGCCCTGCCCTAACAGCTGTAAGTAAAGGGCACTAAATATATAAAATAAAATTTGCATACCGTCCTTCATCTGAACTTTATTATATAATAATAAGTAATAAACATGGGCAGTTAGAGAAGGACCGTAAGTTCACTTGAAACATCTGTCTATTTTGCTTTTCTACTCCATGCAGCGAGGGTCTCTTCTACTCCAGCACATCCCTGTCTGGATCGGGAGTTAATGTTTTTTTTTGTTACTATAGTACAGTACATTTTTTGTGTTTTTATATTGGAAATATTTTTAAATTTTATATTGTAAACTACCCTGTGAACCTCAGATGAAGGGTGGGATTGTAATAATACAATACAATACAATATATATCTGTTTTTCTTCTGGGGGGACGCAGGGGTACACATACCCCTAAACATTTTGTGAATCTTTGTACTTTTGTCCATTTACTGTATGCATTTTTTCCTGATTTGAACTATATAATGGTGATTTTCTTGAGTCAAAAATGAGAGTACCCCTAAACATTTTTTCAAGAAAAAAAGCACTCTCATTAATATAATATAATATAATATAATATAATAATATGGTTAGGGTGTCAGACTAGGACCTGAGAGACCAGAGTTCAAATCCCCACTCAGCTGTATAGGTCACTGGATAATATTGGGCCAGGCATTGCCTCTCAGCCCACCCTACCTTACAGGGTTGTTGTAAGATTAAATGAGGGGGAGAACCATGAATGCCACTTTGAGCTCTGGAGGAGGGAGGTGGGATATCAATGCAATAACTCATCATCATCATTACTCGAGTTCCGTGATCCTGAGTGTCTCCTGCTCCCTGGCTGCCCAATGTGCTCACAATTGCCGCTCAGAACACCTGTGTGATGCCACCTGTCTTATTTCAAATTTCCCAATGGCCCTTCCATTAGGCAGACCCACCCCCCCCGGCAACAGGTGCTGTGGGGGGGTATGGGCTGGTGTTGGAAGTGAGAGCTGTGCTTGCCATAGGGCTAGTATTACACCCCAAGTTAACCTGCTACCCTGAGATGCAGTGTAGAACTCTTTCCCATCTCCGGTGCTGAAGTAATATTCAACTCCTGTACATGGACTGTTTTAAATTGCATGGACTGCAAGAAGATCAAACCTATCCATTCTGAAGGAAATCAGCCCTGAGTGCTCACTGGAAGGACAGATCCTGAAGCTGAGGCTCCAGTACTTTGGCCACCTCATGAGAAGAGAAGACTCCCTGGAGAAGACACTGATGCTGGGAAAGATGGAGGGCCCAAGGAGAAGGGGACGACAGAGGACGAGATGGTTGGATAATGTTCTCGAAGCTACCAGCATGAGTTTGACCAAACTGCGGGAGGCAGTGGAAGACAGGAGTGCCTGGCGTGCTCAGGTCCATGGGGTCACAAAGAGTCGGACATGACTAAACGACTAAACAACAACAAAGTTCCTTTGTCCTACTCAGCCTGCAACCAAGCCTAAGCATGTGTAACTGAAACAACCACATATTGCTTCCCTGTTTATCTGTGCTTCCATTTCCTCCCCTTCGATGTTTCCCATTCTTAGACTGTAAGGTCCTCAGGGCAGGCACTTGTCCCCTTGAACTTTGTAAAGCACCAGACAAACTGATGATTATATAGAGTCTGTGATTTTATAGAAAAAAATAGGTGCTTCAGATTTGTCATAAATCTGTATACATCAGCACTTGCACACATCCGGAATATGCTGTAAAGGTACAAGGTTGTTGTGATCCTTGCTACATACCTGCAATATGAGGATAACAACAATCTGAACTACAACCCTTCCATAAAGTGGGCAAAACTCCAATTTTGGGGGAAACAGTAGTTGACACAGGAAACATTTGGAAGGCAATAAAAAAAAGTTAAGACCCAGTTGTGGCTCAGCCAGGCTACTGTTGAGCTGGGCTTTAAGGGCCGGCCCTCTTGTGCTGGCGTGGACACCATGAATTGGGCTGTGCCTTCTTTGCCCACCGATAAGTCTCAGTTTATCTGCATATATCCTGCCTATGTCAATAACAAGAAGACAATACCAAAAGGAATACCGCTTGAGAAAGCAGTTGAAAACCCAACATCTACAGAAATTAAAGATGTATGTGCAGCAGTTGGACTTAATGTGCTTTTGGAGGAAAACAAAATGAAGCTCAGGGAGTGGAACCGTCATGCACAGAAAAGAGGAAGAGTGCTCATTCAGCTGAAGACAGAAGATGGTAAACCATGTCAACCTCGGTTTCCAACACGTAAGGTAGTGATGCTATATGCAGCAGAAACAATTCCTAAGCTAAAAAACGAGAACACAGAAAATGGGAAGCAGTGACCAAAGCCTACAGCAAGGAGAGGGAAGTAAAGAAAGGTAAAGGAAAGAAGAATAAATGAATGTGGCTGGTATATGTGCAATGTATTAAAAATAGATGAAGGCGATTGTTGGCATCTGAAATAAAGGTTGGAGAAAAAACTGCATTTCTTGGTGCAGAAAGTATTGATCTGATGTGTAGAGATCTTTCCTATTCTACTTAATTCAAGAGGGTTCTGGAAGCTTGTCTGCGTGAAAGAAACAAGCAGAAGGTTCATGATGTTTGGGTTATTCCTTCAGAGAAGCTGAGTACAGTTGACTTAAACTGGTTCTCTTATCTCTTCTGTCAAGGTCATGCTGACTCTAGAAATAGGCCGGAAGGAGCCTGGGTTTCACTCTTTTCTATCTCTCTTTCCTTCTGGTGTGGTGTTATGTATATAGTGTTAAGGTTTAGTCTTGTTATAAGTTACTGTAAGTTTAAGTTAAGTCTGCTGCAACTGGACTTCTTATGGACAGTGCCAATCCTGAATGTATTGGATTTGTGACCATTTGCCTTCAGTAGCAGTAAAGCTCTGCTGAATGAAATATAATTGCCTCTGGTCTATTTTTTGGGAATCCTGCAACGTGTTTAAGTTTTACTCTGCTAACTATACATTGGAATCCACTCTGGATCAATATTGTGTAGAATTTCAATGACATGGAGGTCTTCAGGTTCCGCTCCCCTTGCACAAAGCAATTCTAATTATCCTCTTTAGCATTAACCAGCAAGATTCATTGACGAATCTAATGGGGCTGCCGCTACCAGAGTAGCATGCTTCTCATAGGAAGAATTGCATAGGAAGAAGAGGAAGGCCAATACAGTATCCACAGTACCACAGGTGAGGGAAAGAAAAGTGTGAGGTCCTGATTTATACACTGGAATCTGCTCTAGATCAATACTGAGTGGAATTCCATGACAGGTTATGGCCCAGAATGTTTTCTTTGCTGCTACCACTGCAGAGTGACAGGCGAAGATGACAGACTATGTGGAATTAGCCAAATTGACAGGAAGGATCCAGGACCAGTATACAGTGGCACCTCGGGTTAAGTACTTAATTCGTTCCTGAGGTCTGTTCTTAACCTGAAACTGTTCTTAACCTGATGCACCACTTTAACTAATGGGGCCTCCCGCTGCCGCCACGGCACGATTTCTGTTCTCATCCTGAAGCAAAGTTCTTAACCTGAGGTACTATTTCTGGGTTAGCAGAGTCTGTAACCTGAAACGTATGTAACCTGAAGCGTATGTAACCTGAGGTACCACTGTATATTTTGATGGATGGATGTTGTTGAAAAAAGATTATGTAAAGAAAACAATAAAAATTTATATGCAAAAGAAGAAGAAGGTTTTCTTTGCTGTGCTGATGGGTTCCTGAGGCTGAGCAGAGTGCTGAGGAGGTCTGGCTGCGCGGTGCCAGAGTGTTTGCTGTGCAATGCAGGAATATGCAGCTGTTCCCAACGGGGATCAAACCAGCAACCTTGGTGTTGCCATCGCCCTGCTCTAACCAGCTCGTTTCTTCTTCCCTGCACCCACCCACATGGACTTTGTTGTTTAGTCGTGTCGGACTCTTCGTGACTCCATGGACCAGAGCACGCCAGGCACTCCTGTCTTCCACTGCCTCCCGCAGTTTAGTCAAACTCTTGCTGGTAGCTTTGAGAACACTGTCCAACCATCTCGTCCTCTGCTGTCCCCTTCTCCTTGTGCCCTCCATCTTTCCCAACATCAGGGTCTTTTCCAGGGAGTCTTCTCTTCTCAGGAGGTGGCCAAAGTATTGGAGTCTCAGCTTCAGGATCTGTCCTTCCAGTGAGCACTCAGGGCTGATTTCCTTAAGAGTGGATAGGTTGGATCTTCTGGCAGTCCATGGGACTCTCAAGAGTCTCCTCCAGCACCATAATTCAAAAGCATCAATTCTTCGGTGATCAGCTTTCTATATGGCCCATCACTACTGGGAAAACCATAGCTTTAACTATACGGACCTTTGTTGGCAAGGTGATGTCTCTGCTTTTAAGATGCTGTCTAGGTTTGTCATTGCTTTCCTCCCAAGAAGCAGGCGTCTTTTAATTCCGTGACTGCTGTCACCATCTGCAGTGATCATGGAGCCCAAGAAAGTAAAATCTCTCACTGCCTCCATTTCTTCCCCTTCTATTTGCCAGCAGGTGATGCGCCCAGTGGACTACAGCAGGTCAGTCTCCACCGGATTCACAGCTACAGCCGCGAGGAGAAACCTACCAGTCGCTTCCACAACTGCCTGCCATGCGCTCTCCAAAAAGCGCGCATAGAGCTTCTCGTTGCGCCTCCCTCTCCTTTGCGCGCAGCAGCAGCTGCAAATCGGTTGGCGGAGGGATGAGCCTGGGCTGGGCTAGGCGGGAGAGCGGCTCCATTGGCTGGGCCTTAGCCAAAGCGGGATTGTTGCTAGCAGAGGAAATGGACGGGTGGAGGCAGAAAGCTGCTGTCTCCGGGATGGAGTGGGTTCCTCTCCACGCTACTCGAGGCTAAGCGCCTGTGCTTGCAACCGACTGGGAAGGAATCGCATTGCAAAAGGGCTTCTGATCTCTCCTGCCGGCTTCAGATGTAAGGGAGTCGGGGGGTCCTAAAAGTGGGGAGCGTAGAGGCTCCGTGGGTAGGGGTGGGGGACAGAGAACGAAAGGGGCTTTGCAGAAACACCAACCGATTCCGAGGATTTGGCACGGGTTGCAAACGGGCAGCTGCAGAATGGGTTCGTAATGTATGCATGCATGCGCGTAACCTGATAACTTTTGCCTCGTGGCATCATCATCCCCTGAGGGTGGAAAGGTGACTGTCGCCTAGGTGCTTACAAAGAGATGTGTTTGGATCCCCAATTTGTAAGCTCGCTTGGGTTCTGTGCTTGCCTTCCTTTGTGGCCAGGACGGATATCAAGCGCTCTGGTAGAGTGGGGTGATTTCTAGATATATATATTTTTATATAAAGGCTTTAGAGAGAAAAAGGCTCCATTTTTTCTCTCTTTCTCCCCGTCTGGATTGTTTCCGTAGTGCCATGAAAAGGTATCCAAGGGAGAGATTCACTTGATTAGGGAAATGCCAGGTGCTTATGGGTTGTTTCTTTAAAAAACAAATACTATGAGAGAAGCAATACAGTACTAGAAAAGACTGCCTCTAAGCTACTACTACAAGCCTGGCCAGAGCTCGAGTTTTTCAGGTAAAACCAATTGTCACTGAACACAGCAATCAACCTCTTTTTCTTTTTTTGTAACAGCAACGCTTAAGGGAATCCTGAGGTTTGGAAAAGTTTTTTTAAGCTAATTTAAAGCAAAAAAAAAATGTCATTAAAGTAGCTGAATGAACACATGGTATGTAGACTGGCAGCCATAAAAGAAAAACAAGACTGGCACAGGTCAGGAGGAGTGGAACCGCTGGCAGGGAGGGAATCATTGCTTGAAATTGTCCTACCTCTGGTAGGGAGGTTCCACTGCAACATTTTGTTGTAGGTCCCATTTAATCATATTTGTACTTATTTATGTATCTTGTGAAGCACCACCACGAATGCACATTGGGAATGAGGCTCTAGATCAGGTATCCCCAAACTTGGCCCCCCCAGCTGTTTTGGGACTACAACTCCCATCATCCCTAGCTAACAGGACCAGTGGTCAGGGCTGATGGGAATTGTAGTCCCAAAACAGCTGGAGGGCTGAGTTTGGGGATGCCTGCTCTAGATTCTTCTTTCTGTTTGTGCAGTAGGTCTCTACATGAATAATGCTATACCTTGTTTCGTTTCTAAAACTGTAGCATCAACTGCTAGTTGCTCCATTCATAGCAGGTTAATGCTATGAATCTCACTCTTTTACTTCAGGGAAGGGCTTGTGGCTCTATGATATAACATCTAGCTTAGATGCAGAGGGTCTCTGGTTCAATCTCTGGCTTACAGGAGCCAAACACCTAGGGGCTGAGGTCTCTTCGCCCCCCCATAAAATAATTTAGGGGGCCAGCCCCCCCCCCAAGCTGATAAGCATTGCCATTCAAATGGGGGGTGCCATGTCGTGATCAGTTATGTGGGATGGGGCTTACCTGCCCCCCTTCCCCAATATTTTATTCAAGTTGGCACCCCTGCTCTGGCTGCATGTTTTTGTCGGAAGTCATTTATATTCCCCTTATATGGAGGAATAAGACCAATGATTTGGTGGTCCATTGCTAAGTGGGATTTGAATACTCTTCAGGTCTTGCCCAGCTGCCTGCTGCTAGAACAAAGTTTGATCAGCTCGTTCGCAGCAACACATTGTTTCCTTCCTATGTTTAATCGATGGTGATTAGCTTTCACGAACTTTGCAGGTGAGATACTACATGGATAAATATTGTTACAGATTTGGGGGGGGGAGAGGAAGACCCCCCTAAACCCAATAAATTAATGAATGTCAGGATCTAGTTAATATCTGGAGATTATTGAAGGGAAGAATTCAGACCAGTGGGAGAATACAGGCTAAACTTCCTTTCCAAGCCAGGGCCTCACCTGGGATAGAGGCACCTGACCAAAGGTGTTGATGGCCCAGCTAAGAGGAATCTTGGGCCTCAGCAGACAGAGGTTGCCAAGGTGATGGGGTGGTGAGAGAGGTGACAGGAAAAGAGTGTTTTTAGCAAGGTGTGCTGGGAAGGAGAAGTGGGGGAGACTGAGCTCCATCTTGGGCAGGCTGGCTGAAGGCTGGCTGGGAATCCAGTGCTGCACTGCTGTGGGCAACAAGTCCTGCTTGAGATTAGCGTAGTGTAAGAGCTAGACTCCCTCCAGTCAAACTCAGGTGTAAATATGTGAATAAATCATATTTCTTAAAGCTACAACTGTCTCCACCTCATCTTCAATTCTCCAAATAAGCACAGACCCTGGGTGAGCGCCTGGAATACCCCTGGGATCTTGGTACCACTTGTCAGAGAGTGGGGATGGCACATAATAATAATAATAATAATAATAATAATAATAATAATAATAATAATAATAATTTATTCCCTTCCCATCTGGCTGGGTTTTCCCAGCCACTCTGGGCAGCTTCCAACATAACACTAAAATACAATAACCTATTAAACATTAAAAGCTTCCCTAAACAGGGCTGCCTTTAGATGTCTTCTAAAAGTTTGGTAGTTATTTTTCTCTTTGACATCTGGTGGGGGGGGGGCGTTCCACAGGGCGGGTGCCACTACCGAGAAGGCCCTCTGCCTGGTTCCCTGTAACTTTGGCTTCTCGCAGCGAGGGAACCGCCAGAAGGCCCTCGGCGCTGGACCTCAGTGTCCGGGCAGAATGATGGAGGTGGAGACGCTCCTTCAGAATTCAGAACTTGGCAGTCATTACTTGACTGCTTTAGGAAAACAAATCTACCGCCTTTGTTAGTGGGAATGTTATAGCACAAGCCAATCTTTCCTGTGTGGTGTGTTTTTTTCACAAGGGCAATTTTTAAAAAAATAAACTTGCTTTAAAACTTCATTTAAAAAAAATGTTTTCTGGTTTGTTTTCAGAGAGAAAACAGTGCTTTGTTTACAAAGAGTGCCGGTGAGCACGTTACCGTGATGGCTTGCAAACAGATTGGAAAGTGGGAAAAGTACGGTAAAAGGTATTGCAGAGACTGGGAAAGAGAAGCTGGATTAAAAGACTGGGTTCGGAGGGTACCAGGAGATGAGTCAAAAGCAGCATGCGGATACTGCATGTGTGAAATCAGAGCTCACCACAGCGATCTTGTGTCGCACAGTAAAACTAAGAAGCATAAGAAGCACGTTGCGTTGCTCTCACAGCCTTCAATGAATGTGGATAAACACTCCTATGAGTTTGAGAAGCGGCATTCATTGCAACTTGAAAAAGAAATGTCATTTGGAGCCAAACCAGACACATTCGATGAATTCAAGCATATGGAAACGAATGATTCCATGAATGTGTGTGCTCTGAAATTAGCCACACACATAGCTTGCCATATGAGCATTTTTACTGTTGATCACCTGGGTTGTATTATTGGTGGAATGGCCGAGAAAGACATAAGCCTTCATAGGACAAAGTGCTCTACAATTATAAGAGATATCATAGGTCCTACAGTCCACAAAGAGCTGCTTCGGGATATTGGCAACGGACACTACTCCTTGATCATTGACGAAAGTTCTGACGCATCTTCGCAGAAGCAGCTTTGCTTGATGGTGCGATACTTCAGCAACAAGCTGAAATGCATTGTATCCTCCTTTGTAGGGTTAATTACTTTCAAGGACACTGATCAAATCACAGAGGCTCTCTTATCATTCCTAAACGAAAATAAGCTCAACATAAAGAAGTGTGTTGGAATCGGTGCCGATGGGCTCAGCGCAAGTCTATGTGGTCACAAAAATTCGCTGCTCAAAAAGTTTTGTGAACTCAATCCTTGCGGTGTTTTTATTAAGTGCACATGCCACTCCATTTATCTGTGCTTATCGAGAGCGATCGATGTGCTTCCCCTGAACCTAGAATATATGGTTGCGCAGACCTACTTGTGGTTTTCTCAAAGCACGTTTCACCAGAAACGGTACGCTGAACTGTACGCTGCAATCAACGTTGGAGAGGTTGCCCTGAAGGTGCTGCAAGTTGCCGACACGCGATGGCTGTCTATTAGCCCTTGCATTAATAGAATACTTAGCCTGTATGATACTCTGAAGTTGCATTTTCAGTCTGTAAAAGACACTGAAAAGGACTACAGTGCTGAGCTGCTCTATCAAATGTACTCTGAACCTCTTAACAGACTTTACCTGGTTTTTCTGCAGCCTCTTGTCCAGGAAGCAAACAGGCTCAGTAAGTTATTTCTTTTGGAAACTGCTAATCCAGTTAAACTGATTACTGAGTTAGTGATGTTCTACAAGACTCTGTTACAGAGCGTCGTGAAGCCTTCTGCCTTTCCAACATGGTCATCCATAATGAACTATGACATTAGAAGCAAGCAAAACTACCTGGCCCTCTCCGAAGCTAATCTTGGGCAAGTGTTCCTCTCGGAATTAGCAGAAGCCAAAATCTCTTGCCAAATTAGAGGCGCCATTCAAACGACGTGTCGGGATTGTGTTTTTGAGCTTGCAAACCAAATAAAGCTTCGCCTGCCCCCAAATGTGGATCATCTTGAATCGCTCACCGCTCTAAACCCTTCAGTTGTTCTGAGTCCCCTAAGACCTGCATTTTCAGCTTTGTCGTTTTTGTCATTATACAGAGGGGATCGCTTGCAATTGGAGCAACAGTGGAGGAATCTGGATACAGTTTGTTGGACAAACACAGAAGATAGCCAGATAGAACAATTCTGGGTAGAGGTTGTAAAACATACAGATGAGGTGGGAGATAAAGATTTTGTCGAGCTAGGATTATTTGCCCTTGCACTTCTCACCCTGCCCTTCAGCAGTGCAGCCGTGGAGTGTACAGTTTCACAAATGAATCTGATAAAGCACAAGCTGAAGAACAGGCCGCAGGACAGCCTGCTAGAAAATATTCTAAGGATCAGAGCTTACATGCACAGAAATAAGATTTGCTGCAACCAGTTTCAGCCATCCAAAGAGATGGTTTCTTTGTTCAGTAGTGAATTTTATGCTGTTGCTAATAGCAAGGATGCTATAGAAGGCTACGATGATATTTTTTGAAGAAGAAAAAGCCAAGATTTTTAAAATTGCATTCTTATAAGAGCATTGAGTGACTATTTGCCTTTCTGACATTTTCTTACTAGTGAATTCACTGTTTTTAGTGTCATTTCCACTGGTTTTTCAATTCTGTGTTTTATCTGAAACATGCTGCCTTTTACTGCAGAAGTAAGATACTATTGATTAAATATGTAGTTTTGAATATGCCTTGTATTTTTGCCTCTGCTGCAGGCTTCCAGGTGCTCGCAACTAGTGAAACTGCGAGAGATCTCAAGTTCTTAAAATCTGTTATTTCATGTTACTCTCTTCTGTCATTTAAAAATGGTTCTGCATTCTTAAAAATAGCTTAAAATCAGACTATACTACCTGGCGACAATATTTATTGTGCAGTCTTGCATGTAAAAATGCTGAAGCAGGGACTGGAATTTATAGAGCTGCCGAGATTCATGTAGAAGGCTTGAGTCAGCTCAGTGAAATCTACTCTTCCGTTCCCTTTAATCAGCTGACTGTCACACTATATCACATACACCGCTTTTGAAACACCTTTCAGTTTCAAAAGCAGTTTGTTGGGTGTCTGAGAACACAGAACTAGGTTTACATTTCTTTACATCCTAGCCAACATGTTTGCATCATCTACTGTTGAGAACTAAAATAGGAAAACCAATTCACTGATGAGAAACAAACCCTGAAATTAGTATATTAAACTTAGTTTGCTTAATTTACTCCTCTGAAGTCAGTAGGATATTTTAATAAAAATATTGATAAGTGACTCCAAAGTTGTATCGAGCAAGGATTTAATGGTAGCTCAGTGTGAGTTTAGTAGAGTTTTAAATTTGCTTTTGGAATAATACTGTTCTTTCAGAATACAGTAACCTACAGTAAATATTGGGAATGAGCAGGATTGGAAGCGGGCATCAACTTCAGTTTAGTGCAAACATCAAATCTTCAGGTGTCTATTTCTAGACAACAGTATCTTCTGGTAACACACAAATTAAAACCCATACCAAAATGAGCTGGCTATTGCATGAATATTTGACAAATGGCAGGAACTGAGCAGTGAATGCATACATGATTAGAGGGCTGGAGAAGAAAATGGAGTCAACTTGTAGCTTGACTGTTTTAAAAATACATAAACATACTGATTACAAGCTTCTTATGTTGAACATAATTGTTAGACTGCTAGCTTTGAATGCAAACTAAAGCTTACTTACCGAGACCTAAGTTTTCTGGAGAGCTTTTGAATGAACTTTTCTAAAATCTGGATATAAATGGCAAAACAAAATGTATCTGTATGACAAGATAAATTATTAGGTTTAGAATTCAAATTTGCAAGAGGCTTTTGAAAAAGATATATAGCTTTTGGTTATATTTGCATTATTATTAGCATGTATTTCATTCATTCTTTGGGAATGTGGTGTATTAAGACAGACGATAACAGATATAAACCTTCTTTGCTGACATTTTTTTAAAAATTCCTCATGAAAACTGCAGCTCTACTTTACACTAAAAGGATAATGATTAATACATAGAGTGGGGAAAGACTTCTGTGTCCATTAACATTACAGTTTTAGGAACTGACATTTTTAATTGACTCATCTAAAAAAATATTTATATAGCAATATACAGTTGTGAAAGCAGTCTAAAAATAAAAAGCGACATTCAATGCTTTTAAAATTCAGAGCAGGCCCATTTAAATCAATAAGACTTTATTTCAGTAGGTACATTATGGGTATGAGTTAGCTGACTTACCACCCAAAAGGATCTTCACTGTATTCTAGATATTTGAACAAATGTTTGTTGTTTATATAAATAATTATTTTTATAATAAACGTTTACATTGTTTTGAATGTAGTCTCTTCAGATGTTTGCCAGGGAAGGGGGGACAGCTAAATAAACTAATTCCAGAAATTTGCAGAATTTGGTTCTAATGCCTGTTAATGATAATATATTCCCCAAGGGGGGGGGGGAATCATACAGGACTGCATCCCACACTTTCATAAGTGCTCCAGCTTGTGAAATAAGAATCTAATTAATGCAGTGCCTAAATTAGCCACTCTCATTTCTAAACATAGAACAGATATCTGGAAGATTAGCCTCTGCCTGGCGGAAACTTTTTGAAACGGATGTTGCAGAACTCTTCTTTTAAAAATGGTAAACGCTCTTTTCTTTGCTTAGGGTGGGAGATTTGCCAGTCCTGAATTACCTGAAGGTCATCTGGAGTCAGGATTTCTCCTTGAAACTTAGAAAAGCAGATAAAGCAGGCTGAAGTTTTCACCATAATGGCTTAATTCTGCCTAAGGCTATTGAAACAGTCTTTTAAGTTGGCTTACACCCATCTCAGTGAGTTTCATTATTTACAGTGTGCTGTTAATTATTCTATTAGTTCTATAGTATAGCCCCATCCTGATTTTGTTTCCCTTCAGCAAAGTATGTTGAGGCAAGAAATGTGACTGAATCATACTTTGCTTGGGGGATGAAGAGTGTGATCTTATAGCAGATAATTCATTTAGAACCCTCTGCGCATGAAACAGGCAGGGTTGAGTAATTATTCCTACTGCCTTTGATATAATAGGTCTTTTTCACAATAATATTTATTAATTTTCAATAGACATAACAAATAAGAGAATATGCAACAACACAACAACAACAACACAATAAAGAAGTGAAAAAGAAGAAAAAAGAACAACAAACTTAACATACCTAAAGAGAGAAAAAAGAAACTCAATTAATTAATTAAAATCCATTTTCATAAACGTTTTAGTTGACTTCCTCTAATCTCCTCCATCTGAATTTCCTCTTAATTTGAATGTAGCAGTTTCCAATATCATTATTTCATAAAACAATATTACAGTCATATTCCAATTTCTTTACCTTTCTTATTGTACATTTACTTATTTATACATTTAAGTCCAGAAAGAAGAGGACTACCAAGAAGATTGGAAGAAATTTAAAGACTATTTGAATAAATATTCTAATATTAAAGATATGTAACCACTTGAAAGAACCAATCAGGCCTAGGACTAAATTAGACTTAAATGATGTAATAGGTCTTGTTACAAGACTTTTAAGGTTTTATATATATAATAGATGTTCACAAATGTACCAAACAAACACATGCAAATATGTAAACCACATGTCTGAAACCCACAGAAAAGTCCTGAAACCATTTTCTCTCTCCCCAGAAGAACCTCAAATATTTCTCTGCAAGGTCAAAGGAAATGGGAAATCTCCCCATTGTCTCTCTCACAAATCCTGTCTTAAGGGCACATTTAAGATATGAATAGGGCGAGCCTGTGACCTGGACTCAGGAACTGAGTATTTACCATTACAAAGGAATCTCCAGACTGCCAAAATAATGTAATCAGTTATCATTCTCGGGTAACCTGGCAGACAGGTTTTCTGTTGTAGACCGCCTCTTCTGTGATGTAGGTATGATGTATCTGGGGGGTGGTCTTGAGTTACAGGGTGGGCAATTTCAAAGTCTATATAAGGGCTTGCACACCTTTGTCCTGGGTCCTCCTCTCTCTTGCGTGTGGGGGGAGCACTCCATTTTAATAAAGAACAGCTTTAATAAAGATCAGGCTTATAGCCACTTTGCTTTTGTATATCCTGGTCTGGTCTCTGTTCATTTCTCAACCGGTTTGAGCCTTAAAAGGTACGCTCTCTCCGAAGGTCCAGTCTTCCTTAAGAAGCTGAACTCCTTGAAGGGACCCCATTTTTTATTCTTATTTCACTAACATATTGTTAAGTAAGACCTTTTTGTGAGCCTGGGCTTTTAAGTTACCAGTTTTAGAGAAAGATAGGAGTTAAGAGGAAATTGTAAGTGTAAGAAGCTGTTTCTTCTATTCCCCATTCTTGCACTGCCATTCCTCTTGTCATGTGCAGAACATTTGATAAGCCCGCAACGTATGTGCATTTAGCTTCTGCACACTGAGCTTTACGTGCTTGGCAAACTTTTGAAAAAATAAATACGGGGCAGAAAAGGAACAGGCATACGGGGGGGGGGGGAGACTTTGAACCATATATGTGCTTTTGGCTTTAGATGTGATCCCTAGAACATAACTTTCACTTACATTGCGGGTTTACTGTATGTGCAAATCACCCAGCGATCTTCAGATGAAGGGCAGTACAGTGTACAAATTTAATAAATAATTTTATTTGTTTGTTTGTTTTTGCATTTTCCACATTTTCAGCAGGAGCAGCTTTACTTACTGACAGTTGTAGTTGTAGGCCAGCCAGTGGCGTAGCGTGGGGGGTGCAGGGGGGGCCGGCCGCACCGGGCGCAACATCTGGGGTTAGGGCAAATCCACGGGTTAGGGGGCGCAAATCCACAGGTTAGGGGGCGCAAATCCACGGGTTAGGGGGCGCAAATTACTTGCCTTGCCCCAGGTGCTGACAACCCACGCTACGCCGCTGAGGCCAGCCAGCCACCGTGGCGCAGGATCAGAACTCGGGTCCCTGGGCTCTGCAAGCAGAGGGCATCTGGGGATGGGGTCTTGGTGCTGGGCAGGGGTCAGGAGCCATTTCCCTGGGCAGGAGGGATGCAGCTGTTTGGGGCCCCTGGCTGTGATGGAACTGGGAGGGGACACACATGACTGGGGGTGCAGATGCCAGCACTTACCTTTGCTGGTGACGGCCAACTGTTCACTGAGGAGGTTTTTTTTTGGGGGGGGGGGGGAACGGACCCAGGACATTGGAGGATGGAAGGGGGAGGTTTTTAAGCAGAGCTTGGTTGGCCACCTGTCAGGGATTGTTTGGCTGCGAGTCCTGCATTGCAGGGGGTTGGACTAGATGACCCTCAGGGTCCCTTCCACCTCTGTGGATTCTGTGATTCTACGAAACGGCTTGCTTTACTCCTCTGAAAAGGCAAAATGTGACTGCCCCTGGCAAACACATGCAATGTTAGGTTTGGTAGGAACCAAGGCCTGGGTTCAACACACACATACCCCACCCAGGCAAATGTCTAGTCCAGGCACCCCCAAACTTGGCCCTCCAGATGTTTTGGGACTACAATTCCCATCATCCCTGACCACTGGTCCTGTTAGCTAGGGATGATGGGAGTTGTAGTCCCAAAACATCTGGAGGGCTGAGTTTGGGGGTGCCTGGTCTAGCCCATACCCTCCCAGCTTTTCTCTCTGATGTAAATAGAGATGTCCTGTTCCATTATAAGTATAATTATACTTGGCCCAACTAATTGAGTTGCCCCATCCAACATACACGAAAACATAATAAAACATTTAAACATTTTTTTTTAAAGTTTCCCTATACAGTGGTACCTCAGGTTACAGACGCTTCAGGTTACAGACTCCGCTAACCCAGAAATAGTACCTTGGGTTAAGAACTTTGCTTCAGGATGAGAACAGAAATGTAGCGGCAGTGGGAGGCCCCATTACCTAAAGTGGTGCTTCAGTTTAAGAACAGTTTCAGGTTAAGAACGGACCTCCAGAACGAATTAAGTTCTTAACCCAGGTACCACTGTACAGGGCTGCCTTCAGATGGACTTCTAAAGGCTGTATAGTGACTTATCTCCTTGGCTGGGGCAGGGGATCGCATAACTCCATACACTCCAACATTTCTCTGATCAAAATAGGGACGTCCTAAGGAAAAGCGGAACAAATTAGAAACCGGGACTGCTTCTGTAATTCCGGGACTGTATCTGGAAAATAGGGACACTCGGAAGTTGGGAGGGTTTACTAGTTTTAGTGATTGGGGGCCAAGAGATGCCATGAACAGCGCCTGAATCTGAAACAACTTCAGATGGTTGTAGTTACAGATGGGTAGCCGTGTTGGTCTGCCATAGTCAAAACAAAAAAAATTCCTTCCAGTAGCACCTTAAAGACCAACTAAGTTAGTTCTTGGTATGAGCTTTCGTGTGCATGCACACTTCTTCAGATACACTGAAACAGAAGTTGCCAGATCCTTCTATATAGTGAGAAGGTGGGGAGGGGTATTACTCAGAGGAGGGTGGGGATGGGTGATTGGCAGATAGCTGTGATGAGCCTGTTGACGACTATTAACGACTGCAGTAGGTCTTACAGGAAAAAGCAAGGGGTGAGAAGGTGAAAAATGGCTTTGTCATGTATAGTGAGATAAGAATCCAATGTCTTTATTCAGGCCAGGTGTCTCCATGGTTTTAAGTTTGGTAATGATTTGCAATTCAGCAGCTTCTCTTTCCAGTCTATTTCTGAAATTCCTTTGTAGTAAAACAGCTACTTTGAGATCTTGTATAGAATGTCCTGGGAGATTGAAGTGTTCTCCTACTGGTTTCTCTGTCTTGTGATTCTTGATGTCAGATTTATGTCCGTTTATTCTTTGGCGTAAGGTTTGGCCTGTTTGTCCAATATAGAGAGCTGAAGGACACTGTTGGCATTTGATGGCATACACAATGTTAGACGATGAGCAATTAAATAGTCCAGAGATGGTGTGTGTGATGTTGTTGGGGCCAGTAATGGTGTTGTCCGGGTGTATGTGGCAGCAAAGTTGGCATCTGGGTTTATTGCAGGCTCTGGTGCCAGTGTCCGTGTTAAGTCTGGTTGTAGTATTATTGTGGGTTAGGAGTTGTTTAAGATTGGGTGGCTGTCTGTAGGCAATGAAAGGTCTTCCTCCCAGAGCTTGAGAAAGAGAACTGTCATTGTCCAGGAGAGGTTGTAGATCTCTGATGATGCGTTGTACTGTTTTAACTTGGGAGCTGTATGTGATGACTAGAGGAGTTCTGTTATTTTCTTTTTTGGGTCTGTCTTGCAGCAAGTTCTCTCTGGGTATCAGTCTGGCTCTGTTGATCTGTTGTCTAACTTCATCTGCTGGGTATTTTAGTTCTAAAAAGGTTTGCTGTAGATCTCTTAGGTGAGAGTCTCTGTCTGTAGAATTGGAACAGATACGGCTGTAACGTAGTGCCTGGCTATAAACAATGGACTGTTTGGTATGTTTGGGATGGTGGCTAGAGGCATGTAGATATGTTTGTCGGTCAGTTGGTTTACGGTATAAGGTGGTGTCTATGCGCCCATCCTGTATTTTTATAGTAGTGTCCAAAAAATGTATTTCTTGCATAGATTGATTCATTGTTAGGTTGATTGTGGGGTGAAAATCATTGAATTTCTGGTGGAAGGTGTTCAGGGTCTGTTGACCATGTGTCCAGATGATAAAAATATCATCAATGTATCGCAGGTACAAGAGAGGTTTGAGTGGGTAGGAGTTTAGGAAACGTTGTTCTAAATCTGCCATGAAGATGTTGGCATACTGTGGGGCCATGCGGGTGCCCATTGCTGTGCCGCTGATCTGAAGGAACAGGTCATCACCGAATTTGAAGTTGTTGTGGGTAAGGACAAATTGGCAGAGTTTGGTGGCAAAGTCCGCTGTGGTTTTATCTGAAATGGTGTTCCTTATAGCTTGTAAACCATCGTTGTGTGGGATGTTGGTATACAGAGATTCCACATCCATAGTAGCTAGTATAGTGTTGTTGGGAAGATTATTTAAAGATTGTATTTTCCTCAGGAAATCTGTGGTGTCACGTACATAGCTGGGAGCACTGATGGCATATGGTTTCAGAACAGTGAAACAGGACTCAGAACAGGACTCCTCCTGATGGACGCAATACCACACTGGACTTGTACATTGACTGCTTCCGCCACAGAATACAAACAGATGTGACCAGAAAACACCACCGCTTACAACAAAATCTAAACCATGCTGAAAGGAGAGCCATAGATAATCTCAGAAACAACCCAGACATTATAATTAAAGAAGCAGACAAAGGTGGAGCTGTCGTCATCATGAACAAAACTGACTACATCCAGGAGGCTCACAGACAACTTTCCAATACCGCCTTTTACATAAAATTGGACTCAGACCCCACACAAGAATACAAAAAAGAACTGAACAAGATTGTTAAGGAGCTACCCCCACACATCCAAGAACAGATCCTCACCAACACCCCAACAGAACCTCGACCAGGAACTTTCTATCTTCTACCTAAAATACACAAACCAGGAAATCCAGGACGCCCCATCATTTCAGGTATTGGCACTATCACAGTGGGTGTCTCCGGTTATATGGACACTGTTCTGAAACCATATGCCATCAGTGCTCCCAGCTATGTACGTGACACCACAGATTTCCTGAGGAAAATACAATCTTTAAATAATCTTCCCAACAACACTATACTAGCTACTATGGATGTGGAATCTCTGTATACCAACATCCCACACAACGATGGTTTACAAGCTATAAGGAACACCATTTCAGATAAAACCACAGCGGACTTTGCCACCAAACTCTGCCAATTTGTCCTTACCCACAACAACTTCAAATTCGGTGATGACCTGTTCCTTCAGATCAGCGGCACAGCAATGGGCACCCGCATGGCCCCACAGTATGCCAACATCTTCATGGCAGATTTAGAACAACGTTTCCTAAACTCCTACCCACTCAAACCTCTCTTGTACCTGCGATACATTGATGATATTTTTATCATCTGGACACATGGTCAACAGACCCTGAACACCTTCCACCAGAAATTCAATGATTTTCACCCCACAATCAACCTAACAATGAATCAATCTATGCAAGAAATACATTTTTTGGACACTACTATAAAAATACAGGATGGGCGCATAGACACCACCTTATACCGTAAACCAACTGACCGACAAACATATCTACATGCCTCTAGCCACCATCCCAAACATACCAAACAGTCCATTGTTTATAGCCAGGCACTACGTTACAGCCGTATCTGTTCCAATTCTACAGACAGAGACTCTCACCTAAGAGATCTACAGCAAACCTTTTTAGAACTAAAATACCCAGCAGATGAAGTTAGACAACAGATCAACAGAGCCAGACTGATACCCAGAGAGAACTTGCTGCAAGACAGACCCAAAAAAGAAAATAACAGAACTCCTCTAGTCATCACATACAGCTCCCAAGTTAAAACAGTACAACGCATCATCAGAGATCTACAACCTCTCCTGGACAATGACAGTTCTCTTTCTCAAGCTCTGGGAGGAAGACCTTTCATTGCCTACAGACAGCCACCCAATCTTAAACAACTCCTAACCCACAATAATACTACAACCAGACTTAACACGGACACTGGCACCAGAGCCTGCAATAAACCCAGATGCCAACTTTGCTGCCACATACACCCGGACAACACCATTACTGGCCCCAACAACATCACACACACCATCTCTGGACTATTTAATTGCTCATCGTCTAACATTGTGTATGCCATCAAATGCCAACAGTGTCCTTCAGCTCTCTATATTGGACAAACAGGCCAAACCTTACGCCAAAGAATAAACGGACATAAATCTGACATCAAGAATCACAAGACAGAGAAACCAGTAGGAGAACACTTCAATCTCCCAGGACATTCTATACAAGATCTCAAAGTAGCTGTTTTACTACAAAGGAATTTCAGAAATAGACTGGAAAGAGAAGCTGCTGAATTGCAAATCATTACCAAACTTAAAACCATGGAGACACCTGGCTTGAATAAAGACATTGGATTCTTATCTCACTATACATGACAAAGCCATTTTTCACCTTCTCACCCCTTGCTTTTTCCTGTAAGACCTACTGCAGTCGTTAATAGTCGTCAACAGGCTCATCACAGCTATCTGCCAATCACCCATCCCCACCCTCCTCTGAGTAATACCCCTCCCCACCTTCTCACTATATAGAAGGATCTGGCAACTTCTGTTTCAGTGTATCTGAAGAAGTGTGCATGCACACGAAAGCTCATACCAAGAACTAACTTAGTTGGTCTTTAAGGTGCTACTGGAAGGAATTTTTTTTGTCAGATGGTTGTGTGTTGGGAAAACTGAGAGCAAGGACAAGCCATACAACTTGAATATGAACTTTTGCTTGTTTATTTAAGGGAGGGGGGAGATCGATAATATCTCCATTTCACGTTTGTGTGTGTGTGTCTCTTGTGTGTACATGTATATTTTATCTCTCCACCCCTGTAAACATACAGGGGGCCGTTAAATATACCGTATATAATATATATTTTATAACATATATATGTGTGTGTGTGTTATTATATTTTATATAATATATAAGAAAGAGAGAGAACATTTTTGGCAGAGGGAGGGAAAAGAGCTCCGACGTCTTCCCACACCCAACTATGACTGGCGGCTTCGCGCGGCGCCGCGGAGTAACAGAGCGAAGTGACAGGCACCCCCGCCAACCAATCGCCTGCTAATTTTAACTTTCCACGGGCTTAAAAGGCCCTTATGTAACCCAAGCGCCCGCCCGGCTGCAAAGGCCTTGTGACCGCGCGCGGCCCCGCGAGCCTGTCGACGGCCTTGCGCGAGCTCGGCAAATCACGTGCCTTTGGGGAGGCGGGGGTGGGAGGAAGAGGGTGGGCGGGGTGAGGCGTCCGCGAAGGAGAAGGGGCGCGTCAAGAGAGGGGGGAGGGCAGCGCGTGGCGAGCGCTCCGCTGACTGGCTGAGAGCTGGGGGCCGCTCGGGGCCGATTGGGCCGGCCTACGAGAGGGGCGGGGCGAGAGGCGGGGCCCAGGAGTTGACAAGCCGCCGGGAGGGCGGGTGTCTCCGGAGTGGAGGAAGGGTTGGGATGGGGGCCGTGAGGGAGACCTAAGCGGCGGCGGCGGCGGAGGGTCGACTATGGCGCGGAGCGGCCGGGCCGTTGGGAAGGCGCTCGCCGCGCGGCTGGCCTTGACTCCGCGGAGAGCCGCTCTCAGGTATGAAAGGCGGGGTCGTGAGAAGCTCCGCCCACCGCTCTCTGAGGTGGGGGGAGAAATAGTTCCCTCAGACCCAGAAAAGGCCGGCTGTGGGGAGGCGAGGGGTGCGGGGAGCTTCACCCTTGGCAGCCCGGCCTCTCCGGGGAGCTTTTTCAGACAGGCGAGGGAGGTCACCTCACCCCACCCCCGGCTCTGAGGGTGGCTCCCTGCCCTTGTTAGGCTTGGTCTGGTTTCCCCTTTCCCCGCCTCTTCTTCCCTCAGCGTGACAGGCAGAAGTTCAACAGGTGGCGTTCGCGCTTGCTTTCACGCTCTCCCTGCCGGGTTGTGCTATGGGAGGAGTGGAAAGGGGCCAAGGCTTGGGTACCTGGAGAATTGGGTTCGCCCCCCCTCCTGTTGTTGTTGTTGTTTAGTCGTGTCCGACTCTTCGTGACCCCATGGACCAGAGCACGCCAGGCACTCCTGTCTTCCACTGCCTCCCGCAGTTTGGTCAAACTCATGCTGGTAGCTTCGAGAACACTGTCCAACCATCTCGTCCTCTGTCGTCCCCTTCTCCTTGTACCCTCCATCTTTCCCAACATCAGGGTCTTTTCCAGGGAGTCTTCTCTTCTCATGAGGTGGCCAAAGTATTGGAGCCTCAGCTTCAGGACCTGTCCTTCCAGTGAGCACTCAGGGCTGATTTCCTTCAGAATGGATAGGTTTGATCTTCTTGCAGTCCATGGGACTCTCAAGAGTCTCCTCCAGCACCAGAATTCAAAAGCATCAATTCTTTGGCGATCAGCCTTCTTTATGGTCCACCTCTCACTTCCATACATCACTACTGGGAAAACCATAGCTTTTACTATACAGACCTTTGTTGGCAAGGTGATGTCTCTGCTTTTTAAGCTGCTGTCTAACTTGGTCCTCTGCCATGGAAGAGAAAGCACAGGACAAAGCTGGCCGCAAGAAAACAAAACGAAACAAAAAGTCCAGAGAAGCAAGATGAGTTGTAGGAAGTCGCCTTTAATTTGCTCAACGAAATGAAGGGAGCAAAGTGGAACTATTTCGCTTTAAAAGAGCCCCCCCCCCCGGTTACACATCTATATACTATATGGAATTAAATGTGCATTGTTGTTGTAACTACTCATATTAAGGGGCGGGGGGATGTAATAGTGAAATACTTTCACTATGAGACTCTCCTGTATACCCGCCTGGAGTTCATTAACATTAGTAGACAATTCTCAGAAGCGCTTTGCCTGTTACACTTGTCTGGAGTGTTTCTGTGGCATCTTGTTTGCAAAATGTTGCTGACTACAAAAAAACAGTGCAAGAAAAGGATATGTTGTCCTATGGCTTTTATTTCCAGTGCAGTCCTATGGAAGTAAGTCCCATTGAGCTTGAGAAGACTTACTCCAGGGTAAGCAAATACAGGATTGCAGCCTCCCATCATTAATGTTTTTCTTCGACTTCCCCATTAGTATCCAAAGCCACTAACAAAAAACATTGTTGTGTAAAGAAACAATACGATGCATTCACTGTAAACTGAGCCCTTTTGCCTTTCAGAGGTGAAAGCATAGTCTTTTCCTCCTGCAAAGACCCTTTGCTCTTTGGTACCTGTTGTCTGAGCTTGGATCATCAGAGATTGTTCATCGTCTTAGCACATTTCTACTCACTTTCGCCTGCCTTTATTCCTTTCCAACTCCCAGACTCCACTAAGAACCTAATGCCTTTTTCCACCCTTTAGATGTTCCAAATCCCTGGGTTTTTTGGCAAGGGTAAAATGTAACTACTGATAGCAGAGACCCTGCCCCTGTTTCCACGCCCCACATACAGAATATTCAACTTGGAAAATAGGTTCTTGATGTCTTTATAATAGAACCAGTGATATGGGTTGGTTTTTTGGTTGTTGTTTTGAGAATTGTATTCTGCAAATTAGACTAACTTTTCCTATGAAAATTTTCTGATGCAAAGCACCCTATGCAAAACAAAATAAAAAAATATCCTTCCAGTAGCACCTTAGAGACCAACTAAGTTTGTTATTGGGATGAGCTTTCGTGTGCATGCACACTTCTTCAGATACCACACGAAAGCTCATACCAATAACAAACTTAGTTGGTCTCTAAGGTGCTACTGGAAGGATATTTTTTATTTTGTTTTGACTACAGCAGACCAACACGGCTACCTACCTGTAACACCCTATGCAAATTAGGGTAAAGTTGCATTGAATTATATGCATCAGAAAATTTTCTGATGCCCTTGAGTGATCTAATTTAGCATGTTTGTTGTACTTAGTAAAGAAAGTTAAAAACCCTGCAGCTACTAAAATTGCCTAATAATTACTTGTAACTAGCATCCATTTATTGTTGCTAACAAAATGATGAAATATCCCCCCCACTAGAAAATTACCCACCCAGCATCACTAGCCAGAACCCACCCCCCAATTAATCACCCTGTCAATTAATATCTGTCAATTAATCGTTGTATCTTCTAACTTGGTGTTGTTCAACCTTGGGATTCCCAGGTGTTGTTGGACTACAACTCCCAGCATTCCTGATTGGGCATGTTGAGATTTGGAGTCTAGTAACATTTGGTTGATACTGACAATCTCTCTAACCGCAAGGTTTTTATTCTATGGTTTGCTGATTAAATGGAAAATACTTTGAAAGAATGTGCCTGTTGCTGCAGTAAACACAGGGGCGAAACTAAACTTTATTTCACCTGGGTTAAACACCCAGTTTGGCACCCCCCTACACATGCATTTGCGTACACACACAGGTTGGGAGTCCTCTGGAGGCTTCACCCAGGGCAAAACCCTCTGCTATCCCCCCCTGTAGTTATGGCATTGCTTAACATACATATTTAAGAAGCTAAATTTAGTTGCCCTTCAAAAAATGTTATATAACTACAACAGTCTGTATCATGGTGCTTTCTAAATTGATTTCTTTTGAGGTATTAAAGCCTTTGCATTTGAACTTTAGTCTTCACTTTGTCTTGAATAGCTGGTTTATGAAAACCTAGAGTCACCACATCAGTGTTGCCCACAAAAAGTATTCCTTTGAAATCGGTACAACAGTACGCTAGCTATTGTCTCTAAGGTTCCCCTGCAGTGCCTGTCTCCCATTTCTATTCATTTTGGTGCATGCAATACTTGTCTTTGTTCAGAGACCCAAGGCAGAAGAAGAATAAACAGCACTTTGAAACATTGATAATTTTAGTTCTGTGATTCATAGATTACCTTTTTGATCAAGGAGATCAGCTGGGAAAGGTCAAATTCATTTCTAACTTCTCATCCTTGTGCCTGTTCAATTCTAATGTTGTAATTCTAATCTAGTTTTATAGCTGAAGCTATACATTTGAGGTTTTGATGAGGACATACAGTACTGTGAAAAGCTTCACAGCTTTCCCTTGATACATAGAGGATTCCCAGCCACTAAGCTAAATTACCGCCCCCCAAACATACACACTTTGACATCTCAACTCATAACTTTACATATGTGAACATTGATCCTCTAATGAAGGATGGTATAGAAATTTAATAAATAATAAAATAGTAGGATTGAGGGACCTCTGGTCTGCAGACCAAGCTTTGTCTGTTAGGGGTCCCAGTTTGACCCATAAGGCTGTTTCCCTCCAACCACATCCACTTATCCCACACCTGACATCATAAGTGACATAATGTAAAACCTCTGAGAGCTCAAAGTGATCTCTCAGTTTCTTTATTTGCAGTTCCTTGCTCTAAGCGGGGAAAGCTGTTTCCATTGAAACCAGCGCTGAAGCCTAATGTTCTGATTAATTTTGCATCCAGTGTTGTTTCCCAAAGAATATTGTTAGCAGTTAAGTGAAATATCAAAGATCTGGGCAGAGTTTGCTAGATCAAAATGAAAAAGAAAAATCCTGCACACAGTAGAAGCTGCAGTGTTTAGTTTGCAAGTTAAAATAATTGGTCCTGCTAAAGAAAGTGGTTATTTTGCCATCAAGCTAAGTAGAAGATGTCTTAATTGAAATCCCAACATAAAAAGAGTTATTAGCACATGCTTGAGTGCATATATTAAAATATCTGCACTAATGTTTTTGTTCTGGACACAACACTGAGGGATTTTGAGATCAGAAAAAGGCGTCCTACTTTTCCTGATTTTCTCAGAAGCTTGTGAGTATGACTGTAAGTTAAAACAAATTTATGATACAGCAGTTATCAGCTATGATAGCTCACACGAACCACTGTGTTTAGAGAGGGAATATGAATTCTGGATACCGAAGGACCACTATACAAAATGGTCATCACTATTGTATCTTGCTTCTGGACTTGCAGAGAGTATATGGCAATACTAAATTATGTAAGAAAATTATGCAATAAAATTATTTAAGTGACTGCCTTTCAGGGTCTTTCACATATATTGCCAGCACTATTACTTTGGGGGTAAGAATTTAGATGTCGGGGGGGCTTCATTTATGGAGAAATGTTGATATTTCAAGCAGTGTTGACATTAGTGTGGAATTGCTTTTGCCACCAGGGTTAAGTTTTGAAAATCTAGATGCTTTCATTCAAAGCCAGCAACATTTGTACCAGTCCAGATCTGTGGCATGTGGGACCCTCAGGGGTAGGGAGAAATTTCCCCTGACCATTACCAGCAAGTTTGTCACAGAAGATGTTAGAAGACTCCTATGCAAGATTGCTCTTCTTGGTGTGCTAAGAGGAGTGAGAAAACGTTTTGGTACAGAGGAGCATGTGATTACTACTTCTAGCTTGAACAATCCCTGCCTGTGCAAGAACAAGAATTTCTCTTTTCAAGGATGTGTGGTTCAAGCTCATTTTACTGTTTTTATAGCGGAAAGGGACAAAGTATTAGAGATGCTATAGGGCAGTTCAAACAGATGAGCATAGTGTAACGTGGCCTCAGACTGACTTGGAGCCAAGTCGGATGGGGTGGATGGCCTTTGTATTGTACTGTTGCCAGGTTCTTTCTCATGACTGAGATATATTTAGGTTGTCCTAAAAAGTTAGCCTAATCCTGAACAGCTTGCAAGCTATGATTGTCCTTGTGTTGCATTTTGATTTAATGAGCGAGATCCAACTGCGACGTCCTGCTTGTGCAACAGCCTTCGACTTGCCAAATGGGACTTGCCCTTCCTCTTCTCCCCATAAGCCTTCAGCTCCCCAATCAGCTCCAGAAATTCTGGAGAACCCTCTGGAGCAGATTGGAGGGCTTCAGGGAAAGGAGATGGGGCAGCCCTCTGGCTTGATGCTGGATCTTGCACATTATTATTTAGATAAATGATAAATTACTTTGTTAAGCATGGGCTACTTCTAATAATAAAATTAAATCATTGCAGGCATTTGACTTCTTGGGAAATTTTGTTGAGCAAGACCCCCCTGCTTCAAGTAGCTGGAACGCACTGTGTTTTTTCAAGAAGAACTTTCTTCAACATTACTTCACCATTAGGGAACAAAAGGAAAGAATATTCAGAAAGAAGAATTATAGGGTTTGTATACAAATAAGTAGAATTACAATTGTATATGAATGCATGGTGTTGATTTGCATGTCCAAATCTTGATCAATGTCTTGACTTCTATTGGTTTTGCCCAAGATGTGTTTACTTAAAATTGATTCAAGTCTTATTTATTTGTGAATTACTTCATTCTCAGTCTTTGAAGAATTTACGTTTCACAGATTGTCACATTATGGGGCAAACATGGGACTCCCATCTCTCTCTTTGCTGCATAGTTTTTTATATGGGGATGTGGCAATTGCAGGGCACAACTAGCAAGCATACTATATTATCCTTTCACTGAGATCATGTTGTTGTCTAATTTAGAAGCAAATATATTGTACAGTGCAGTTTAGAAAGAACACGGTGTGCTTAAATTAGGTGCACCGTATAGTGTCATATTGTCACACCAGTACACATGTGAACGTTTTTTTTACTAATTTGGAAGGCAAGGGTATTTAACAAATTTGATGAAGCTATTATGTTTTGCGCCCATGCTGGGGTTTTCCTGGCTCATCATCCCCTTGTATCCATGGAAACCTGCTCTTCAGAATGGGGTTTTTTGGGAACAGCACAGAATACAGGTTTGGAGGGCTGCAGAGAGAAAAGATAATTGTCCAACTTGAAGATGTTTTCTCCGTGTGCAAAGTATCCTTTGGATCCAAACCACAGAATGGCTCTTTGCCTAAAGTTATAAAAACTGTTACACTGTTTAGAAACAGTTAAGCAGTCTTCATGTTTACAGTGAAAGGATTCCCATACATAAGTAGGTTACTGTAGTTAAGTTGCTGAAGCGTGTATTTCTGTGTTAATAATTTGCAGAGCTGTACTGGCAATATTCATTTTGGTAGAAATTGCTATGCTGTTACAATGTGGCTTGAAGTGTAAAAATAAATCCCTTGAGTCAAATAACACCATAGAGTGAAGGAGACTCTTATGGACATTTACATGGAAGTAATTAAGCTTCACTGAATACAGTGGCGCTTCTTCTGAGTACATTCATAGGATTGTGCTGTAAAACAGGTTTGAGCCTGATTTAACTCCTATTGAAATGAATGGAAAAGTGAAAACACCTAACACTTAACACCTAACACTGAAAACACCTAACACTGTGGTCCACTGTATGCTCAGAAATTTCTCAAAGTAGGGTAGGGAAAGCCTTAGCATTTTGCCTTTATCATAAAATAAACTTTAGTTGGGTCAAGAAAACTGGAGTAGTTTGTTTGTTTTTAAAGTGTGTATACCAAAGGGACGCGGGTGGCGCTGTGGGTTAAACCACAGAGCCTAGGGCTTGCCGATCAGAAGGTCGGTGGTTCAAATCCCCGCGACGGGGTGAGCTCCCGTTGCTCGGGCCCTGCTCCTGCCAACCTAGCAGTTCGAAAGCACGTCAAAGTACAAGTAGATAGATAGGTACCACTCTGGCGGGAAGGTAAACGGCGTTTCCGTGCACTGCTCTGGTTCGCCAGAAGTGGCTTAGTCATGTTGGCCACATGACCCGGAAGCTGTACGCCAGCTCCCTTGGCCAATAAAGCGAGATGAGCGCCGCAGCCCCAGAGTTGGTCACGACTGGACTTAATGGTCAGGGGTCCCTTTACCTTTACCAAAACTATATATATATATAAATGTTAAAAGGCTACAGAGCTGGTGGGACCCCAAAGAAAAATATTGCCTGCCCTTCCTACAAGGTGCTCAGGTTGGCACACATATGTCTTCATCCTCCATTCATTTTTATCTTCCCAGCTGCCCTGTGAGGTAGGCTCATGTGTGTGTGTGTAAGAGATACATTTTATGACTGAAGAGCTCAAGCATAGGAAAGCACAGAAATGATGCATGACTTGGTCATTTGAATTCTGCTTGTAATACTAAGTTCCACTTTTCTTCTTGTCAGGTATTCTATGCAAGAAATGTATGATGTGGTAGCCGTTGTAAGTGAATACAAGAACTTTGTGCCATGGTGCAAAAAGTCAGACGTGTTATCCAAGCGCTCAGGATATTGCAAGGCACACATAGAAGTTGGATTTCCTCCTGTAATGGAGAAATACACTTCGGTTTGTACGCTCGTGAGACCTCATTTGGTTAAGGTAATGATTTTTTTAAAGCATCTTGTACTGTATAATTGCTTGCAGCTTTCCTGCCATTCTATTATATGTAGACAGATGTGCTTGTTCAGTACAGAATGAACATACTTCAGAAATTGCTACCTCCCCATCCAGTTTTTGTTTTAAGTTATGGGTTCTCTATACAGAACAGAAGTGCAATAAACATTGTGCTTATTTTGCATTAATGCATTATTTTGTTTTTATATCCGCTGAAAAGAAACCTGAAGCTAATACGCTGAATGTACATTGCCAGTTTTCTCTAGTATAAGACATACTTGTAGAGATTCTTCAAAAACTTGCAGCAGCTCCCTTCAGTTTCATTGGGTTGGATCCTATTTGTCTTTTCCGTGAACAGCACTTGAATCCAACAGAGGCTCCTTTTCCTTGCTTATTTTTCAGCGCGGATGGCATTGTTAAGAACTTTTTAAGTGGAGATGCTAGAGTTTGAATCTGGGACCCCCACTGATCCATGGTCTCTACCCATACCTTTGGGACTTTTACTTTCCCCTCCTGCTTCTCCGGGCTTAAAAAGGAAGCACTCTTTCTAACATTGTGAAATAACAAATGAGAAATTATGGATTTTATTCTGGTCTTGTAGTTCTAGTTTATGTGGAAGCCGAAATAAGTTGAACATCTAAGTCTGAGGGTTTTGAATCCAATACAAAGTGTTAAAATGGTTAACCTTTTTCCTAGGCATCATGCACAGATGGGAAACTATTTAATCATCTGGAAACAGTGTGGCGCTTCAGTCCAGGAATCCCTGGCTATCCAAGAACGTGTACCTTGGATTTTTCAGTAAGTATGAGACTAAGCCTTCCAAGCTCTTCAGACTACCGAAATATACCTTTAAAGCCATAACAAGCTGTGCTTGCATGTCACACTAAACTATAGTTTAAGGCAGGGACAGCCAGCATGTTGCACAGTAGATGTTGTTGGACTACAACTCCCATTGACCCAGCCAGTCTCGCTGATGGTGAGGGATGAAGGAGTTGCAGTCAGACATCAGCTGCCAGGCACCATGTTGACTACCCCTGGTTTAGTAAGGTGTGAAAGAGTGGGAATGAGCTGCAGTGAATCTCCGATATGTGCACTTCCTTCCTCTCCCTGCAGCATGGTTGTGAGGGGTTTGGAAGATTTTGCTTAACTGCCGTTTGTTATGTCACCCAAATCAACAAACTCTGGTTAACACTGACTGTGATTTGACATTAGCTTGTTCAGAACTAACCATGGTTGTTGAAGCTTGGCTTGTTTAAACTAACCATAGTTAGGATCTGACCCGGAACTATAGTTAGATGACGTGATAAGCCAGGGATATTGCTAGGTAGTTAAAAAGACTGGGGCCCAAGCCCATGACACAAATTTGCTTGATAATTTGCGTGATAATTTCTGTGTAAAGAAACAAATTTAGATGGCATACATTAGTACAGCTAGGTGATTTTTGTCACTGTTACTGTTTAAGTAAATAGAATACTCTGAACATGTGCAGCTTTACATTTTAAACTCACTTAAATCATAGCACCATCTTGATTATTCAGGAATACACATTTTGTTTAGGAAACATATAATGCAGTGGTACCTTGGTTCTCAAACTTGATATGTTCTGGAAGTCCGTTCCAAAACCAAAGCATTCCAAAACCTAGGCGTGCTTTCCCATAGAAAGTACTTCCGGGTTTTCAGCATTTGAGTACTAAGGTGTTTGAGAACCAAGGTATTATATTTTGAGAACCAAGGTATATATAACCAAGGTATATAACCAAGGAACCACTGTATATTTTTTAAAAGAAAAGTAGCAATATGTACAGGCCTAGTCAGCTGTCTCCCGACGATAGAGTGCTTTAAAAAATAAGAGAGGATGATGCAGTGACCACTGCACGGGGCATGAATGCCACTACCCCCATTTTCTGCTGTTCTATGGGTGTTCATTTTGGAGAGGCTGGACCTCTAAGTGCAGCTCTAGTTGTACCACTTCTGTTCCTGTGTGCTGCAGCATGTCCCCAGTTGCCCTGTAAGCCAAAAATATTTTTCTATAAAGTTGGGATGGGGAAGCAGTTTGAGGCCTAGTACAAAAGACGCAGGTGGCGCTGTGGGTTAAACCACAAAGCCTAGGGCTTGCCAATCAGGTTGGCGGTTCGAATCCCCGCAACGGGGTGAGCTCCCATTGCTCGGTCCCTGCTCCTGCCAACCTAGCAGTTCTAAAGCACGTCAAAGTGCAAGTAGATAAATAGGTACCACTCCGGCGGGAAGGTAAACGGCGTTTCCGTGCGCTGCTCTGGTTTGCCAGTAGTGGCTTAGTCATGCTGGCCACGTGACCCGGAAGCTGTACACCGGCTCCCTCGGCCAATAAAGTGAGATGAGTGCCACAACCTCATAGTCGTCCACGACTGGACCTAATGGTCAGGGGTCCCTTTACCTTTTTACAAAAGACCTGGGGTTCTGGCTTTCAAGGTCACCCCTTATTAATAATACCTGTGTGCCACAATGTGTTTAATCAAAAGGAGAAGTGAAAGCTTCCAAACTCCATGGGAGGAGGGGAGCACAAGCCTGATACTTGTAAACTGCAGTTTAGTACAATGTGCAAATGCCGTCAGTGTGTTGCTCCCAACTGTGTTTATTTTAATTAAAAAAAACAAAAACGACCTGAATTCTAAACATGCCTTTTAAACGTGTATATACAAACATAAATTATTATAAACTTTAAAGTTTTCTTTCTGCTAGGGGTGGCATGTGAAATATATTCACTTCAAATGTGTTTATCTACATATTATGAAAGAATGCTGATTTCTAAATAGCTTTGAATACACTCGGGGTACTGGAAAACTCTTAATCGTGCTTTCCTTCACTAAGTAATTCAACACCATTGTTTGTGTTGTTTCTAGCTTATCATTCAAACTTAGTTTGTTTTTCAATTATTATTTTTTTTCAGAAGAAAGATGGATTCTCATTTGTTACTACTGATTTGTAGTTTCAACATAGGGCAGGATCCAAAGTGCCATTTCGGGCACACCAAAGAGCTTGCAGATTTTTCCTCTTTCAACAGCAGATCTTTCATGCCTCCTTCCACTATGTTTCCGAAAGTCCCCTTAGTTTCCAAATGGTATGTCATGTAGTAAGAGGAAGAGGGCTGACTGCTGTAAGCCCCTTGGACTTGTAGAACCAACCCTGCCCATATATTGTTCATTCTGAGGAAAAGAGCAAGAAAGCATGTGTCAGATAGCATTGACAAAAGTTAGTGCCAAGAACCTACCCCTATGGTTCATGGTTGTAGAGTTTTCTTATGGTTCGGAGGGAGCCTTGGGGCTCTCACAGAGGGTGGGATCCAGCATCACACCAGAGGGCATGATGGGATTGCCCTCCCTCCCTCCTGCAGTCCCACCCCACCTCAATTTTCTCCCGAAGATCCCTCCAACCTTCAGGAGCAGATTTAGGGTGGCGTAGGTGCAAGGGGCTTCAGAGGGGGAGAATGAACTGATTTCCACTTGCACAAAAACAATGAACAATCAATCGTTTTATTTGTGTGTACGCTCCCTTTCAGAAATTAAAACCATGCTCAAGGCAGCTTGCAACATATAAAAAATTACATGATTACAAACATAACAAAAGTAGTCATAAACAATGAATAAAAAATCAAGTACACAACCAAATTGAACCATTTCCTCATAAATCATAAGATGTAAAATATACAAAAAATACCAAAAAAAAAAAAAGCAATAAAAGCAACAAACCACACCCTAAATAAATTTCCTAAACAATACCCCAGCCTAGGGGCCAGCAAACCTTTTCAGCAAGGGGCCGGTCCACTGTCCCCCAGACCTTGTGGGGGGCCGGATTATATTTTGAAAAATATATATGAACGAATTCCTATGCCCCACAAATAACCCAGAGATCCATTTTAAATAAAAGCACACATTCTACTCATGTAAAAACACGCTGATTCCCGGACTGTCTGTGGGCTGGATTTAGAAGGCGATTGGGCCGGATCCGGCCCCCAGGCCTTAGTTTGCCTACCAATGCCCCAGCCCAAGAGTCTGTTTAGCAGCCTCAGCTCTTTTAGGTGGAGTCAGTCAGGGCTCACCGTCCCAGGTCATGTGGAAAAAAGCCTGCAAGGCAGGGAGCAGGTCTTCTAGGACTTGTGGCCAAGAGAGTACAAAGGTTGGCTGTCACTCAGTGAAATGACAGGCTTTTCCTCATATCCTGATGTTGCTGCCTTGAATGTTGTTGTTATTACCCCACCCATCTGGCTGGGTTGCAATGAAATTGTCCAGACTGGTCACACCGGTGCCTAACCTAGTAGGACTATTGTAAATTTTATATCACAGGCCTCATGATGAATAAACCTAAGTAGTATATTTTTCATGGATTTCTTCCTGGAGTCTATAAACTTATTAATAAACCAGTGCACTTTTAAATGAATGGTATAGTCTGTCCAAAACTTCTGCTAACACCTGCCATTAACTCCCTAGCTTCCTTTTTTTGTTCCTCTTTTTAAAAAGCACAGCTTGCATGATGAGATCATTTTTGTAACTTGAAAATTTGTTTAATTTCCTTTTAGCTACATTGGTTTAAGAATTGCCATGCAAGTTCAAACTAGTGAAAACCAAACTGTTGCAAACAGTTCATTTATCCAGGGGCTGTTTTTGAGTTCTTCCACATTTTCAATCTAATCATCTAGTGCAAACCCCTGGAACGCAGGAATCTTTGGCCCAATGTGAGGCTGGAATCCACAACCCTGAGAATAAGAGTCTTATGTTATCCCTTCACTTTGGGTATTTTGGCTTTTTGTCAAAGTTTAAGAAGAATTGATGTGCCTTGCTATGCACGCTCAGTCACACTTTCTTTCCAATTCTGGTGCTTCTGAAAGTCTGTAACTGCTGTTTGCAACATTTAAAACAACAGCAACAGCCTTATTTTTACAAACCATCTTCAAACCTTGCCAGGAAAGGAAGTGAAGCATGTGGCTATTCTATAGCACTTCCCGATGCTTCATACTTTATGCAAATTAGTTGAACCTTCTTAATAAACTGGGTGGACTCTGTCTTTGAGAGTGGTTGCAGCTGCAAATAGGTGATCAGCAGCAGGGTCCTCAATTCTAATCCTGCCCTGCCGGTAGTCCCCCACCCCCCAAAAAGTGTTTGTTCCAGCTGGGCTCTGCAACTAAGAAAAACTGCTGGGGAGAATCAGCATGTGAAGGGTTTTTTAAAACTCTTATCAGTGCCCCTCGCCCGCTCCACCCAATTATCTCAGCACACAAACTTGTGCTTGCTGTGATAATTCTAGTTCTGCCTTCACATATGTACATGATTGCATAGAATTGCAGATTTGGCTGCAGACCTTTTGAGTGGTTCTACCAGAATAAATCCCAAGCAGTTTTTTAGACATTGCAACCATAGTCTGGTACGAAGAGGGAAATGTCCAATGCTAAGGGATTTCTACCCAAAAGCTTTCAAATTAACTCCCCCCCCCCTTTTTTTTGGTATTCCACTTTTTAAATATTTTATTTGCTATAGTTTAGGATTATGCCCGAATACAGCAAATAAACCTCTTGAAAGCTTACTAATTAATGTTTCATTGTTTTCAATTTGATTTTGTAATGACTGACTGACTGAAGTGAGGCTGTAGATAACAGCAGACTCTGTTGAAGACAGATAGGACTGTATCTGCATGGGAATGGGATCAATCCTGCCCATTCCACCTAATTGCTCACATGGTGGATATCCTTTTGGAATTGGCCTCCTTAGAGATCTGATCTTCATTGTCATTAATTATAAATAGTAATGATCTATTTATAATTATTTATAAAAAAAAATTTAAAATTATAAAATATAATTATTTATAAACGGATCTGGCCAAACCCATGGGGCTATGTAGAGCCCAATTTCACAATCCCTTTTCCAACCTGTTACATCTGCACAGGTTTGAGGTGCATACCATGTACTCAGAGCAGCTTATAAACAGAGATGCTTATAAACAGCTTGATTTTATTTAATTCAAAACATCCCACCCACTTCTAAAAGGCCAGATATCTAAAGGCCAAAGGCCTGATTACAGCGGAACATTTTGCCTGGTGCCTAAAGACCCCCTGGACCTCTCACTTCTTTAAGAGTCATGTCCTTAATAGGCATACATTCTCAGTAACTTCACACATATCCTTAATGTGTAGTTTTTGGTTGCAACCACGTGCAGTAGTGGAATTGCTTTTGTTTCATTTATTGAAAAAGTGACCGGTTTAATTCCTGTATCAGCAGAAAGGTGGTGCGCAGCAGTTTTGTTTTCTTGTCAGATCTTAAAATTTCAGCCTATATAAATTATTTTATTGGTGAAATTCAGCTCTAAGTGGTGATGCTTATGCAAGTAAAACACCATCCTCAAAAAGGTATTAGGAGACCTGAGGGTAACTCAGAAGACTGCCCAACTACAGAAAATCAAACAAAAAGAGAAACGTACTCTACACTAAAATGTTTTGTGTTTGCATTGGTATGTGGCTGTTGGCACCTAAATTCAGTATGCACTGAAAAGGTTATGCATAAAGATAAGTGGAAGGCAAAATGCAAAGAGCTGCAGCTAAAACCTTTTCTGTACTAGGGGGTTTCGTTAGCTGCAAGTTGAGGGAGGCTATCATGAGAAGATGCAGCCAAGAGGAAAACACCCAGAGGAACTTACTATGGTTCCATAATTGCCTTGAATAGATCCACAAAGTTCTTTGGTCCTTTGCTGAAATGGATGCAGGAAAGAATGGGCTTAGCCATCTTTTTGTGAGTGACTGACACAACCTACCTTTGTTTTAACAGATTTCTTTTGAGTTTCGTTCCCTTCTACATTCTCAGCTTGCCACACTGTTCTTCGATGAAGTCGTTAAGCAGATGGTTGCAGCATTTGAAAGAAGAGCATCCAAGTTGTACGGTCCAGAAACAATCATACCTCGAGAGCTAATGCTTCACGAAGTGCATCACACATAAAAGGGGGGAAGTAGTGTTAAAACTACTTGGACATCGCGTTTTTACATGAAGTGTTCTTCCATGTGGGCTTCTAGTTACATGGGAATTTGAAAATTATGTATAATACTACTGTACAACACAGGCCTGTAAGATGCAGATGTATATAATATAAAGCTTCAATCAAGTGCAATTATAAGGTGCTGATAAAGAGTGGCAGCTATAAACTACACCAAAATTGCCTTCTTCCTCTTGCCAGTTTTTATGAAACTCAGCACTGTCTACTGCCTAATGTTTTGCAGTGTTTCTAATATTTACTATTGGAATCAAGTTTTAAGTTATTAGTCTTTCAAATGCATATTTAAGTTATTTTTGCTATTCAGGAAAAGCTTTAAATTAGCACATATAATTCTGAGAACAAATTTCTCAGTATGTGTAACTATACTTAGTAGGGAATGTTTAGTGTGTAAGTGGAATGAATATATAAAGGGCTCTTTTAATCAATGAACATGTATGACATTGTCAAGTGCTTTCACAAGATTCTAGCAGGTAAATCTGTAAGGAGTCATGAATTCAAACTTTAAAGTGACTTGAGTTTCACAGATCTGTTTGTATATTACAGCACAACTTTGCTAGGATAAAAACATACTATTCGCTTTGTCTAGACTAAAGCAAGTTTTTGGGCAATCATCTCTACAGCTAGCACTGAATTTTGCCATTTTCCAAAGTTGTATTAACTGGCTGTGCAGCTAAATGTATCCTTTTCAACAGATTCCTAAAATGGCTTCAAGATTACTACCTTTAACTAGGAAGAGTCTTTATAAAGTTTAGGCATCACAATCAAGAGAAGCTGTGGCATTTTATCCTGAGTGATGCTAAATACACTGGGTCGCACAATTTTAAAGTAATAAAGCAACGTCTGTAGCTGCCTAAACTTTAATAGCTCTTAATCTTGAGCAAGAACAAGGAGTACAACCTTGGGCCCTCCAAATTTGAGCAAAACCAGCAAACATTAATACAGCTGATGGCAAAGGAACTATTTAGGCTAACCTTTCTCCCATTCCTAGAAAAAAAAAAATGGTTTAAGAATGATTGGAATCTGGCTCTGTACTCCCAAGAAATGTTTTCAGGCTCACATACCCGATACAAAACAGGATTGAGTTGTGAATAAGTGAATACATTTCATACTTTTTGGAGCAATCTTTTATTACATAAAGTTGTCACATAATTGTATATTTGTCTACTTTGTACACAATTTTTATTCAGTCTTGCACACAATGGCTTCTGCATGTCCTAGTGATAGCAAGCACCAATAAAAGTCTGATTTTAACAGAACTGCAAGTGCTTGAACTGTTTAGAGCTCAGCATTAGTACACGGATCTTCCACCCAGTATCAGGAATGTACAAATGTCTTTATTCAAAGTACAAAATAAATTATCTGTAGGCATGGACAATGACTGTAAACGATTATGCATGTCTAAACTGAAACCCAGTAACTATTGTTACAGTGATTCTTCAAACACCGGCCCTTCCGCAGTCACTATCCATCCTGTTTCGCTCTGACCTGAAGTTTTACTTCAAACTGTCAAGTCACTCACTGTAGTTCCATGATGGGACATCCCTGTAGCTGAGCATTAGAACATGCCACCACCTCCCATGCCAGCCCCCATGCCTCCCATGGCAGCTTCCTTCTCCTCTTTAGGAATTTCAGTTACTACGGCTTCAGCTGTAGACAGAAGGGAAGCAACACCTGCTGCATCCATCAAGGCTGTCCTTACAACCTAAAAAAAGAAGTTTAAGATATATTTCAGTGAGACACTTGTACAGCTCGTTATCTATTGTGTTGAGATGATAGGCCCAGTGGGAAATAAGAGAACTTACCTTCGTTGGGTCAATGATGCCTTTCTCTACCATGTTTACGAACTCGCCGAGCATGGCATCATAGCCAACATCGGCTGCGCTTTGCATGATTTTCTCAACTATCAGCGATCCTTCAACGCCTGCATTCTTGGCAATAGTCATTGCTGGAATTTTCAGTGTTCTCTTGATAATTTCAATACCTTAAAGGAAAAGGTAAATGATGTTAGCAGAAACTAGTCTCGGCAACATAATGGGTACGTCTGAAATCCCATTACCAGCAAGGGAGCCAACAAAGATTATAACAACCCTCTCTATCCTGCACCCTCTCTATCCTTGCAATCTTCTGGCAAGCCTAAGCAGACCTCCTGTCCCTTTCAAAAATCTTAACCCCTCCTACATCAGGGTTGGGGAAACCTTTGGCCTGCACAACCTTTTGGACATATGCCAGTGATGGACAGAGCAGTACAGTGGTGCCTCGCAAGATGAAAAGAATCCGTTCCGCGATTCTCTTCGTCTAGCGGTTTTTTCGTCTTGCGAAGCAACCCCATTGACAGCTTAGCGGATTAGTGCTACAGCTGTCTAGCGGCTTTTCGCGATCAGCTGTTAAGCGGGTTATCAGCGGAACAGCTGATAGGCGGCTTAGCAGCTTAGGAAAAGGGGGGGGGAGCGAAAAAAACCCGCGGGGACGCGCAAGATTTTTTCGTCTTGCGGGGCACTACTGTAAATAAAACTGTGATCTAATGGTAGGCCAGTTTCAACACACCCACCCACCCCATTTTCTATCCAGGCAAGCAAGAGGAATCCTTATAACTGAAATATTCAGCCCCTGAACCTGAGGTTCCCAGTCCCTGCTCTAAGGGATGATGACCTTGAGGGCATCCAGATATAGGGGCTCCCAACACCCACCAACATAGCCAATAGGAGCAATTCAAAGACAGGTTAACCAAAGGAGTTTCCTGTCCACTCAACTGTTTGCACCCCCCCAAGAAAGGCTGATAAATGCTCCAAGGAACCAAGATTTCGATGCAAGGGTCTACTGAGGGAGGGAGAAGGTGCTGGGGAACCTCAAGTTAGCTTATATCAGGATCCAAGCCCTTAACTGTTACTTTAAAGCATGTGTAGTGCACCTACCAATCTTCTGATCTTCATTGGCTGGAGTCAAGGTATCTAGTGCCGGAATGCACCGAAGCAGCGCACAGCCGCCTCCTAGAACGATGCCTTCCTCTACGGCAGCACGAGTGGCATTGAGGGCATCCGTGACTCTGTCCTTCTTCTCATTCACCTCAACGTCACTCGTTCCTCCAATCTAAGAAAAGAAATCTTATTTTTAGGCTGCTGATCCAAGCTCTAATCTGAAAGTTATTTCATAAAGCTCTATAGCAGGGGAAGGTGGATGATCTATGGCCTTCCCTAGGGAATGCAGGGCTACAAAACTCTCATTCTGGCCAGGCTAGCTGGGGCTGATGCAGGTCAGACTCCACCATCATCTGGAGGGCCACTGGCTTCCTATTCTCACTTTATAGCCTAGAGAGCGCTAGTTGTACCTGCAGGGAAAAAGGCTATTGTTGTGCAGTGATCTACTTTTGGTGAATGTCACTGTGGTGTTCATCTTTTAGTTGGCAGGTATAGGACTTTTTCTTTCATAATATTATTGGGTGAGCATTTAGTAAATAAAATAATACTGTATTATTCTGATATTACAAATTAAAACATCTGCATTAAAGTATTCTTTAAACAACTGTAAACAGCTTAGAAACAATTTATGTATGGGTGTATTTTCATTATTGTAAATCGTTCTGTGATCCTTGAATGAAGGGAGGTACAGTCGTACCTTGCTTGTCGAACGCCCTGGAATTCGGACGTTTTGGCTCCCAAATGCAGCAAACCCAGAAGTGATTGTTCCGGTTTGCAAACGTTCTTTTGGAACCCGAAAGTCCGACAGGCCTTTCATGGCTTCTGATTGGCTGCAGGAACTTCCTGCAGCCAATCAGAGGCCGCGTTTTTGTTTTGGAAGTCGAACAGACTTCCAGAACTGATTCAGTTTGACTTCCAAGGTATTTTATAATAGTAAAATAATTTTATGCAATAAGCAACAAATAAAAGTAGTAGTAAATAAATAAATAAAAATAAAATAGTAATACGCAGATTCACCTTTAGTACAGCTACTCCGTCAGAAAGTTTGGCCAGGCGTTCATTGAGTTTCTCCTTTTCGTATTCACTTGTTGTAACCTCCAGTTGTTCAACTATTTCCTGAATGCGCTTTTCAATTTGTACTTTGTCACCTTTCCCTTTAAGTAGCAAACAGTCATCTTTTGTCACAATGACTTCTCCAACTTTACCAAAGTCATGAGGTTGAATGTCTTCTACATTTATGGTTAAGCCTTCTTCCCCAAACACCTGAAACAGATTAATATTAAATACTTTAAAAAGTCCACGGCTTTTTTCAAATTACTGATTAGCTGGTTTCATTCAGACAGCTTTTTTGGGAATGCAATCCTAAACACACTCACTAGAGAAAGCCCCACTAAATTCAGTGAATGGGCTTATTAACACTCTTTTAATTCTTCACCTAGATTTTCTGTACTTGTAATTGCAAAGTGACCAACAGAAAGTAACAGCTTCCTGGACATTTGCAAAAATTGGTTGATTTATTTTATTTACTTCTATGGTGATACCCCACCTTTCCTTCAAGGACCTCAACATTGCATACAAAGCTCTTGCTCTCAGCCTCTTATCCCCACAAGTACCTTGAGGTAGGTTAGACTGAGAGACAGCAAGTGGTTCAAAGTCACCCAGCAAGTTCCATGCCTGAATCGGATTTGGACTTCAACCACTACAAATTTGGGTTCAACCACTACAATTTTTTCCGCCAGTTACGTTCACATTCTGAATTGGTTTCTTAATGCACAGAGCTTACACTGGCAATGTATTTTCTAAGCAAATCTTTTGTGACTGGAAAGCAGGGCACTGAACAACCAATGATGTACGCAACGGTAAACAGGGCACCTGCATAGAATGGCTTAGGCCTGGCTCAACTGATCAGTGTGTGGTGCTTTCTTTAAACTGGCACACATCTGTAGCTCAGTTGTAGAGAACATGCTTTGTATGCAAAAGGTGCCAGGTTCAACTCTTGACATCTTTCGGCAAAAATGGGAAAGATTCCTGCCTGAACCCCAGGAAACCATCTGCCAAACACCTGTTGATTGTACTGAGCTAGATCACAATCTTCAGCTGGCACAGGTGGAGAACCTATGACCCTTCAGGCATTTGGGACAACAGCTCCCATTAATCTCAGCCAATAGTCAAGGATTATACTGGTTCCCCATCACCGTAACAAGTCACAGCCCAAGCAAAGTTGCAGCAGTCGCAAACCGTAATACAAATATGGTTTAAAAAAGGTGGTCTACAAAGTTGGTTGGGGTTCTTAGGAAGAGGAAGACTACTGAGTTAGGTGGCCAATGGCCTGTCTTTGTATAAATTTCCCATGTTCCTATGGCAATCTGGATTAACATCCAACGTCTTTTGTTAGAAAAGTACATATAATCAGTGATGGCTCTGCAAGAAATTGGTAAATGAGTACCCCATGCTAATTATTTAGTGTTGGTACTTAAGATACATATGAAAATTTACTTACAGCACCGCCGGTAGCAACTGCCATATCTTTAAGCTGATTTTTTCTATTGTCACCAAAACCGGGTGCTTTCACGGCAACAACCTGTAGGCCAACCTTCAGTCTGGAAAAAGTCAGCACTCAAGAGTTATTAGTTGTTCACGTCTTTATTCCGAAATGGTACAACTGTGTTCTGGTAAAATAAGGCTCTCTAGAGTTGACAACACTGATAATTCAACCGTAAATCAATGAAAGTGATCTACTATTCATTGTTTGTTTATTTGTCAGGATTTAAATTTGTTTTCATATTAAAGACTGAAGACTACCGATGAACATCTTCTCCCCCCCACCCGCGCCCCCACAGTTTAAGCCCATTAGATCTGCAATGATAAGTATTCTTTTATGGAAGTCCTACTTCAATCATTAAGGCTTATTTCCCTTATGATCTGGCCATAAAGTGTACAATTTCTTGGACCAGACAATACCTGGAAAAAGAATATGTTTTATCTAACTATAGCGAAGATTTTTGCCCTTCCCTGCAACAGTTACCCCTTTCTGATTACTAAGAAAGATCAAATGGATTAAACTCAAAAGTGTTAAAATTAAAGACAGATACTTGTTCCACGCCTACCTGTTTAATACAAGGGTACTGAGGGCCTCTCCATCAACATCTTCAGCAATAATAACTAAAGGCTTGCGGTGATTATTGGCAATTTCAAGAGCTGGTACTATGGACTGAACACTAGAAATCTTCTTTTCACTGATTAACACGTAAGCATCTTGGAATTCACATTTCTGTCCTACAGATGAAAGCAACGTTGTTGAAAAAAATTACAAAGTACTCTCTCAAGAGACAGTGACTATGAACATTCCTCAGTTTCTAATCCTATCATAGCCATTATGCAGCCACCTTCTCTGAAACGCTTCAAAAAACATGCCCAATTACAGCAGACTTTCAATGGTCTCTAACATACCACTTTTCTTTGAACTTGGTGCTGTTAAAATGCTACCCAAGGACATGCAAAAACAGGGCAATTAATTCTTGCATTAATTGAATTTTAAGATTAAGATAGTATACTCTGGTGTAATGCTACAGAGTTTGTTTACCTAAAACCAGTAACATACAGTATTTCAGTTTAATTCAGGGATGGGCAGAAGGTAGATCAGGATCTACTGGTAGATCTCTCCGTGATCTGCAGATGATCAAAGACTTCTGGCTTCCAAATTTTTAACAATGATGTAACGGTCAAAACAAAACAAGCTTTTCCAACTTCCTTCTAAATTAGGCTGCTTGAAATGAAGGAAGCTTGGGGAAAATATAATTTGTTACTTGTGGGAAAGATTAAAGCTGGATTCCATTTTTTACGTATTTTAGTAGCAATTTTTTTTTTTTTGCCTGTACCCAAATTTGCCTCCTCGCTTACAAGTATGCAAATAAAATGCAAGTATGAGAGGTCCAGCACCTATGATTTGTGAGGCAGCTTCATCAGCAACAGCATGCAAAAGGGCAAACGTGTTACATACCTAGAGTATTCCATTAAGAACCCTAAGAGGTTCATTAAGGTTTGGATCGTGAGATTAAGTTCCTGACAAGTGACATGGGGAGCTCTCACCTTTCCCTGCATGTTTATCCGTATGTACAAACCACATCACATGCCAGAAAAGGTGGCACAACTTGTGCCACAGATCTAATTCTGTAAATTAGGGAGTGGGCTCTAGTATTTGCAGATGCCTCTATTTTGAGGCAAAAAGGAACACATTACTAAGATTTTTTTAAAAACTGCGTTTAGTCTATTCCAACAGAACCAAGCTGTTAAGGCAAACGAGCAGCGGGAGTCTTGTGTTCTGACTTACCTTTGGCTGTATTAATGAAGTAGGGAGAGATGTAGCCTCTATCAAACTTCATGCCTTCAATAATTTCTAATTCATCATTCAAAGTTTTTCCGTCCTGTTTTTTTTAAAAAAAGGTCATGAAAATTAGCCACACCCTGTGCGCACAACCCATCTCAGAACAAGCTGCTTCATTTTCTGTTTTAGATCTTTGGCTCCCCCATAATGGTGCACTTTTTCTACAATGATGAGGTCTTTTCCTCCACAACGAGCTAGTATCCTATTTTGGCATACAATAAGTAGACCTTAGGACGTGGGTGGCACTGTGGGTAAGAGCCTCAGCGCCTAGGGCTTGCCGATCAAAAGATTGGCGGTTCGAATCCCCGCGGCGGGGTGTGCTCCTGCTGCTCGGTCCCAGCGCCTGCCAACCTAGCAGTTCGAAAGCACCCCCGGGTGCAAGTAGATAAATAGGGACCGCTTACTAGCGGGAAGGTAAACGGCGTTCCGTGTGCTGCGCTGGCTCGCCAGATGCAGCTTTGTCACGCTGGCCACGTGACCCGGAAGTGTCTCCAGACAGCGCTGGCCCCCGGCCTCTTGAGTGAGATGGGCGCACAACCCCAGAGTCTGTCAAAACTGGCTCGTACGGGCAGGGGTACCTTTACCTTTAAGTAGACCTTACTAGAGTTACCCTTACCTTAACTGTGATAACACCTTTTCGTCCAACTTTTTTCATGGCATCAGAGATTATGTTGCCAATTTCCTTGTCGCCATTTGCAGAAATTGTAGCAACCTGTCCAAAAAATAGAGAGAGGTCTGCGTGAACTAGCTACAAACACTACCTTTTTAAAAAAAAAAGAGGCTGGGGTATCGAAAGCATAGTCACAGAGGCATTACAACGCAAATTTAAGGAATAGCGCCTAAAACATTTTCTCACAGATACAATATTGTTGAATGGAGTGAAATATTACATTTAGCAAGCCCTCTTAAACGGTGCACCCACACAATATACAAGTAGCAGGGAGAAGGAAGATGTTTGTTTTACGAAAGAGATAGCATTTACCTGAGCAATTTCTTCTGGAGTTGTGACTGGTTTGGACAACTTCTTCAATTCCTCAATTACAGCATCTACAGCGAGCATCACCCCTGAGGGAACACGGTACAGCTATGCAATTAAAACAATCTACATAGTCAACAGCAAACAAAACTTAACCATCGTACTATGCTCCAAGAGCAACAAAAAGGCTATAAATGATCATGCAATGCATTATCCCTGACTGCTGGGATGCAGTTATCCCATCAAACACCAGGAAGAGATAGGGTCCACACATGTCCTAGAGCTGCCTCTTCCTCTTCCCTGCATCATGAATTTCTCCCCCAAAAAGCATTCACTAGGAGGGGTTCTTCACCTAGGAAAACACAGGGCATTGTGCCATTGGTTACCTCCACCTCCAGCATCAAGGGAAACGCCAATCTGATGCCATGGAGGTTCACTCGAATCTGTCTCTGCCTTATAAAGGCAAGAGCAGGAGGCAGAACCAAAAATGCAACTTCCATAGTGCCAGGCAACAAAAGGCACGAGATAGGAGGTAAGATGAAGATGCAATTTGCTTATTAAGACTGCCTATCTGTGGGCATGCGCTACTCATTTTGGGCAGTAACTGTTCCTCCTACCCTGCCGTGCAGTCAGACCTTTAGGGTCTTAATCCTCAACACACTTGTTTCATGCTTTTGAAGACGACCACAAAAGCATTTTATAAAAGCCCAGGTACCATTATGCACAGTAAACAACACATAACGCAAGTTGTCGCCAGAAACAATATACAAAAATTCACTGACCAATGTGCTTTAACAGGAGTCACAATATATTGTTAGTATTTTCATTCTCACATTGCTGTTTGATCTCATGATCCACATTCCATAGTAACAGGAGTGTGGGAACAGAACTCAGACACTGTAATTCCGTTCTATGTGCTTTTGTACTTTCTCTCTTTGTTCTCTGCTTTCAGACAGAGGAGACGTGTGTGAAGCTGCTGCTCACACTCAGCCATGTTTGTTTTGATCTGCTGTAAATAAAGAAGCTTTTGCAATGCCAAATACCTACAGACTCCCTTCTTGCTGATACTCTGCTAACGCTAATAGCATGCCCACAGCTCCACTGGATGTGGGTCGCTGGACACCTGCGTAAGAGGAAGGGATGTACGCATATCTATGACCAGAAAATTAGACACCCCACTTCCCATTTTCTTTTCACAAAAGTAGCACATTGTCATGTTTTTGCAACATTGGTACATACAGTGGTACCTCAGGTTACATACGCTTCAGGTTAAGAACTTTGCTTCAGGATGAGAACAGAAATTGTGCTCCGGCAGCAGGGGGCCCCATTAACTAAAGTGGTGCTTCAGGTTAAGAACAGTTTCAGGTTAAGTACAGACCTCCGGATCGAATTAAGTACTTAACCCGAGGTACCACTGTAATTTGAAAACAAATTCCAAGATAAACAAGGAAGATAACTAGAGGAATTGGCATGTGTGAGCCAACATTATCCACATCATTACCTCTCCTGATCTCCACTGGATTTGCTCCTTTGCTGATCATTTCAAACCCCTCCCTGGCAATCGAACGTGCCAGTACCGTTGCGGTCGTAGTACCGTCTCCCGCCTCTTCATTGGTATTGTTGGCAACATCCTGAACTAACTTGGCTCCAATGTTTTTGTACTTGTCCTTCAAGTCAATTGACTTGGCTACTGTCACGCCATCTTTCGTCACCTTAGGGCTTCCCCAGCTCTGTTCAATAATTACTGTTCTCCCCTGTAAAAACATGACACACACACACGCACAATGAAACACTGGATTACTAGGGTAATTTCTTCCTGAGGCTGGAAGCCGCAACGCTGTCCAGGAAGGCAGATATGCACTCTCCCTAATACAATGTACGTGTATACATTGCCTCCAACAATGTCTTGCATCGATTTCAACAGTGCAACAGACTCCCTTGAAAGATGGTGGACTCTCCTTCCTTGGAGACTTTTAAGCGGAGGTTGGATGGCCATCTGTCATGGATGCTTCAGCCAAGATTTCTGCATAGCAGGGGTTGGACTAGAGGACCCTCTGAACTCTACAATGTCATGATTATACAGTGGTGCCTCGCAAGACGAAATTAATTCGTTCCGCGAGTTTTGTCGTCTTGCGATTTTTTTCATCTTGCGAAGCACGGTGTCGGAAAAGTTTTGGAAAAGCTTCAAAAATCACCAAAGTCTTTAAAAACCTCAAAAAGGCTACCACACCGCGTTCTATGAGTTGCTCCTCGAAGTCAAATCGCAACTATATTAACGGTGTTAAGAAAAAGGAAACAAACTTGCAAGACGTTTCCGTCTTGCGAAGCAGCTCAAAAAACAAAAAACCCTTTCGTCTAGCGAGTTTTTTGTCTTGCGAGGCATTCGTCTTGCGAGGTACCACAGTAGAAGATTAGAAGAGCCTGCTGTATCAGGTCAACGGCCCATCTAGCCAAGCATCCTGTTCCCCCAGTGGCCAACCAGCTGCCTGTGGAAGGCCCATAAGCATCTGAGCACAACAGTACTCCCCCTTCCTGTTGTTTGCGGCAACTGGTATTTGGAAGAATTATGACCTCCAGCTGTGGTGGTAGCAAAGCAGAACCACTGGGGGTAGCAGCCATTAATAGCCTTCTTCCCCCATGAATTTGTCCACCCCTCTTTTAAAGCCATCTTAATTGGTGGTCATCACTGCCTCCTGCAGCAAGTTCCACTAGTTTAACTGTGTTGTGTGGCTTGCAGTGTTGATGCACAATCTGGCTTTGGCTAACATTTATAGACTTTCCCCCCAGATGATCCCTTAGTAAGAGCTATGTCAAGATGCTTGATATACACATGGAACCAATGTTTACAGCTCTGAACTTCAGGTTTTACATACATACATGCAAAAATACTTTTAGCAGGCATTCAACTAATGTTGAATGAAGTATTTACACATGCACAATGGAACTTCCTCCTCCGCACCAAAAAAAAATCTGTTTTAGGGGCTCCCTCTACCTTTTAGAACAGATATGGGGATAGCTAGTGCTCATGCAAGTGGGACGGACATTCTGCTACATAAACACAATTTTTTGCTCTACCAGGACCCTTGTAAAACTTCACTGTATGATATTTATTTATGGGACACCTGTCAAGCTACTAATCATTCTGAGTGCTCACGGGTTGCAGAACACTGAGCGTAGACATAGCTTGTTCCTCTCTGCCACCTATTGACACAACCGCAGCACATCAGCCACGGCTGCAACGCCTGTAGGGGCATATTATATAGCAATATATAATATTTATTTATCCATACACATGGTGCATTTGGAACAACCCATGAATGTTGGAGGGGAGCAGCAGCAATATCTTATGTAAGGAAGTGCGGGCACAGATAATGTGAATGTAAAGGAATAGTTCCATTTAAACTGCTGGTATAGATAATACAAAATGTAAATTAGTTGTTCGTTACCGTGTGGCTTTTATACCTAAACTCTGTTGTTCTTGTACCTTATTTTAACTTTTTCTAAGAATTTGTCTGCAAATCACCTTGTCATATTTATCATATTAGTAAAAATTTAAAAAAATGACCAGCTCTGAGGACATCAGAGGAACTGCATAAAACGGAGGCCCACCAATTCCGATTAGCCTTGGTAACCAGCCAAACTTTCTGCTCACTGCTGGAAATGCCACTCTCTGAGGAACAAGGTCTTGCTTGACTAAGGTATTGTATGGCACAGCTGGGCTGTGGGAAACTTTCTAACTTTGCACTGAGCCAGAAAGCTCACCAAAGAAATTACCACCAGTTTTTTTCCTGAGCGTCTCTGTTCAGTGTGAGGGCAAGGATAGCGACTGTCCAGAGTACTGCTGGGACCTTTGCTCACTTGAAGCACATTTTACCAGTGATGAGCACATTTATGTACTGCTATAAGTGGACAATGGTGCGACTACAAAGGAGCAGAGGGATGTGTTACACAGGTGTAGGAAACTAAAGCAGGGAGCAGGAGAGGCAGGAAGAGCATGTGACTGAAGAGCAGTGAGTGTTTGCAATGAAGAAGACAGAGCTTTGGGATTGTTAATGGTTAACTGAGATACTTTACGTATTACTAAAGATTCGTGTCTGTAGCATATTGCAAGGTTCCATCTAGAATACTTAGCCAGACTCCTTGCTGCTGCTTCCCCTGGCTGGCCTTAGAAGCCCAAAAGAAATTCAGATGAAGGCCACCTTGTGCACACACCTCTTGCAGCCCCTTGTCCAGCCTGAAGGTCTAGTCACCATTAAGGCAAAAAGGAGATCAAGTGAGTGATGCATTCTGCCTCTCTCAAACTAGCTATATATGCAGCTGCCATGTAGACTTGAAACCATTGAGGATTTTAGCTCAAAGGAATAACAAAGTGAGAGAATGCATGAATGAACATGTCCCAACTATCTCATTCATCTACTTGCCAGGCAACAAATTCTAATTCGTGTCAAGTATGTATGCCAGTGGCAATATATTTACAGGAATGCTCTAGCAAACTATTTTAAAGAGGACCCAAAGGACAAGGTCCAGTCAAAGTGAAGCACTTTTAAGCCCCAATGATTCCATTGGAAGGTTATTTAAGCACATGCTCACCTCTCTCACTGAAAAACCAGTCAGCCCCCAAAGCTCTTAATTTTGACTGGATCGTACCCCAAGCACGTAGGATATATTTTGGACTATGCTCATCCCTTCAGCACAAGCTTCCGCATAACAGCAAGTAAAGCCATTTCAGTACCTTCGGTCCCAAGGTGACGGCCACAGCATCAGCGAGAAGGTCAACGCCCTGCAGCATAAGAGCTCTAGCATCTGCTCCAAATTTAACTTCTTTTGCATAGGATCTCGTAAGGTGCGGGGCCAGTGCTCTGGACACCGGCCTTATCTGACACAGCACTGTTGGTAAACGGAGCATTTCTGCAAACGAATGAAATTTTAAAAGAAATCAGTGCCAACACAGCCACTGCTTTATCTGGCACTTGCTAGAGAGCATTCCATGCCTGTAGCCATGTGCTCAGTCGCGACCATTGCTTGAAGGTACACTAAGTGGCTGAAGTCGTCTGAATGCAAGCACTGCCTTTTGAAAAATGGCAACTGAATTACAGGGCCATGCATGACCGGCAACAGCCATAAGAATCGGAGTTGGAAGGGACTCCGTGGATCATCTAGTCCAGGAATAGGCAAACTCGGCCCTCCAGATGTTTTGGGACTGCAATTCCCATCATCCCTGACCACTGGTCCTGTTAGCTAGGGATGATGGGGGTTGTAGCCCCAAAACATCTGGAGGGCCGAGTTTGCCCATGCCTGACCTGGTCCAACCCCCTGCAATGCAGCAATATGTACCCATATGGGTTGCTCATTTGAAGGTCCCTCAGGTGGCACAATGACTGTTAACCAGAAGGTGTCAAGCCCACTTAGGGACAGCTGTGGGCAGGATTCCTGCTTGCAGGGGGTTGGACTAGATGACCCTTGGGGTTCCTCCCAACTCCAAAGATCTATAATTTTATGTGCTAACACCGATTAACCCTGTACGCTAGCATAGGACACTTAAGGCCCTCCAGATATTGCTGGACTACTGCTCCTTAACCACTGCCCATGTTGGGTGCAGTTAATGAATGTTAGGAGCATAAGAAAAGGAGGGAACCAGGTTTCACAACCCTAACATACATATTTATCCTGAGGGAGAAAGTATTATATAATTTCAGCACTGATTTCATTTCAACAGAGTGCATGTGCGTTTTAGCACATATACACATGATCAGAACTACTGAGCAAACACTTGTTTAATGGGGCATATCTAGCTCAGTTGGTTATGAAAATGCCAAGCTTGCAGGTCTCATACCCATACAGGGAACTGCATATCCTTGCTTTTTTCAGGGCATTAGTCTCGATGACCCACAGGGACCCTTCCAACTCTAGGGTCCTACAAATCGGAAGGGGTATCCTATTGATTCCAATTAGTTACCTTGATGTTAAGTTTCAATGCAAAGGAGCCGAGGGAACTACAATACTGAACTAACCAAATACCAGGAATAATGGAGATAGGGAAACTGCTCAGGTCATCAAGGAAAAGCCAATTAAAGAAAACGGGGAGGTCGGGTGGGATGGAATGGGTGGGAGAGAGAGAGGAAAGTGGCCTCAGGAGGAGAAAACAGGGAAGAAGAAAGTTCAATGAACAAGCCCAGCGTACCCTTTGCCCCCCACACGTGCTCCTTCCTACCATCAGGTCGGCACACAAGGTCACGCGGACCCACGCCTCCCCCTGCCGCCAGGAGGGCAGCGCTGCAATGAAAGGGGAAGGCTGACTTTGGCCCACCTTTCCCCCTAGGGCGGAGGTGGGGGTGGGAAAGAGAAGGGAGCAGCCCCACCTTTAACGTGGAGGAAAAAACGCGACAAGGTCTCCTTCAGCAGCAGCTTCACCAGGGAAGTCGCAGAGGGGCGCCAGAGCACGTGCCTCAGTCCCAAGCAGCCTCTACCCGCCTCTCTACGCAAAAAAGGGCCTTGAAGGGTTGTGATTTATTTTTTGGGGGGTGGGGGGGGAGGTTCAGCCTAAGCGGAAACCGTCAAAGCGGGGATCGGACTTCGGCATGGAAGACTCGCAGGTCCCGCCCCTCCATCTCCCAACACACGTGTGACCGCATTCACACGACAGGGGAGCGGCGAGAATAAAGGCGCTCGGCCTGAAGGAGAGGTCTGGCGTGGCTGCTGGAAAGGCCGCTTCTTCCCCCTGATAAATGGGCTCTCTCTCCCGCTACCCCCGCCACGTCTCTATAAAATCAAGGACTGAGGCACGCGTCCCCCCCCCCCCCAATAAGGAGTTCCCTGATCCCATCTACGCTTTCCCCTATTGGGACTAAACCACCTTGTGCGGCGGGGAGGGGGGTGGTCAGGAGACCATGCGGGGAGGAAAAAACCGTTTTCACGCACAGGACCCTCCCCGCTCCTATTGGTCAATCTCTTCCTTTCCTTTCCTCTCTCCTTCGCCCCCCCCCCCGCCGCTTACTCTTTGGCGGCGGCTCTGCGCTGGAAGCGGTTGCAGTACGAACGGCAGCGGGCTCGGCTCGGACCGCACGCGCACAGCCTGGGAAGCAGCGCGGCTCTCTCGCGACTCTCCTCCGCCGCCCCGCCCCTTCCTCCTCCCCTCTCCAGAGCCCACGTGAGAGCTTGGCGCGGAAGGGAACCCGGGAACCAGCCTGGCGGCATAACCCTCGCGCCCCGCCCCATCCTCGCCTCGGGAGCAGGAGACGTCAGGGGTGGGCTGAGTGGGCGGGACTCTCTCGCTTGGAGCGCCTGCGCTATGCGCTTGGACGGGTTTCAAAACGTAAAAGGCACGGCGGGCGTTTATGCCTTGCGCAGGTTCCCGGGCCCCGCGGTTCCAGAATTTTCTGGAATGGACATGCTCGCGAAAGGTTGCGCGGGGCGTTGCGTCACCTCCGCTCCCCTTCGCCCTCGCTCAAGATGGCGGGAGTGTCGCCTCACGCCCACAAACCCGAACAGCTTATCTGGGTGTTTAAAAAAAAAAAAAAAAAACAAATCTGGCTCGCGGCAAGTAATGAGAAAGCGCGAACCGAAAAAGTTTTAAAGTCTATCCCAACTATTCTCCCCCGCCCCCACTACGCCTCAGCTAACCGCCACAGGAAGTAGTTTCCCCGCCGTTTCCGGGGCAAGGTCTGCGCACGCGCGGGCCGTGACCCTTTCCGCGCGTGCTAGCTCTGTGGGTCGGTCAGGGGTGCAAGGAGTCCTCGCAGCGGGAGCAGGAGCCCTTGTAAAGCGCGCGTCATGGTAAGCTGCTCGCGCTTTCCTCTCGAGAAGTATTTGCAAAGGGTTGGGAAGAATAATCCGTATTTCCTTATTTCCCCCCCTCCCTCTCATTAATGCAACTCTTGAGTGTCTTCTCTGTCTCCACCCATTCACGATGAAAGGTGTTCTCCTGTAAAATAGGCAGAAGGGGACCCCCCCCCCCAGTGGGGTTCAGTTGGCTGGCGGCCCCGGTGCAAAAGTGCAGAGCCCAGGGCAGGGGAGAGTGGACGCCTTCCTAGAATGGTAGAGGCGGAAGGTTTCCCCAGGGTCATCTAGCCCCACCCCACACAATGTGATGCACGTATGAATGGATTGCACGCAGCTCGCCTTCACAAGGCGTGATGGCGGGAGGCGGACGAGGCAAATTCCTGGAAGAGTAACTCCATAGCGTTAGCTGTTGTTAGTGTAGAGGGGTAGCTCAGTTCGTAGAGCGTGAGACTCTCAGGGTCATGGGTTCAAACCACACTTTGGGCAAAAGATTCCTGCATTGCAGGGACTGAGAGTAGCTGATCCTCGTGGTCCCTTCCAACCCTTGGTAAAGTACACGCGTGCAGCATGGAAGTACAGGGATTCAAGCCCATCGTACTTTTCCAAGTCCTGAAGGGGTGTGAGGTGGTGAGAAGGAAGTTATTTGCCTCCTTGACCCTGTCTTCCCCAGTATATGAAGGAGTGGTTACTTACCAGTCAATCAAATCTGACAACACCATGTGCTCTTTATTCTTCCTTATTATCTTATCCTTTTATCTTCTGAATCTCTTGACAGTGAGTGACAGGAACGTCCTCTGCTTTGCAACAAGTTGTATCTATTGTGTGGTGAAGTGTGCAAATTGCAGGGGTTTTTTTGCTGTATCAATCGTTGACTGTTACTGAGAGTGGATAGTTGTTGGTTCAGTAGTGCTGCAAAGGAAAGGAATTATTGGGCAAGCGACAAAATAATGGGAGATGAGATGAATCCTTATCGGATCAAATTAGTTGATTTAAGCTAAATCCCTACAGCACAATCCTAACCATACCTACTCAGAAGTAAGTCCTATGGGACTTGCTCCTCTGTAGCAGTCTCCTTGCTCATAATAGTGTAGGAGCATGCAGGGATTGTTATTGCCAATGTGATGGACTAATCTAAAGCAATTTGGTACCAGTTGAAAGAGTTGGTGCTGACAATATGCTCTTACTAAGATGTAAACCAAAGTTTGTGTAGAGTCCAAGTATTTTTGCACAATGTATTGTAAATTCCTAACCCTAGAGAGGTTTCTAGCAAAAGCTTTACTGACTTGTATCCAAATAGGTGGCTGACACTCTTTTTTATTTTTACTTATTAATATTTGTTGCTGAATACTCTTGGTAGGGACATACTTGTTAAATCTCCTAATAAACTGTACTTTATTGAGGATGGGTTTTCAGACGTTTTAAAGTCTCTTAATCACTCGTCTTCAGTGCTGCATCTGCACTGCAGACTTGAAATTGGATTCTGTGGAAATAAGTCAGTGGGACTCGCTCCCAGGTAATGGAAATACTTTAATTGCTGGTTACATTTAGGTAATTCCTTCTCTGGTTCCATTGTCCATTTGCTTAGCTTGTTCGAGAAGACTTTCAAATTTCCTTCTGCAGTAGCGACCTCTAGTGTCCAAAGAGTACAGATAACCCAGGCCTTCTCCTGGTTTCTAGCTGTTTCTGTAAGTGTCCATGCTGGATATCTTTGGAAACCACGAGAAGGCCGGAAAGTGAGCCAGCGTCATGTGATCTGGCTAGCTTCATTTTAGCACTCTCTGGTTTTCTATTAACTCCTACATAGTTGCTCTTTAACCCATACATAGTTGCCTGCTTAAAAATGTGGATTTGTTTTGCATCTAGCCTTGCAAAAAGCTTCCTTTTGAATATGAAATTGAATACTGTAGGTTGCTTTTTCCAGAAAGTAGTAGAAGTCCACCCTTTACTATTTTAATGCTTCCAGATCAAAACATTCTTGGATAAAATGTTTTGGTTAATGGGTGATATCTAAAATTGCATGAGAATATTTCCCTTCCTTTTCCTCCATGCCCTCCAAGTTTGCCCCAGAGTCCTCAAATCAGAACAGAATTGGGGTTATGAGGGAACAAGAGGAAGGGGTATTCAGTTGTGCAAGCGAACTTCCAGTGGACCAGTGGGTGGGCACAAGTAGATGGCCTCCCAAAAAACTGTGTTAATAATGTCCAAAGTTCAACATGCTTTACACTGCGGAATGTTAATTTACATTTCTTGCTGTTAAACATTTTCTTGTGCTGCTATAGTTTAACTTGATCTTAAAGTTCCTATTGATGAGCCTTGCATACCTTTCTGAGATATAATTTGGTTGCCCTAATAATGCTATTACACTAAATTGAATGTTGGTAGATTTTCCGTGGTATCTGTAAGTTTCTAAATCACTAAAGCTTGGAAGTTGTCTGAAAGCCATTACTACAGGTATGCCTATTCTTCCAATTTGAAACACATAAGCAATATAACTCTCTACCTTTCATTTCTATCTTCCAGTCACATCCTTGTGCAAAATTTATTTATTCCAATGTAGTTAATACTGTTTTAAATAAGATCACCTAGGTATATTTAAATAAGGTTGGTATTCTTTTTATAGGGAAGATGGCTTTTTCAGATAGCTTTTTCTGCGAATTCTTCCTTTGAACAAGATCTGTGGAGTGAGACTCATTTCTTAACAGCATGTGATGCCAATAATTTTGGTGTTGGTTCACATTCATGATGTCCTTTATTTGTAGAAAGGAGTCACTGAGTAATTAGGAAGCATGTATCTTAAGATCATGTTTAAAAAAAAACCTACACAAAGTATTTAACTTTTTCTTGAAGTTGCTTTACCTAAAATGTACTGACATGTGTAACACTTCATTGGCCATAATGGGGATTGTATATATGTAACTATGTTTTTTCCAGATTTTTCCTTATTTCCCCATCATTCCTTTACTGTGGTGCAAAAGTGGTAGAATCACATATTTGCTGCTTCAGATGACAATGTGCTTGTGGCTGAGAGACTCAGGTTTGTTTATTGTACATTATGACTTGTGATTTGTTTTAACAGGCAGGACAGGCATTTAAAAAATTTCTTCCCCTCTTTGACCGTGTATTGGTGGAAAGGTGTGCAGCTGAGACAGTAACTAAAGGAGGCATTATGATTCCAGAAAAATCACAAGGAAAAGTGTTGCAAGCCACTGTTGTGGCAGTTGGAACAGGCTCTAAAAGCAAGGTAAGCAGACCTTTCCTATCAAAGCTTTTTATAGCTTTTCAGATAAGAAACATGAGATTTCTTAGTGCTCCAGGCAAAATCACCTCTCCGCTCTACCTCAAGCATCATGAGCAGTGTGGTACAGTGGCAGCAGCTTTCTAATTAACGTTTCAAGGTGTGATTATCTGCTTGCTGCTCTCCTAGGCTTTTCTCCCCCAGCTGTTTTTTGGGTTTTTTGGCCTTTCCTCACTTGCACATCAGCATCATCATACGCCTCTTCTTTCCTCAACCACCACTATGATCCTTTCCCCCAAGTTCTTCCACTATTTGAGAAAGAATTGGAATGGGTAGTGGCCATTTACTCTCTGGCATGTCTTTATAGCACAGAGCTAATGGTAGCTGTACTCCTTGCTTTTCTTAGTGATAAGGCTTGTAATGCTGTAACTCAATGCAAACGTATCCGTAAGTCCCATTAAATGTGGCACGACATTGTCTCCAAGCAAACTTTCATAGGATTTGGGTGTAAGTTTGGAAGGAAGAAAGAAATTGTTTTTTTGTGCATGTAACAGATCTATGTTATGGAGCAGACTTCCCTATCCTAGTGCCCTCCAGTTGTTGCTAAGCTGCATCTCCCATCATCCCAGCACTTGACCGTGGCTGGCTGGTGCTGATAGGAGTTGGAGAACAAAACATCAGGTTGGAAGCCACTGTGGAGGTTGTGTTGAGCGCTTTATCTTCCAGCCACTCTTCGTGTCTTTTCTGGTTTTGGGAGGGGGCAAAGGGCACTCATCTAAATGCATTTTACTTGCCTCCTCCTGTTGGGTAAGTGGCTCATAAACGGTCTCTGTGGTGTTTATTTACTTTGTACTTCACAACTGGACACCTCTTTCCTTTCCTCTCTGCGTGTACCCTCAAAATCTGTACCAGGTGTGTGTATCCTGGAGCAGTTTTTGAGGGCGTGTAGTTACATTGTGCATGCAGAAGCATGCCAAGCTAGTGGAACAGTAGTGTTGATGCAGCCCTGTATTTATATTTTGCCTTTGTGCCGAAAGCCTGGGAAGATGCTCTGTGGGTAGGTGGTCCCAGTAACTTGTTCTGGATGGGGTTGCGGTACGTAGCTTGTTGGTACTCCTGGATACATCTTTGTCATTGGAGACTCATGAGACCTCTGTGACTTGCGAGTGCCTTTTACCAGCTTTGCTTAGTTTGCCAGCTACGACCATATCTAGATCGGGATCACTTGAGCACCATGCACTAGTAGCCCTGAGATTGGATGACGGCAGTGTGCTTGCCTTGAGGCTGCCATTGGGCCTGGTGCAGAAGCTCCAGCTAATGCAATATTGCAGCTGCATTTCCACTACAGAAAACATTTTAAGAGCATTGTAACATACGTTGTCAGTAACTATTCTTTGTCCCCTTTAGGAGGGAGACACTCGTCCAGTTAGTGTAAAAGTTGGGGAGAAGGTTCTGCTACCGGAGTATGGTGGAACAAAAGTTGTACTGGATGACAAGGTTAGTATGTGAATTAAATTTCTATACTGTATATTATACCCTGTATGCCACTTTTATACTTGCTTAAACTCTTATTTTATAAACAAAGCCAAAAGCAGTGCTTCTCTTAATTTTATGGAAGATCACATACATTTCGTTAGAATCTTTATGCCCTTTCCCAAGAAACCTCAGTGGTCTGGCTCACCTAATTCTCATATACCTAATAGTTTCCATATGCTATGTTCCGAGATATATGCACAGTGCCTCAGTCTCTGCCTACCTTCTATAAAATTTTCATTGCTTTCTTCATCTCCATCCAGAAGTAACTGCATCTGGAATAGCCACTGTCCTCTTTCTGCAACCCCATTCCTTTGTTGTGGGAGGTGGAGAAGAGATTTTACTGCTTTTAGGCCTGTTACCAAGAAGTAATGAAACACATTTGTGACTTACCTCCTTGGGGAGAAACCTGAGTATGGAACAGGCAAGACTCGCCCCTTGTAGCCACTGCAGTAATTTCCTTGTGGTTTAACTTGCCTGTATTGGAATAGAAGTTTGCTAAGTGTGTGACCTGCATTTCAAAAATAACAACCATTGCACAAATTCTAGCATTTGTATGTACTATTTTAGGGCCAAACCATCTGTGGAAATAAGTTTGCAAACCATGAAAAGTGGCGAAGTTAAAAGTTTATGTATATGTATGTAAACCTTGGGTGAGATTTAAAATCTCAAGAGTACATGGGTCTTTTATAGAAGAATTCCAGCTGAATCTCTTAATTTTCTTTTGAACCCCTGTAAACTATTCCAGACAATTCATCTGAAGTCTGTCTTGGGGGAATTCAAGCCCTTTTCAGAGCAATAGCAATGATGAAGTAGAAGAACTGTCCTTGGGTTAATATTTGTATAGCACTGATCCAAGGACATGTCATAAATCTCTGTGTTGGAAGAGCTTCAGTGTTTCAGCTTTTGAACTACTTAATTGTTTATCTTTAACATGGACAAATTTGTTTTCTTTATTTGCAGGACTATTTCATATTTAGAGATGGTGATATTCTTGGAAAATATGTGGACTGAACAGTTCATCTTGCTGCGTTATCATTAAGTTTTCATTCCACAAAAAGTGCTCAAATGGTTCTGTTCCATCATGTAAATAATTTCTTTATTTTCTAATAAATGCAAATTCTCCCAAATTACCAAGTATCATTGTGACTTCAAAATAAAACAATGTGTATAGCCAAAATACATTTCTTACTATCTTATTCTGTGTGTTCTGTTGTTTTTTTAAAAAAATATATACTTAGAGCAGCTTGCCGGCTAATTAAGTAGCCAAAGCATTTCAGGATGAAACAGTGATGGCTTGTGATTTTTTTTTTTAAAGCTATAGACTAGGAGCCAAAGAACCATGAAACCAGTTTGGGGTTTAGTTTCATGCCTCCCCCCAAAAAATCCCTCCTGTGCTGCATTACAGCCTTCTTTACACCATGCCATTACGATGTGGAATCCTAAAGAGCTTTTTGGACCAATTTCTCCATCTTTAGAAAAACAAAAACAAAGCATCAGAATGCTTGGAGAGTTCACAAGTCGAGTATAATTATCCCTTAAACAAGTCAATGAATAAAATAATTGCTTCCAACCTCGAAAACATCACATTTCTCGCTAGGAGCTACTGGTGCACAAACTCAAAATGGCCATGCTATTGTGCTGTCATGGAAGGGTTATCAGCATTTGAGGGAAATAAAATGTGCAATTCTTTAAAATTAGGGATGTAAAACAGTTCCCAGAAAAGCTACTGTGCTCTGTTCAAAATGCTGCATGCCAGCAAATCGAAAAAGGGGAAGCATATCCAGTATTTAGAAAACCAAAATAGCTTTGTCAGGCAAATATAAAATGATGACACCTACTGGTCGGCTCCAGACATCATTGGAGGATGCTGATTATCTGGATCTATTATAGTTTGGTGTCGAGCTCCAGTTTGGAACTGAAACAGCCTTGTTTAGTGTAGAGGGGAATGCAACTTTGTTGATTCTCTTGGATTTCTCGGTGGCTTTTGATACTGTAGACACAGTATCTTATTGAAATAACTTTGTGAGTTGAGAGTGGAGGGCACTGTGTTGTTCCTAATTGCAGGGCTGGTCTCGGAGGTCAGCATAGGGAGGTTTCCGTTCAGCCCCATGAAAACTAATCCATGCGGTCCCACGGGGTTCTGTTCTGTCCCCTGTTCTCTCTATATGAAACTGCTGTATGAGGTCATCAGAAAATTTGAAGTTTGGATGCCACCAATATGTGGAAGTGGGGTGTTTCCTAGGTCTGGGAATCTGGGGGCCACCTGTTTTTTGGGGGGTTGCACATACCCTGAAGGAACAGTTACATTATCTAGGACTGTTCCTCAATACCACATAGTCACTGGAGCCAGGGGTCTTTGGTAATATGGAGTGCCTATGCCCAGGTTTCGCTGCTGCTAGCCATTCCTGGACAGGGATAGCTTGGCCAGAGGGATTCATGCTCTGATGACCTCCCATTTTGATTGATTTAATGATTTCTCTCAAAATGTTTAAAGGAATGAAAATAAGTGGGAAATACTTTTGCCCTAAAAACAAAATGGAGGAAGGCATGCAGAGATAATATAAGGCACATCAAGACCCAGACCTGCAAATCACAATAACAAGAGGCTTGAAAATGAAATGCCAAAGTTTGACACTGAAATAATGCTCTTGATGAATGAGAAACCTGATTTAGAATACAGTGGTACCTCGGGTTAAGTACTTAATTCGTTCTGGAGGTCCGTTCTTAACCTGAAACTGTTCTTAACCTGAAGCACCACTTTAGCTAATGGGGCCTCCCACTGCCGCCGCACTGCTGCTGCACGATTTCTGTTCTCATCCTGAAGCAAAGTTCTTAACCCAAGGTACTGGGTTAGTGGAGTTTGTAACCTGAAGCGTATGTAACCTGAAGCGTCTGTAATCCAAGGTACCACTGTATACTTGCTTGACTAGAGAACAGATGGGGAGAGCAATCCAAATGATGGAAATCCAACATGTGAATTCTGCCCCGGTTAAAGCAACAGCATTCAAACCCTAATTGGCAGCTGAGAGAAGCTGAGCTCAGTGGAGGCCACAAATACACCTAGAACCTCTACCACCTACCCCACGGTAGACCCCTTCCCAACTTCCATAAAGGAAGGAAAAAAGGGGGAAGGAAAATTTGGGAATCTTTCCTTCTGTGTACTTAAGTTAACAGTATCTAAGCCACTATGTTTAGGATTCAACTGCCAATATATAAAGAGCCTCTCCCTTGTAAATTATGGGGGGACATGATGCACAAGCTATGCAGAATGTAATGTGCAACAGCTGAGAATGTTATATCATCCACTGCAAGGCTATATCACAGAGAACAAGGCCAGTACTGTCTATTTGAAACTGGCTTATGGTTTAGTGGTTGATAGGTCAGCTTCAGGAAGGGCATTGCTGCGAACCATTATTCTCTTTAATTATGGATCACAACCAAAATATATTTTACACCTCCCCTTAAGAGCAGGGATAGTCAATATTGTAAGGAATTTATGAGGTGCACGAGGAGAGGGAGAGAAAAAAAGTTCCAGCACCATAAACAAATCCAAAGCATGATAGTATGGGCCCAGGATTCAATAAACTATTTTAAAGTATGCCCAAAGGGCTTAGGTTTTGCCTTTAACAGCACATATTGACACCGTTACTAATTTTGAAATTTCCTCATCATCAAATAGATTTGCCATGTGGCATGGGTGAGGGGATTCTATTCAATAAATGCTATCTGAACCCCACCCTCCAAGTGTGCAGAACTTTATGGGTGGGTGTTTGCTTTAATTCTAGAATGGTATGAAAGAGGGCACTCCCTAAACTCCCGTGGCTCTGAATATCGTAGAATTTGAAGTGCTGTCTACTGAAATTAATGCAAATAAGTTGCAAATAAAAAAAACTTGCACCACAGATCTCCCAGTGTCATCAGATAACACAGCTGGATAAGAATGAAACAGTAGACTTAATTAGACTGAGAGGTCAGAAAGGTGCACCCACTTTCCCCTGCTTCTACCCAAACTTCCTTAGAAAGACGTGGACCACTGCCAGAAATTCAGGTTCTCATTGAAAGGAAATAATGACAAGTGCCTTGCTCCCTCTAGCTTTCTGTCAAGTAAATGTTTTACCCAAATTCCAGTTTGTTGTAAAGCAGACAAAGTATGTTTGTACATAGTCACCTTATTTCCTCATACATAATTCTCTCTTTTTAGCCACACTGTACTGTAGGTGGTCTTCCGGATTGGCGCTCCTACACGAAAATACTAGGGTATTCTTTTAAACCATTTTGGATCCTATTAATATGCCAATGAGACCTAACACCTGTCCTCTTTATTAAATTAGTGTACTGTATATAAGTAGCTGAGCTGCAATTGATCTAGCCAGAAACTGAAGTGACACTGGAAACACCTGTTTTTTGGTGCCAAGTCACAATGAAAGCCTTGTTCCCATAGTTTATGTTGCTTCTACAAGTGTAAATGTAATAAGCAAAACAAGAAATTGATAAACCTGGTGTTGTACTGTTTTTTTACACACCTTGTCCCATTGGCTAGTCTACCTGGCACATATGGTTATTGTTATTCAGGTTAGTTTACCCCCCCCCCCATTTTTAGGTGGAAATTTATTTATGGGGAGGGGGGTTGGTAGCTATTTTTATTAAAGAACAAAGTGAGTTCATGTGGTTGCACTGCTTCAGTGACAGGAGTGCAAATAATTGTCAATTTCTGCAACATTTAAAATAAAACACTCGATATAAGCCAAACCCTCTTCCATTCTAGAGTGAAAATGTGATCCTGATTAAACCAAAAGCCAGGCTCTCCCCTTTTTTTGTTATGGAATAGATCCACCAGAGCAACAAGTCAAATTTTTAATTTTAAACCCCCAACTTTCTTTGAATGTTACTTTACCTTTTATAGAAAGGTTTGATGCCAACAGATGAAAGCTAGGCTCCCTGACCTGCCACTAAGGTTAGGAGCTGTGGCCAGTTGTCTGTCCATGGCGAAGATCTTCTCAAGGGCAATTAATTCTGCTTGCTTTGCTAAACCCGCTCTGAAAAGCAAGCAAATATGAAAGGCCTTGGTGAGCAATGTTTTTTGAGAGGGAAAAGGCTGGGGTTTGGCCCTGGTGAATGATGGGAAGCTGTAGACATGTTTGGCATAGGCACTAAGGGTGTAGCAATGGTATATTTTCCTAGACCAAAGTTATAAGATTTTGAGTTCACCCGTGCTTCTTCTAAAATGCAAAGGCTCCATTCAGAGGTTAAAAGGAAACCCAGTTCTGAGCTCTTATGACTCTAATTGTTAAGTTGTGGGCGAACATGTCAGACGACACAGTGATTCTTCCAAAGCAGCTCTTTATTTGTAAGCTGGAACAGAACTGAACTGAGGAGCTCAGTCAGCCTGCTTATATAGAGCTCCACTAGAATGCAACAGTAACCATTTTCTGTAACTAGCCAATCACTGAACATCACTTTTGATCCTTCATATGATAGCCATGTTCAAATATATAAAAGGATGTCACATAGAGGAGGGAGAAAGGTTGTTTTCTGCTGCTCCAGAGAAGCGGACACGGAGCAATGGATCCAAACTACAAGAAAGAAGATTCCACCTAAACATTAGGAAGAACTTCCTGACAGTAAGAGCTGTTCGACAGTGGAATTTGCTGCCAAGGAGTGTGGTGGAGTCTCCTTCTTTGGAGGTCTTTAAGCAGAGGCTTGACAGCCATATGTCAGGAGTGCTCTGATGGTGTTTCCTGCTTGGCAGGGGGTTGGACTCGATGGCCCTTGTGGTCTCTTCCAACTCTATGATTCTATGATTCTATGATTGATTTGCATACAAACTATCCAATCACTGAAGGTCACTTTCGATCCTTCATTTGCATAACTATCTACAGTATCCCCCTGCTGGCCCAGGGTGAGAACTTCAGTACATAACACTTATGTTACAATGGACAGGCTAAGAAATGTGCTGGATTGACCACAAATAAAAGTGGATGCAATATTTCTGTTTACTGCTTCCTAGTTTCCCCCTTCAGATCAGCATTGTTCTCCTGAAGGCACATTCAAAAGCCCCTGAAATCCCAACTCAGCCATGAAGCTTGTTCACCAGGTGGCCTTGGGGCAGCCACTGCCTCTCCACCTAACCTACCTCACAGGGTTGTTGTGAGGAGAGAATGGGGAGCCCCATGCACACCACCTCAAGCTCCTTGGAGGAAAAGTTGGTTATGTTGTACAGTGGTACCTCAGGTTAAATACGCTTTAGGTTACATACACTTCAGGTTACAGACTCCGCTAACCCAGAAATAATACCTCGGGTTAAGAACTTGGCTTCAGGATGAGAACAGAAATCGTGCTCCGGCGGTGCGGCGGCAGCAGCAGGAGGCCCCATTAACTAAAGTGGTGCTTCAGGCTAAGCACAGTTTCAGGTTAAGAACGGACCTCCGGAACGAATTAAGTACTTAACCCAAGGTACCATTGTAAATGGAATAATAATAATAATAATAATAATAATAATAATAATAATAATGTGCTATGTTTTAGAGAAGTGTCTGCGAGGTGACATGTTCTGGCCACTGTCTTGCCCTGTTGTCAAAAGTTAGCAAGGACAGGTAGCATGGTCGCAAGCGATGACAAACACCTCCGCCTTTCGCTCCTCATTTTTGTCCAAAAACCTATTTGCACCAGTTGAACCAAAGGAGGGTCTCCACCACCATCGTTCATCCTGGACAATGAGATCCAGCTCCGAGGGCCTTCTGGCGGTCCCCCCCCTGCGAGAAGTGAGGTTACAGGGAACCAGGCAGAGGGCCTTCTCGGTAGTGGCACCCGCCCTGTGGAACACCCTCCCGCCAGATGTCAAAGAAATAAACAACTATCTGACTTTTAGAAGACATCTGAAGGCAGCCCTGCACAGGGAATTTTTTAGTGTTTGGTGTTTTATCACATTATTATTATTATTATTCTGTTGGGAACCGTCCAGAGTGGCTGGGGAAACCCAGCCAAATGTGCTTGGTATAAATAATAAATTATTATTATTATTATATGGTATTTCAACTGCTGCCTGCTGCTAAGGGTGTTTTTTATTTCCCCTCCTCCTGTTCCTGTGAACGTCTAAGCAAGCTTCTCTGACACACCCATTATTATTTTTTAAAAAACAGCACCTCCTTTTTGTCCAGGCCTCTTTCTTGTGCAGGGCAATTATTATTATTATTATGCTTTCTTCCCGCACAGTTTTGCCTATATATGAGGCGCCCTATCTATCTATCTATAATAATAATATTTTATTTATATCCCGCCCTCCCCAGCCGAAGCCGGGCTCAGAGCAGCTAACAAGAATAAAACAATACAACATTCTAAAATCATTTCATTATAAAATCAGTTCAAATCAGATTAATGGCAACCATTGTATTTAGATTTATACACCGCCTTTCCCTCACACGCCCTCAGGGCGGCTCACCACCTCTCCTCAGCCCCCTTTCCCGCCCTTTCCTTCCCGCCCTCCGCATACTCGCTCCTCCCCCTTTCCCCTCGCCGTTCTATTGCGCTTCGGGGCGCGCGCGCTGTTCTACCCTCTCCCCCTCCCTCCCCCGCCCCTGTGAGACTTCTGCTCTTCGGCGCTCGCACCTGCCTCCCGCCCCCGCCGGCCTGACGTAGGCCGATCACGTGCTTCTCCTACCCGTTCCCGCCGGGCTTTCGGCCCCCCCCCCTCCCCGCGGAGGAAGCTCGCTCGTCTCGCGTTGTCCCGTCCGTCGTCTCGCGCCTCTCCCGCCTCCCTCCTCCTCCTCCTCCCCCCGCCCTCCCCGCTTGGTTAGTTGCTGCTGCTGCTGTGCCACCGCCGCATCCGGGTCCTGGCGCCGCTCGCTGTCACTATGGTCATGGCGGAGGGGACGGCTGTGCTGAGGAGGAACAGGCCGGGCACCAAGGCCCAGGTAAGCCCGGCGCCCGCTCGATGGGTCCCTGGCTCCGGGTGGGAAGCGGGGTGCCGGAGGAGGGGGCCCCGGTGGCGCGGCAGGGGGGGTGACGGGAGCCGAGAAGCCGGCGGCGGCCGGGGCCTACTCTCCGCCTCGCTCCGTTCCCCGGGGAAGTGCAATGAGGCGCCGCCGCCGCCGCGAAGGGGAAAGTAACGCGAGGGTAGGATGTTCCCCTCAAAATGGCAGGCCGCGCTATTTTTTTGGGTGTTGGTGGGGGAGGGTCGGGGGTTCAGGCAGGGTCCTGATCCGGCGTTGACCAAAAAGTGGTGGGCGGTTCTTCCCCTCCCCCCCACCCCCGTGTACTTCGCGAACGTCTGAACGCCCCGCTGCGGCCTTGCGTGTCCTGCGGCTCGAGCAGGGATTTCTGGAAAGGGAGGAGAATAAGAGGGAGTTGCGGGGAAGGGACGTGGGTTGTGGCTTTTTTTTTTCAAAGCAGCTGCTTCGGAAATAAAGGGAATTTAGGGACGTGACGGTGGTTAGGAAAGGAGGGTTTAAGGGAAAGGGAAAAGAAACGGCGTGTAACCCGTGCAGGGAGGAAAGAGGAAAAAGAGGGTGTTTGGGGGAGAAGAATATAGGGGCGCAGGGAAGAGTTTGACGGAGTTGGTTGCCCCACGGAGAGAGAGTCCATGGGGTGGGGTCTTGGGAAGGTGACTTCAGGTGCTGGGTGAAGATGGGGAAGATTGCGTGTAAAGGGGGCAGTGACTTCATGAATACAGCTGGGAGGAGTTGGAGGGTGGTGGTTGGAGTAGAAGCTGTCTAGCCTGTATTTTTCAGGGCTGGTGCCTGTGAGGTTGCTCATATACTTGCTGTATTTTTTTTTTTTAAATGCATATTTGGCAGAGATTCGTGTTGACATTAATCTTGCCTGCTGTAATTAAGACCCAGGTTACACCTATCTGTGTTTAACCTTTCAAAGCAGTTGGTGTTACTGTATTGAGAAATGCGAATCTTTTTTGTCTTGTACTCTCCCTCTTCTCTGTGTATTGTTTTAACTGCTGTCTTGAGTATTTGCGTTCCAGCCATTTCCTCTCAAAACTGGATGCAACTTGTACTGATGTATGTTTTGTCTTATTTATTTTCCCCCACTTGCCATCCTTTTATAGTAGCAGTTCATGTAGTGTATACATATAAATTTAGTCCATCTTGGCAAGTTAAAAAGTATAGGTAGTATTACCCTCTTTTTTTCGTAGGCTGAACTGCTGATAAATAAAACAAGCACAGCAATTTGCATGGCCAAACTTGGCCCTCCAGATGTTTTGGGACTACAGTTCCCATCACCCCGACCACTGGTCCTGCTAGCTAGGGATGATGGGAGTTGTCCCAAAACATCTGGAGGGCCAAGTTTGGCCATGCCTGCAAGTTTTGACTATTCAAGTCAAATTCTTGGCTATAAATTATATGTATTTGTTGTATCGTTGGGACTCTTGTATACAGCAAAGTGCCTTATTTTGACTGAAGGAAATAACCTGGAGGCAAGTAAGTTCATTTTATAATTTAGCTTAAAGAAAACATTTGTGAAGTTATCCTAGGATAATACCAGAGGAATGCACCAACTGAAAAGGGTGTGTGTGCATGAAATGCCCAGTAATAAGTGGGTTCTATAGCAAACTAACTAGATAGGTACATTCATCTTGAAGGATTGCATATCATATGCAGCATTGAGATGTTGGTGTCATACAAATGGCTGGATACTAAATTAGATATGACTCCTGTTGTTATTTTCAAGTTATTCCCCTTACTGCTAAAATTATGTAGCCAGGCCTTTTTAAAATACAGTAAAGGTACCCCTGCCCATACGGGCCAGTCGTGTCCGACTCTAGAGTTGTGCACCCATCTCACTTAAGAGGCCGGGGGCCAGCGCTGTCCGGAGACACTTCCGGGTCACGTGGCCAGCGTGACGAAGCTGCTCTGGTGAGCCGGCACCAGCGCAGCACACGGAAACGCCGTTTACCTTCCCGCTATAAAGCGGTACCTATTTATCTACTTGCACTTTAGGGGTGCTTTCGAACTGCTAGGTGGGCAGGAGCTGGGACCGAAATATGGAAGCTCACCCCGCCGCGGGGATTTGAACCTCCGACCATGCGATCGGCAAGCCCTAGGCGCTGGGTTTTACCCACAGCGCCACCCGCGTTCTTTAAAATACAGTATTTCTGTGTAAAGTATTGGTCATCATTTTTCTGTGCAAATTAAATCTTATGACTTGCGTCTTTATAGTGCCTTCTGGTAAAGCATTAAGGCTTGAATAAAGTAGCAGGAAAACTTTGACATACTTGGGTTATTTTTCGTCCATCATCAGATTGTAGCTTCCTTTAATGAATAGTGAAAAAATTATGATGTGACTAGTTAGTCATTTTCATGTATGTTCTTATCTATAGCATTACTCTTTTTCAGTAACATGGTGTTTTTTCCAGTTGAAAAGATTCATGAGTCATCCTCTTGAGAAAGCTGTGGGAGACATACCTTAAATGTCTCCTGTAAAAGGGGTGTGGGCTGATAACTGTCAGTGTATTATGTAAATGCAGATAGATGAATAGATAGATTTAGAAAAGATTGCAAACTTTTTTGAGTTTCTCCTGGCACATCTTAAAATTCAGTGCATCCATTTAGAGCAAACAAGGACAGACTATAGCACTGTAAAGAACTGGAATTATTACTATTCTAGTTATTCAACCTATTTCATTAAAAGTACTTATAGTCAAAATGCCCATCACAGAAAACTAGTTTACCATTGACTACTGGGATATTAGAAACTCTGTATTGCAGCCCTGAACATTTTTTGGCATGGAGTTAAGTTCTATTGAAATAAATAGCACTACAGTGGTACCTCGCAAGACGAATGCCTCGCAAGACAAAAAACTCGCTAGACGAAAGGTTTTTCCATTTTCGATTTGCCTCACAAGACGAATTTCCCCTATGGGCTTGCTTCGCAAGACGAAAACGTCTCGCGACTTTGTTTTCTTTGTCTAAAAACAAAGACATGTTTTGTTTATAAAGTTAATTTATTTTCCCTTCAATTTTTGAACTGCTCTTTACAGTATGTGTGACTTTAAAGAGCAGTTAATAAACTGTTGTTGTACCAAATTTGGCTTTGTTTGGACTTTTTTTGACCATAGGAACGCATTAATTGATTTTCAATGCATTCCTACGGGATTTCGTGCTTCGCAAGCCGAAAAATTCGCTAGACGACAAAAATTGCGGAACGAATTAATTTCGTCTTGCGGGGCACCACTGTATTTCCAAAACCAAAGAATTTAGGATTGCAGTCTAATAGCCCGGCCCTGTGCATGTACGCTGCCAGGTAAGTTTCACTGGTTTGTGTGACTTCTGTATAAGTGTGCAAAGTTGCAGCTGACATTTTGTAGTCACTGAGGACAATTAGGTAATAGGTGAACATGTCTCAGCAGAATAACTACAATATTCTCTCCCCCCCCCCTTGCAATCTGTAGTGAAATATTTAGAATGCTGCAGTTGGCCACACTACTTGCATTGCTGGTCGATAAGTATATCAGATGGGATACAGAGACTGCTACATCATTGCAGTGTCATGGCTTGTGATATTGCACTGATGTCATTACCTGACCCTGCTGTAAGTGTAGGTTGCATATTGCTGCCTTGGCAGTAGCTACTTTTACTAGATCCCCACATTGAGCTAGTTGCATTAACTCAGAATTGGACAATAGAGATGGTGAAATTAGGGATATCCTGAAGGACTTTACAGTCTTGTTGGAACAGCTGAGCATTCCTAATAATAGAATGGAATTGCACTCGGACGTTTGTGCGCAACTGCGTAGTATACAGCTATGTCTGTTCTGTTTTGATGTCTAGCATTCTAAGTGCGCTTGCAGTAATGAATATCTTTTGGACTGGAATCTTTCTGTTTTTCTTCAGTTTGCTTTAAGTCTTTTCCCCCCCTTACTATCTTAGGATTTTTATAATTGGCCTGATGAATCATTTGAAGAAATGGACAGCACATTGGCAGTTCAGCAGGTAGATCATATTTAATTTCATTGTGTCCACCTCTCCTCTCCCCATTTCATCTATTTCTGCTTCTTGCTGTTTGTTAATTGCCTAGAATATATATCAGTGCATTTCTATAGTTACAAAGACAATTTTACTTGTGGTATGTAAAGAGCAGCTGTGGTTGTTTGTGATAGGTTAGCCTTTAGCACACCAGGAAGACAGTGGTGTTCCATGCATGCTGTTACTTAGCTTTCTTTCTTGCAATTATAGTTGGGTTTGTTCGATCCTCAAATGCCTTCACAGTAATAGCCTTTGGACCACTGAGCCCATGTTCCTTCTAATACAGGGGTCAGCAAGCTTTTTCAGCCGTGGGCTGGTCTACTGTCCCTCAGACCATGTGGTGGGCCAGACTATATTTTGAAAAAAAATAATGAACATATTCCTGTGCCCCACAAACAACCCAGAGATGCATTTTAAATAAAAGGACACATTCTACTCATGTAAAAACACACTGGTTCCCGGACCATCTGCAGGCCGGATTGAGAAGGCGATTGGGCCGCATCCGGCCCCCAGGCCTTAGGTTCCTACCCCGTTCTAATATGTCAGTATTACATATTGTGCTTCCAGTAACAGTTGCTCTTCCATTTTGGAACACTGGAGGCCCAACATTAGAACGGGGTGCAGATTAGAGCAGATGTTGAGGGTGTGCAGGGAAAGGATAAGGGAAGATCTATTGTGCTATCAGAAGTCTGCTGTGCAGCAGCACTGGATCCAGCCCTAACAATGTGTGTTGAGAAATTTCTACAACAAACTTTGCCACAGTCTTGAACACACTTGAGTTTATGTCTGACATTATTATTAACATCAGTGAAATGTATCTTATTTAAATATTTCTTTCCTCTAGTATATCCAGCAAAACATAAGGGCAGATTGTTCAAACATCGACAAAATTCTTGAACCTCCAGAAGGACAGGATGAAGGTGTTTGGAAGTATGAACACTTAAGGTATGATCTGTGCTGTAAAAAATAAATAAATGTTTGAGCTTAACTGAAACGGGTCTCTGAAAAAAGGCCTTGGGGCCTTCATCCTTGAATGAGTGCCTGCTTGGTATTGTCCAAGTCATTGTCCGTATCCTAAGAAGAAATATATTTTACGGTTAAACATACTTGTTTCTGTCACTACCAAAGCCATTTTTATTAAATTCAAATTTCTCATGATATACTCAAGTTTACAGACCGGGGTGGGGGGCGGACTTCAGGCCAAGGGTCAAATACAGCCATCTTGGATTCTCTAGCCAGCCAGTTTTTGTGTGATTCCCACCCACCCCACGACCGCACTTTAATTCCAGAAATAACAAATTACGGTTTCAGGATTCTGAACCTATTGCTCTCCAGATATTTGGTCAGCCCCAGCCAGAATAGCCAATGGTCAGGGATGATGGGAGTTGTAGCCCAGAACATGTGAAGGACACCAAGTTAGAGAATGCTAAATGACAGCATTTATAATGCTAGATATAATCCAAAATATTGTAGTTCATAATCATTGGACTGTGGTGTTTTAATGGGGGAGGGAGGTGATTATCTAACCCAGGCATGTCCAAAGTCCATTTCGGGGGCCTAATCCGGCCTGCTGGTCAGTTTAATCCAGCCCCTGTGGCAGTTTATTTCCTGGGGTAAAATCTTTTTTAAAAGGTTAACAACTTTGGTCGGCCTTTTGGTTGGCCCTTACGGCGCTTCACTTCACCAAATCTGGTCCTCTTTGAAAAAAGTTTGGACACCACTGAATTCTAACCTTCTGTGTTCTAAAATTTTAGGCAGTTCTGTCTTGAGCTTAATGGCCTTGCGGTTAAACTTCAGGTAATTTATTATTTTATGTTCCTTTTGACAATTAAGAATAACTTTTTTATGTATTTGTGTCTTAATGCTTCGTATTGTTCTCCAGTGCTCTGTTTTTTATTAGTTATGGTGGTAGGAATAGAGAGAGTAATTTGAATGTGAGGCCCTATGCCTGGCGTTATCTTTATTTATTTTACAAATGTTTCAACAGACTGAATGCCATCCGGATACATGCACGCAGATGACAGCAACTGAGCAGTGGATATTTCTTTGTGCAGCCCATAAAACTCCCAAAGAGGTAAGAAATGAATATAAAAAGCAGCTGCCAAGACTCTTCCCTGCATATCAACTTCACACAACTGGGCCTCCAGCCCTTATCCTGCTACCATTTTCCATTCACTATTTGTCTGTAAGATGGTTCAGTTGTTCAGCATGAAGTGGTAAGCACACGTGCAAGTTGGAGATCAGCTATAATTTTCATCTGTGGAGTATACTTGCCTGCCACCAAGTTACTGTGTACTTGAAATTCGGTAGTGGTAGTAGTAGATACAAGTATCATTCCTTCAAACCACGTCACCATAGCAGTCATGATTCAATTTAATTTGCTCCTGGCCCACAGCTGTTGAATCTTGACATCATTTTATGACAAACTTAGTTTTGTAGCCATGACTGCACATTTTACTGGGTTTTAAAAAAAGTTTTCATCAATCTTTTCCAAGCCAAGTACTAATTTGTTTTTCTGCATAAGAACTTGGGTAGTTTTACTCTTTTTTAAAACAGTAATAAAAGCAAACAGGCTTCCCCATTACTTGTAGCATGTTGCTCAGAGCCTTCACACTGAAATAGTAATAGTTCGTGAAAAGACAAATATGTTCAGACACTTCCATGGATAAGCTCTTACTGAGCATTTACACAAGAATATATACAGAAATAGCTGAGGATTTGGTCCAGAGATGGATTGTGATTGCCACTTACAACCTTTGGATGTAGTGATAGACTCCAGGTGACTCCAGTCAGTTCTGATGATTGAATTCCTTATATACTCTTTGTTTTTCCCTCCCCCCGGATTAGTGAAACATTTCTATCCCTTTGTGATAATGTGCACAGTGTTGACAAATTCTAAATTTCAGTTCCGGTGTTAAAACAAAAACCTATTATTTTACAGCCCATATTCAGCTTACAAATAGCAACTTGGAACAATCTGTCTTCAGCACACAGTCTTGTCGGGGTGGTGCAACCTCCAACTTTCATAAATTTTAGATTTTGTATGTTTGACAGAAAATTCCAGCATCCTGTAAGCCTTTCAGCAAGCAAGACGGAAAACCTCTGGCTTTTAGGTCAGACTCAGGACAGCCAGGTCAGGAGATCACAGGGCTTTTATATCAAATATAGTGTGAATATATAGGGTAATAAAGGGTAATAAATCCAGGTACTTGCTCCTATAATCCCTTAGTTTGTTTTCTTTTTCTCTGTTGCTCACCAAGCAGAACTCCAGGAATAAGTCATCCACAGATCAGGCACATTGTTGAGGACTTAAACCAGGGGTCAGCAATTTTTTTCAGAAGGGGGCCGGTCCACTGTCCCTCAGACCTTGTTGGGGGCCGGACCATATTTTGAAAAGAAAAGAATTCTTATGCCCCACAAATAACCCAGAGACGCATTTTATATAAAAGCACACATTCTACTCATGTAAAAACACCAGGCAGGCCCCGCAAATCACCCAGAGATGCATTTTAAATAAAAGCACACATTCTACTCATGTAAAATCACGGTGATTCCCGGACCATCTGCAGGCCGGATTTAGAAGGTGATTGGGCCGGATCTGGCCCCCGGGCCTTAGTTTGCCTACCCATGGCTTAAACTAACCACGTGTCATGTATTTCAGGAGATAATTATACAGGTTATGAGTATATAACAATACACAACTTTATTACTTTTTTTAGATACCACAAAGGCATTAGACAGGGTCAAATTGACTTGCTTGCTTGCTGTCATGGAAGCCTTTAATCCATTTTATCTCTATTCTGCATCATCAGCAAGAATACTGGTGAATAGACAATTAGAGGAACAAGACCGGGTTGCCTGTCTCACTTCTACTACTTGTATTGTTGATAGAGCCACTCACTACAGCAAAATGGAAAGATCTGTGGTGTCAGGTTGAAAGCAGGGCAGATCTGGACTGCACTATATCTAGATGACATAATTTTATCCTTGGAAAAATATGCGTTTCAGACCATAGAAAACTCTGGTGCTATTTTGGGATATAAGATAAACAGGCAGAACGTGTGTGTGATTATGATCTGGATATAACAAAGAAACAAGCTAGATATCTAGGAATAAAGGTGGGGTAGATAGCCAAAGGACTGAGAAAATTACTAACCATTGGATCAGGAGGTAAAACTAGATTTAGAAAGATGGAAGAAATGAGTTTCTCTTGGATGACCAAAGTAAAATATGATCAAGCAGTTTTATGAAGGTTTCTATTTTTGTCTATTTCATTGTGAGTATTGCTTGATTTGCATGAATAGAAAAGCAGAGAATTTTGGTAACTATATGTCAGGATGTACACCAATAATAGAAACTAATACCTCCAATCAGACAGGAGGACAAGCAGTTACAAATTTATTGTCATTTTATGAAGCTGCTCAATTGAATTGGCTAAATGTATGGTGATTAAGGGACGCGGGTGGCGCTGTGGGTTAAGCCACAGAGCCTAGGGCTTGCTGATCAGAAGGTCGGCGGTTCGAATCCCCGCAACGGGGTGAGCTCCCGTTTCTCAGTCCCTGCTCCTGCCAACCTAGCAGTTTGAAAGCACGTCAAAGTGCAAGTAGATAAATAGGTACTGCTCCAGTGGGAAGGTAAACGGCGTTTCTGTGTGCTGCTCTGGTTCACCAGAAGCGGCTTAGTCATGCTGGCCACATGACCCGGAAGCTGTACGCCGGCTCCCTTGGCCAGTAAAGCGAGATGAGCGCCGCAACCCCAGAGTCGGTCACAACTGGACCTAATGGTCCCTTTACCCTTTACCTTTACCTTATGGTTATTACAAACTAAGGATAAAGGTGTATACTAACTGGAATAGCTTTATATCAATACTTATTTTGGATTATTGGTGTGGGTGTCAAGGAAAGAGGAGAACATCTGATTATACAGCAAGTTTTTATAATATGGAAAAAGGAAATAGAGTGTGTACATTTATCTGTTAGGCTCTCTATGAAGGCATAGTATTAGGTTTCTTAGGGGAAATGAACCAGAAGATTCTGAAAGTTAGGAAATTCATGGTGTATCTTATTTAGGCCATTGGTAGGGAATGGGGTTATGAAGGTATGAAATTACTCAAAAAGGAGTGTGGACATTTTTACGGTTTCCATACTTCAATTTAAGGATTTTTGAGGGGGGGGGGCCTCATCACAACAGCATTAAGACAGTTGTCGTTTTGACAGCTTGAAGAAAAAGTCAAACGGCATGTCAGCAAAAAACTACAAAGTACTTTTGGATTTAGGAAGAAGGATCACTATAATGAGCATTAGGTAGGAAACGGGTCTTGATTTTTCTATCCCAGGAGAAAAATGGAATGAGATCTGGTGGGGTCTTTTTTTAAGTCTCTCATTGAGTCTGTCAGTATGAGAAGTGGCAGAATTGTCAGATGGCATCTGATTTTGGGATGTGTAAATAATACATAGCATAAATTAGACTGAGGAGGATATTGCATGGGGAGTGACATTTAAAAATAAAATTGGCAGCTAAAATCTTGTGTCCGTATTTTGGCTATATGGAAATGGCTAGTGAAGTGTCTAGAGCTCGAAGAGATGGGCCAAGTAACTGACTTGATTCACAGGAGAAATTGTAGTTCCCAGAATATTATGTTTGTTTGATAAATGGGACCTTTTAAAAATAATTAGAACAGAATATCAAGGGAAGCGCAAGGTTTGACAGGAGTTTATTTTTTGGAAATGAGTTTTGTAATCGTTACATGGATGAATAAATAAGAGTATGCTACTGTGACTCTGTGTGTGTCACTCTCATGCCAGTTCTTAAGAGGAATTACACGCAGTGTGACAATCTGCCCCTGTTTTTAGATGTCTGAGTCAGTAGGTATGATTTTTTGTGTTCTTACTTCAGTAATAGTGTCTACTTTGCCAATTGTTTTGACGGTTTCTTTTTTCCGACCTTGAACCATTATCTGAACAGTTTTCATAGAATCCTAGAATTGTAAAGGATTAATTTCTTAATTGGAGTATACATAATATTCTGAGTGTTTTCATACAAAAGCTCATTCCCCTAAAGCAAGACAACCTTTCCCCCTTAGTATGCCATCTTACTTTATGGGTGTAGCATCAGAGCTAGTGATAACTTCAGATGACATTCAGTTATGCCCACCCACTTGTATAACGAGAATCTGATTGTGCAAAAGGATTTCCAGTTTCTCTTCTCTCTTTCTTGGGTCCTTTCTAGTGTCCTGCCATTGACTACACCAGACACACATTGGATGGAGCTGCATGTCTTCTGAATAGCAATAAATATTTTCCCAGCAGGTAAAGCTCTGTGTGAATCTGCTTGCTTTTTGAAATATTCATGATTGGTTCTGAATAATAATAATAATAATAATAATAATAATAATATTTTATTATTTATACCCCACCCATCTGGGCTGGGTTTCCCCAGCCACTCTGGGCGGCTCCCAACAGAATATTATTATTATTATTAATAATAATAATAAAGCAACAAAACTTCAAACATTTAAAAACTGCCTTCAGATGTCTTCTAAAAGTCACATCGCTCTTTATTTCCTTGACATCTGATGGGAAGGCATTCCACAGGGTGGGCGCCACTACCGCGAAGGCCCTGTAGCTTCACTTCTCGCAGTGAGGGAACCACTAGAAGGTCCTCGGAGCTGGACCTCATTGTCAGGGCTGAACGAATCTATATATAGATTTGGTGAACAAATTATTGCCAGAAATAATTTTTACATGGATAATATATGAAAGTAATACTGTCAACCATCATTAAACATTTAGTGCAACAATAGCAGAAAGTAAGGTCCATGTATAATTTTTTTTTTTTAATTGCTTACAGGGTTAGTATAAAGGAATCCTCCGTAGCCAAACTAGGATCGGTCTGCCGTAGGATTTACAGAATATTTTCACATGCATATTTTCATCATCGCCAAATATTTGATGAATACGAAGTAAGTACTCTGATACTACAGCTGCAATTCTATACCCACCTGCCTGGGAGTAGATAGAGGATTGTGCTATACATACCTTAATACGGTATTGAACTAGAGGTCATGTTGCAATTGGTCAGAGAGTTCTGCTCTTTTTGACACTTTGTTTTAGTATCAGCATTTATTTCTGAACTCGACTGAAACTGAGTTGTTCTTAGAGACCACTGCTGAGTCTCATGTTTTGCTTCCAAAACGTGGTATGTGTAGAAAATCTGTTTAGCTTGTGGAAAGTGGGTGGCACTGTAATCTAAACCACTGAGCTTCTTGGGCTTGCCAATCGGAGGGTCGGCAGTTCGAATCCCCGTGACAGAGTGAGCTCCTGTTGCTCTGTCTCAGCTCCTGCCAACCTAGCAGTTCGAAAGCACACCAGTGCAAGTAGATAAATAGGTTCCGATGTGGTAAAGGTAAAGGTACCCCTGCCCGTACGGGCCAGTCTTGACAGACTCTGGGGTTGTGCGCCCATCTCACTCAAGAGGCCGGGGGCCAGCACTGTCCAGAGACACTTCCGGGTCACGTGGCCAGCGTGACATCGCTGCTCTGGCAAGCCAGAGCCGCACACGGAAACGCCGTTTACCTTCCCGCTGGTAAGCGGTCCCTATTTATCTACTTGCACCCGGGGGTGCTTTCGAACTGCTAGGTTGGCAGGTGCTGGGACCGAGCAGCGGGAGCGCACCCCGCCGCGGGGATTCGAACCGCCGACCTTTCGATCGGCAAGCCCTAGGCGCTGAGGCTTTTACCCACAGCGCCACCCGCGTTCCCTCCGATGTGGAGGGAAGGTAAAAGGTGTTTCCGTGCGCTCTGGCAGTCGTCACAGTGTCCCGTTGCGCCAGAAGCGGTTTAGTCATGGTGGCCACATGATCCAGAAAGCTGTCTGTGGACAAACGCTGGCTCCTTCGGTCTGAAAGCAAGATGAGCGCTGCAACCCCATAGTCGCCTTTGACTGGATTTAACCATCCAGGGGTCCTTTACCTTTTACCTTTTACTCCAAAATATCCAAAACTCCAGACAGATTCCAGTGAGAGTAGGTGAATATTGGCTCTTCTTCACATACTTAGTGTGCAGTGTTTTGTCTGAGATAGGCAGTGGGACTTATAGTTTCACGTGCCTCAGATCTGAAAGCAAATTATGTTGCTTTCTTCCTAGTATATATAAGTGTGCACTACCTTGTTGCATAGGGACACGGGTGGCGCTGTGGGTTAAACCAAAGAGCCTAGGACTTGCTGATTAGAAGGTCGGCGGTTCGAATCCCCACGACGGGGTGAGCTCCCGTTGCTCAGTCCCAGCTCCTGCCAACCTAGCAGTTCGAAAGCACATCAGTGCAAGTAGATAAATAGGTACCGCTCCAGCGGGAAGGTAAACGGCGTTTCCATGTGCTGCTCTGGTTTGCCAGAAGCAGCTTAGTCACGCTGGCCACATGACCAGGTAGCTGTACGCCGGCTTCCTGGGCCAGTAAAGCGAGATGAGCGCCGCAGCCCCAGAGGCGGTCACGACTGGACCTAATGGTCAGGGGTCCCTTTACCTTTACCTACCTTGTTGCATAAACCCTATCCTTTAGATTCAGCAGAAATGTTTCCATGTAGTAAGCAATAATTCAGATGATTTGACAATAGTGCAACAATCCTTATTTGTTACAACTGTCTACCTAACTAGGATTCTGTGTATGAAACTGTGCAGTAGCATCCCAGACTTACTTCTGTCTGCCTGATTGACCCCCTGCTTTTGTGAGCGGGAAGAGTCTCAAGAGCAGAGTGTTGATCAAGCATCCTGATGGGCCTTTTCTCCTACACGGAAGTCTCCATACAGGAAATTAAAACATGGTCATGATTAATTTTGAATAACTTCTTTCCCAAGTATGTATTTCACGCTGTGTGTGTATGTGTGTATATTAATGCATTTTTTAATTTTTCTGTCTTAAGAATGAAACCTTCTTGTGTCACCGGTTTACCAAATTTGTGATGAAATACAACCTGATGTCCAAGGATAACCTGATCGTACCAATTTTAGAAGAGGAGGTGCAGAATTCAGTTTCTGGTGAAAGTGAGGCATGATGAGTGTCGTGGACTGAATGATTCCATAATTAACATTGTGTGCTGTATATATCATTTAGAAACGTCAATCATGTATCCTTAGAGCTTTGTTTAGTATACTTTTTGTATGCTGTGTGCGTTGCCTCTTAATATGGAATATGGTTTAAGTTATTCATGAGCTGTATATTCTTCAATGTGGCACTCATGGTTTTTAAATAAAATTAGAATTATCTGTTTATACTGCCTGTTAATAAAAGAATTTACAGTTCTGTAAAATTGCTGCTAAACAATCATTGGATCACAATCTTCAGACCTTGTCCAGTTTAAACCCGAAGCTTCCTATATACTGATGAAGTTGGAATTTTAGCCTTAGTTTGACTAACACCAGAAGCTTGCAAGTCCATTTAACTCTTTACGTTTTGTATTTTATAGAAAGTACCCTTGTTTTAGTGCCCAAGTTTTGCTTTTTTGGGTGTGCGCATATATAGCGTCTAAACTCTTGTAGTATGTGTGTATCCAAATATTAATTATTACAGTATTAATACCAAAAGGATAACACTTATTATACTGCCAAAAGTGTATTCTAGATTTTTTCTTTATGGACTTGCCTTTCTGTATCGGTGGAGACTTGTGTATTGCAAAAGGCCGTATGTTCACTTTAGTCACCTTAAGGCAAAGATTCCCCTCTGTGTTTTCCTTCCTGCACCTCTTGCCAGTGGGTAAAAGCAATTTGTGTTCCGTTCTGCCTACAGTAAAGTGCTCTGTGGCTTATACCTGTGCATATTTATAATAATTGCTTACAGGTGATACCTTGCATTAAAAGTTCATTTTACACTACTGCAGAGTGTGCCAAAATAGCCTTGCTCATTTGTAACAAAAGGGTTCTGTGGAATTTTGAACCCTACTCATCACAGTACATGCAGCTGGAGATTCTGTCTTACCTTTCATCCATGCAAATACCACCTGCTTTATGTTCCAGTAATTGAATTCCACCCCCCACCCCAAAATCTTAAGTGTATGTTCCTTAAATAGCATTTGCAGGTTTGCGTTAGTGTATATGAATGCAGAAATCTAAAAGCACTAGCAGTGATCAAATGGACTGGGAGAGATTTTTTATTTTTATTTTTTTGAAGTGGGTGTATTCTCCATTCACATGAAAACATTAACCAGTGGCCCTTGATCTGTTGAAATGGGCAAGTTTCGGCTTTTATGTTGCCAAGCTGACTTCACACACACACACACACACTTCATTTTGAAGAGTGCTCATTAACGCAGAATGAAAGGTGCAAATTTATTTCCTAATATTCATAATTTGTGTTTCAGATTAGCATTGTGTACATGCCTTAACGGGAAAAAAATATATTTCAAATTGGGCCTATCTAACAGCAAGAATGCCACCTTACATCCCATTACAGGAGAAGGGACACTTAGCCTCACTTGCTTTTAACAGGGCTATGTTGGTGGCAACTTTGTTGAGAGGTTCTGCCCCTCTGTGCTGTTCTTACTTTTCAATTTAAAATATGGTTTTAATGGATAACAGGGTCATCACATCGGATGTGTTCTTAGCAACAGCTAGTTATGTCAGTTCACCCAATGTAAGGCCTACCTTGAGTAATGTAGATGCGATGGATACCTCAAAGCAAGTGGCTAAAGAATTTCCCTTTCAGAGGTAGCAGGATATATATGGTTATTGTCAGAAATGGCTGATTCAGGGCAGCCTCCCCCAGCCGGAAAATGACATGGCACCATTAAGCATTTCTGTGAAAGTCCGTGGTGCTTGAGGCTGCAACAAAATCTCAACACATCTCCATATTATTCTGGTGTATGCCTCTGAAATGGCTCATCTTGTTTTTAGCAAATAAATCCAATTCTGCACTGTAAACTTGACTTCATATAATCAAGTTAAGTAACTGGGGCACTGCTTGTAACCTTCTTTAATGCTGTTGACTCGAGTACCTCTGATAACGTGTGCACACATGTGCCTGGCTGATACTGTAGAACTTCAGTAAGCATAAGTGAATTATTGACTTTGTATGGTAAATATATATTGAGGGTTTAACTTACATTCTGCATTATAGGGAAACTGAGATGTGTCTGTCTTTTGAATTACATTGTAAAAAAAAAGTAGAGGTTGCAATTAAATCTTTTTCTTTTTCCATACCAGTCTATTTTGCTAAATTGTTTTGAAATTATTTTAATCAAGAGAGTTGCTGAAGTTTCATACATAGAATTCCTTGGTGTAGCCAAAGAGTCTGTATTAATTGAGTTCACTGGAGATGACTTGAATGTGTTGTGTCTTACTTGCAGAGGATTCATTAGAAATAAAGCTATCTGGAGGATTTTCCCATAAAGGAAATAATCAGCTTCAGAAGACCAATGTTCGTCAGAACTGCTGCAGGGGTGGAAAGGGTCGAATTCCCACCCCTTGACTGCTCTGATCCAGTTAATTATCACTCCTGCTGATGCAATTTGTGTTTTTAAAAGCCTGCACAGGGACTTTTAATCTCACATGTATTTTGGACCTTTGTACAATGCAGCATCATATATTCGTAAGGCCTCTACAACGAAAAGTAAATCAAGGCACTGGGTTTAAACCCGTTTATCTCTCTTCTTCTGTCGGTCATTATTTCCAGTCATTCACAAATAGCCACCTAATAACACTTACGACTGCACACTATTAGTGATTTGTTTTTAGTACCAATTTTTTATTATAGCGTTTGAGTTTGCACTCTTAACACGAGGAGAGTTTAAACCTGAAACCTAAAAATGGCACACGGTTCTCTTATGTACAGTTTTAATTTGGTGTTAAACCTTATGATATTTAAAACAGTATATTAAGAGAAATGCTGCTGTATTACATTTCAAGCACTTTGCAAAAAGTCTTATGTTTTGCAGAAGAGCAGAAGGGAACACCCTATCTGCAGTTGTTTCCAATTCACAGAAAGATTGCTGAGACGTCATATAGTGCTGTTCTAGAAATTCAAAATCCCAGTAAAACAGACCTCACTCAAAAGTTAGCACTTCTGCCAACACTAAACAAATAAGAGTTGTGCTATTTACCTTTACCTTTTTTATCAGCATATTTACAGAGTTGTGGGGAAGTATAATGTGCACATGTTTGTATAAGACAAAGGGAGAAAATTATACCGACACATATAAAAAGCAAATTCTATTTTTACATTAAAAAATAATAATATGTACAGGTCCATCTAATCCATTTTCTGGTCACATGCAAGTGACCTGAGTGACTCCATCTTCTTGGTCAAACTGCCCATCATCTAGTTCCCTTAGTATGCCATCACTGCTGCTGAATCCAGCGAAGCTTTCAAAGTGGACTGCTCTGTCCTTGGGCCAACACTCTGCAGAAGGCGATAGATGAAACTCATCCGTAGCTTGTGTATTTTGTGCAGGCTGGGAAGTAGCTGTGTCTAATCCAACACTTCTGCTGGGAACCTTTCCCTTTTCTTCTCTAAGTTGCTTGGTGGATTTCTTCTGAAATGGAAAAAAAGACGAATATTTGAATTAAGAGTTCACAGAGGAAGGGAACTGAAAGAATGTGCACTTGGATCTGGGAACAAAAGAATCGAGAATGAAATGGCTGAATATTTGCAGAATTTACAGTCTGGTCCCACGCACTGGTTTCCTGTGCAGTGATAGAAACTTTGACATCTATTGTCTGAAGCGAAAGTTAGCTCCAGTTCTGGCATGCAGCTCCCCATCCCTGTCTTCATAATTATGTGTGGCCAATGCTGGGTAAAGCCAAGTTCCCAGGAGTTTGAAAAGCCTTTAGATGCTGTGCAAGTGAGCTACGGGGGGACCCTGCCAAGTAATAACTTTGCGCCATACTCTTACATTGTAACGGAGACCAAAAATTAATGCAACAGGCAAAGAATCTCACACTCCCAACACCCATTAAAGCTTTAGGATAAAGAATCCTTAATTTGGTCCTGTCTGCATAACGGGCTGGGGCTCAAAAGCATATTTTTGTGATGCTGGAGATGCCGTGATTTTGACCTAGAGGGTTACTTAGAATAATTCTCCAAAGACATTCTTAACCAAGCAGAACATAAAAGTAAGCTCTCAGAGATACGACTTGGGTCTGCATTAGGAATCTAAATCAATACCTCATAGCCAATACATGAACTGGTATCGGAGCCTCAGGAGCATGGCGTGTGTGATTAGAGCATTGCTCTTCCCACTGGAAAATTGGTTTCCTGTAGCCTCTGTTTAGGGACATGGGTGGCGTTGTGGGTTAAACCACAAAGCCTAGGACTTGCCGATCAGAAGGTCAGTGGTTTGAATCCCCGCGAGGGGGTGAGCTCCCGTTGCTCGATCCCTGCTCCTGCCAACCTAGCAGTTCGAAAGCACGTCAAAGTGGAAGTAGATAAATAGCTACCTCTCCGTCGGGAAGGTAAATGGTGTTTCCGTGCGCTGCTCTGGTTCGCCAGAAGTGGCTTAGTCCTGCTGGCCACATGACCCGGAAGCTGTGTGCCAGCTCCCTTGGCCAATAAAGCGAGATGAGCACCGCAACCCCAGAGTCGGTCACGACTGGACCTAATGGTCAGGGGTCCCTTTACCTTTACCTAGCCTCTGTTTAGTACTGAGTGGGCAATTCTAGGAATAAGATTTGTCCTCTTCCCCTTTTCCCCTGAACTCCATGTCATCTACAAAGTCTAAAAACGCCTCGAGAAACACAAAGGCTGCAATCCTCAACCCTATTTACTTGGGAATAAGTTTCCTTGGATTCAGTGGGACTTACTTCTGAGGAGACATGGTCAGGGTGGCCCTGTAAGCTTGGAGCCACCCCTTTGTCTCATCAAAGTGCCTATAATGGATTAAACAGCATCATTTACAAGGCGCCACAAGGCGGGCAACTTTAGCAACGTAATGGCAGCTGCTAGCTATAGGGGACTGCGATTTGAAAAATGCTTCTAAAGGATCTGAATCAAAAGGGACGGGTGAATCTTTGAAGCACAGAAGAGGAGGGCCGTCTGTCTCTGCCCTTCGGTTTAAATATTCTGTGTCAAATAGCCCTGGGGGTGGGGAGCAGCAGTTGTTTGACCTTTGCAGCCTTTGAGGTACTGAGGCATAAGGTTGCCATTCTGTACCCTCTCTTTGATTTCGTTGTAACTGAAAACCTCAGCGACTCCTGGACAGGGCACATTAAAGTACGTAAAAGTTATGGGAGTTCTTAAATGCTTCCTGTGCTGCTTAGCTTATTACATCTCTGGAAGGAAATCTCCCAGAACTTAATATTACTTCGGCATGTAATGCAGTGGCGGTTTAGCCAGAGCGAAGGTTTTTAAACAGAGCTGCTCCCCCCGATCACATTTCTTTCCTTCTTCTGTTTTCCTCATTATAAAAAAGCAGCGAAGGAAGGAAACAGGGAGAGAGAGGGCTGCCAATTCACTGAAGATAATTTTAAATAAATGTTACATTACTGTAATCTAGTTATTTTGTTTTAGGGTTTTTTTAAAAAAATAAAAGTAGGAATAATAAATTTATTGGGGGCGGTTTGTGCTTGATGCCTCACATTTTAATCTAAAGTCTCTGAGGATGTTATGCACAGAAAGTTGTTAAGGCAATTGTATTAGCACACTGACCTGGGAGCAAACCCCACTGGGACTTAACTGCTGAGTAAACTTGCATTGCACTCTAGGTTTAATAGCTTAGAAGATAACGGATAATGTTAACGAATGTGCCTTTCTGGAGCTCCTTAAAAGGACAGTTTTTCCTGAATGTCAATTTAATGATTTTTTAAAAGTTGGCACTTAATGTTAAAAGAAAAGTTTATCCTAACTTAGATCCAACACAACTTGGTCGCCTGTAGTTATCATTGAAAGGAATTCAAAAAGTCATGATGACTTAAATCCCACTGATTTCAATAGGACCTAAGGCTGCAGTCCTATATACTGGGAGTAAGCCCCACTGAATTAATTAGTACTTGTGAGTAGATATGTGCAGGATTGCAGTGTAAGTGTTCCTAACTTTTTCTGGGCCCATCCAGAATTTGCCTTGAAAAAACTGAGGAATAGGAGATGTTTTCTATTGTGCATGCCATTCATCCTGAATCAGTGAGAGCAACGCATGTGCCCATGGAAACAGGCTTTTGTGCATGCATGGACTGAGAACTGGATGCACTAGACAGTTGCTGATGCCAGAACAGGAATAATGTGCAGCCATCTCCGAATGCTTTGATCAGAGACGGTGTGCAGAAGTTGCGGCAAAAGGTACATTTCATGCTGGGGACCGTTAGGAAAGGAATCAAAAACTGCTGATACCATAACGCTGTTATACAAAGCTATGGTGTGACTCTGCACGGTTCTGGTTCCCTCTCTTTAAAAAGGATATTGAAAAATTGGGGAAGGTTTAGAAAAGGGCAACACAAATGACTGAAGGGATGGGGAAACTCCCCTGCGAAGAAAGGTCACCGTGTTTGGGACTTTTTAGTTTAGAGCAGGGTTTCCTAAACTTGGGTCGCCAGCTGTTTATATATTTTTATTAAATTTTCTGTTTTACAATTTGGAATATTCGTTTAAACAACCTTAAAATATCAATGACTCCCCTTCTTCACTTTCCATGGTTCATTTTGCATATCATAAATCCCTGCATCTTTTACATAAACAAAACCATTCAGTTTCCCATTATTACACCCATCAAAACTTGTATACACTGTTGAATTTATCTTAACGCTGCCAATGTTTTCAAGTGTGCACAATTCCCCCCAAATATTCAATAAACATTTTCCAATCTTCTTTAAACGTATGTCCTTTTATTCTGTGTTAGGTCCGCAAGCTGCGCATATCCCACCAATTTAAGTTGCCATTCTTCTTTAGTTGGGACCTCGCTCGTTTTCCATTTTTGGGCTAACAAAACACGGGTCGCAGTAGTCACCAGCTGTTTTTGGACTACAAGTCCTAGCTAGGGATGATGGAAGTTGTGGTCCAAAAACAGCTGGAGCCCTAAGTTTGGGAATACATGAACCTCACTGCCAGAGGTTGCATTTAAGGTACACATAACGGTAGCTTGTGGGACGCGGGTGGTGCTGTGGGTTAAACCACAGAGCCTAGGGCTTGCTGATCAGAAGGTTGGCGGTTCGAATCCCCGTGACGGGGTGAGCTCCCATTGCTTGGTCCCTGCTCCTGCCAACCTAGCAGTTCGAAAGCACGTCAAAGTAGATAAATAGGTACCACTCCAGCGGGAAGGTAAACGGCGTTTCCGTGCACTGCTCTGGTTTGCCAGAAGCGGCTTAGTCATGCTGACCACATGACCCGGAAGCTGTACGCCGGCTCCCTCGGCCAATAAAGCGAGATGAGCGCTGCAACCCCAGAGTCGGCCACGACTGGACCTAATGGTTAGGGGTCCCTTTACCTTTACCTAATGGTAGCTTGTAGGGATGCCCCGTAAAGGAAAATGTTAATAATAACCCAGTGATCAGGCCACGGTGACTATGGAGAGAGGGCAACTGCTGGCTGTGGGGCCTCTGCCACCACACCCTGCTCAGGCAGCAGCCAAATAGCCAGTGTGGTTTTTGCACAGATACTCCTCGCAGGGAAATTGCCCAGCTGGACGACGGATCATCTGAGGTCAGCAACTGCACAAACTATTCTGAGCCCTTTTAACGTCTTTTTTTCCAACCCGTGAGGAAACGGATAATAGTCTGTCGCACAGCTCATCCTAGTCATTGCGTAACCCCACACAATGTGCTCCTTATTGTGGAGTGGGGGGGGGAGAGGAAACCTCTGTCGCTGCTGCTGGGGTTATAATGAAGTTCTTTCTTTCCCAGACACAGCCCCAGGCATAATTTGTATGCTTGCCCTGGATTGCAGAGGAATGCCAAATGGTTTTGCAGAAAATTCAACAAAGAATCTAAGGGTGGGGTAAAGCTAGGGGTTGTTGTATTATTATTATTTTCTAAGTCTACACAGTCTTATCTTAGCCTATTTGTGAAGAAGCAAGTTTAAAGAAGAGAACAGGAGAAAAGTTGGGCAAAATCCTCTGAGCCAAGAACTCTGGCTGAGGCTTTAAACGCCTCTTGCTCAGTCATGAAGCACAGCGGACGCATGCAAACAACACAGGCTAATTTTAACAGCCGTTGCACCACACCTGCAATCTTTCTGTTCGCTCATACCTACTCAGATCATCGTTCTTACCTCAGGCGTTTGAGCAGCTGGGCTCCACATAACAGGCCTCTGGAGGAAAACAACTTGCTTTGTGGCCAAATTTCCCTCACTGAAAAAGGAAAGAAGCTGCTTTTAGAACATTTGCTTATTAGTTAATTAATTGCAGGTGCCAAACCGTAAGGCAGACGTCCCTACGAAGCAAAGAATAAAACGGTCTCTGAAGTACAGTGGTACCTCTGGTTAAGTACTTAATTTGTTCTGGAGGACTGTTCTTAACCTGAAGCACCACTTTAGCTAATGGGGCTTCCCGCTGCCATCGCGCCGCCAGAGCACGATTTCTGTTCTCATCCTGAAGCAAAGTTCTTAACCCGAGGTACTATTCCCAGGTTAGCGGAGTCTGTAACCTGAAGCGTATGTAACCTGAGGTACCACTGTAGTCTACTGCAGTTAACACCACACTCAATTCGGAACCAGCAATTCATTTAAGATCAAAAATTATAAATGGTCAATCTGTAGAAGCTTCTATTGAGGCACATTATAATCTTACTGAACTCATAAAGGATGTGGTCTCAACTAAGGTAAATTCAGGTGACAAAACCATTAATTCCACAGGGCATGACTGGTTTGACCATGATTGTCGTGGAAAGAAAAAAGATCTTAGGGACTCTTGAAAAGAGTATAGGAAAGTAGGTCTTAAGTCACTTACCTCCAGCCTATCTTGAATTTAAAAGAGAATATAAAGCACTGTCAGCAACAAAGAAATGGCTATTTGAATATATTTCCTGGTCCTAACTATTAAACGCTTCCTTAAAGAATGATGCTAAATTGTTCTGGCAACTGGTTTCCCCACCTTTCCACCAGGTGAAGGACCAGGTGCGCAGAATGGGAGTCATTTTGGACTCACAGCTGTCCATGGAGGCACAGGTCAAATCTGTGTCCAGGGCAGCTGTTTATCAGCTCCATCTGGTACGTAGGCTGAGACCCTATTTGCCTGCAGACTGCCTCGCCAGAGTGGTGCATGCTCTGGTTATCTCCCGCTTGGACTACTGCAATGTGCTCTATGTGGGACTACCTTTGAAGGTGACCCCAAAACTACAACTAATCCAGAACGCCGCAGCTAGACTGGTGACTGGGAGCGGCCGCCGTGACCATAAAACACCGGTCTTAATAGACCTACATTGGCTCCCAGTACGTTTCCGAGCACAATTCAAAGTGTTGGTGCTGACCTTTAAAGCCCTAAACGGGCTCGGTCCAGTATATCTGAAGGAGCGTCTCCACCCCCATCGTTCTACCCGGACACTGAGGTCCAGCACCGAGGGCCTTCTGGCAGTTCCCTCACTGTGAGAAGCCAAGTTGCAGGGAACCAGGCAGAGGGCCTTCTCGGTAGTGGCGCCCTCCCTGTGGAACGCCCTCCCACCAGATGTCAAAGAGAACAACAACTACCAGACTTTTAGAAGACATCTGAAGGCAACCCTGTTTAGGGAAGTTTTTAATGCTTGATGTATTACAGTATTTTAATATTTTTTTGGAAGCTGCCCAGAGTGGCTGGGGTATAAATAATAAATTATTATTATTATTATTATTCACTGAAATGTGAGAGACTAACTTAGGATCAGTTTGTGGCACATCTCACGCCCACCCACATTATTGATCTATTCCAGCTGCGGGGAACTTCTGGTCCTCCAGATGTTGCTGAACCATAGCTCCCATCACCCCTGGCTGTTGGCCATGCTTGCTGGTGCTGATGGGAGTTGCGTTTTAGCAACATCTGGAGGCTGCAAAGTTCCCAAACCCTGGCCTCCACAGTCCACACACAAGAACACAGCCCATCTCATTTTAGTCACATTGGACAGTGCTATCATTACCAATTTTGACATGCAAGGTTATGTTGTTGTTTTAAAGCTGCTTTTAATCTCCCCTTTGTTCCAAACCAGCTGTCTCCTTCACGCCTTAGTTTTCTCCAGGGTTAAGATATTTTTCCTGCCAGATGTCAAGTAAGGAGATGAGGTTCCCTGCCCGGCCTTGCCCACTGCTGAAACTCTTCTTCTTCTTACTAATCTAAGCAGAAACTTACTGACGCAAAGGCTACGGTTAGCCAGTTTTTGTTTTTTTTTAAAGAGGAAACTTACTCCTTAACTTAAAGAAAACAAAAGAGGTTATTGTGGACTTTAGGAAATGTAAATTGAATATTTAGCCACTTATTATTGAGGGGTAGCGCGTGGAACAGGTCTCGGTGTTTCGATTACTGGGAATGGAGTTGAGAGATGACCTAACCTGGGGAGAAAACAGCAAAGACCTGATGAAGAGAGCACAGCAGAGGTTATATTTTCTGAGAATCCTCCAGAAAAACAATCTCTCAAAGGACCTGTTGATGGCATTTTACCATTGTACTGTGGAGAGTGTATCAACTTATGGTCTGTGTGTGTGGTTTGGGAGCTGCACGGCCAGGGAAAAAATAATGCTGTCTAGGGTTGTAAAGACTGCAGAGAGAATATTTGGGTGCACTCTTCCCACCTTAGATCAAATCTATGCTGTCAGGTGCCATAAGAAAGCGGCAGAGATAGCGCAGGATAGTACGCACCCCGGAAATGATCTCTTTCAGCTTCTGCCTTCTGGAAGAAGGTATAGGGTTATAAAGGCCAGGACTAGCCACCTGAGAAACAGTTTCTATCCAAATGCAATTCTGGTTTTAAATGCAGCATAAGGAGTCTCTATAGTATATTGTATTTTAAAATGGGGTTTCAGAGTTTTTAGGGGTTTTTGAATGTCTTATGTAGATTTTTCAATTTCATTGTTCTGTATGGGACAATGACAATAAAGATATCATATCGAAAACTGGCTGCATTCCCCAGCGGTATATCCACCGACCACCTAGATACAAGCTGAATTTTGTCTCAAAGGGCTGCACATAAGGGGGGGGGGGGATTTCAACAGCTTTTTAAACTTTGGCGGACAGCATGTTCATGCCCTGAAAATATATTGCCGGTGGGAAAAGATCACGTGAAATTTCTAGACCGTAAGGGGAACTCGATGCCACATTCTTCTGATGGCCCCATCAGTGCAAGCATTTAGCGTATTTTTCGCTCTATAAGACACACCAGACCATAAGACGCACCTAGTTTTTGGAGGAGGAAAACAAGAAAAGAAATATTCTGAATCTCAGAAGCCAGAACAGCAAGAGGGATCGCTGCGCAGTGAAAGCAGCAATCCCTCTTGCTGTTCTGGCTTCTGGGATAGCTGCACAGCCTGCATTCGCTCCATAAGACGCACATACATTTCCCCTTTCTTTTTAGGAGGGGAAAAGTGAGTCTTATAGAGCAAAAAATATGGTATTTACTTGCCAGATGGAACAACCCCACTCCTTCGCCCTCTGCACTGCCCAGGGGTCTCTCCTGACCCTCCAGAGTAAGTTTGGGGCAGGCATTGGGGTGGGGCTGGGGCTGGGCGATAACTGTTTACCAACGTCGTAATATACCACCAACTAAACACCGCGATGTGGCGGTACAGTCATACCTCGAGTTGAATGTGCTTCAGGTTGAGCGCTTTCAGGTTGTGCTCTGCAGCAACCCGGAAGTAACCCGGAAGTTTCGCCGCTCATGCATGCGCAGATGCTCAAAATGACACCATGCGCATGCGCGGAAGCGGCAAAACATGGCCCGCACACATGCAGACGCGCTGTTGAGTCTTACGTTCCATTCAGGATGCGAACGGGGCTCTGGAACGGATCCCGTTCGCATCCTGAGGTACCACTGTATCTCACAATGTCAGAAAAGAGCCCATGTCCAAGCAGCGGCAGATGAGGCAGCGGTGCCAACCCTCTGTAGGCCTGCCACATCCTCAGCCTTGGCACGGGCAGGGAGGGGAGCAAGCCTCTCCCTCCCTGGATGAAGAAGCAGCCCGTTGGCACCTCCCCTCACCCATCCCAGGGGGGCGGAAGGCAAGGGAGACTGGCAAGGCTCAGCTGGGGGGCAGGAGAGCTTTTTCGAGCCTTCTTGCCCCCCAGCTGAGGAAGCCCCATGTCCCTTCAGCGTGCTCAAGCCAGAGGGACATGGGGCTTGTTGAAGCAGATGGAGGAACAAGATGGCGGTTTCACTCAGGGGTATATCGCTGGTGAAACCGCCACTGCTCCTGAGTCCCTCTGCCGCCAGCACCCGGCTGCAGTTTGTTTTTCCCTCAGCGTGTGGGGCGCTGGTAGCAGAAGGACTCAGGAGCCGTCATGGCGGTCTGCCCCTAATACCGGTCCTGGGCGATATATGGATGCAGTGGTACCTCGGGTTAAGAACTTAATTCATTCCGGAGGTCCGTTCTTAGCCTGAAAATGTTCTTAACCTGAGGTACCACTTTAGCTCATGGGGCCTCCCGCCGCCACGTGATTTCTGTTCTCATCCTGAAGCAAAGTTCTTAACCCGAGGTACTATTTCTGGGTTAGCAGAGTCTGTAACCTGAAGCGTCTGTAAGCCGAGGTACCACTGTATATTATTGCCCAAGCCTAAGGGGGGGGGGGGAACCCAGTTGTGCTAGCAGGAGTCCTTGAGCTGCCTTCTGCTGGCGTTCTGGGCTAGATGAATTCAGCACTCTGTCTTGAACTCAGGGTCCAGGAAACAGCAATTTGGGAATTCTGTGGAGAGCAGCTTCTGAGAAAGGGACATTCTCAGAATTGCCTGGGTGTGTGCTCAGCTTGGCCATATGCTATCCCCTGAGTCACAGCTGCTATTATTTTTATTATTATTATTCATCTTCAACTTTAGTTGGATGTCACCCTGTTCATAAGTTTGGAATTTGCTAAGGAAGCCAATGTTACATGTCATTCCATCAAGCATCTGGAGTTGAGGACTCTTAAGTCATTTAGCCTGCCCACAGAATTATCACAAAGCCTGTAGAATTAACTAGAACACCACAGTACACAGAATACAATGTGCTTTAATGCACTTAATTCTATCCTGGATTGTAATGATCTTTACTTAAAGGTAAAGGTAAAGGGACCCCTGACCATTAGGTCCAGTCGTGGCCGACTCTGGGGTTGCGGCGCTCATCTTATTTTATTGGCTGAGGGAGCCGGTGTACAGCTTCCGGGTCATGTGGCCAGCAGGACTAAGCCGCTTCTGGTGAACCAGAGCAGCCCATGGAAACGCCGTTTACCTTCCCGCCGGAGTGGTACCTATTTATCTTTGACGTGCTTTTGAACTGCTAGGTTGGCAGGAGCAGGGACCGAGCAACGGGAGCTCACCCCATCGCAGGGATTCGAACCGCCAACCTTCTGATCGGCAAGCCCTAGGCTCTGTGGTTTAACCCACAGCACCACCCGCGTCCCTTTACTTTATCTTTACTTATATTGTGGTAAATGGCTACAATTCTCATCATCCCTGATCACTGTCTACTTTGGCTACGGCTGCTGTGAACCGTAGTTCAATAATGTTTGGAGGACCATATTTGGCTTTGATATTTGATGTATCGATAGATCTTAAACTAAGACTTCTACAACAGAAAATACAACTTAGAATCTATTGGACTCCCTTTCATTTGTATAAGAAAAGACTATCTAATGTAGCTCTTTGTTGGAGAGGTAATATGGATAATGCTTCTTCGAAACATATGCTTTTACTGTGTCCCACATTTACTAAGTTTTAGGAGAAAGTGCTGGACTCTATAAGCAAGACACTTGGGGAAATTTTTAAGATTTTCAGAGGTGAATGTGCTCTTGAACTGTATACCCATTGTATGGAAATTGACAATAGGACAGCAAAAATGGATTCTACGTGCACTAATGGTGACCAAGAGACCGATACTGATGAATGGGGAAAATAGAGATACGATTCCCCTTTAACAATGGCTTGACAACACTGGGAACATATGAATGGACAGTTTATAGACGCAGTCTTTCTTTGGATTAATACAATGGTATTTGGAATGAGTTTACACAGAATGGGTTAGGTTGCTGACAATTATATGTGTATTAGGATAAAAAGAATACATAGATCTGTATAATAATGCACGGAAATGTAACAGCATTTTTTCTTTCTTTTTTCATTCTCTCTCATTCTTTTCCTTCTTTCTCTCCCCCCCCCCCTAATCTTTTTACAAATGAAATTCTCTTAATGAAATATTAATAAAAATAGTACCAAAAAAGCATTTGGAGGACCACATGTTCACCACCTCTAAGCCAGACGCTTTTCACAAAAGCAGTTTCAGCACTTCTATTTCAACACAGAAATGGGCTTAAGGCAAAGAGCAGCACACTTTGTGAATTGCTGTGACCAAGATCGTGTTGCTTCTGTTCTCCATCAATATACGCAAAGCAATGTTTTTCTCAGCAAGGGCATTATGCATTTAATTAAGACAGTCCAGTCCACCATATTTAAAGATTCTAGCTCCAAGCACCCCTTCCAGGCCTGGCTTGAGCGAAGCTGAGTTGACCCCCAAAAGACGAGAAACACAGGAAGGTCTTCGTGGAAATTTGCAGACTGCACAATTCAGCTTACCCTTTGGTGGTTCACTCTCTAGCAGCATGTCAAAGAGAGAGGAGAGGCAGGGTTAGTAAAGTGTTAATGGAAATACTTACACACTGATGTGCATTTTGCATGGGGTTCCTACATATAATAATAATAATATATTACTTATACCCCGCCCATCTGGCTGGGTTTCCCCAGCCACTCTGGGCGGCTCCCAACAGAATATTAAAAACATGATAAAACATCAGACATTAAAAACTTCCCTAAGCAGGGCTGCCTTCAGATGTCTTCTTCTTCTTTTTTGGTTTTTTAAAATATTTTATTAAGGATTTTCTTGTTTTACAGAAGTGTGGTGCCTCGTATTTTTTTCTTCTTCCATGTAACATTTTTACAAATCCGTTTCATTTGTTGAGGCATTAGGGGGAGAAGAAAAAAGAAAGAAAAAAGAAAGGGGGGGTGGAGAGAGGGAAGATGGATGGGGGTGGGGTCGGGTGGCGGTGTTTCTATTATGTTTAATGTATGTAGAGTTTGGTGTCAGCGTTGCTTGTGTTGTTCACTTGTGTTCCTTTGGTGGTGAGAGAGGTTGGGGTTGGCCTGGGGTGTGATTGTTTGCTTGTGATTGGCTGTGGTGATCTTTGTTTTCGTGTGTGAGTGAGGTGGGTGGGTGTTTTGGATCAGGTTAGCTATATTGATTTGTATGCTGTTGGTGGATTATTGTCATTGTCCTGTTGGACTGTGTGTGTGATAAAGGGGAGCCATACCGGGGTGAAGGTGTCTTCTTCTGTTTGTCCCCGTGTCAGTTTCAGTTTATTAGTTAATTTTTCTAGTAGGGCTGTTTCCCATACTATTTGGTACCATTGGTCCATGCTTACTCCTGACAGGTCTCTCCAGTGTCTGGTTATGGTATTTCTGGCTGCTGAGAGCAGGTGGGTTATGAGTTCTTTGTGGTGTAAATGGGCATTGTTGTCTTGGAAGATGTTTAGTAGGGCCAATTCTGGGGTGATGTCTATTACTTGCTTAGTTATTTTACATATTTCTTGTATGGCTGTTGTCCAGAATAGTTGGATTTTGGGACACTCCCACCACATGTGGAAGTATGTGCCTGTGGAGGTGCACCCTCTCCAGCATTTTGGTGAGGTTCCTGGGTGTATTAGCGCTAGTTTCCTTGGTGTTAGGTACCACCTGTAGGTGAGTTTCAGTGTGAGTTCTTTTCTTTTCGTTGATATGGATTTAAAGAGGGGTTTAGACCACATTCTGGTCCATTGAGTGGGGTTAATCTCATAGCCTATGTCGTTCTCCCATTGTTTTTTGATTGCGTCTAGGGGATTTGCGGGATTTTGGAGTAGTATTTTGTATATTGCGGATACCATCCCTTTACTGTTTCCCTTTGTTGTTAGGAGGAGGTTTTCGAAGGTTGTCAGGGGCCTAGTTGCTGCTGATTTTACTGTTGGGTTGTTTAAGAGGGCATGTAGTTGGTGTTGTGTTAACCAGGGCATTTGGGTGTCTTCTAGTTTGTCTTGTATTTCTTGTGTTGACAAGGGTTTGTTATTTTTATAAAAGTCTATTAGGCGATATAAGCCTTTGGTTCGCCAGGTTTTTATCTGGAGGTTTTGTGCTGCATGGTGTTCAGATGTCTTCTAAAAGTCAGATAGTTCTTTATTTCCTTGACATCTGATGGGAAGATGTTCCACAGGGCGGGCGCCACTACCGAGAAGGCCCTCTGCCTGGTTCCCTGTAACCTCACTTCTCGCAGTGAGGGAACTGCCAGAAGGCTCTTGGAGCCGGACCTCAGTGTACGGGCTGAACGATGGGGGTGGAGACGCTCCTTCAGGGGAAGGGCCACAGCTCAGGGGCAGAGCAGGTGTTTTGGAGGCAGACGGTCTCAGGTTCGATGCCTGGCAACTCCAGGCAATGTCCCCTACCTGAAACCCTGGAAAGTTGCTGCTGCCAGTCTGTGTAGACAATACTGGAGTAGATGGACAAATGGTCTGACTGAGTATAAAGCAGCTTCCTCTATTTCTACATAGCCTGGATTACTGATTATAGTTTTGTAATCATTAATTGTAGTTGCTGAGTGAACTTCTGTTTAATTATTGTTTGCTGATATTTAATTTCATTGTGCACTAATGGATTATTGAATATTACTTTATTTGATGTAAGTTGATTATTTTTAACTTATGTTTTGCATTGGATAATAATAATAATAATAATTATAATAATTATAATAATTATTTAAATAATAATCTTGTTATTTATACCCTGCCCATCTGGCTCGGTTTTCCCCAGACACTCCAGGTGACTTCCAGCAGAATATAAAAACTCAATAAATGGATCAGATTGTTATAAGGTGTGTGATATTTGTTGTTTCTTCAGCTTGTAAACCGCCTTGCGTAGAGTAATATAGAAAGGCGGTTATGCAAACTAAAAGTGGAATGAAACGAAACCGCCAGCTGCTGTGAACCCTATTACCTTTCCCGCTTAGGGACTGGAAAGGAGGGAAAAAATTTGGCCCACCCCATTCCTGCAGGAGAGCCAGTTTGGTGTAGTGCTTAAGAGCGGTAGACTCATAATCTGGTGAACCAGGTTCGCTTCCCCACTCCTCCACATGCAGCTGCTGGGTGACCCTGGGCCAGTCACACTTCTTTGAAGTCTCTCAGCCCCACTCCCCTCACAGAGTGTTTGTTGTGGGGGAGGAAGGGAAAGGAGAATGTTAGCCGCTTTGAGACTCCTTCAGGTAGTGATAAAGCGGGATATCAAATGTAAACTCTTCTTCTTCTTCTGCAACTCATATAAATGCATAACAGAGGCATAGCTAGGGGGGGCGGTGTGGGCGGCACTGGGGCAGCCCTTACCGTGGGGCCTGCAGTGTGCCCGAGCCATGCGTCTGTCCTGGGAGCGACGCGGTGGCTCAGGTGCCAGCAAGCTCCACACTGCCCAGGCGCCCAAGCAGCTAGCTACGCCGCTGATGCATAATGTGCCATTATGATACTAAACTCAGTCCTTGCAAAGATAGCGCACGACCCAGGCTGTGTACAAATTTGCGGCTTAAAACGCAGCAAGGCCATTATCCCCTGTTGCATTTCAAGTCACATTTTTATGTTGTTGTAGAGCAGGGGCAGCAATGCCTTCACTTTATGCCCATTACCTGATTTGTTTCCCTGCACCAAACTCCCAATTCACGGAAGCGGTCATCTGAGCATGTGCGACAACTGCCTGCAATGTACACACCTCAGCTCAACCATGGCTTCCGTTTTCTAATCAGATGGAAGCTGGTTTGAAGGGAAGCACATCAAACAGGAGTATTTTTTCGAGAAGCTGCAGGATACCTAGGGACAGTGTCTAATGTCATGCATAGGTAAAGGTAAAGGGACCCCTGACCATTGTCCAGTCGCAGACGACTCTGGGGTTGCGGCACTCATCTCGCTTTACAGGCCGAGGGAGCCGGCATTTGCCCAGACAGTTTTTCTGGGTCATGTGGCCAGCATGACTAAGCCGCTTCTGGCGAACCAGAGCAGAGCATGGAAACGCCGTTTACCTTCCCGCCGGAGCGGTACCTATTTATCTACTTGCACTTTGAAGTGCTTTTGAACTGCTGGGTTGGCAGGAGCAGGGACTGAGCAACCGGAGCTCACCCCGTCGCGGTGATTTGAACCGCCGACCTTCTGATCGGCAAGCCCAAACTCAGTGGTTTAGACCACAGCGCCACCCGTGTTACTTGGCTTCAAATGCCAGCAGTGGGAGTGTGCTTGAGCTGGAGTAAACATTAATGTGTACACAGCCAGGTCAAGTCAATCACTTCAAAGTTCAATTCATTTCATCGGGAAAGGAAGACTCTGAAATCAATCCAAATTGTTAAGCTTTGGCTGGATTAAGTCAGACAATCTTCAAACGTCTATATCCTCTGCAGGTATAATTTTAGCATCTTTGATGATACAGAACAACATTTTTATTGGATTCCTGCAGGAAAACTAGCTTCTGTATTAGTGATTAAGGAAGCTGTGGCCTTGCCTACAGACCAGCAGTCAAGGAAATGCAAAGGAAAGAGGAGGAAGGGTGGCAATTGAAGAGGAAGTGAGAAAGAGCTGGTTGGGATTGGAGGGGGGAGAGATCAAAGGGGCACAATACTCAGGATGGAAGGCGTGAGCACAATAAAAATAGCAGCAAGAGAATGCAGAGAAAAATGGGGGTTGAGTCTCTAAAAGTGGGCGACGGAAATTGAACTTCTTATGGAAAGGAATGGGGGGTGGGAAGCAGTCAAAGAAAAAGGATGGCGAGTTGAAGAATCAGACTAACAATGCAATCTTAAACATTTATACTCAGAAGCAGACAGATAGGCAGTGTTGCGCAGTGGTTAGAGTATGACTAAGATCTGGGAGGGACGCGGGTGGCGCTGTGGGTTAAACCACAGAGCCTAGGACTTGCCGATCAGAGGGTCGGCGGTTCGAATCCCCGCGATGGGGTGAGCTCCCGTTGCTCAGTCCTGCTCCTGCCAACCTAGCAGTTCGAAAGCACGTCAAAGTGCAAGTAGATAAGTAGGTACCACTCTGGCAGGAAGGTAAACGGCATTTCTGTGCGCTGCTCTGGTTCGCCAAAAGCGGCTTAGTCATGCTGGCTACATGACCCGGAAGCTGTACGCCAGCTCCCTCGGCCAGTAAAGCGAGATGAGCGCCGTAATCCCAGAGTTGGCCACGACTGGATCTAATGGTCAGGGGGTCCCTTTAACTTTAAGATCTGGGAGACCAGAATGTCCTTTAGTGACCTTGGGCCAGTCATTGCCTCTCAGCCTCATAAACTACCTCACAGGGTTCATTCATGTGGGAATTAAATGAAAAAAGGCAGAACTATGTATGTCACACCTTGAGCTTCTTGGAGGAAAATGGTGGCATACAAATGGAAGAAATGACTAATAAACACCACTGAATTCAATACTGCTTATTCCCTCACCTCCTGAGAGCAAGCCCTACTGATTGATTGATTGATTGATTGATGATTGATTGATTTAGTTAGTATACAGCCCTATACCCATAGATATTGGGGCAGTTTGCAACATAAAACTACAATATAATAGGACTTCTCAGTAGACCATGTTGAGATTATGCTGTTAGATTATTTGAGGCTTAAATAAGAAAGGGGTTTTCAGGATGTTAGAAGAAGCAAAGGATTGCATAAAGAAGAAAGACGAAAGCAGAAGTAGAACGTAAGAAGAACAGGTCACAAAATCACTCCTGTGATTTCACAATCCCATCAGCAGTATTAACAAACTTGATAGCAATGACCGTAGACAACGGCCATGAATCTCACTGAAACCAACAGGGCTTCATAAACATATCAACTTTTGTTCTGGCTTGTGGCCAGTCATTTATAGGCTTTCCCCTTGGCGCGAAAGCATCTCCTACGACATTGCAGCCTCCATTTGCTTGCAAATGTAGATTTCATATGTATTGTCTGTGCATTTTCCTTCTTGGTTTTAATGAGACCGTTGCATTTACAGACAAAAGCAAAAAGGCTAGTAAATAAAGAATCGCCTTATCTCAATATTCGGTTAATTAACTGATTTCTACCCTGCCCTTTCATCCAAAAGGATCCACATGTAAAATGTGCTCCTGTTCAGGGCTCTAGACAGCTAGTCTCTCCAAGCTGGGCATCCCATGCTCTTTCCATTTCTCTTTTCCAGTTGACAGTCTACATTCCATCGTTCCTCATTGCGCAGACACCAGTCTGATATTTTGTGTGCGTGTGAAGATATTTTTGTATTCCCCCAACCATACTGATACTTCTGTTATTTCACAATGGCCCCATTTTTATTACAATCTTCGCAACACTACTACTTTGGAACACAGCTAGGTTATTCTTTTTCTCAATTCGGATCGAAGCTGGTTTTGGGGGGGCGGAAATGCATGAAGATACAGTATTTCATCCCCTTCATGCATCACTGCCTTGCCGTGGCGAAGAGGCTTGAATAACTCAGAGAAGCCGAGTATGGAAGTGAGAGCTGGACCATAAAGAGGGCTGATCGCCGAAGAATTGATGCTTTTGAATTATGGTGCTGGAGGAGACTCTTGAGAGTCCCATGGACTGCAAGAAGATCAAACCTCTCCATTCTTAAGGAAATCAGCCCTGAGTGCTCACTGGAAGGACAGATCCTGAAGCTGAGACTCCAATATTTTGGCCACCTCATGAAAAGAGAAGACTCCCTGGAAAAGACCCTGATGTTGGGAAAGATGGAGGGCACAAGGAGAAGGGGACAACAGAGGACGAGATGGTTGGACAGCGTTCTCGAAGCTACCAGCATGAGTTTGACCAAACTGCGGGAGGCAGTGGAAGACAGGAGTGCCTGGGGTGCTCTGGTCCATGGGGTCATGAAGAGTCAGACACGACTAAATGACTAAATAACAACAACAGCAGTATTTCATGGAACCCTAGAGTTGGAATTGACCCCAGGGGTCATCTAGTCCAAACCCTGCAATGAAATAATTTCACCTAAGGCATCCATGACAGATGGCTATCCAACTTCTGCTTAAAAACCTCCAACGAAGGAGAGTGCACAAGCTCCCGATGGAGACCGTCCCACTGTTGAACAACTCTTACTTTCTCAGATAGGTAGGTGCACAGCTGCAGCACCACTGAAAGCAACAGGATTTAATTGAGTCGCAATTCACTTGCATCACTGATTTCAAATGAAATGAATCACGTCACAACTACATTCAGTTGCATCAAAGTCTAAATGCTTTAATAATATAATAATAATAATAATAAATTTTATTTATATCCCGCCCTCCCCAGCCGAAGCTGGGCTCAGGGCGGCTAACAACAAACAAAATAGTCCAACATTCTAAAAACATTCATTATAAAATTAATTAGATCAAATTAAAATCAAATTAATGGCAACCATCAAGCAAAATTCTGTGCAGATTGCCAGAGGAGGGGGTCAGGCTGCGCCCTGACCAAAGGCCTGGTGGAACAGCTCTGTCAGCTTAGACTTGTTAGGCCTTGATGCAACTAAAGTTAGCTAAAACTGAAAGAGAAATCTTGTTTTCAGTGAACTATCTTGAAGTATTGAAAACAATTTTCTATTTCCTGAACCTGGCAAGGGGCAAAATCTATTGCTTTAAAATGTTTCATATTAGATCAGATGCTGGATCGCCATCTTTTTATGTTTGTTGGACAGGGACAGATTGCACCTTGAAGGAACAATCCAGACAAGGCTCTGATCCGTTATGTCGGAGTCGCCACCTTTTTTCCCCTTGACAAATGTTCTGTGCCTTTAACAGCTGCTTGATAAAATCCAACAGGTGCAACTCTTCCTGACGTGGCGACAGAACTGCTGAATTTCCGCATGCAAATCACAGCTGTCCAAGGCACAGAGCCTTGTCACAAAGAGATGACTGGATATGGTTGGACGGTTTGTGCTGACTTTCCCTGCATTAAGAAAATTAAGATACTCTGTACAATCTTCCTGTATTATTTTTATCCTCGTCATTTTTATCACCACTCAGTCCACTGCCCAGGCAAGACATTGGTCTAGCACAGGGGTGGCCAACTCTCAAGAGACTGTGATCTACTTTCAGAATTAAAAACTGGCAGTGATCTACTGGGGGATTCAGCTCAAAGTTGCTGAGCTTTTTTTAGGAAGGAGAAAAGCCCCGTTTTTTAGGGGTTTAAAAAAAGCTTTTTTTTGGGGGGGGGGGGTTAAAGGCAAGGGACAAAGGGACTCACTCACAAAAAGATCACTATGGATGAAAACTGCAGCGCAGAGAAAGCTCCATCTTCCCTTCCAGAGATCAAACAACAACGGAGGGCGGGGTGAGGGGGGCAGGGAAGGAGTAAATTTTAGCGACGCTAAGGAAAGGGATCCAGAGATCCAGCGCGATCTACCAAAACGTCATGCGGATCTACCAGCAGATTGCGATCGACCTGTTGGACAACCCTGGTCTAGCACATCCACTTCCATAAGGTTGAATCCTGACAAGACAGAAGTACTGTTTTGGGGGGACAGGAGGCCGGCGGGTGTGGAGGACTCCCTGGTCTTGAATGGGGTAACTGTGCCCCTGAAGGACCAGGTGCGCAGCCTGGGAGTCATTCTGGACTCACAGCTGTCCATGGAGGCGCAGGTCAATTCTGTGTCCAGGGCAGCTGTTTATCAGCTCCATCTGGTACGCAGGCTGAGACCCTACCTGCCCGCAGACTGTCTCACCAGAGTGGTGCATGCTCTGGTTATCTCTCGCTTGAATGCGGCAGCTAGACTGGTGACTGGGAGCAGCCGCCGAGACCATATAACGCCAGTCTTGAAAGACCTGCACAGGGTCCCAGTACGTTTCTGAGCACAATTCAAAGTGTTGGTGCGGACCTTTAAAGCCCTAAATGGCCTTGGTCCAGTATACCCGAAGGAGCGTCTCCACCTCCATCGTTCTGCCCGGACGCTGAGGTCCAGCACTGAGGGCCTTCTGGCGGTTCCCTCACTGTGAGAAGCCAAGTTACAGGGAATCAGGCCTCCCACCAGATGTCAAAGAGAAAAATAACTACCAAACTTTTAGAAGACATCTGAAGGCAGCCCTGTTTAGGGAAGTTTTTAATGTTTAAAAACTTGGCCTGGGAGTCATTTTGGACTCACAGCTGTCCATGGAGGCGCAGGTTAACTCTTGTGTCCAGGGCAGCTGTCTACCAGCTCTACCTGGTACGCAGGCTAAGACCCTACCTGCCCGCGAACTGTTTCGCCAGAGTGGTGCATGCTCTGGTTATCTCTCGCTTGGGCTACTGCAATGCGCTCTACGTGGGGCTACCTTTGAAGGTGACCCGGAAACTGCAATTAATCCAGAATGCGGCAGCTAGACTGGTGACTGGGAGTGGCCACCGGGACCACATAACACCGGTTCTAAGAGATCTGCATTGGCTCCCAGTACGTTTCCGAGCACGATTCAAAGTGTTGGTGCTGACCTTTAAAGCCCTAAACGGCCTCGGTACTGTATACCTGAAGGAGCGTCACCACCCCCATCGTTCAGCCCGGACACTGAGATCCAGCGCCGAGGGCCTTCTGGCGGTTCCCTCATTGCGAGAAGTGAGGCTACAGGGAACCAGACAGAGGGCCTTCTCGGTAGTGGCGCCCGCCCTGTGGAACGCCCTCCCATCAGATGTCAAAGAGATAAATAATTACCTGACATTCAGAAGACATCTTAAGGCAGCCCTGTTCAGGGAAGTTTTTAATATGTAACGCTGTACTGTTTTTAACACTGATTGGGAACCGCCCAGAGTGGCTGGGGAAACTCAGCCAGATGGGCGGGGTATAAATAATAAATTATTATTATTATTATTATTATTATTATTATTATTATAGGTTATTGTATTTTAGTGTTTTGTTGGAAGCCGCCCAGAGTGGCTGGGGAAACCCAGTCAGATGGGCGGGGTATAAAAAATACATTATTATTATTGTTGTTGTTGTTGTTGTTGTTGTTGTTGTTAAGACATAACCACCAGCAACTGTGCACCCAGCCGCGGCAAAACCCGAACCCTTATTTGAAATCTTTTGGGGGGCTTCAGCCCCCCCACCCGATGGCACCCCTGACCATTAGGTAAATCAGAATGAATCCTCTGTAAACAGGCTGTCTGGAAGGGCTCCAAATATAAGCAGTTTATTTTATTTTATTTTATTTTTTTATAAATTTTTATTAAGGTTTTTACAGTATTACAAAATGAAAAAGAAAAAAGAAAAAAATACAAAATAAAAATAGTTAAAAACAATTCAATCTTTTCATCACTTATTTTTCATTTACTTGTTTCCCGGACCTCCTCATACCTCCCTTTTTTGTATTCCAATTCAATTTATTAGTTCAGCAATTCCTTCAGCAATAAGCAGTTTATTTTATTAAGATAGTTTCACGCAGCGCAGTTATTGGGCCTCCTAACCCATTGAACAATCTGAACCTGTCTCTCCCCCCTCATTTCCATTTCCCTTTGCTATTGCTGGTTGTTACTTTTGAGCTTCCTCCATATTCTTACACTGCCCTGCTGAGTTAATGGGTGAAGCCTCTGGTCCTGCAAGAGGAGTAATTAAAAAGCTGTTTGGGAGCTTTTTTGAGGGGCGGACAGGGACCAACTCTTCCCATCAAATTTGCAGCCCTGCTACTTTTAATTAAAAACAATGTACCGTATTTTTTGCTCTATAAGACGCACCTTTTCCCACCTAAAAAGTAAGGGGAAGTGTGTGTGCGTCTTATGGAGCGAATGCAGGCTGCGCAGCGCTCCCTCTCGCTGTTCTAGCTTCTGGCTTAGCCCCTCAGTCCCTTCCCCCACCTCCCAGAAAAGCCCCCAAGAGCCGCGCGGAGCGTGTGTGTGGCTCTTGGGGGCTTTTCCCCAAGGAGAAAAAGCCTGCAAGCGCCGCACACACACTCTACATGACTCGTGAAAGGGAGCACTGAGGAGAGCCTGGGATGCATACAGGCTCTGCTCAGCACTCCCTTTAAAGAATTTTTTCCCCTTGCATTTCCCCTCTAAAAAATAGGTGCGTCTTATGGTCATGTGCGTCTTATGGAGCAAAAAATACAGTATACACAGACATGTACATATACTGGAAGGCTGATACATGCATCTTCTGTGAAACATGTCGCTTGGCATTAAGTACCACCACATACTAGTATGTGCCTAAGGAACCAGTATTCAGGCTATTGAAATAACTCCAAAGATTCCACTGCGAAAGACTAGGGAGGTGAGAGGGGGAGAAGGAAGAAACATCGTATTACATGCAAACTTCCTGCTAGGTAAAAAAATGTGCAGGATTCTGATCCCAGGAATTTGTCTGGCAACAAGGCATTTCCTTTGCTGTGTACCCTCCTGAACAAAGGCACGGAATAATTAAAATAGTTTGATGACGGCAAAACTTTGATTTTAACAAGGAAGCAGGCGAGTGCTACTTAGACTGGAAGCAAATTTAACATGTGTGATGTCTGGGCTTATTAAAATGCTGAACACGACAATGACCAGGGGCTTACTTTAATTCACAACTGAGTTGAGTGATGGTGGAATTTCTACTGAATTTCAATGAGGGAGGGAAAGTGCATTAAAAAGGAGTTTCTTTTATAAGTTAAATCTCACACCCCGCTTTCTCTTTTACGCCTTTGCCAAAGAATGCATAACTTAAGCTGACAAGGAGATAGAACGCCACTGCAATTAGTTTACCTTTCTAACACTGTTTTTTGCCTTCCTAACAGTTGTGGTTTTTTTCTTTAATTTGGCTGCTTTGAAGGGTATATTTAGTTCATTTGTCGAAGCTGGTAGCTGTTACAAGTTTGTTGAGGGCAGAAAAGGCTTCTCTTGCAGTATCCTGGGAAAGGAAATAAAGTTGACTGAAAACCAGGCTTAGGAAGCCGCAGTCATGGCCAGAGGGATGTGCTTCCTATTTCATGACATTTTATACAGAAAGAATTAGAAACAAATTAATTGCCGGAGCTATGTTGGTTTTTGTATATATGGGATTAGACGTTTAATTATTTTTAAAGAGGGCATATGGCACACTTCTTGGGGCTGAATTTGCTAGTGCTCTTAATTTCATGAGAAGACTTTTGAACCAGGATGACTCTGCAAGAGGAGGTAAAAGGTAAAGGGAGCCCTGACCATTAGGTCCAGTCGTGGCCGACTCTGGGGTTGCGGCGCTCGTCTCGCTTTATTGGCCGAGGGAGCCGGCGTACAGCTTCTGGGTCATGTGGCCAGCATGACTAAGCCACTTCTGGCAAACCAGAGCAGCGCACGGAAACACTGTTTCCCTTCCCGCCGGAGTGGTACCTATTTATCTACTTGCACTTTGACGTGCTTTCGAACTGCTAGGTTGGCAGGAGCAGGGACTGAGCAACGGGAGCTCACCCCGTCGCGGGGATTCGAACCGCCGACCTTCTGATCAGCAAGTCCTAGGCTCTGTGGTTTAACCCACAGCGCCACCTGCATCCCCTGCAAGAGGAGGAGAGAGGCTTTTTGCCAATTTCCCTCCCCTGTACAGTTCCCTGAAAATCTGCTTCCGATTTTCTGGGACTGGGTAGCTCAGTGGATTAGAATGTGGTGCTCATAACCCTAAGGTTGCAGGGGGTTGCACTAGATGATCCTCAGGGTCTCTTCCAAATCTACAATTTGACGATTCTGGGATGGAAGATGGTGGTTGTGGGCTGCAGCAGGAGGAAGGAAGGAATGGCAATAATCATTGCTCTTCCTGTCCTGTTAGCAAAACTGTGAACGGAAGAACTTGGTTGTGGAAGGGCACTAATGGATACAACCCTTAATAAAAACAAGTTAAAAATAACAGCAGCAGATAGTCTATATGCCTATCTAGCCAGCAACGAGAAAAATGAAATGCCTACATTGGCTCCCAGTACGTTTCCGAGCACAATTCAAAGTGTTGGTGTTGACCTTTAAATGGCCTCAGCCCAGTATACCTGAAGGAGCGTCTCCACCCCCATTGTTCTGCCCGGACGCTGAGGTCCAGCTCTGAGGGCCTTCTGGCGGTTCCCTCACTGCGAGAAGCAAAGCTACAGAGAACCAGGCAGAGGGCCTTCTTGGTAGTGGCGCCCGCCCTGTGGAACGCCCTCCTTTCAGATGTCAAAGACATAAACAACTACCTGACATTTAGAAGACATCTGAAGGCAGCCCTGTTCGGGGAAGTTTTTAATGTGTGACATTTTAATGTATTTTTAATCTTTGTTGGAAGCTGCCCAGAGTGGCTGGGGAGACCCAGCCAGATGGGCAGGGTACAAATAAATTATTATTATTATTATTATTATTATTATTATTATTATTATTATTATTGAAACAGCTCAGCCAGACCCCAAAGTCTTCAAGTCAGGGGAGCTGCTTCTGCTCTCATTTGCTTTACCCAAAAATAGGAAGAAGATATATGTGGACTGTAGTCCGTGAACATAAGGTGCCTTTAAGGTGCCACGAGACTCTTTTGTTGTTCTGACTGCTAAGTTACTGGAGATTCACACCTTTTCAAAGCAGTGCAATTGCATCATCACTGGGTGGGATGGCTTGGCGGTCTGCAAAAACTGTTAATTGGTAGAATATGAGTGTGAAAACAAAAGCTTCAGAGGGAAGCTAATTAGTGCTTCTTTCACTGTTTTATTTATTCTTAAGTGTGTGACTACTTTTACTCTAGTAGTTGCACGAGAAGTTTATGCATATGGCTGGATCCAAAGGTTACCGTGAGTAAGGCACCTGTTCAAAAAAGGTACAGTCCCCCTGGTTCCATCTCTGATACCCCGAGCCTCTCGAGTTGATTTTCAAGGACTTAGCAGGAAAGGCCTGTTATGTGAGTAGAACTCTGCTCTTGTGTCTTAGGAACCAACCCATAATTTCCCATTTTTATTTATTATTTTTATTCTGATTTAATTCTCTGCACAGAGCACTGCGCCAGCTGATTTGGGGGAAACAACAGCTCTGTCCTTACATTTAGCACTGAAAGGTACAAGACATTGGGATACTAAAAGTTATTAAGATTCAACAGGAGTTCTGATGTTAAGAGTTCAAAGTCAGTGGCGGGGGGTGCGGTGAGGGAAAGAGAACCGTAGACTGCAGAATATGCTGTTCTGTATTCAGACATGTGATTTGCATTCTTAAGGAAATCTGCCATGTGAAAGACAGCATAAAACCCATCAGACAAATACTAATTAATGTGGCATTTCCTCTGTCTGCCTATTTTTAATTGTTGCTACGTTTACTTTGCAGAATAGATACCAGTGGAAATGATTTATCAGTTGAAGGACATAACACTGAAATTTTAAATCTAAATCATGTAATGGTTTTGCCAGACATTACACCAGCACCCCAACTCACATATGTGTTTGCCAGAAGCAGGCTTTTGGATGAAGAACCCTAGCAAGATGAGGAATTCACGTGCAGGGTATGTGATTCGCCAAACTGATCTAACACCCTGGGCTATGCAAACAGCAATTGGAATTGCTAGTCAGTAAAGGAGGAGGCCCCCATTTAGTCTTTACTGTTAAACAGTGTATTCTACAGGTTTTGCCTTAAAAAATGAAAAAAGTCTATATGCACACTTTGTTGGATTGGAGCCCTTCTATTTAAAAGTAGCTGTTATTGTTCCTATTACTGTTGTTTATTATTGAGATTTCTTGCCTGCCTTTCACCATGAAGTCCCAGGATGGGTTACAACAGTTTGAAAGCAATTAAAACAGCTCACATGAATACTGTCTCTCCAGAGTGGTGCACGCTCTGGTCATCTCCACCTTGGACTACTGCAATGCACTCTACGTGGGGCTACCTTTGAAGGTGACTCAGAAACTACAGCTAATCCAGAATGCGGCAGCTAGACCGGTGACTGGGAGCGGCCGCCTGGACCATATAACACCAGTCCTGAAAGATCTCCATTGGCTCCTGGTATGTTTCCAAGCATAATTCCAAGTGTTGGTGCTGACCTTTAAAGCCCTGAATGGCTCCATCCATCCTCGAAGAGAGTCTCCACCCCCATCGTTCAGCTGAGGTCCAGCTCCAAGGGCCTTCTGGTGGTTCCCTCATTGCGAGAAGTAAAGTTACAGGGAGCCAGGCAGAGGGCCTTCTTGGTAGTAGCACCCACCCTGTGGAACACCCTCCCACCAGATGTCAAGGAGATAAGTAACTATACAATCTTTAGAAGACATCTGAAGATGCTTTAGTTGAGATTCCTGCGTTGCAGGTGGCTGGTCTAGATGACCCCTGGGTTACCCTTCAACTCTACAATTCTGTGAGGTTGGCTGCATGTGCACGTCTGCATCCCGCCATGTGGTGGAGATTCCTTAGTCTACCGATGTCTGGAATATTTCCTTACTTTTCTACCTTTATTTCCACAACCATACCCATCATGGCTCAGAAACAGTGCTCATTCAGTATTAGCACATCCGACTTCCTCTACCACCCCTTTTCTGCTTATGATGCCCCGGTTCCCTTCTACAGGCAATCAAGCCAAGAGCCGCTTCCTGTTTGCCTTTAAACGCTTGTTGTGGTTAAAATCTGCAAGGAAGTTGATGGAAAGCAATTTGGGACAATTTCCCTTCTGCTGGTTTTTCCTACTTGATCATTTCAGATCCTGAAAAACAGCAAATGCGATGCTGCTCTAAAGGTTTCAGTTGATCAGAAAAAAATGAGCATATTCAGACAACAGCGATACCATGTTCATGCTAAAATGAATGTCTTTTGACAGATGTCTCACTAGTGCGTAACAGTTTTTGTGATTCAGTTTTATGACTAGCAACCCAGCCAGATGGGTCATAAATAAATAAATAAATAAATCCCCCAATTTATTTTCCACAACAAAAGTGCAGAAAATATTCAGAATGAAACTATGGGACAAAAAAACAAAAACAAAACCGTGATTCTTCTCTTCAAAAAAAAAACCCACCAAATATTTCAGGACAGATTTTTAATCAGAGCTCAAGTCTTGATGGAGATTTTCAGGCTACAATTTTTTAAAAACAAAACAGGGAACTCCCAAATCTCAGTTGCTTCTGTTTTTCTTTTCTGTGATAACAATGTACTCTTTTCCCTTAGAAAAAAACACCCTGCAGTCGAGTATTTTATCAACACTATCTGGAACACTAGCGCTGCTTTTCCACTTAAAAAGAAGAATTGATTGAGAAACTAGGTCAACTCCCTTGGAAAAAAATACGTATTTGCTTGGATCGGTTCCTGAGCTACTCCACCCACCACCAAAATTTTCCTTCCCAAGCAACAAACTCTGCTGAAGTAGTTGGTAGCCTTTGTAATTACAGTGAAACGGTAGCTCCTGTTTGAATCTATCACAGAAGAATCTATCACATAATTGTTCTAATTCAGGGATTCCCAAACTCGGGCCTCCAGCTGTTTTTGGACTACAGTTCCCATCACCCCTGACCACTAGTCCTGCTAAGCTAGGGATGATGGGAGTTGCAGTCCAAAAACAGCTGGAGACCCTCACAATGAGGTAAGAAACCCAACAGCTGCTGCTTACAAACAGAAATGAGAAACCTCCCTCCTCAGGCTGACTTGGTTAACTGTGTGAGTGTCTGGAGGCGGTTGGAGGATGGATGGCAGCTAACAGATTGAGGTTGAATCCTGACAAGAAGTACTGTTTCGGGGGGACAGGGGGTGGGCAGGTCTGGGGGATTCCCTGGTCCTGAATGGGGTAACTGTGCACCTGAAGGACCAGGTGCGCGGCCTGGGAGTCATTTTGGACTCACAGCTGTCCATGGAGGCGCAGGTTAGCTCTGTGTCCAGAGCAGCTGTTTATCAGCTCCATCTGGTACGCAGGATGAGACCCTATCTGCCTGAGGACTGTCTCGCCAGAGTGGTGCATGCTCTGGTTATCTCCTGCTTGGATTACTGCAATGCTCTCTACGTGGGGCTACCTTTGAAGGTGACTCAGAAACTACTACTAATCCAGAATGCGGCAGCTAAACTGGTGACTGGGGGCGGCCGCCAAGACCATATAACACCGGTCTTGAAAGACCTACACTGGCTCCCAGTACGTTTCCGAGCACAATTCAAAGTGTTGGTGCTGACCTTTAAAGCCCTAAACGGCCTCAGTCCTGTATACCTGAAGGAGCGTCTCCACCGCCATCGTTCAGCCCAGACACTGAGATCCAGCGCCGAGGGCCTTCTGGCAGTTCCCTCGCTGTGAGAAGCCAGATTACAGGGAACCAGGCAGAGGGCCTTCTTGGTAGTGGCGCCCGCCCTGTGGAACACCCTCCCTTCAGATGTGAAGGAAATAAGCAGCTATCCTATCTTTAAAAGACATCTGAAGGCAGCCCTGTTTAGGGAAGTTTTTAATATTTAATGCTGTACAGTTTTTAACATTTGATTGGGAGCCGCCCAGAGTGGCTGGGGAAACCCACCCAGATGGGCGGGGTATAAATAATAAATTATTATTATTAATATTATAGTCAGGAGGGACGGAGACCCTGCTCAGCATTTTAATTTTTGGTGTGCATGTGACTCATTTGAAAGCCCTTGATCGGCGCTCCTGGAGAACCGTGCCTCTGAGACGGAGCTGTTCGGGTGAAAGCAGAAGCCCTGCCTACCAGGTGGCGTCACCTCAGACCCCGTGTGTTGTCAGGAGCAGGTATGTCCCCGCAAGCCGGGCTGCCATGCACTAGGGAGAGAAAGGCACCGTTTTCATCTACCTGTCCAGTCGGATGATTGGAGTAGGCAGCACACACGTTAAAAGCCAGCCGAACTCAGCCAAGGTGTGTAGCAAAGGACCATAATCCGTTTTGATTTCACTGCCCTATATAAAAAAAACACCAGAGGCATTAGTATATTTGGGAAGAGCAGCAAGCATTTCCACAAGCCAAATACAGTGGTACCTCGGGTCACATACGCATCAGGTTACAGACTCCGCTAACCCAGAAAGAGTACCACGGGTTAAGAACTTTGCTTCAGGATGAGAACAGAAACTGTACTCCTGCGGCGCGGCGGCAGCGGGAGGCCCCATTAGCTAAAGTGGTGCTTCAGGTTAAGAACAGTTTCAGGTTAAGAACAGACCTCTGGAATGAATTAAGTACTTAACCCGAGGTACCACTGTAGCTTCTGGTGGAAACCGTGAATGGATTTGGAATGCAGGGATGCAGGTGGCCTAGGACTTGCTGATCAGAAGGTCAGCGGTTCGAATCCCCGCGATGGGGTGAGCTCCCGTTGCTCGGTCCCAGCTCCTGCCCACCTAGCAGTTTGAAAGCACGTCAAAGTGCAAGTAGATAAATAGGTACCGCTCTGGCAGGAAGTTAAACGGTGTTTCTGTGCGCTGCTCTGGTTCGCCCGAAGCGGCTTAGTCACACTGGCCACATGACCCGGAAGCTGTACGCCGGCTCCCTCGGCCAATAAAGTGAGATGAGCGCCACAACCCCAGAGTCGGCCACGACTGGACCTTACCACTGTAGCAGTTTTGGACACCCTTGCGGGACCAGGTGGTTGGGCTCCCCATAATCCAAGCCATATAAATAAGAGACCAAAGAGACTGGTTTTGGGTCAAAACAGGCCACAGCATTATTGAATACAGATGAAAGAGGTTTGGCTTGGGCATGGGGCAACTAAATACTTCTGGCCCACCCGCTGGAAGTGACGCATGGTCAATCCAGGCGGGGGTTCCTAAGACATGCATCAAATAGTGTGACCCCCACAGGGACCACTGTCTGGGGGAATGCCTTTGGCCCTGGTGCCAACTGGGCATGCGGACATGGCCACTCCTCCCAGATCCCTTTAACGGGATACCCCAGTGTTTGCAGGGGCAAGCGGAGGCTACAACCTCCCCTTCATCCAAAACAAAGGATTGCCCCAATGCCCAACCAGTTGTGATGATTGCTATGAGGTAGGCAAAACCACCAGGTCAGTGCCAATCAGCCCGGTGGGCAAATTCCTACCCAGCCCCCCAAAAAACGTTGACCACCTTAGCCACAGCCAAGTCACTGAAGGAGCGTCTCCATCCCCATCGTTCAGCCCGGACACTGAGGTCCAGTGCCAAGGGCCTTCTGGTGGTTCCCTCACTGCGAGAAGCAAAGCTACAGGGAACCAGGCAGAGGGCCTTCTCGGTAGTGGGGCCCTCTCTGTGGACCGCCCTCCCATCAGATGTCAAGGAAATAAACAACTATCTGACTTTTAGAAGACATCTGAAGGCAACCCTGTTTAGGGAAGTTTTTAATGTGTGACATTTTAATGTATTTTTAATCTTTGTTGGAAACCGCCCAGAGTGGCAGGGGAAACCAAGCTGGATGGGCAGGGTACAAATAATATATTATTATTATTATTATTATTATTATTATTATTATAGTGGTACCTCAGATTAAGTACTTAATTCGTTCCGGAGGTCCGTTCTTAACCTGAAACTGTTCTTAACCTGAAGCACCACTTTGGCTAATGGGGCCTCCAGCTGCCGCCGCGCCACCAGAGCACGATTTCTATTCTCATCTTGAAGCAAAGTTCTTAACCTGAGGTACTATTTCTGGGTTAGCAAAGTCTGTAACCTGAAGCGTCTGTAACCTGAAGCGTATGTAACCCGAAGTACCACTTATTATTATTGACTATCAGCTAAAAACTGAGGGTGGGTGGGTCGGGAAAACCGGCAAGGGAACGAAGAGGTAGAGCCCCAGGTACGGGCTGGTTAAATGGGCAGATCCGAGGGAAGCCTATCCGCTCTGTCAGCTCCGCCCCCTGGCACAGCCCAAGTCCCAGCCGGCATCCCCATTTGCCAAAGCAGGGTGCAGGCTAGGATCCAGTTAATAATAATAATAATAATAATAATTTATTATTTGTACCCCGCCCATCTGGCTGGGTTTCCCCAGCCACTCTGGGCGGCTTCCAACAAAGATAAAAAATACACTAAAATGTCACATATTAAAAACTTCCCTGAACAGGGCTGCCTTCAGATGTCTTCTGAATGTCAGGTAGTTGTTTATCGCTTTGACATCTGATGGGAGGGCGTTCCACAGGACGGGCGCCACTACCGAGAAGGCCCTCTGCCTGGTTCCCTGTAACTTGACCTCTCGTAGTGAGGGAACCGCCAGAAGGCCCTCGGAGCTGGACCTCAGTGTCCGGGCAGAACGATGGGGGTGGAGACGCTCCTTCAGATATACTGGACCAAGGCCATTTAGGGCTTTAAAGGTCAGCACCAACACTTTGAATTGTGCTCGGAAACTTACTGGGAGCCAATGTAGGTCTTTCAAGACCGGTGTTATATGGTCTCGGCGGCCGCACCCAGTCACCAGTCTAGCTGCCGCATTCTGGATTAGTTGTAGTTTCCGGGTCACCTTCAAAGGTAGCCCCACGTAGAGCGCATTGCAGTAGTCCAAGCGGGAGATAACCAGAGCATGTACCACTCTGGCGAGACAGTCCGCAGGCAGATAGGGTCTCAGCCTACGTACCAGATGGAGCTGGTAAACAGCTGCCCTGGATACAGATTTGACCTGTGCCTCCATGGACAGCTGTGAGTCCAAAATGACTCCCAGGCTGCGCACCTGGTCCTTCAGGGGCACAGTTACCCCATTCAGGACCAGGGAATCCTCCACACCTGCCCGCCTCCTGTCCCCCAAAAACAGTACTTCTGTCTTGTCAGGATTCAACCTCAATCTGTTAGCCGCCATCCATCCTCCAACCGCCTCCAGGCACTCACACAGGACCTTCACCGCCTTCACTGGTTCTGATTTAAAAGAGAGGTAGAGCTGGGTATCATCCGCATACTGATGAACACCCAGCCCAAACCTCCTGATGATCTCTCCCAGTGGCTGCATGTAAATGTTGAAAAGCATGGGGGAGAGGACAGAGCCCTGAGGCACCCCACAAGTGAGGGCCCAGGGGTCTGAACACTCATCCCCCACCACCACTTTCTGAACACGGCCCAGGAGGAAGGAGCGGAACCACTGTATGACAGTGCCCCCAGCTCCCAGCCCCTCAAGACGGTTCAGAAGGATGTTATGGTCGATGGTATCAAACGCCGCTGAGAGATCCAGCAGAACTAGGAAACAGCTCTCACCTTTGTCCCTAGCCCGCCGGAGATCATCAACCAGTGCGACCAAGGCAGTTTCAGTCCCATGATGAGGCCTGAATCCCGACTGGAAGGGATCCAAATGGTCCGCTTCTTCCAGGCGTGCCTGGAGTTGTTCAGCAACCACTCGCTCAATCACCTTGCCCAAGAATGGAAGATTTGAGACTGGGCGATAATTGGCCATCGTGGCTGCATCTAAAGATGGTTTTTTAAGAAGCGGTTTAATAACCGCCTCTTTCAGCGGGTCTGGGAAGGCTCCCTCACGGAGGGAAGCATTCACCACCCCACGAAGCCCATCGCCCAGTCCTTCCCGGCTAGCTTTTATAAGCCAGGATGGGCAAGGATCCAGGAGGCAGGTGGTTGGCTTCACTCGTCCAAGCAGCCTGTCCACATCCTCGGAGGTAACAGGTTGGAATTGATCCCACACAACTTGACTAGACAGGACTCTAGCACTCTCCCGCCCTGGCTCTGCTCCCACGGTGGAGTCTACTTCTTCCCAAATCTGAGCGATTTTATCTGCAAAAAACTTTGCAAAATCATTGCAGGAGATCATGTGGCGCATACTGGGCCCAGATGTCGCAGGTGGTTCCGCTAAATTGTGAACCACCTGAAAAAGTCTCCTGCTGCTGTTTTCTGCAGATGCAATAGAGGCGGCGAAGAAAGTCTTCTTCGCCGTCGCTATCGCCACTTGGTAGGCTCGACGTTGAGCTCTAACCTGTGTCCGGTCAGATTCGGAATGGGTTATCCGCCACCGGCGCTCTAGCCGTCTCAACGATTGTTTCATTGCCCTCAGATCCGTGGAGAACCACGGGGCTCTCCGGGCTCCATGCAATCGGAGAGGGCGCTTTGGAGCCAAACAGTCAATAGCCCTGGTTAACTCCACATTCCAGCGGGCCACCAGGGAATCGGCTGAAAGGCCATCAACATGGGATAAAGCATCCCCTACCACTCTCTGGAAACCATTTGGATCCATTAAGTGGCGGGGGCGGACCATCCGAATTGGTCCCACCTCCCTGCAGAGGGGATGGGTCGCAGAGAAGTCCAGTTGCACCAGGAAGTGATCTGACCATGGCACTTCTTTCGTTTCGCTTTTACTTAGTGTCAGATCACCAACATCCATAGAGGTAAACACCAGGTCCAAGGCATGTCCGCGGCTATGGGTTGGGCCAGACTTATTCAGGGACAGCCCCATGGAGGCCATGCTTTCCACGAAGTCCCGAGCAGCCCCTTGTAAGGTCGTGTCGGCATGGATGTTAAAATCCCCTAGGACAACCAAGCTAGGTGTCTCCAGGAGGACATCCGCCACGACCTGAAGCAGCTCGGGCAGGGAATCCTTGGTGCAGCAGGGAGGTCGGTACACCAGTAGGAATCCTGTACTGCCCCTATTGCCCAACTTCCAGAACATGCACTCGGAAAACTGGGTCTTCCCAATAGGACGCCTGGTGCAAACTAATGACTTCCTAAAAATCACTGCAACCCCCCCTCCCCGCCCACATGACCTGGGTTGCTGTGCGTAAGAGAAACCTGGTGGACAAGCAGCGGCAAGGACAGGCCCATCTGCTTCATCCAACCAAGTCTCTGTCACACATGCCAGGTCAAGTCCTCCATCCATGATCAAGTCATGGATGGCAGTGGTCTTATGAATCATTGACCTGGCATTGCACAGCAGCACCTTCAGGTCATGTGGGTATCCCTTGCTGATTCTAGTATCCATCCAGTCAGGACCAGACCCGGAGGCAGGGATAGTCCTCAGACAACGACTAAACCTGCCTCCTCTGTAATGACATGGTCTGGTCATCTGCCCCCCCCCCCCATCAGGAAGGGCATGACAGTTCTAATGGCTGATTAATCCCAGGACTGAAAAAGAATGTGCGTGGCAGGCAGATGAACTCTGAAAAGTGGCATTATTGGCCCAACACCATTAACTCTGCTAAACCTGAGAAGTTAGATAGCTCAGACAATTACAGTGGTACCTCGCAAGACGAATGCCTCGCAAGACGGAAAACTCGCAAGAAGAAAGAGTTTTCCGTTTTTCGAGGTGCTTCGCCAGACGAATTTCCCTATGGGCTTGCTTCGCAAGAAGAAAGCCCATAGGGAAATCTCCAGGGACCTCTTTTAAAATGCTGGCGGTCGGGAGCAAAGACGTTCGCCCACCGCCGGCCTTCAGAAGAGGTCCTGGACCTCTTCTGAAGGCTGGCGGGGGGCAAAAGTCTTTGCTCCCGACCGCCTGCCTTCCCGGGATAGCGGAGAAGCGCAGCGAGTTTCTCCGCTATCCCGACGGCTTTTGAAGGCAGGCGGGGGGGAGCAAAGTCGTTGCTCGTCCCCCGCCTGCCTTCCCGGGACAGCGGAGACTTCTCCACTGTCCCGGGGGCTTTTAAAATGCTGGCGGTCGGCAGCAAAGCCCTCCTGTCCCCGGAGCTTGCGGGGCGGGCGGTGGGGAGAAGGGCTTTTCTTCCCACCGCCAGCCTTCAGAACAGCCTTCTGAAGGCTGGCGGTGGGAAGAAAAGCCCTTGTCCCCCCCCCCCCCCCCAGCCTTCAGAAGAGGTCGGGGGACAGACTGTCCCCGGACCTGGTCTGAAGGCGGTTTCCATAGGAACGCATTGATTGATTTTCAATGCATTCCTATGGGAAACCGTGCTTCGCAAGACAAAAAACTCGCAAGAAGAAAAAACTCGCGAAACAAATTAATTTAATCTTGCGAGGTACCACTGTACTGGCAAAGTCTGTTTATGTTATTTGGCTATTCTTGGTTATTTAGCTATTCAAACTTGGTAAACTTACATTGGATCTGATTTGCATGTTATACTCACATACAAATTTCATCTCCCCTCTTTTCCCCATCCCCAGTTGTTATTTGCTATTATAATTACTTTACTATGTTATTACTATAACTTTAATGCATGCCCTGCCCTTCCTCTCATGACAGAAGCAAAAAGAAAAGGAAAAAGGATGTTATGTGCCTGATTGACCTTTAACTCTGTTGCTGAACTGAGAGCAAACAAGGAAATTATGAGGAGTCTGTGATTCTGCTTTCTTCATTAATGCTGCCTCTGATCAAACATAGCAATTGTTTGTGGGAGAAATCTGGATATTCTGCCAAAGCCACTTTTGCTGATGAGGAAACAAGCCATGTTTAAAATGAAAAGGTAAGTTTGCTACTTCTTCCTTCTGTTTGAATGCATGGTCATCAGAATTGAGCCATTGGGTGGTATAATACAACAAAGTAGTTCTGAAGTAGTTCTGTGAGCACTAGGATTTCCTTTTACACAATGGAACTTCCTCTCCCTGCATGTCCCCATACTTCAAATTTACTCAGGAGGGAGAACAGATTTATGGGGTGTGCAGGAGGCACACGGGGAGAGGAAGCTCAATTGCCCAGCCAAATGCTCCTGTGCTAACAGAACTACTTTACTAGATACTGTATTTTTTTGCTCTATAAGACTCACTTTTTCCCTCCTAAGAAGTAAGGGGAAATGTGTGTGCGTCTTATGGAACGAATGCAGGCTGCGCAGCTATCCCAGAAGCCAGAACAGCAAGAGGGATTGCTGCTTTCACTGCGCAGCGATCCCTCTTGCTGTTCTGGCTTCTGAGATTCAGAATATTTTTTTTCTTGTTTTCCTCCTCCAAAAACTAGGTGCGTCTTGTGGTTTGGTGCGTCTTATAGAGCGAAAAATACGGTGCTTATTTTATGCACTACTTCCCCTTACTTTTTTTTAAAAAAAGTCTTACCCTTCCAAAGTTAAGGATTTTTGAAACGCAGTATAATTTAAAAGTAGAATGCCTAGTGGTTAGAAAAGCTGCTCTCACCCCCAAAGCGGGGTGGGGGAAAAAATATTCCGAAGGCAAATACATTTTTGAGAGGCCACCTTGATTGGGGAACTTAACGAGTCAGCTAATTGTTCTTCTTCATTTCCTAGAAACCAGTTCCATCATTTAAGCAAGAGGTTCAGTTTTTCCAGCAGAAGCTGCCACCACATATATACTGTCAGCAATACAGTGGCTAATTTCTTTGGCCCAAACCAAACATCAACCCAAACCCATGTGTGGTTTTTCAGGTTTGTCTGCCAGGCGTATTTTGCACGAAATGTTCAAATAAGAATGTGTGACGCAGAAATTGCAATATACGACTGTGACCAGCTCCTGATATTTATTCAGAGGCTTCTTGCTGAATGAAATAATCTGCTATGATATATTTTAAGTAGCAGATACTACGATCTGCTAGTGTGTGCCTCAAAAGTTTGAATCGGTATGTAACCTTAAAGGCCTGACCAATTTATGTATTAGTTAAGAGCATTTACAAGAAAATATAGTAATTGGGTTTTCCAACTCAAGCCAACTCAGTTGCACCCATTTTACAGACTGGCTTATACTGATTTACTAATTTGAACTAAATTTGTAATCAATATCATTCTGAATCTGGAGACAAACAAACCTATGAGACTAACTTGCATACATAAAAACAAAAACAAGGCATTTACCTCAATTACAGTCCATTGTTCTACAACAATGGCATCATTTCCTTTCCTGTTTGAACCGGGCACTCCTGTGCCTTCTTCTTCATATATAAATAAGCCTTCTAATGATTTGGGCAAGTAGTCAGCTAGGGAAACAAGAAAAGAAGGAAGTAAGTGATAGAAACCTTGAATTGTTAAGAAATATATCATTAATGTAGCTGCTTTTTATTACATTCAAATTAGGGTGTTTTTCTTCCTGTTCTGTCTTAGCACATCAGCACTCTTCTGTGTTTGGAGTCTACAGAGAAAAATAATGTCACCTTTACTAACTAAACTGATTGTGGAATCAAGGGTGGATTGCACAAGCTTCTAGTGCTATTATCCATGAGAGATTACACACACACACACACACACACACACCTGGTATGGAATTACTGTGTAGAAGAAATATGTCATTTCCCTCTCCTAAAGAGCCTGTAAAAAGGAGGTACCTGATTCCTGGCACATTGCATGTGCTAGATGTGTGTGTGTGCCCAGAAGTGACATCATCAGTGTGAGACATTGGGAGCACACTCTTCCTTCTGTCTCTTAACACATGACCATTTTAGAGGTCTTTTTGAGAACAGATCCTTTTCCTACAGATCGACCCAGGGCATCATTTGCTACTTCCAAGTAATGGCGCTAGCAACTTGTGGAGTCCCCACACTTAATTCCACAATCTGTTACGTTACTATACTGTATGTACTTTTCTCTGTAAATGCCAAACACAGTTAATCACCCATGACATACTAAAACAAAATCTAGAAAGGTTTAGTTACCAAAGATAAAGGAATAAAAACATTTTAATAAATATATCTAATTTCCATATTAAAATTGTTTATGTTCAACTATTTTCCACACAGGGAAAATCAGTTATGGAAAGCATTAAAATGAACATTAATAGCCAAATGATAACATTAAGAAGACCTCTTAAATGAACCACATTATTGTTTGTTTACATATACTTTATGTTAATGCGTAAAGTATAAAGCACTAAGCAGGCATAAAATTACTCACTTAAGAGGTTTTCTTAATGTTATCATTTAGCTATTAATGCTTCTCACTTGAATATCTTCCATACAAGGACTGTGTGAAATGTTTGTCAGAAGCAGCTCTTCAGAGAAGAGACCTCACACAAAGAAACTCTTCTTGATGCCCTTTGTTCCATTCATACCCAACTATCACAAACAGTGATAGTAACAGTAAAGAAATGAATATTGGGTGAAAAATTAGCATGCTACTTTAAAGAACTTGAAGCTTTTCAGTTACCAAACAATCACATTGAAGCCCGAACTTCCAATCACACAAGTAACCAATTATGTGCTATTCTCTTGCTTCAGAAACATCCATATCAAATAGGGTATCCTAAAAGACACTTTTTATATGCAGTTTGATGCATTATTAGAGCTATGAATGGTATCACAAAATTCAGAAAAACAAAAGACAACTGTGTTCCTATCCGTGTATTAATTTAGGAGTTGTGAATCAGGTCGGTTCACTCACAAACACCCCTAATTTTTTGCCATCTAATTCTCTAAGAAAAATTAATTTTGTTAGAAAAATATTACTTGTTGAAAAAATAGAATATTTCTCTACTGTTTGTGTCTTCCCTCACAATAATCATTTCCTTCTTCCTACTCTTATTGTACAACATTGATTAAGTAAGAGAAGCCACTACATTACCTAGGTCCTTTACTGTTCTGAAATAAATAATACTATTATCGCCTTTTTTCAGGTGCAAAGAGACTAATGGTATGATTACAGTTACCTTTAGAAGCCTCCCAGTGTACGAATGAGTCAATTAAGGACAACCCTTGTTTGTAATAAAACGTGGTTAACTCTAGCCAGTCAGCATCCAAAGTACTAATCACTGGTCCTTTCCTTGACACTTTTAGAGACAAGACACCGTCGTGATATGTCCAACAGGTGGAATCATCCTCGAAGACGTTGAAGACTGTATACAATTTGTTATCTGATAAGATATTAGAAAATAAAGAAGTCAGGGATAATGAGGGCTTGGAGGAATTGAGTAACTAAGATTACCCTTTTAAAAATGGAACACTTATCAAGAGCAGTTATCAGTATTTCAAGTGGAGAGAACAAACTTGTCCATAGATCATGACATAAAGCCTCAACATGGCGAATGAAAACCATTTAAACTCAAGTGGGGTGTTGAAAGTCAATATGCTGGAAGCTTCTGAGCCAACAGACAACTTAATAGAGGTGCTTAACATTTGAAATCCTCCTCCTTAGACAGAACAAGGTTGTCTCATCTTTGAGTTCTTTTCCTAACTCTCAAAACGCTCATTCTCTGTCTCTTTTTGAGTTGGACAGCTCTGCTTTTGAATCTTCCCTGCCCAGTCCTAGGCACTTTGCCCGTCTTGTTTTACATCCCCTTTCTCAGTGCTCTAATTTTCTCATCTATCCAATCTATTTTTACACTGCTGGCATCTCACGGCATAATCTGGTCTCTGCAATTATGCTGCCGACATCCCTTCACAGAGTTCTGATTCCCCCCCCCAAACTGAACTTCAGACAACGGCAACTTCCTTTTCAACATTTCCAAGATTCACCTTTCCCACTCTGCGCATACTTGCCTAAGTTGCTATAACTTTCTTCTTGATTACCTATCTTCGTGCCATATATCTGTTCTTCGGTTAATACAGAATGCCTACACTGCCTCTGTCTGGAAAATGCAAAGACCTTAGGAGCTTTATTTGTTTGTAAGACCTTCATAGAACAGTTTCCTTAAGCCACAAATGGTTTATACTACTCCCCTCCTCCAGTAGTAAAAACCACATTGTGTTAAATAGAAGATGGGGAAGAAGATGGAGAAGAGGAAGAGCATGATTTGATCCATTGTGGGCACAGCCACATGGGACCGTATGTCAACAAAGTTCTGTTTCGCCATCACCACGTCACCTGCTGGCATGCCTACTGGTGATTAGGAGAAATGGGAGGTTAATGCATATTTTTGTATGCCACCCAGCTCTGTCTCTTTGCTTGAGCTGCATGTGAATCCAAGTACCGTATTTCTCGCTCTATAAGACGCACCAGACCACAAGATGCACCTAGTTTTTGGAGGAGGAAAACAAGAAAAAAAATATTCTGAATCTCAGAAGCCAGAACAGCAAGAGGGATGGCTGCGCAGTGAAAGCAGCAATCCCTCTTGCTGTTCTGGCTTCTGGGATAGCTGCGCAGCCTGCATTCTCTCCATAAGACGCACACACATTTCCCCTTACTTTTTAGGAGGGAAAAAGTGAGTCTTATAGAGCAAAAAATACGGTAACTTGTAGGAAGGTCAGGGGGCTAAATGGGGATGCTCACAGACCAGGGATGCACAAATCTGTTAATTCCTGTTTCTTTCAGTTTCCCAAGCTTGAGTTCAGCATTCCACAATACCACATCAGTTTACTTAAAACAAAAAACAACCCAACTCCTTTTGAAAATTCACCATTATTTCCAAAAATTCCTCATCATACTCATTTCGCAAGATATTTTTGTCAAATGTATTATTATTTTTTTGCAAAACCATTTCCCCTAATGTAATTCATTGTTTTGTATGTTGTTTTCACTTACACGTGCATTTTATGCACACTTGAGCCCAGTATATGCACACACAGCTCCTGGGGGGAAAACTGCACTGGAAAATTCGGAGAAGTGCTGTTCTCATAGGCTAGTCGTGTTTCAGTCTGTGCATCGTTTCAGTAACTGCAAATTAAGTAGGTTGGCCTTTAAATGCAAATTCAATTGAAATTCTGCCCCATTCATAGCACAGACTCCTTGTTCCTACTGAAGGCCATCCTGTTGCTGTGTGTGGCATACCCACATGCCTGTTTCCATCTACATCCACATTTGTAGTTGGGGTTGGGGAGGTGGGAAAACAGGTCCATCAGGTTTATGGGGACCTTCTGGATAAGGGCACTGTGCCCGCATGTAATAAAGGTAAAGGTAAAGGGACCCCTGACCATTAGGTCCAGTCATGGCCGACTCTGGGGTTGCGGCGCTCCTCTCACTTTACTTGCCAAGGGAGCCGGCGTACAGCTTCCGGATCATGTGGCCAGCATGACTAAGCTGCTCCTGGCGAAACCAGAGCGACGCACGGAAATGGAAATGCCTTCCCGCCAGAGCGGTACCTATTTATCTACTTGCACTTTGACGTGCTTTCGAACTGCTAGGTTGGCAGGAGCAGGGACTGAGCAACGGGAGCTCACCCCGTCACGGAGATTTGAACCACCGACCTTCTGATCGGCAAGCCCTAGGCTCTGTGGTTTAGACCACAGCGCCACCCGCGTCCCCGCCTGCATGTAATAATGACCAATAATTCAAATTCACAAAACCACATACTAGCAATTGAGACTACACCCAATGACCATCATATTCATTGAAGCAATACCACGCAAAATAAATGGATTTTGCAACCTTTCTGTAATGCTATCAGAGACACGCTATCTCTGACCTCATTCAGGAGGACATTCCAAAACCTCAGGGTGACCGCAGCAAAGGCCCTGTGACCAGCTGCTGATGGCTGCATCATGTGAAAATATGGAGCAACCCTTTCTCTGAGGACTGCAGCTGGCAAAGGGACTCACACAGAGAGAGGCAGTTCCCTGAATTAGGTTTGTTTCAGGCTGTGAAGTCAGCACCAACATGTTGAGCTGGGCCCAAAGTTACATTGGAGTTACATTGGAATGGGTTACCTATGTTCTTGCCACAATCATCAGCAGATGGGCTGAAGCATTTTGTAAGTGCTCCAGGCTAAATTAATATTTATTTTATTTAAAAATAAACAATCAGATATCAGGGCGGTATGCAGCATAAAAGCACACCACACCCCATCAAAAACAAGAAATCAGCAAAAAACTTTCAAACAGACTAAAACTTGTTCAGTTAAATTAATATAATCTATTAAAATGCATGGGCAAATAAAAATGCTGTTGACTGCTATCAAATGACAGCAGTGTTGGCCCCAGGCGAATCTCTTTGGAGAGGACCTTACAATAATAAGAATGTCATTGTCAAGAAAGCCCTTGCCTCTTCTGGATTATCTTATACCATAGGGGTGGCAAACTTGCGCCTCTCCAGATTGTGGGGACCCATCCCTGTTGTGGAAGTTCATCTTCAAGAGCAGCCTCACTTAAGAGTGAAGATAAAGGACGCCTGGACGGTTAAGTCCAGTCAAAGGCAACTATGGGGTTGCGGCGTTCATCTCACTTCCAGGCCGAGGGAGCTGGTATTTGTCCACAGACAGCTTTCTGGGTCATGTGGCCAGCATGACTAAACTGCTTCTGGCGCAATGGGACACCGTGACGGAAACAAGAATGCATGGAAATGCTGTTTACCTTTCCACCACAGTGGTACCTATTTATCTACTTGCACTGGTGTGCTTTCGAACTGCTAGGTTGGCAGGAGCTGGGACAGAGCAACGGGAACTCACTCAGTCACAGGGATTCGAACCACCGACCTTCTGATCGGCAAGTCGAAGAGGCTTGGTGGTTTAGACCACAGCACCACCCGCACTTAAGGAGTACCTTGCAGCAACAAAGGTCACAAAATCATGGATCAGCATGATAAGATTTCCTTGCTCTGAAAAGGGGCACAGCCTGCACAGCAAGAGGAACTCATCAAAGTTGAAGCTGGCCATTGTGGCTGGTGGAGCTTACCTGGCTTCCCATCACGGAGGTTGTTGCCAGTAACTTAGAGGGAGAAGCGCAAGGAGGTGGGGAGGTTGGAGCAGTGCAGGTGCACCGCTGCCACCAACCGGACACTCTTGACACTGTGCCTTCGTCATGCTGATTGCCCTGCCCTTCTCCTCTCAGTCACCCGCAGCGACCTTTGTGTTTGGGAAGCCACGTTGGGTGATATCTGGTTTTCAACATCGCGAAACAGCACTGGCTAAACATCATGATATATCAATATATCACAATATCTGAAATAAGGATGGAACTATGTAGAGGTGAGGGACACGAGTGGCGCTGTGGGTTAAACCACAGAGCCTAGGACATGCTGATCAGAATGTCGGCGGTAAGAATCCCCGTGACGGGGTGAGCTCCCGTTGCTCGGTCCCTGCTCCTGCCAACCTAGCAGTTCAAAAGCACGTCAAAGTGCAAGTAGATAAATAGGTATCGCTTCGGCGGGAAGGTAAACGGCATTTCCATGCGCTGCTCTGGTTCGCCAGAAGTGGCTTAGTCATGCTGGCCACATGACCCGGAAGCTGTACGCTGGCTCCCTCAGCCAATAAAGTGAGATGAGCGCTGCAACCCCAGAGTTGGTCACGACTGGACTTAACGGTCAGGGGTCCCTTTACCTTTATGTAGAGGCGAACAGTAGGGCTGGGGAATATCTGGTTTTCAACATCATGATATATCACCAGCTAAACATTGTGATATACTGATACATTATGACGTTTGAAACAAGGATGGAGCTAAGGGTGGTTGGCGTCACGGTTTCCCCCACATTGTGATTTTTGCATAGCGCGTGCACCCACCCACCCACCCTGATTTGTGATATATCGCCAGGACAAAAATTATGAAACCAGTATCACGATATGGACTTCAAAATGGTTTGGGGCGATATATCGATATATCACCTCCTGCCATCACCACCGTATTTTTCGCTCTATAAGACGCACCAGACCACAAGACGCATCTAGTTTTTGGAGGAGGAAAACAAGAAAAAAAATATTCTGAATCTCAGAAGCCAGAACAGCAAGCGGGATCCCTGCGCAGTGAAAGCAGCAATCCCTCTTGCTGTTCTGGCTTCTGTGATAGCTGCACAGCCTGCATTCGCTCCATAAGACGCACACACATTTCCCCTTACTTTTTAGGAGGGGAAAAGTGAGTCTTATAGAGCAAAAAATACAGTATTTGCTAATGTTGGGGTGTGTGTGTGTGGCTGGGTCCAAAAGAACCTTCAGATCTTGAACCAGTCCGGATGGTAATCGTGTCCAAAAATGGATACTTACATTCCTTGGAAATAGTTAAGACTATATATGTAGCAATTTCCAGTACCTTCTTTCCTCAGTTTAGTTGGGCTAGGACTGCCTTCTCTTCCATCATGAAAATCTGTCTCCCGCAACTGCCCGATGTCTGGCTGGATTTCTTCTTCTATGCCACTCTCAGAGGACTGTCCACTCAGAGTCCCTTCATTCCAGGGCTTATCACTGTCATCTGTGTTGTGCCTTCTCTGTTCCCTACTCCTTCTGCCTAGGGTTGAATCGGACTCTGCATTCCCATCTGTGCTTGTGCCATTGCAGATTTTTGATTTTGGACAAGGTTGTGTTATAAATCCGACAAACTTCATTCCTCTCTTTGCGGCATCGTTGATCTATATAATTCCCCCCCCCAAACACACAAATACAGTTATAATTAAGCTGTGTGCATTTAGAAATCATTTCTAAATTATTATTCAGAAATTAGAAACACTGTGAGGGGGTCATTTGCATGTGATGCTTTCGTTATACAGGAGTATGGGTGCGGGAAGAAAGGAGTGCGCACTGGTGTGCGAAAACAGCACATGTCTGTTCAGATACCTGGGCCGAAGCTGGGGCTAAAGGAGAGCAAGGAAAGTGGGTAAGTGGGTTTGAGAGCAATCTCCACAACTGCTGCTTCCATATTGCTTTACCCCACCCAGTTGGTCCCTTACCTTTCCCGCCCCGACCTGGCCACAGTGATCCATGCGACAGTCACCTCCAGGCTTGATGGGTCTACTCTGAGTAAAACTTAGCTGAATACCACCCAATGATTTTTGGCAATTTTGAGGTGTTTATAAACAGTTTACTGCAGCAGAATAATCTTCTATAAACTAGGTTCATCTATCTATACAGTATATAGTTAAAGATATAACAATTCATAGTTTTCTGGACTACTGACTGATTCCACCTGTTAATGTGACTATGGGTTGGCTTACAGGTAACACCAAACTGTGGCTATGGTATGTGCTCTCCTAACTCCCCTTGTGCGTTCCATTTCATCAGTTACATTGCGGATTGTAGCAAGCCATAGTTCATTACGTCTGAACTAGCAAACTATGGATTGTGCTCGCCCTATGAAGCAGGATTAAATCCTGGTGTATAACCCAGGCTTGCGAGACAAGAGCAAACCATCATTTGCAGGTTCATATTTAAAATGGTCTCAAATCAAGAGGTGACTAGTTGAGAAGCGCATATGAGGGGAGGAGGCTCAGTCACATGTGGAAAAAATTAACCTACATGACATGTTGAAAATGGTACAAGCAAAATATTTCAAGGAGGAATTGTTAAGACCTTCCTACCTTTTCCAACAGTCCTTTTACCACCTCATTTGTTAGTGTTTCATATGTTGCAGGACACTCCTCAATCACGAGTCTGGGTTGTCTTTGTCCTCTGGATGCTTGATGCTTTTGGCTGGAGACAGAAAGAAAGCAGCCTTTGTTACAGCCTGATGTATCTTGTACAAAATGCCAGCACGCACAACTCCCTTCGTTCCAAAATATTATGAATTCAGTCTTGGCAACTCTTTTGTTTGGCTAATGCTCCATGGAGGCCTGATTACAAAGTCGCCCAAATGTGTTACTTGGAACGCAACTGAATTACCTTTTGAGACCAAGTATTTATGGCCTGGCTCTACGTTTCTCTTATCTATTTGGGAGAAAGGCAGGATATAAATACCTTCAACAATAATAGAAACACTTATTTACGATGGTACATACCTCAGTTTGAGACGCAGTAGTACGACTCGATAAATGTGACTTGCTGGGAAGTGTCTTCTTCGTCCAATTGACAGCAAAACAGGGTGAATAGCTCCTACCACATATCCTTTCATATAATATTCCTCCACCTTTTTTGCAATTTCCAGCACAGAGCTGATCTTGATTGCCTCTGGATTTGAGGAAGCTAAAGGGATTTCAATTACACAAACATTTCAGTGACTTCCAACGGCACTGGACAGAAACAATAGCTTATATATATATTCTGTATATAAAATTTAAGCTGCAATGTGGGGTTTCGCTGTAGGTATCTGCTAATAGGAAAAAATTGAAACAACTTGGCTGTTCTGCATATGGCGCTATATCACACCACTGACTCAGAGAAGCTGGAAGGATTAGTGGTTACAACAACAGGTGCAGGGAGAAAGCTATAAAAATTAAAATAGTAGCTATTATGGCTACAGTACAGATCGAGGGCTGGGTGTAGTCTATACTAAAAACCTTTATTTAAGAAATGCAAACTATATACATAAAGATAGCTAGATTCTCTGACCTATATAAACCACACACATTTGTAGGTAGGTATTTACCTGGCACAATTTATTTTGTTTTTGCTACTCGTGGGCAGGGCTAAGGAGTTGGATAAGGCACCAAAGCCTTGTCCCCTACAAGTCCTAGTTAACCTATCCCGTGGCTTTTTAGATTTCATCAGGCATTGTTCACATATTGTCGAACCTATTTTTGCATCAGTGGGAGCTAGGAACTTGTATCTATTAAAAGTAAATAAGAAAGAAAAAGCTGAGATTTTCAGCAGGCGGAATTCCTGCTCAATATTAGATTCTGCACCATAGAGTTGTCGGTTGCTCTGAACCATAATTTCAGTCAATGGAAATCACAAAATTAGACGAGCTCAGATGCCAGCATTTTTTCATCGGTTTGCTCACATTCGTTTTGGGGTCTGAACTGATTCTGTATACTTATATTCTAAGCTTCCTATCAGGACAGAGACCTTTCAAGCTGGCTCACAGAACGTACAAAACAAAATAATGTTGAATCCCAATAACACTGATATAAAACAACAGATTACAGACATCAACATTTTAGGCCACTGTTAGGCTAACTCTGTTATAACTTTCTCCCCCGGGATGGACAGAAGGCAAACAAAAATAAAATAAAAAATGAAATGAAAACTTTGCACTTAAATGACATGCAGAGTCTATAAATTAATTTTCAGTCAGCTCGATGACAGTATTTAGGCAGGAACCAGACCTAAACAAATATGTGTATGCTAGATGTATCAATCAATGTTCAACTATTCCCGAAAGGGTAATCTATAATACATTTTTAAATACGTAAATAAAATTCCAGTTTATGTATTAAAATATGCAGTACAGGACAATGCAGGCCTGTACCCAACTGTAGCCATAAAATGGTACAATATAATTAGTCCCTTTAGACATTCACCAGTTAATATGTGGATGCTCTTAAATAAGATATTCACACATAAATGGTGTTATACTATAGCTGTATGTGGCTGAAGCTTGTTGGGAATGTTCATGTAAGGTAGATGAATTATTCCAAACATTAAGTGTCTGTTTTCTTGGTTTTGTACAGTGTTTACATGTAGGTGTCATATTTAGATGACATTGTTTGTTACACAAACACACACGTCAATCCTAGCTGCACAAGGTGACCTATAGCCAGCTCCAAAATTTTGCTAAGATAGCAAATGAAAACATAAGATTAAGTGTTCTAAAGGCTGCACAAGAACGTTAGAAGCAGTAAGTGTACCATGGAACTGCTGAGATGTTGCTCTTGCCTCTGAGCTGCAGACAGACACATTGAACTTTTACGAACTTTTAGGATTAGGATGACATCCATAATTAGGTGATTATGGTTACAATAATACTTGCCTGAACATGAGCCTTAAAAAGGTAAAGATAAAGGACCCCGGACAGTTAAGTCCAGTCGCGAACGACTCTGGGGTTGTGGCGCTCATCTCGCTTTACAGGCCGAGGGAGCCGACAGTTTTTCCGGGTCATGTGGTCAGCATGACTAAGCTGCTTCTAGCGAACCAGAGCAGTGCACGGAAACACCGTTTACCTTCCCTCCAGAGCGGTACCTATTTATCTACTTGCACTTTGACGTGCTTTCGAACTGCTAGGTTGGCAGGAGCTGGGAACAAGCAACAGGAGCTCACCTCGTCAACAGGATTCGAACCGTGACCTTCCGATCACCAAGCCCTAGGCTCAGTGGTTTAGACCACAGCGCCACCCGCGTCCCTTTGAACGTGAGCCTTACATTTGAGTAAATATGCATCACTTTATCAGACTGGAAGTAAAAGGGGTCTTCTGTCTTTGCTGAAATCCTAATGAGATTACAGTGGTACCTCAGGTTAAGTACTTAATTCGTTCCGGAGGTCCGTACTTAACCTGAAACTGTTCTTAACCTGAAGCACCACTTTAGCTAATGGGGCCTCCTGCTGCTGCTGCGCCGCCGGAGCACGATTTCTGTTCTCATCCTGAAGCAAAATTCTTAACCTGAAGCACTATTTCTGGGTTAGCGGAGTCTGTAACCTGAAGCGTATGTAACCCGAGGTACCACTGTACAGAAAACTAGCTGAGTGCATCTAAACATTCAGATCGTGTTCATTGATGGGTTTGCGAATTTAACAATAGGGAAGTATTTAAGCCCAATATTGCTGACAGATTAGATTCAGAGTTGCTGCAGCGGGAACTCCGCTCACAGCGCTGCTTGTGGAAAATGGGTTTCGACAGATCTCTCATTCTCCCTGAAAATCTGCTCCAGAGGGTGGGGGGAGGGTTACTCCAGAACAGTGTGGGAGGTGGTGGAGAGAGGAAGGATGAATTTGTGAAAATTGCTTCCAGGGTTGGCACCAGTTCTGGAGGGATCTGGGCATGATGCCCTCCAGGACACACACACACACACAAAACATCCATGATGCTGGCAAGATCCTCTGTAATAAGCTCGCCAGGTGGTGCACAGGAGCCCCAGATTTCTGTAAACAGGAAGGACTCCTGTTTGCAGAAGAGTCCGCAATTCAGCGGAGGCTCCTGTTGCAGTGGCCGGAGTAGGGCAAAGGCAATCCAGCTCAGAGGGCACAGCTGATGCGTTGGGGGAAATATTGGGTTCCAGAACAGCTGCGAGGGATGACCGATCACCAACATCTTTATTTCTTTGAAGCAGAGCGCCGCCCAAGGCTGCAGCCATCTATGCCCAGAAGCATGCTGGGAAAAAGAAAATGGTGGGTTGCCCTGGTAGTGGAAAAGTAGAAGGAAGATGCCAGCGACTGTTGTCAGTCCCAGTGGGTTCTTTGGGGCTTAACGTTTGCCCCCCACCAGGCCAGTTGCTGACTCTGGGCCTGATTACCATTCCTCCAGGAGGAGTCTCTGCTGGATTGCAACCCTTTCCACGAATAGAGTTTTCCATTCGCAAAACGGAAATTCTGGCTCGAACCCTGATTTTTTTGGTCTATGTCATGGAACACTGCAGTGATGTAAAGATACCTCCCCTCCTCCTTGCGTTCAGTTGCTAAAACGTATGTTTTCATGAAAAATAATTGTTTTTCACAAGAAATAACCACCATCAGACTACTTTCAGGAACGTCAAAGCTATGCAACTCAAAATGCTGCCTACTATGTAGCAAAACAATAGCTGCAAACAAAATCTAGAAGGCATTAAATCAATTGCCAATTTAAACTTATAGACCGGTATATCGCTTATGTATTAGGTAATCCAGCATGAGACTCAAAACTATGTTAGAATCATAGAATCATAGAGTTGGAAGAGACCACAAGGGCCATCGAGTCCAACCACCCTGTCGTTGTTGCTACTGTTTCTCCACACAAAGAAGTTTCGCTTCACCCAAAGAGAAATGAATGAATTGTATACAGAATGAAAAACCAAAAATGCAGGTAATGGACTAAAATGTGTCCTGCACAACAATCTTCATGAAGTTTATACTTGTAATCTACATTAATATATTCTGGCTACTGCAACCACAAGAACTGCTGTATAGCCATGGAGAAGCTACACCAAAACGTTTCAGCAAAAATTATGAGTCCCTGAAGCAACTACTGTACAGCTGAATAGAACTGCCTGTTTTTAATGGGAAGCCGTCTGGAGTCGGTTGTTTATGTTTTCAACTTTCTGGGACAGGGAGTCGGTTAGAAACAAGAAAAACCCTACAAAAGAGGGAAGTAGACCCACACTGCCTGCCTTTTAACTGCACAACATTCAGTGTTCCTTCCATGCCTGAGCTACAAAAACAAAACAGAACACGAAACAAAGAATAGGAAGCTAAAAGGTATTTTCCACTGTAGAAGTGCTCTTAAGTAGTGCTTACTGTCAAGTTTAACAGAACTGCCGATACTGACAGAAACTGGCTTTCAGCTACGCACAGATTTGGAAAAAGACCTTTTTTCTGAACAGAGGCACCAACGCGCTAATTGTTACATGCATACACATTTTTTTCTGGCATTCATACGCACAATTTAACACATTTCCAAACCATTAGCCTAATGATTAACAGTGACTGGTGTTGAAAGATTCTTGTGAATTAGTTTTCCCATATGTAATCTAAAGAAATAAAATAAGGAAAACTTTTGCCCATTTAAGCCTTTGACACAGAGTACTGCTGAAACAAGATACCTACCTTCCAAAGTAAAATCAAGCAATATGTACTCATAAGCAGAGTCTGTCTTTGTCTCCACTTGCGGTCTCTTTAGCGTTGAAAATATTTTTCCAGGGCTACTATCATCTGGGTCTTCTAGTTTTCTGAGTCCGCACCCCATGGTTACAGCCGGCAGGGAGCAGGAAGGTGCAGAGGGTGGAGGTAGAAATGGAGAATGCCACAAAATCTGTTTCCCTCTGATTGGAGGAAAAAAAAAAAAGAAGAGGAAGGAATCTCAAAGTTTTAGATGCTGTTTACTGCTAGCCACAACACCAAAGAAAAAAGAATCTTCAAGTCCCAAGTTAGAAACAGGAGGAATTTTCCAGCCATAGTTACATCCAGGCGTATAACCCTTTATGCTTTCAGGCGACGAAGTCCTCCTGGGCAAGAGTGTTACTGCTCTTGCAGGAACTTACAAAGTGTTGCAAACTTAGCAGAGATTTTCCATGCCACGTCAATTTACAGCCAGCCCCTGCTAGCAGTGTTCTGTTGCAGAGGGCACCAATGAGTGCTTTGTCTGTCCCTCTTGGCTGGCTGATAATGATGTGAGAAAACAACCGAAATAAAAAGTTGCTGCAAAACTTCAGCGTGATTCCCTTGCAGCCAGAAGGTCTGTTTTGCTGCAGTAGCAAAGAAAAGGGAACAAAAAAGAGCAAGTTAGTGAGATAATGGGACTAGAGAGCCTCAACATGGTTTGAGACAAAATCGTTTCCAGAAAGGAAGTCAACTTCAAGAGGAAATTGCTTCTGGCATCTCAAAGGGGAGCAAAGTAAATGAAAAGCAGTTCAGAACTCTTGTTTTAAATGTGAGTTTGGATCTGACTTCCTTCGCACAGGACAGCTGGGGGGAAAATGCACACAATAGCAAAAGATTCCCTTGGCTAGAGAGCAGTACAAATTGTATTTGGAGTAACTGACTTAGTAAGTTAAAAAATATAAAAAAGCACATTCTCTGCTTCTGATAGGGCCTATTTAGAAACGGTATGAAATGTACATCATAGCAAAGCAGAGGACGGATTTGATTCACATTATACAAGAAAGAGCTCTATGGCAATCTTTCTGTTAAGCTAACAGTTAATTCTTAAAACTTCTGTTTTAGGGGCTTTTTGCAAACAAAGAGCAAAGGAGTGGATTTTCAACTAGTTGCTTATACAGTGGTACCTCAGGTTACATACACTTCAGGTTACATACACTTCAGGTTACAGACTCAGCTAACCCAGAAATAATACCTCGGGTTAAGAACTTTGCTTCAGGATGAGAACAGAAATCACGCGGCGGCAGTGGGAGGCCCTAAAGTGGTGCTTCAGGTTAAGAACAGTTTCAGGTTAAGAACGGACCTCCGGAACAAATTAAGTACATAACCAGAGGTACCACTGTATTTGTTTTCATTTCTTCAGGGCATGCAGCCCAGCTAAGCCACAATCTTATCAGCTGCATTGTTCAAAGGCGTTTTAAGCCCCCTGGAAGTTGGCAGCTAGCATTAGAGATTTCGGCCTTGCAGGGGGTTGGACTAGATGGCACTCAAGGTCCCTTCCAAATCTACAATTCTGATTATATGATCCCAGCGCTTACAAGTAAATGTGCTGCTTCCACTTTGATCCGTCGATGAATGATTTCTTTATACAGCTGATTTAAGTTTCCTTGAGAGTAAGACAACACATTTATAGTTATAGGTATAAATAGTAAAATTATTATTAAATTATTAATATTAGTTAACACTGTTTGGATTTTTTTATCTCTCTCTTTGGACTTGCAGAGATAGAGAAAGGCACCGGGGGCAGCTGTATAAGACAAAACAGCCCAAACTTCCCATAGAAGCTCAACATCAGAAAAACAAAGATCATGGCCCCTGGTCCCATGACAAACCTAGACAGCATCTTAAAAAGCAGAGACATCACCTTGCCGACAAGGGTCCGTGTAGTTAAAGCTATGGTTTTCCCAGTAGTGATGTATGGAAGTCAGAACTGGACCATAAAGAAGGCTGATCGCCAAAGAATTGATGCTTTTGAATTCTGGTGCTGGAGGAGACTCTTGAGAGTCCCATGGACTGCAAGAAGATCAAACCTCTCCATTCTGAAGGAAATCAGCCCTGAGTGCTCACTGGAAGGACAGATCCTGAAGCTGAGTTTCCAATACTTTGGCCACCTCATGAGAAGACTCCCTGGAAAAGACCCTGATGTTGGGAAAGACTAAGGGCACAAGGAGAAGGGGACGACAGAGGACGAGATGGTTGGATAGTGTTCTCGAATCTACTAACATGAGTTTGACCAAACTGTGGGAGGCAGTGGAAGACAGGAGTGCCTGGCGTGCTCTGGTCCATGGGGTCACGAAGAGTCGGACATGACTAAACAACAAAAATGCTTAACTAGTCATGCAGGGGTTATTTTTAGTTCCTGGTCTTCATGTCAAATTGATATTTTAAAAATCTCATGTTGCGCCAACAGTTTATCATTCTGTACCAGGCTCGTTGGAGCAGTGGAAATAAGCACAATGAATAGGCATTTGTGGGCTGAAACAGGCCACTTAATTTTGGTTTTATAGCAGATAAGCAGGGTTGGCATGGCAGTAGGGCAAAGATCTGGTCTGCATTCCATCAGCCCTTGCTGCTGGCATGTTTCTTGCTGCCAGTCGGCTGGAAAGCACCCATGGGAGATGTACAGCATTAAACGCCACCATGGCAAACAGGAGTGGAAGGGATCGAGGAAGCTACCAGAGTCTACCCAGAGGCCCAAATAAATGAACTTACCCGAAGGCCCTTAAGCTTTTTTTGTGGGCAGCGAGGACCTACCTCTTAAGTCGTCATATAGCCACTGGAAGGCCACTAGCAGGTCCTGGATTCACCAGCTCCCACAAACAAAAAAAACTGTCCAGGCAGTGGGTGACCTGTTGGGTGTCCCACTGCCCTCTCAAGGAACGTGCTGAAGGTTTCAAAGGCTGCACATACAACAGATGGGTGGGTTACAGCATTAAAAACCACATTTAAAATAATTCAAAATGTCCCATATGTTGTTGATGAACCAACTGCCCTCAAATATAGTTAAGGTAAAGGGACCCCTGACCATTAGGTCCAGTCATGACCGACTCTGGGGTTGCGGCGCTCATCTCGCTTTATTGGCCGAGGGAGCCGGCGTACAGCTTCCGGGTCATGTGGCCAGCATGACTAAGCCACTTCTGGCGAACCAGAGCAGTGCACGGAAACGCCGCCTACCTTCCCGCCAGAGCGGTACCTATTGATCTACTTGCACTTTGAGGTGCTTTCGAACTGCTAGGTTGGCAGGAGCAGGGACCGAGCAACAGGAGCTCACCCCATCGCAGGGATTCGAACCGCCAAGCTTCTGATTGGCAAGTCCTAGGCTCTGTGGTTTAACCCACAGTGCCACCCGCGTCCCTGCCCTCAAATATAAAGCCAAGCAAATTTAAGTTCTTCCATTGTACCTGAGGAGCCAAAATGCTGTCTAGAAATTGCGTTTTGCCATTATTGCACCTTGCCTACAACACCTCACTTGCTAGTGGAAGGTTCCTTGGAGTCAGGATAACTACTAGAGTCACTGGGTACAGTGGATGAGGATTCTTATAGGCTGAGCACCTTTCCTACCTCGCTGGGGACCAAGGACTCCTGTGCACAGCTGCCTCAACTTCTCACGTAGCTGGGTCAGAAACAAATTAAAGGCATGCATTCAATAGCACAACTGCAGCACAACTAATGCATTCCATTAATTTTGTCCATAGAATACAAGCGGAGCTGAGAGCCATTTCTCGTTTCAGAAAAGGGACAAAATTATTTGAGAAGAGGAGTTTCTCAGCTAGGTTTAAAGGCTTACTCTTGGAAATTCTGTTCAAGATTAAACGGGGGGGGGGGGGAGGATATTTTAAGGATCTGTGTTTTGTGGTTAATTTCGTTTTACATCCTATTACTACAGCAGCAGCAACTAAGATCAAACAGCAACACATTGCCCAGTTTATTGTTTATAACAATAGCTGCTCAATACACAGGTAGAGTTAATGTGGCCATGTGGTCCGAAACACCAGAAGGGGAACAATGACTCCTCCTTGTCCTCCCTCTACGATACCCCTGAATTGGAATAATTAAGATCTAAACTATTCCATGACCCGACACCTTCAAAATAGTTCTATCCAGGATTCTGATTCTTGATGATAAGGTGTTATATGAAACCCCCCTAACTTACTTTTATTTAGCTGTCACTATTGTTTTCTAAAAAATGAATCTGCATTACCAATAGTAGATAAAGAATACTTTATTTAGATGAAACTTTTGTTACAAAGCCATTGGCTTTTTAAAAATGGTACAAGCTACAGGAACCAATATCGTTACTGTATATCATACATTCATGGCAGAATCCAGTCCAGTGTGGGCCTAGCACCCCTGCACAAATAGTTCATAGAGACATGCTTTCTCCATTGTGTGTGTAGAGGCTGTGCAAAAGGCATTAGGTTGAATGGAAAGTCCATACATATGCCTACAACGCCGCTTCCTTGCCTATGCTTGTTTGGGATTTGTGTAAATCAAGGCTCTACTGAGCCTAACAGAATCCTGCAGTGTGACTGGATTATACCCATAGTTTAAACAAAAAATGAGTAGAGAACAAATTTGTAAAACTTTGAAGTACTATAAAATTATTGATAAAACATCTTTCTGTACATTTATCTTAACTTACTTAAGGTTGCAGGAACTATAGTAAATGCATAAGGAGCCATGTTGGTACCCTGTTAATTTAGCTAGAATTGTATGACAATGCAAAAGCATTCTACTTATGATCAGCATTTTTATGAACTACTCCTTATTACCATGGCAAAAGTAAACTCTTATATTCCTTTGAAGATATGTTAAAGAATACCCCACGATGCATCCTGCTTTCAAGTGCCATTTTACAGCTGTGTTTTGTTATCACACCAAAAGCTCTGATCGACACTGTCCAATAATGAAGCCCAAAACAAAATAACACTCTTCTGCTATACCTTGTAGCATTGTTCAAAATCAGAGCTCCACAGTAATATGGAATTACCGTGTATTAAAAAAATCTAGGGTCTTAGTATATTTGTATATGTATCTCTTCAAATATCTTGCTTGTGACATTTACAGTTCTTAAAAAGCTGGTGCAGTATGAGCGTCCCAAAACTACCATTTTACCCTAACATTTACACTAACACATGTTACAATAACCTTACATTGTAAAACTATACTAAAATACAGGTAGAAAGTCTGTATGCAAAGCCATGTGTTCTGTTACTTTCGTCTATCTTATTAGTAGAATGCAGTTTGCTGAGTAGTTTATTTTGTTACATGGATTATAGAGTATGTTAAAAAGCATAAAGAAATAGCAAAGTGATATGTCAAATGACAATGTGATGATTAAAGTGAATTTTCCCCAGTTCACTAGCACAAATAACAATTTGGTGTTCACATTTTTCGAACATTTCAAAACAGTCATAGGAAAAGTCCTGTTTTAATTAACATTATGGTAGTTCTTCACCTATTTCTTAAAATACGTTTGGAGTTATGATCGTAAACATTACTTAAATAATTCATTCAATCTCTAAATCTATGGCAAATATGATTCTCTCATGTATCCCAAATAAAAGTTTTAAAATCAGGATTGTAACACAGAGCGGTGTTGTTAATGTTTGCTTGCTAACCCTCAATATATAAATGAGGTGAATTAATAAGTACACTAGACTCAGGAGCTATTTTTTTCTATGGAGAAACATAATAAGGGGGAAGGAATATATTACATTCAACTAGCCTTCAAGATAATATGGTTGACGAGGTATTAGCCCAAATTCTATAATGTAATGTTGCATTAAAAAAAAATCCATGCATTTCAAAAGGATTGATAACAGACCACAGATACAAAGGGTAGAAGACAGCTTTCTTACTTCTGTTATAACCCCTTAGAATTAGGTATGAGGGAGGGACCTGTTTGTGCATAAGACATTTCTTTCTATTACTATATTTGTGTGTATTAAGTTACCCTTGGCCAAACAGGGATTAAAAAAAATCTAATCCTGATGTTTATATTGCTCTCTTAAATGAATTAACTAAAATGGAAAGTCTTGGGTATTATTTAACCTGATATAAATATCAATAACTCCGTAACGCAAGCAGTAAGAACAAAGGATTTCAAGTATGAATGACATTGTTTTCTAAATTGCAGTTCTAAATGCCAGACATTCTTTGGACATCTCAATTTTGAAATATTTTCAGAAAACTATGCTTTTTTTAGTCTAATACACGAAGTAAAAATGGGAACCCAAGCAAAAGATTCAAAACTGATCCTGATTGCTTGGATGAAATAAGCTATATACAATGGTTTCATGATATACTTAGAAATAATGCCATAGTAACAGAACACATGGCCTTTTCTTGGCTACTTTTATATTGTTTACAAGGATATATACAACTGACCAAATCCTTTCACAGTTATAAAGCAGTTTCAATAGATGTGAACACATTTATACAGATATATTTTAAAACCTCTGTAAATATAAAAACAGTAACATTAAACAGATAACCCCCAACCATTCAAGTTCTTTATACTTGACATAAAAACTACTTAAATCTGATAGTTGCTGGGTTATCGCAAACATTTTTACAAAACGTATAAATTATTTTTGCATATGATCTTTTTACGTTCTATAAAGGCGCAAACCTATTTAAAGACTCAAGAGTGAACATGTTACTAGAAAAATAAATATTTTTTTAGTAAAAGTCTGAATTTATCCTAACTCCAGCCACGTGTAATGGTAGGTACACTGTGGGCAAAGCAGGTAATAAGTTGTATTTAAATGTTCATTTCCAGTTTGCTGTTAAAGGACAGTATCAGTAGTTCTTAAAAGATTTATTTAAATGCTACCTTGCTGACGTTGTATTACTGACTCTATGAAATCCTTACCTGACTTTTTTAAAAAAATAAAACAATTGGACTTCACCTTTGATAAAAAGGCTTCAATTCTAATTGAATACAGCAGGCATATTTATTATGCCAGAATAAGTATAAATTGAAAGACTACAGCAAAAAGCTTGTAAAACAAAAGCAGGGAATAAACAATTCTAATCCTTGTAGTGAAGAGGATAATTGTATTCCTCCTCAGGACATGATACAGGCAGTGATTCATTTTGATCCTGCACAGGGAGAAGACAAAGGCTTAATGAAAGTTTTCAAAGATTATGTTATTAATGCAAAGCTTGTATTTTTGCACATCCAAAATAGTATCAAAAATGTGTGTAGTATTTTATATCCTTCAGAACAGTATCAGTCACAAAAATCAGAACAAAATATGTGGACATAAGCAGATGGAACTACTTTTAATTTTTATAAACTAAAAAAAAGATTGATTTTATTTCAGTTGCAATATGTAAAACAGTATTTGCACCAAATTATTAAAAAAACCCAAAAATATGCTAAATGTTAAATAAAATATTCGGATTTCAACATAGCATGCGTTTTCCATCAAGCAAAAATGTTTTTTTAATATTGTAGTCATTCTTGTAACCTATCAGATGAAAATGAATTTTAAGTTTGGTTTGCAAAACAAATACGCTAGTTTTAAATGGCATAATAAACAGCACATGTATAGCCTGCATATTTCTCAATTACAAGTCTGTCACCATATAAGAATACCAATTGATAAAGGTAACCATGATTTTATCCTGCAATTTATGTTTACTAAGAGTAAACGATTTATGTTTACAAGTGCAAGGTCTTTAAACACCTTACAAAAAGCAAGGACATTTTGACTTAGCAGTATTCAGTATACATTAGGAGCTACAAAATTACACACCTTCATATTAGCTATTAAGTATAACTATGGTGCTATTTAACAGTGTCTGTAGAGGAAGGAGTTGTGAGCACTGTGTCATCTGATCTGTAATCTTTTCTAGGGTGAAAGTGAGGACTTCGTGCGTAACGAGGCTTTAAACTCATAGAAGAAGGATGAGAAAAATTTCTTCTTACAGAATGTATCCTGGCTTCCTATAAAGAGGAAAAAACTACATTTCAAAATAGCAGTTTATTACAAGACATTTTAAGCAGGTATATGACAATTCTGCTAAATATATAAACAAAGTCTGCAAAGGAAGGAATTAATTTACAACACAAAATGACCACATGTGAACTAAACTGGGATCTTCGGATAAAGAGTGGTACACAAATCTATTTAATTAAAATAGTAACAGCACCAACAAGACTATATAAAACTATTTCCCACCTGACTTAAAAAAGCACTAAAAGAAACTCTGGCACGTTAGTTTTCCCATGGAATTGTTGAAGATTATGGAGTTATACCATAATAAAGCAAATTTGCTCTTGATTGTTTTCAATTTCCTGAGGGAAAATAATTTCAAAGAATTTTCTGATTGATCAGCAAACCCATCAGTCCTAAGTGATCACTCTGGTTAGATGTGAATTACCAAGTGTCAATTATGCAAAATTTTCTATTTATCCACAAATAATTAGTACATGTATGCAAATCCCTACACTTGACTTTCAGCATGTTACGTACTACATCGTTCTTCTCGATTAGTCTTGTGCCAAGAACAGTCTCCTACAAATCAGATTCATGAACAGCAGCTTCTGAAAGAGGTTGAAATCACCTCTTTCTTTTTTACAACCATGAAATTCCTAGGCTCTCAGGTAGCTTCAGTAACAACTTACTTGTGTGACGCCAGCTCTCTATTCAGTCAAGGTAGTCCCAGTACTATCTGGGTTAATTCATGTATTCCAGAGGAAACTAGTCCTATTTTAGCCACACTGAAACTAATGAGACTTAAGGTAGTAACATCTAACTTAATTCCCACTGTTTTTAATGGCATTAAAGCATGACTAATTTCTGATTTCCTGTTCTTTGGGCAGCCAGACTCAGCCATGGTCACTCATGTTCATTGCTCCTAGAAAGGATTATTGCAATGTGTGTGCATTGTGCAGAAAGACAATGCTTCTAAAATCCCAACCATTGCTAAATCTTATGAGACACTTTATTAAATCAGTTGCATTGTCTGCCCCTTATTTTTGTATTTGTTGTTAGCCACTTTGGACGACTCTTCTTGGGGGGGAATTGGGTTACAATTTTTATTAGAAAATATCTCTCTCTCCTCTGTCCCCAGTACTGATCTGGAAGTAATCACAGAGGTCACAAGGAAGATTCATCAGCCTGGAACTATCTGAACAAGGCTGAGGTTTCAAAGGAATGTGTCTTGGTTCTAATCTAAGGGAAAAAGATTACCCAAGTCTTTTAGAATTGCCCATAACTGGGTGAGAAAAAATACAGGTTGATGAACAATACCCAGGTTGATGAACTGGTATTGAAAATACTGTAGCATACCTATCACTCCTAGAAGTACTGCATCAGCATCTCCAAACCCTGAGAATAAATTAACTCCACCTTGTTAGTTATTAGACAGAAACAGTATGATCAATTGCTATCTGAATATTCGTTAGTGTTTACTTTGTTCACTTTACATTCCTAAGTGAGCATGTGAAGCTTATCCTGTTTATTTCAAGTTTTCTCCATTTGTTTTAGACCTAGAGGCCCAACTGGGAGGCTGGAGACTCTTCACCCCAATTGAGCTATATATACTGTGATTCATGTTGAAAACTGGGGAGGGGTGGATTTTCTAAATCCATCTTGTAATCTACTCCAAGGTAAGTAACAGAAAACTGTTGTTTGAGCAAATAACTGCAGATAAAACAAGAGACAGAAGCCAGCATGACTGAGCCAATAGCATCTAGAAGGCCAAAGGTTCCCTGGTTTAGATTAAGGCATAAACTCCAGTCTGTCTCTCTTGCATTATGCTGCTGCCCATTTCCAGTTCCAGGTGTCTCTGTGAACATGAATTATGGAAGGCAAGGAAGCACTCGTGACATACTAGGGCTAGCAGTGGGATGTCAAGATTCAGGGACATGGTATCCAGCTCCATGAAAAGAGCCCACTGGACCCCCCATTCCTACTGAAATGCCCAGATGTAGCAACTACATTCTATAATATTGGAGATTCTTCATTGGAGAAGTTTGCTTTTGGTAGCCATCTCTTTGGTGGGTGTCCAAACACAATGCTGAATTTATTTGAAGCCAAATAATTATAACCTGTCAGGATACAACCAGGGATGGATGGATTTCTGGTGAATTTGGGTGGCAATGGTATGTGAGCTGTAGGACATTTAGAAGATATTGGTAGGCATGTTCATTAGCTTTATAACACATTTAAGTTGAAATAATAGGTCCTGGTTAGTTGCATATTTGTTGTTTAAAAATGCACATTCCTAGATAACAAATGTTAGGCTTAATCTTATTTAAAAGAAATTACTGGCTTGTGATGCTATGCATTCAGGAATCAAGGCACTCCGTTCTCTAAAAGGGCTGAAAACACATGAACATGCAGCCCAGATTGGATACCATATACCTGAGTTCCCCAGGTGGGCATAAAAGGGAAGGCGCTAAAGCTCTCAACATATTGAATACTGGATATCAGATAGTAGGGTTCTAGCTTAGTCATCTTTCAGACATGCAGTTTTCATGGTGTAGAGAATTTCTGTCCTCTCAGTTCCTTGACAGATTGTCACTTGAGCTGCTTCCACACTTTGCATTTACTGTGGAACTGCCACATTTTCTCCACTCACTTTTCCAGGGAATATGCACAATGTTAAAACTAAAACACCTGCCTCTCATTAAGAGCTCAGAAAATCTGACTTTGAAAACTCAATGGGTGTGCCATTTTCTCAGGTGTGGATGGCCTATTGCACAGCTAGTCTAGCAAGTTGTGGCCTATGTAGGCTACTTTCTAGCCATTTCCTTCTCTATGTTTTTTCCTCATCTCTAGAAATCAGCTCATTAATTTTAAGCCTTCCCTTTCTAAACAGCACTGCATTTATATCAGGTTTCCCTCCCCTCTCCAAGAATTGTGGCATGGGGGGAAATCACAAGGAGCTCAGTTAGAGACAAGAGAGTATTTCCAATGAGCTGTTTCCCCCCACCTCTGACATTTGGGACTTGATGAAGTGCAAAGCTCAGCAGTCACAGTACCAAAGGCTGATGCGCGATGCTGCTCTGAGTATGCCTCTTCAGCTGTGATTAATACTGAGTTGGGCACATCATGCCTACCCAATTTTCAGAGGTCTACAGGATTCCCAAATGAATATATATGAGGGAACACAACTACCCAATAGCTTGCTTTATTAATGAATTCTAACTAGTGAAAAGGAAAAAGAATCTGCTTAGCAGCCACAGAACAAAATTTCCTGTTGCCTCTGCAGCAGCAGCAGCAGCAAAACACAAAAATCTAAGCAGGTGGATACATTCCTGCATTGCAGGGGGTTGGACTAGATGACCCTCAGGGTCCCTTCCAAGTCTATGATTCTATGCACATCCTGTAAACCATCTGCTACAGCACTGGTCAGCCAAGCTTCAGAACTTTTCCATACTCAGAGCTGTACATGTAGACAGCTATGTTAATAAAAACATGCAAGTTTCTCAAATATGGTAGATGCATGATTCTGCACTGGAAGACATACTCCACAGAAGGAGGAAAGCAGAAACATAATTACAGATCCAATTGCATGTCTGGCTAGGGTTCTTACTCCTTGTTCTAGTCTCAGAAGGCTATGTAGCCCATTAAGGTCAAAGGAGAGGAAAAGAACCCAAGCTCTAAATGCAGCTACCGTATTTTTCGCTCCATTGGACGCACCGGACCATAGGACGCACCAGACCATAGGAGGGGGAGAACAGGGGAAAAATTTTTTTTCTTGTTCTTCCCCTCTAAAACAAGGTGCGTTCAAGGTACATTCACCAGAGCTTGTGGGGCTGGCGGTGGGGGGAAGCGCTGCTTTCCCCCACCGCCAGCCTCAAAGATCTCTGAAGCCTTTGGAGCGCAGCGCCCCGCTGCCCTGCAGAGGTTTGCGCGCAGCCGTCCCCAAGCTAGAGCAGTGAGACGGAGCCCTCCGTTTAGCTGTTCTGGCTTGGGAACAGCCTTGCTAGCTTCTGCAGGACAGCGGGGTGAAGGCACCCCGCTGCCCTGGAGAGGTTTGCGCTCAGCCGTCCCCAAGCTAGAGCAGCGAGACGGAGCCCTCCGTCTCGCTGTTCTGGCTTGGGAACAGCCTTGCTAGCCTCTGCAGGACAGCGGGGTGAAGGCACCCCGCTGCCCTGGAGAGGTTTGCGCGCAGCCGTCCCCAAGCTAGAGCAGCGAGACGGAGCCCTCCGTCTCGCTGTTCTGGCTTGGGAACAGCCTTGCTAGCCTCTGCAGGACAGCGGGGTGAAGGCACCCCGCTGCCCTGGAGAGGTTTGCGCTCAGCCGTCCCCAAGCTAGAGCAGCGAGACGGAGCACTCCGTCTCGCTGTTCTGGCTTGGGAACAGCCTTGCTAGCCTCTGCAGGACAGCGGGGTGAAGGCACCCCGCTGTCCTGCAGAGGTTTGTGCGCAGCCGTCCCCAAGCTAGAGCAGCGAGACGGAGCCCTCCGTCTCGCTGTTCTGGCTTGGGAACAGCCTTGCTAGCCTCTGCAGGACAGCGGGGTGAAGGCACCCCGCTGCCCTGCAGAGGTTTGCGCGCAGCCGTCCCCAAGCTAGAGCAGCGAGACGGAGCCCTCCGTCTCGCTGTTCTGGCTTGGGAACAGCCTTGCTAGCCTCTGCAGGACAGCGGGGTGAAGGCACCCCGCTGTCCTGCAGAGGTTTGTGCGCAGCCGTCCCCAAGCTAGAGCAGCGAGACGGAGCCCTCCGTCTCGCTGTTCTGGCTTGGGAACAGCCTTGCTAGCCTCTGCAGGACAGCGGGGTGAAGGCACCCCGCTGTCCTGCAGAGGTTTGTGCGCAGCCGTCCCCAAGCTAGAGCAGCGAGACGGAGCACTCCGCAGTGCTCCGTCTTCCTGTTCTGCCTTTGGGCTTAGCGGCGCAGCCTGCATTCGCTCTATAGGACGCACACACATTTCCCCTTAATTTTTGGAGGGGAAAATGTGCGTCCTATAGAACGAAAAATACGGTAACTACAGCTAGTATTCTTTAAGCCTGAAGTAAAGGAAAAAAGAACTACAATACAATGGTGTCTTGCATGATTTCAACCTTATGTGGTTGAAAGCTAGCTGGTTGAAATACCGCAAATTAACTGCACACAAAATGGAGAGCTTAAAACCTTGTTCTGCCCTGGTTTTTCCTGGCATGGAAAGAGCTTTTAAGCTCTCGGGCTTGCTAACAGGGCTTTGGGAGGCTCTTGTGAGAACTTGGACAGCCCTGTAAATTGCTTAAAGGTAAAGATGGTCATGTGGGGGGTTGGGGTTTATGTGTCATCCCCAGAACATAACCTCTGTGCACGATGCAATTGTACTGTACAGGCACCCTCTGCCCTTATTGGCAAGACACCACAAAGTTACAGCAGAGGCAGCTGCTGATGGCCACAAGGACACTCGCCCCCACTCCCAGCTGAGGACTGCTTTCATCCCACCTCACCGGCTGCTACTGCTAATGTCACCATTCACACAATTAGCAACAATGTCAGATAATTAATTTTTTGAAAAATAAAATATAGAAAAGTATTTGTAATTCACTGAAACATTTCTATGATTATTGTTTTTCATAGCTTGTTACTGATTAGCTGCTACTGAATTTTGTTGGTGATGTCATTTAGTACTGTAGCACCCTCTACTGGAAATATTTTTGTGACTATGCCATATATACGAAGTATCTACTCAAACATCTAATGTTTCAAAGAATTTCAAGAGTAAAGTCAGAAAAAGAACAACATAAAGTGGCAAAGGATTTTCATTTTTTGTTAATTATTTAATCTATTTTACCTCACCTTTCCAAAAGCTCGATGTGATTTACAAAAAAAAATAAAAAAATTAAAACTAAGTATGCCTATACTTTTGCAAGGGAAAGGGTATTTTATGCCTTTCTCACACTATCACCTCCCAATCCAACTTGAATTGTGTCCCCATCAGCTAAAACACGCCCCCAAAGAAAAAGAAGGTTATAGACCTTACTTTAACAGACTCAGGCTGCATCACAGGGGCTGACATGGCTATGGCACTTTGAGCATAAACTTGGTGATATGCTTGAACTCCATGATCAGAATATGGCTGGTAAACAAATGAATATTGAAAAACATATTTACAAACAAATATATTTACAAAACATGTATATATTAAAAATAGCATAAACAGGAAAAATGTGCACAGAAAGCAATTTTCATTCCATCATTTCAGAACTGCTTTTTAATGTTATGTTAGTTATCCAAGAACCCAACTGACCTTGGGCTAATTGTTTACCTGCAAATTTCCAGGGTTTTTTTGGGTTTGTCAGAATAGATATAAAGGTGCAGACCTGATTCTGACTTCTGCTTGTTGTTGGTTTGATGTTAGGGCTATTACAGACACCTTTTTACCTGATTTGGGGCCAGGAAGGTTCAAAATGAAGGGAAGAGATCCACAGTATATTTAAATAATTAGTGGAAGCATGTAATAATGCAGAACTGGCAGTGCTAAATGTATATAATGTATGATGAAAGGGGGAAATCTTATTCTTTGGTTTGCAAGTTATAAAGTTGTCAATATATCTATAGAATTTTGGCCCATCTACTGCACAACGGGCTGGGAAGAAATTTGATTGCTTTTGCATTAAAAACGAATCAATCCAATTTGCACTTTCCGAAACAATGTAAGAACCAAAACCCAGCCACCCTAAGAAAGTCACACCTATCCACATTTTGCGATGCAGTTCTCTCAACATTTATAAAAAATGGATATATTAGGAAAAAGTGTGCATAAAAGTATAGATTAGTGAAAACAACAGATTAAAATGCATTATATTAGAAAAATTGCTTGCAAAATGTGTATATTAGTCAAACATGTATACAAAATATGTTTATTAGGAGAAATTAAATGCTGAAGAATTTTCATGAGGATTTTCTCAAATTGCTGCAGAAACGTGGAGAACTGAAATGAAGATTAGAAAAATGAGAAAATGAGAACTGAAATTGACAGATCCTTCCATCCCTACTGTACAGTGCCCCCCGCCCCCAATTTAGCTTGCTCTCTGGTACTTATTGAGCTAACATATCTTGACTAAAGATTGCCTATGCCCCTTCTATGCCTACTGGCACTCAAGGTTCTTTGCAGATTATGTGTCTCCCATTTTAACTCTACAGAAAGTAGATGAGAAATGAATGATTAAGTTATTTATTTTTAACCCTCCGGAGTCAGCAGGGTTACTGTGGAGTCCAGCAGCTGTTTGAAATATTTGTTAAACTTAGCAAACCTGAAGCACTTCATACTCCATGTACGCCTTAACATTTATGGGGTCAGCTATATTTATACTCTCTTTTCTATTTTTTATTTAAAAAATATGTTTAACTTGCTAAGATATCAGGGTTCCTATTTATCTCTATTCATACTGTTGAGAGTTTAGGGGCAGGAGTTAGGCTGTATGCCTGAGTCCCTTCTAATTCCTGGCTCCAAAAAGGGTTGGAATCAAATGGAATATCCCATTGTTGAGTTAGCTAGCCAAGGGCCATGATGGCCCTAAGTATGGGTTGTTAATATAAGAAAAGAAGTTGCTCTATGTCAGAGGGTAAATGGGTAGATCCCCCTTCACCTGGCTGGGTGCCCCCCCCAACCTGGCTAGCAATTAGAAGGACAAAAACCAGAGTTAGGGGGGTGAGCTGGGAGCCAGAAGCAGACAGAAGCCTGAGTGAGAGCCATGTCTGAATTTCTGCTTGAATCCAAGGCTGTGGCTATTGGGGGAATAATACGTTCTGCAGTGTTGATGCTGTGAGCCCCTCTATTGTAGGCTCAGGCTGTATATATGTGTAAATAAACCATTTATCATAAAGACACCACAGTTTCCACCGTCCCTCATTCCGAGGAAACCAAACCCCGAGTAAGCACCTGGAACCCTAGAATCCCACACCGTTTGGAGATTGGAGTGGCATGCAACAATATGAATGGGACAATGAAACTACCAAACACCTAAGTTAACTGGGATCTTCTCGACTTCTCAAATCATGGTCAGGAAAACCTTCCACTTGATTCTACATGAAGGTCTTCCACTGATGGAAGCCTCCATGCCTGTCTGAATGCCACTATTGTGCATGCATGCATGCATGCATACACATATAAATTTAGCTATACTAGTATGTGTGGGTTTGACCATTCTGTGCTGGTTTGCTGTTCAGTATGAGGTAAATTTTATGTCCTGCTAGATGTCAAATTGCAGTCAAGACATCCTGATTACTTTAAAAATTTGAAAGTGGTACATTTCTCTCTATGTGACATTTTTAAAACCAAGTTTCAAGACTAAGGGCTTCACCTCATAAATGAGACCATCATAATAGAGTACACATAACTGCACGTGAAATGTAAAGCTGGGTTGTGAAAGCAATAATTAATTAATTAATTAATTAATTAATAATACATTTTACTGTTGTTGTTATTATTATTATTTTGATCCTTCAAATGCTTCATTGAGCACTGGTGGTGAATGGGATTTCTAATGTCAGCCAGGAATATACTGCCTATGTTTGCAGAACCCAAACGGAATTTAATAGCATATAATAAAAAAGCTAGTTTACTGGGTTCTGCCAAACAGTAGCAAAACTAAGATTGCTTCCAGACGGATTGTGGATGACATATTTTTTACAGCATCCACATGATGTCATTGCCATCAAAATGCCAACGCATACTTTTTACATCTAAACTAGATTTCAAAACAAAAACCCAGAAGTAAAAATAACCCATTATCCATCCATGGTTACTGCTCATCTGGATTTTTAGGGTGGGATTTTTTGTCATGTGTGTGATGATGTTTCAGTAGGTGGCTCTATCAGTGCACCCCTATTTCTACTGGCTCCTCACATGAGCGTAAGTTAGCTATTTTGTTTCTAGCAGCCAAAACAATGGACTCAGCTAGAAAAAGCGTTTTATATGCATTATAACACTGTGATACCAGATGGTGCTGTGGAGTTCCGTTTTTGCCAACGCAATTTCTCACAGTCTTACCTCAGAAGTCAAACACCTTGTGAGTAGAACTCGCTCCCAAACGCCGCAAACCCGGAAGTGAGTGTTCCAGTTTGTGAACGCTCTTTGGAACCCGAACGTCCCACGCAGGTTCTGCAGCTTCCGATTGGCTGCAGGAGCTTCCTGTAGCCAATTGGAAGCCACGCCTTGGTTTCTGAATGTTTTGGAAGTCGAACTTCCAGAATGGATTCCATTTGACTTCCGATGTACGACTGTACAAAGTTTGCAATGCGTTTAATTGAAGCGCTTCTTGGATGTGTCTAGATCCAACCAATGTAAATGTGTCTACTTCCACTAACCCACTTCAGAGGAACTCTTCAAGATTTCCACATAGTACATGTGAAGGATTATGCTGGAGTACATTGCAATACATGCATCAGACTTTTTTTTTTTAAAGATTAATACAGCAATTTAATGTAGACCTTGTGAGACTGTTGCTTTTGTACATAATATTGTAAGCACGTGTATGTATAGAGTACCCAAGGTGAATGTTAAGTACGGTAAATTAGAGGAATTAAATGTTATCAAAAGTGGGAGAGAATGAGTGGTGACTGGGTGGGAGTTCTGAAAGGGAGTTTCAGGGTTGCTGGAGAGACAGTCTGCTGTTGAGAGTGGTGTTAGGAGTGCCTGGTAGATGATGTGTGAGTTGGTGATGAATGTGTAGCAGGGTTAGCTGATTAGTAAAGAACCAGTATTATAGTAGCCATTGATGTACATATAATAAAGTAACAAATAAGATAAAGAAAGATAAATTAATTAATTAATTAATTGTATTACACCACATGCCTATTATTTGGTTACACTAGGGGTGTGTTCAGATAAACATTCTCTGATGTTGGCAGCAGGAATAAAGGGGGAGATTATTGAAATACCTATCAAAAACTCAACTCATAGCTGCACAACATTTGCTCTTGCACCACTTCTCAGATAATATTTTTTAAGGTGAATGCACACAGATTAAGAAATATCTGCTCACATGCCCAGAATGGGAAAAGGTAGTGGAGAACAAGAGGAATGGCTGAGGGGAGAGACAGAAAAAACCCAACCCAGATACAATCTGACAAGCTCCACCCACTGGCATGGAGGACAAGCAGGAGTGCCTTTATAACCCTTTTGTGATATAAGGCCCCTGCCTGGAAGCACCCTACAAAATTGATATGAGATCAGGACTATGCAATACTGATAAAAGACCAAAGCTATACTGATAGAAGTGGGCTTTATTTCCAAACTGTTCCCTCAAAATTCTGTAAGATAAAATAAAGGGACTACTACATTCAGTGAGACTACTGAAGGGGTAAGTGTCACTGCAGTATACTCAATTAATTAGTACTGCTAATTACTTTCTCTCATATGTGAATGGAGAATACTCAGTCTATGAATGGCCCCCTAGCACACAGTCCTCATTGAAAGGTACCCCACAGATTTCTAAAATGTTTGATTACAGCAAATTCTTTCTTCATACATTCTCTATGCAATCTTATCAAATTATCTACAAATAATTAAATAGGTAGAGCAGATGCAGCCTACAAATACTTTTTCTGAGTATAAGTACCTCTGGAACTGCAGCTTCCATTAGGGAAAGAGGAGGAGCGACACATCCACCATCCTGGGCAATCTCCAGGGGCTGGTAAGTAATTTCAGAAGGATGTAGATAAAAGAATGAGGTGGGAGAGGCAGGAGACTAAAAAAGAGAAAACATTGTTTTGCATATGACACACTCAATTTTTAGAAGAATTCAAGCTAAAGAAGAAGAAAAAATGTAATATATGATTTCAATGCAAATATGATAACTATTATTTAAGTGGAATGCTGTCCCCCTGGAAGTACACTTAGCATTGACACTTACAAACCCATGTGTTCTAAAAAGTGTGCATGCATTTGAATGATAACTTGTTTCCAGTTTGAATTGAATTACTCAAAGAGTTTGTCTCTTCCTTCTCCATCACATTCCCTCCTCCCAAAATTCTACAAGCAAGTAATTAGGACTATGCGCCAAAAACAGTCCCAGGTAATACCTGAGGTAATGTAATGAATCTACTGAAGGCCGTATTTTGAAACTGTATAATTTTGAAATTTCTAGGATGTGAATTTACTGGCTTGTACCCACACTTCACTTCTGCCAACAGGAATATTCCCTGAGCAGCATTCCACTCAGGGGATGCTCCTATAGGCAGAAGGGGGGGGTGACTTTTGCCTCTTCACTTTAACTCTCTGAATAACTGCTCCCAGAGGGCTGAGGGAGCCCCACTCTCAGGCATGGTAGGGAGCTGTAACCCCACGAAAACAGCAAAAAATGACTCCACCCCCTCCCATCCACCAGCAGTATCCCCCTGCTGAATTAAAAGTCCATTTCATTCCATTAAGTCTGGACCTGCATGCCCGCCAGGAGCAATCAGTATATCACATGGCATCATGAAGTGTATACCTCAAACCAACAGAGAGTAGTATGGTATACTAGGTTTAAATCCACATCACAAATCCCAGCTACAAAGGCTACTCACCTCTGGCCAGTTACAATCTGACAGCCCTAATCTAATCTTACATAATTGTTCCAAGGATAGTAGTGGAGGAAAGGGGACTATTTATACTGCCTTAAACTACTTAGAGGAAGGGTGCAATATAATTGTTATAAATAAACAAACAGATTATAGAGACTGAATATGATTTACCTGTGGAATACTCCACTGCCATTGTCCTGGAAGACACTGTGCAGGAGCCTGTGGTAATTGAAAACAACAGTATGCTAAAAAACACACACACCAAATTCCACATTTACCCAAATTCCCCATTTACACCGTTTGTAAAATAAAATATATGCTGAAGACATTAACAGCAATACAGCAGAGTTAAACACAATAAATGCAAAGGATATTATCAAAAAGATAATAAAAAAAGATAATAAAAAAGATATTATCAATCTTTCTTTCTTTAATGACATATAATATTTGAATCATCTTTGGTTCCCATGTTCAGGACATGGGCAAGTTACCTGTTCTGGCTGAGCTTGTACTCTGAAGGAGCAAGTGCCTAGCTTGTGGGTACTTCTGGATACATTTATGTCACCAGAGGCCCAAGTGTCCTCTGTGGCTAGGAGTGCCTTTTACCAGCTTTGGTTCATCAGCTAGGACTGCTCCTGGACAGGGATAATCTAACCACAGTAGTTCTTTTTTTTTTTTTTTTGGCAAATTAATTTTTTATTGATTTTCAGTACACATACATACATTCATAAATTACACATATATAGGTTACATATTTAACTTAGGCTCTATCATGCCTCTGACTTCCCTCCATTTCTTTGGTAAGTATCAAATAAAGTTCTAATATCACGTACTCTATATATCAGTAGTTCTTGAGCTGGTAACCTAAAGGTTGGATTACTGCAATGTGCCCTTGTGCCTGGTTCAGAAGGTCCAGCTGGTGCAGAATGGGGGCGGGGGGCAGACTGCTGATGGGGGCACATGGCCAAGAACATGTCCCTTCCAATTCAACATTCAAAGATTCTGTGTGACACCATTGTTAAAATATATACACTGGCTGTCCATCTACAGCGGTACCTCTGTTTACGAACTTAACCCGTTCCAGAAGTCCGTTCTTAAACCGAAACTGTTCTTAAACCAAGGCGCGCTTTCCCTAATGAGGCCTCCCACCGCCGGTGCCCTTCCACTGTTCGGCTTCCGTTCTTAGACCGAGGTAAAGTTCGCAAAGTGGGACACTACTTCCGGTTTTGCGGAGTTCATAAACCAAATAGTTCGTAAACAGGGCTGTTCTTAAACTGAGGTACCACTGTACTACTGAGCCTGCTTCAATTAAGAATACATCTTTCCATAATGGTTAGTTTATGCTTTCTGAAAATATTTTTTTGTTAAATATAAATATTAATGTAAACCACTTAAGATTTTTTTTTTAAGGATTTTTAGAGTGGTAAAACAAACAAACAAACAAACAAACAAACAACTATGAAATCAATTAAACTATGAAGCACAATTTCCTCTCCTATGCTGCCATAAGTTGCCAAAAGCATCATTTATTTTTTTACCTGATAATGATATGTAGGTTGTTGATAAACAGGCTGAGCTACCATCACAGGAGAACTAGAAATAGAACGTGACTTTAAAAAAGAGAACAGCAATTAGAATCTTACTGAGTTGTCCAAAGAATTATTAACATGCTACTAAGAAATACATTTTAAGCAATACACTAAAAACTAAATTATAAACAAACAAACAAATCATTTACAATAATTCACATATCAGAAGTGCCATTTGGGCTTTTGCTATCTATCCTCCAAAACAAATTCCCCTTCAATATACTTTTCATAGTTAACCACAGTACGGTGGTACCTTGGTACTTGAACGGCTTGGCTCCCGAACAAATTGGCTCCCGAATGCCGCAAAGTGAATTTGGAGTGGGATACTGCACACACAAAACTGCCAGTAATCTCACGGTCATACATTCAAGCCCTACATCAGGCAAATGATTCCTGCATTGCAGAGGGTAGACTAGATCAGTGTTTCCCAACCTTGGGCCTCCAGCTGTTTTTGGACTACAACTCCCATCATCCCTAGCTAGCAAGACCAGTGGTCAGGGATGATGGGAATTGTAGTTCAAAAACAGCTGGAGGCCCAAGGTTGGGAAACACTGGACTAGATGACCCTTGTGGTCCCTTCCAACTCTACAATTCTATGATTCTTTGAAATCCTATGGAGAATCAGACTAGGATCATTCCTATGATTATTATTTTTTAATCAGAGTTATAAGGGCCCATAGAATGGCTACAATTCTGTGTTGCATGCATTTGCCATTTGCTTGCCCATCCAAATTCTTTTTCATAGTTATTCCTGCTGACTCCCTCAATTGCTTTTTTATATTCAGGGGAATATACTGCACCCTTTGAATAAATATACTTTTTAGTTGTTACTGGACAGTAGAGTTGCACTTTTCACAAAAGCTGCTTACAACAGAGGTGTGAAACAAGGTCGCACAGTTAGAAAGGCAACAATGTATACTATATAAATTTGTGCTGATAGCTATTCAGAGAAGACAATTAGCTTTAATTTCCAAAATTTAACAATAACAAACCCAAACAGCTACTGGCACATCAGCACTGTCTCAGAACAAAAGAAATTACGTACAGGCCATGGCTGTGGAACAGAAGCAACTTCGGGAGTATGAAAATAAGCTACACCATTATGATATGTGTATGGATATCCAGTTGAAGTAGTCAAGTACATTGTTCCAGCCGCTGGCATTATACTGGATCCTAAAATAAGCAGTAACAAAATTGAAAACTCACAGGTACTTTGCATTCTATCCTTAAAAAAAATTCTAATACATATGGGCTTGGATCCAACAGACCACTTGAACCCAAGAGAGCAGAAAGCACTTCTACTTGCACACCGAGAGCTCTTAAACCTCTGCAAATTTCTTAGGTTGCAGTTACAACTCTCCATAGCACACAAACGCGATGAGGGGTGGGGGGCTGACTCTCAACAAGTGGCTTTTTGAAGGATGCAGAGAACTGCAATGGGAAGAGAGGCAGAAAAACCCTATTCTGTGAGCAGAACACAGCACACACACTTTTAGGATCCAAGCTATGATGCTTGTAAATAATACTTTATCAATTAAGAGTAGAGCAATTCTAACTGGGATGTGGGTGGGAGGGAGCGAAGCAGAAGTTTCCACCATTTTCAAGGCCCTGCTGGCTTGTGCTGGCCAAGGTAGGAAACGTGTGCATGCTTGGGTCTTCTTTTATCTTGGCAGTTCTTTTGTTTAATTTCTCACTCATTAGTTTTTGGGGCAAGAAACCAATTCACTTAATTATAATAATTGGTTGGAGGGATTAACTGTGCCAGCTCCAGGCTGGTGTAGTTGATAGATCCAATCCTAGGGCCTCTCAGATGAATGGTGTTGGATCAAGAAAACCAAAGGGCATCTCCAATATGTCCCATTTCTGGTCCTATAACTCTACACTTACAGAACGTTCCACAAATGTGACTGTGGGCTCTGGGTCAGACATGTCCCCCATCAACACAGAGCAGAGAAGCATTCCCACCCCATCCTAATCCCCTCAAATTACAACATCAGAATTTCCCTCTAAATCGCAAAATGTGTTAACAGAAAATTTCAGCTCACTGCAATTTAATATTAAGAATCATTCTATGAAACTGACTAATGCAGGCATAGGCAAACTCCGGCCCTCCAAATGTTTGGGACTACAATTCCCATCATCCCTGACCACTGGTCCTGTTAGCTAAGGATCATGGGAGTTGTAGTCCCAAACATCTGGAGGGCCAGAGTTTGCCTATGCCTGGACCAATGTGATGAAAAGAAGCAACTCTGTATCACCATCAGAAGGCATGTGCCTCAGCTGGGCCAGAAGCCTTCCACTATCATGAGCCTGAGTTGGACTATAGATAAACTTGCTAAGAGAATATTAACACTCACTAGTAGGCAAATAGAACAGTAACAGTACAATCCTATGCATGTCTACTCAAAAGTAAATACCACTGAGTTCAAATAAATTTACTGCCAAGTATGTGTGTATAGGATTGTAGCCTAAATAATTCTTCACAGCACTGGCATAGCCCAAGATTTTTCCAAAACACCCGTAAAAGATGGGGGTAGGGGGTAGGAAGCAAGCAAGCAAGCAAGCAAATACATACGAGGAATCCCTACTTGTTGTTTTCTTATTGCTGGACCAATATTCAGTTTTTTATCCTTATAATTTAGTTTTTCAGCCTAAGCCAAAGCAAAGAAAATACATACAATTATTTACCTTAATAGTTTATTTTTCAAATGTATTCAAATAATGAATGTCTCAAAAATCCCAATAACATTTCAACAACACGTTTTACAGATACCTTCAGTTCACCTCAAATCTTAATGGAAATGTCTTGTGAACTCAGTCCTTTGTTTTGTGCCAAATGGTAAGACTCTTTTGAACTGGACAAGTATTTGTTTTAAATAATGTATTCAACTGCGCTTTATAACCAACTACAGTGATCATAAGGATTGAATCAAACAGAGTGGATTAAAAAATAAATAAAACCATCTCAAGTGGATATAAATGCATAATATTTTGATCCATAAAACTTTGATAACTATTATAAATTTTATAACTTTTATAACTATAACCATAGCCACAAACAAAAAACAATACATCTCATGCATTGCTAAATTAGCCAAAGGCTAATTAAAAGAGGCATGTTTTGGCCTAGCACCTAAAGAAATGTAATGAAGGCAGCCAGGCAAGCCTCCCTGAGGTACCACAAAACGGGACCTTCTCAGTAGTTGGACCTTATCTTTGGAATCACCTCCTTTCTGAAATAAATCTGGCATTGAAACAGTTTACCTTTCCACAGCGGCTGAAGATGTACCTCCTTGCCCAAGCCTTCAGATCGTGGTTGAGTTAATATGCCAGTAATTTTGACAGTTGCTGTTTATTTATATTTTGGTAATGTTTATCTGTTTTATATTTTGTATTCAATGCTTTTACTCTTGTGTTACAAATATTGGGTGAAGAGTGAAGTTACAAACTAAACAAATGAACCAATAAATAATAGAGTACACACTGTTTTTGCAGGTCCCCATGTCTAATGTTCCACATTATTTTGCAAAGTAGTTTGTTTTTCTGTGCATCTGTTTGTACTCTATATGTTTGGACACCTCTCAAAATATTGTTCCCAAACTTGGCATGAAACTTTTTGAGGTGGAGATGGAAGAGACTGTTGTCGTTGGAATGCCAGGCGCCATTTGGAATCAAGGCAGCGGACCAAAACAAGACTCTGGATTAACTTCACTTGATTTTTGGTGTGGCAGGTCCAAACTCACAAACCACATTATCCATTTAAAAATCACAATATTTTTTTGGTTTGTGGGCAGCACCAGGCACTCCCCACTACCTTACTATAAACAAATGTTACTTGGTATTACCAGTTCCTATCTGTGCACAAATATATAATTTTTAATGAAATCGTGTTTACCTCTTGTAGTATTTTCTGAGCGTCTTCCTGAGTTTCAAATGTGATGAAACCATACCTAAGTAAAACAGCATACGTTTTTCTTAGCATATACTATATTTGCAACCTTCCCAAACAAGAGCTGCTGCTTGACATGCATAAAATGAAGGCCTCTTCTGATATCATATAAAATGAGGAAGAACCATTGACTGACTTGAGCACTATGGATCAGTATATCTACCATATCAAACACCAGATTTAAAAATCCATTAAACATAATCTTTTGGCTGGCTTCCCCAAAACAAATTAGAGTTCTCATGGCCTTTACCAGGATGGTGGCTTTTTACCGCGGTTTAAACTTGGTTTAAACTATTCTACTTAAAACTAGTCATTAAAGTTTCCTATTTTAATCTGTTCTATCAATGCGCAGCACCTTATTATGGGTTAATTTCAGCATTTGTTACATATTCAAGTTTGTGAATGAATGGATTAAACCAAGATGACACACATAAAAAGATAACTGACAGAAATGTTTATATGTATAGTTAACATAATGAACAAGAAGTCTGTCTACATGCTTGCCTGTATTATACTCTCTATACTTTATTTTCACTAGATTGTTGTCACATTGTGAACTGGGAAGACTTGACTGACAGCAGTAGCAGCATATCCCATGGCAGGTGAAGTGGAGGGAGGAGCAGCTTTCCTTCATCACTCTGTGCGAGATGAAAATGCAGTGCCTATGGTATTCTGGTCTGTCAGATATCAGTTCAGAGCAATGAGGAGGACCAGGACTTCAGGACAGTAGCAAGAGCTGAAGGGGAACGTGGATGTGGTGGTAGTGAAAATAAGAAGTCTTGCACCAACCTGTTGAATTTTCCACCCTGGGATGTGGGGCCTGCTGGCCCATATTTGGCTAGCTCACCTTTAGGGTGGGGAAGCAAACTCCCACCCACCTTCAGTTACCTGCAAGCCTCAATTGGTGCCACTCCCAGCCAAGATCTGATGGCAGAATTACCGTACTTTAGAATGCCTGAGGCCTTTTACCCATCACCATACCTGTGCAGTCCAATTGGGGGTGGGGAGTGCGGGCTTTTGAAAAAGAGGGAGGCTAGAGCAGAGAATTCAAGCAGAGCATGCAGGGCAGTGGGAAGAGTCTCCCTTAGAACTTCCACAAGGGGGGGAAGCCTGTGGTTGTGAGATAGTCAACCTAAAGTACCCTAGTCTGTGAAAACATGAAATGCCACCTTGCCTTTTGTTCCTATGGTTTGGAAAATCATAGTGAAAACTGATATATACTAATTACCTCTAAATAGGAAACTTTTTGTAACTCTTTGTAAACTTTTAACTTTTTGTAAAAGAGCTGGTACTTTCCTTCCAGGACCTGAATGTACCATGAATGACTATGACTGCATAGTTCTGCCTTCTGGAGTGAACAGGAGGAGCAACTCAGACGAGGATATCCTCCTCTACTGTAGAGAAAAAATGTTGATTTTTAACTATGAGTACAATCCTATACAAGTCATCTACCCAAAAGCAAGCCTTACTAAGTTTAATGAGACTTAATCGAAGTTAATTGTGTATGGGGTTGTAGTTTTAAGGTGCTCATGTCTTGTTAATTATGTAATAAGGATTTTCCCCCCTGCATGTATTGCATGAACTAGTATTATTTCTACTTGATGAGCAAATGCTTTATTGTACTAACCCCTTTGATACTCCAGCTCTGTCATTTACTATTTTTACTTCTTTGACGCAGCCATACTGGGAAAAAAACTTCCTTAGGTCATTCTCATTAGTCTAGTAAAAGAAAAAGAAAATGATTACAACATCAAATCATTACTATAAATGTACTTAAAATCATCATTTAACTTTGATTTCCTTTATGGGATGTTTTATTTTTAAAATCATATTAATATTGATCACACCATTCTGTATCAAGTATTCCACTAACTGAATCGCATCTCGTCTTTTTAAATTCAATGTTCAAAAATCATAATTTGAATGCTATTTTTTAGTCTACTGGCCTTAAAGGCAACCTTTCAAGTAGAGGTTAAGTAGAAGTTCCTGCCCCCTTAGAACCAGTGTTGGAAGAGAATTTGGGCTAGATACTTTCTAGGCTCTACCAGGTCCAAAATTACAACTCTTTCGCCTTTTCTTCTCTATTAAGTAACAGAGATGAGAAGGACCAGCAAAGTGAACAAATCCAGTATTTTCTCATTGGTTGGTGTTTGTATCTTGAAATTCTTGTGCAGTAGCACTATACCTGTCCAACAAATACATAAAATTAGAGCCTAATTTCAACATTTATACACATAAAACTATACAACAAATGATATAAGCAACCTATTAAGACAGAAGTGAAAAAAATGATTGTATTGCTAAGGAACCAAGATCAGAAAAAAAATACCTTAAAATCGATTCCTCCAACAAAGATGCGATTAGGAATGACTGTTCCAAATCTTGGGGCACTTGTGGGGTTATTTAAAGGCACTGGCGACACAGTGTTAGGAGACGGAGACAGAGAATCAGTTTGCATCTGATTTGTAGTTTGCTGTTTAAGAGAATATAGTCTTGTTAAGATATATTTTCAACACAAAAAAATTGAAATGCTAAAAAGACAAATCACAGCTATTATTTAATTTTTGACGTACTAAGCTACCTTCGGACGCGGGTGGCGCTGTGGGTAAAAGCCTCAGCGCCTAGGGCTTGCAGATCGAAAGGTCGGCGGTTCGAATCCCCGCGGCGGGGTGCGCTCCCGTTGCTCGGTCCCAGCGCCTGCCAACCTAGCAGTTCGAAAGCACTCCCGGGTGCAAGTAGATAAATAGGGACCGCTTACTAGCGGGAAGGTAAACGGTGTTTCCGTGTGCGGCTCTGGCTCGCCAGAGCAGCGATGTCACCCGGAAGTGTCTCCAGACAGCGCCGATGTCACCCGGAAGTGTCTCCGGACCCCCGGCCTCTTGAGTGAGATGGGCGCACAACCCTCGAGTCTGTCAAGACTGGCCCGTATGGGCAGGGGTACCTTTAAGCTACCTTCGGTAGTATCTTCATTCAGGATGCCACATATACTAAATCTAAGATTACCAGCTGAATTCTACATACATATAGCTAGTTAGTTCACTGCATATTTGCTTCAAAGTATATTCCATTGATTTTAAGAGAATTTGCTTTCATATAAATGGTTTCAACCTGGTACACACTACCTTTTCTTCACCTGTTGCACCTAGTTATGTTTAGAAATCATAATTCATTCTGAAAGCAATAAGAGAATGGTAGATAATATTTAATGTTCTTATGATTTTTAATTATATGTTTTCTTATTTTTAATTATCAAGAAATAAGAACAAGCTGAAACCTTTCCACACACACCCAATTCACTTGTAGACTGGAATGTTTAAGTATTTTACTAATGTTTTTATATCCCACCCTATATGCACATGCAAAGTAATACGGTTTATTAAAAAATTCAAAAGGTTCATACAATACAAATCAAATAAAAAATGAAAAGGACCAAGTTTTTGCTTATCATAATCATTCTATATCCAATAGCAAACTTGGTCTCAGGCCTCTCACTGGAATAGTGAAACCAGGGTACTCACAGCTTATGTGAGGAACAGAACAATTTGTTTGTAAATTAAAAGGGTGAGGAGAAGAGGAAAAAAAACCTTAAATGACCCAACAAGGACCATGCTCACTGACCTCCATGAGATAGACTATTTAGGGCAGGGGTCTGCAACCTTTAAGACAAAAAGAGCCACTTGGACCCATTTCCGAAGAAAAAAACAACTGGGAGCTGCAAAACTCGTCATTATAAAAATAACTTTTTTGTCACTTTTTTATTATTTCTTTGTTTGACCCCTCAGAATTACTCCTCTTCATAGAAATAAACGTTAAGTTAACAAGTTACCTTTTTGTGTGTGTGTGTTCTTTACTCCCCTTCAAAACAGTGACCAGCGTACATGCCCCCTTTCAATGCAGTGACCAGCGTACATGCCCCTTACAATGTAGTGGGCAGGCGGGCGGGAAGGTGACGTCGGGACGGTGCATGACTAACGCACGCACCGCCCCATGCGACGTCACAGCCAGTACAGCGCCCGCCACAGTGGGGAGTGTTGGGGCACACGATGCGCCTCCTCCCCTCGCTAGTATCCGCCCCGGAGCCGCGGCAAAGGTGTAAAAGAGCCACATGCGGCTCCGGAACCGCGGGTTGCAGACCCCTGATTTAGGGTGTCAGTTGAAGAAAAACTGGGGGGGGGGGGGGGAACAAGATGGGAAAATTGAGATATACATACTCCTTAACTGTTTATGGTATGGGGGCGGGTCGTGTCACATGATGCATGCCAACTCTACAAATTTTTAAAGGTTCTAACCCCTTTGAAGCTAAGAGCCATGGAGAATTATGAACCAAGAGAAAGCACTTCCTGCATCCCTAATTACTCTCTCCTTGCCCCAAGGACCCTTGACTCCAACAGCTTAAGGTGGAGAACTGAACTTAGTACTGTATCAGAAAAATAAGAAACTGAGATGAATTTCAGCTTGGCAGATTGATCCTTTCATAGTTATGAAAAGGAGACAACTTACCTCTTTCTCTATGCCATTTACAGTGCAGTCCTGTGTATATTTATTTGGGAAAACCCACTGTGTTACTCTCAAAGATTTACTCCCAGATAAGTGTGACTACAGGACTACAGTCTTACAACTTGCATGATGAGATGGGACATGTATGAAAGAGGCTGGGAATATACATGTGTGCAAAAGAGACATCACACCTGATTAACAGTGCAATCCTGTATATGTCAACTCAGTCCAGGACTTAGAGCTAAACGTGTGGGACTTACGAGCTAAACGTGTGTAGGTTTGCAAACTATGCAATCTTTTAAAAGAGCTTCTTCTAAAATTTAAATTAGCAGAACAAGCAAGTAGACATTCCCATTCTTTATGTGTGGCTTGCTGAACAATTTAAAATTGGCAACTTGGAGCAGCAGAATCCCATTTTTCTACCCTCTGAAAACTTTTTGATCGGAGAAGTTCCTTCTTCAAAGGAAGAGAATTTTTGGTTACAGATCCATGACCCAGTTCAAATGAAATGCTGCTGACTGCAAAATCATGGTGATTAAATTTACTTTCTGAGATTTTGGACACTAGAAGGTAATAACTGAAGCGCTATATTGGACTTCATGAGTGAAAAAATGTGAATTCAAGGTGCCTGGGAGGGTGAGAAATACCATCTAGCAGAATGAGAAAAAGCTAGTTATTAATACAGCTAGAATTTGCTCTGAAGTGCATACTTTAAATAATTGTCATATACATAATTGGTAGACAGAGAATTGGAAGACTCTCTTTTTTATTTTATTTTTTTCTTCATATCTTGCTTTTCTGTGACTTTTCGGGACGTGGGTGGCGCTGTGGGTTAAACCACAGAGCCTAGGACTTGCCGATCAGAAGGTCGGCGATTTGAATCCCTGTGACAGGGTGAGCTCCCGTTGCTTGGTCCCTGCTCCTGCCAACGACTAGCAGTTCGAAAGCACGTCAAAGTGCAAGTAGATAAATAGGTACCGCTCCGGCGGGAAGGTAAACAGCGTTTCCGTGTGCTGCTCTGGTTCGCCAGAAGCGGCTTAGTCATGCTGGCCACATGACCCGGAAGCTGTACGCCAGCTCCCTCGGCCAATAAAGCGAGATGAGCACCGCAACCCCAGAGTCTGTCACGACTGGACCTAATGGTCAGGGGTCCCTTTACCTTTACTTTATGACTTTTAACTCTAGCTCTCTGTTAACCCTATTTACATGTATGTTTGGTTCTTTGAATATTTATATTTGAGATAAATGAATATACACTTAGGAAGGTGTTGGACAGAAGATGAAGGGACCTGGATGTGAGGTAAGCCAGAGAGGCTCTCTCAGGGTTTGAGGCTGAGGGAACAGGGGAAAGCTTTCTCTTTCTCTCTTTTTCTTGGTTTGTTACTTCTTTCTTTAGACTGGTTCAGTTTTTACTGTATCCTATGTTGAAAAATATCAAAAATTAACTAAAAAAACCACACCTTCTTCCCTAGTAACATTATTTCTGTACTAGTTGAACCATAAGGAAAAGGTACACCATTATTAGTTTATAAGCTAGAAACTAAAACCAGTAGTAACTACAGTTATGTCGGGCTAGACCATATGGAACTACTGCTAACACTAACGAGGAAAAGACTGAAATTTGCATAGGAAAAAACCCACAATTATA